>NW_025334041.1:105036756-105636756 GCF_019186645.2 Phyllostomus hastatus | reverse complement strand
CAGTGAGGAAAAGCTGTGAACTCTTCAGCATATGGAACTGGGACAGCTCACACAGTTGGATCCATACTTCACACCTTGTATCAGCACAAATTCCAAGTACATCAAAGACAAGTTTATAAAATAAAAGCATCAAAGTCCTAGGAGAAACCTTGGGAGTATGCTTTTATAACTTTGAAATGGATATGCCCTTTTAAATTAAGATGTAAAATCCAAAGACCATAAAAACAAAACATCAACTCAGTTACATAAAAATAAATACCAGTGTGGCAGAATCACTGTAAGCAATGTTAAAAATAAATGTCAAAACAGGAAACTAGGACAAATATAATTTTTAACCTACACCAAGTTCATCCCTAATATAGAAATAGCTTCAGAAAATCAATAAAAAACAAACACCACGAAAGGAAAATGGGCAACAAACAGTTCACAGGAAAAAAATATAGATCACTTTCAAATAGATGAAAAATGCTCAAACTTATAGAGAAACTTAAGCAAATACCAAGATACTATACTGCCGATGGAAGTGTAGGTTGTTCAGCTTCTAAGAAGGTAGTTTGACAATGTCCATTGAAATCCACATTCTTGGACTATCAGATTCAGCAGTTTCTTTTCTAGGGAGTGTGTGCAATGACCTTCATATATAAGCACGAGCTCATTCCCTGCAGCCCTGTCTGCGTAGCACAGCATGGGAAGCATCCTGAGTGTCCCCCAGTGAACATGGTGCAGTATGTACAGCCATAAAAAGAATTAGGAGGCTCCTTCTGCACCGACACAGAAAGATCTCTATTAAAACTCAGGTGGAAAAGCTAAGACACAAACAAGTGAACATAGTGAGCTCCATCTGGTTAAAAGAGGCACGTGAATGCTGGTGTACCTCATCTTACTGCACGTCGTAGACATTGTCTTTTTACAGATCGAGGGTTAGTGGCAGCCCTGCCTCGAGCAAGCCACTTTTCCAACAGTATTTCCTCACTTCGTGTCTCTGTGGACACATTTTGGTAATCCTCATAATATTCCAGACTTTCTTATTATACTTGTTATCCTGATCTATGATCAACGATCTTTGATGTGACTTGGGCAAGACCCTCCATCAGCAAAAAGATTACAACTCGCTGAAAGTTCAGGCAATAGTTAGCATTTTTTAGCAATGAAGTATGTTTAATCAAGGTATGTACATTTTTAAAGTCATAATGCTATTGCACACTTCATAGACTATGGGGTGGTGTAAATATAATTATTATATTTCCTGGGAAACAAAAAAAAAATTGTGACTTACTTCATAGTGGTGATCTGGACCCGAACCTGCAATATCTCCAAGATACACCTGTATACCTTATTTTCCGGATTATAAGATGCACCTCTCCCACCCAATTTGGAAGGAACAATGGTTGTTAATGCCGCTGTTGAGTTCTGTTTACATTTACATTGGTGAAATATGTTATTTATGTTACTAAATATTTTACTACATCTTTTGCTTCAAAATTTTTTTTCCAATTTTCCTCCTTTAAAACCTAGGTGCATCTTCTGGTTCGAAAAATACGGTATATTCACATTGTGTCATTTATATACAAAGTGTGAGCAAGAGGATGCACAAAGGTTACATAAAAACAGTTGCTTTCAGGGGAGAAAGGGGTATGTGAGGAACAGATGCAGCAGAGAGAGTATTGCTGTATGCCCTTTTATACTTTGGATTTTATAAATATATGCATGTACTACCTATTGAAAAATTACATGAAACTATTAATAGGGAAACTTAAGAAGCAAAGTCTAGTCACATTGGCTCATACATAAGGAAAGGGATTTGGCTGCCTTTTTCCCCCTCACTATTAAAAAAATGACCCCACTCCTTAGGAATTTCCCCAGGCCTCAAAAGTGCCCTGACCTTGCATTTCAGAACTGAGTAGCAGGGATTATAGCTAAGCAGAAGCCCTTCTTTGCAAAGCTGTCAGTCAACGAGTTTGACAAGTACCTGCTCTGTCCTGGGCCACTCCGAACCCTGAGCGCCGAGCACCATGGGAACTCTCAGGAAGGAGACAAAATGCCTCACGCTGCTGCTCTGCGAGCTGGGCCTTAGAGCAGGCAAGGCTGGGAGACGTTTGTCCCTGATCCCCTTCCCAGGGGGAGTTAGAGGCCCCTAGTGAAGAGGCAGCACTTAAAGCCAACAGGTGGGAGAAGCACAGGGCAGGAACAGGAAGTAGAAAGTCTGGGGTCTTGGGGCGGCTGTGCTGGGAAGGAGACGGGGAGGAACCAGGAGGAGACCATAGCCCCCAACCAGCTGGAAATCAGGCAGAATTGCAGGGATGCCCCCTTCTTTCAGCAGCCCGCACCCCTAGCCCCAGGTGGGGAAAGGCGTTTTTCCCTCTTGTTTCCTCTGTCTGAGCAAGCATGGCCCTGGGCTTCCCTGAGCTCTCCCATCCACCGACATCCCACTCAGGAGCTCACCGAGAGCTCAGGACCAGGCAGAGGTTGTCCGGTGGTATCAATATGTTTCTTTTTATTGAGACTGAAGACCCCCAGAGGAATCATGTTCTAGGAAAGGCCTTTCTGGCCCCAGGGGTCTTTCAATCTTCACTAGTCTTCCTACCACAAAGGAAAGGAACAGAAGTCACTGTCTGGGAGCTGGGTTTTGTGTGGGGAGTTGGAGTTTTCGGGAAATACATACAGCAAGGGGACTCGGAGGGAGTGACTCATGGCAGGATTTCAGGCATCAGTGGCAGGACAGTGGGAAGTAACTGAGATAGGGTAGTGGGAAGCTGGGAAAGGTCTTTGGCTAGCAGAATAGGGAAACCGAGTGAGCTGAGCACAGTGGCTTAGCAATTTACAGCCCAGTGCAGATAGTCACCAGGGAGAAGGCCCCCAGTGCCTGAAAGGGGGCAAAACAGAAAACAAGGACCTCACCCCCTGGGTAATCTCTTCTCCCCTGGCCTCTCCTCCCTGGAGACAACATTTAGGCCCTAGCTGTGTTTCAGCTCCAGGCCCAGAAAAGCAGCAGAACCAGGTAGATGACACCAGGACCCACTGCAATGACTAAAGACACTGCCCTGCCACTGACCAGTCAGTGGAGACCGTGACCCTGAAAGGGCACACCTGGAGGACGGATGAATATTCTATGAGACCCTCCCCTGAGACCTCCCCTAAGACTCCCACCTGCAAGAGAGAGAAAGAAGTCTCAAGACAGAGGGCCCAGTGCATGCTTTCCCTGCAGGGAGCAGCTTGTGCCATTCCTTCCCTCCTCTTCTCCCCCACTTCTTTCTCCACAGGTACACATCTCCTTAACTCTGGGCAGCTGGTAGCTTGGCCCAGGCTGGTCCCCTGAACCCCTGTCCCTCAAGGCCCCTTTTCTCTGACTCCCAGTGAGCTAAGGCAGCCCAGCCCAGGCTCTCCTGTGCTAAGCTAAGCCCTTCTACGTTTCACTGTCCTCATCTTTAAGAAGTGTATCCTCATAGTCACCTGGACTCATGTTGTGAAATCCCTCCTGCACTAAGTCAAGAACCTACACACCATAGCTGGCCCTAGGCAGATCCATTCAGGGGCAGCTGCTTGCCGAGTACACTCCTCCCAGGCCACCCTGGGCCTTCAGCTAGGGCAGCTTCTTCCCCCAGGGAGGAGGGAGCAGGAAGCAAGGGGATCTTATGCATCTGGCCCAAGTCAGGGAAAGAGCAGGAGCTGAGGAGAAATAAGACTTTCCACCACCCCTTGCTGTGAATAGGATCCCTGAGGTGAAGGAAAGGCTAAGCCTGATCGGCCGGAAATGCTGAGTCTCAATTTTCAGAACAAGGGCAAGGTTCAGGCTGGTGTGGAACTTATGAATGTATTCCATTCATACCAGTTAGAACTAGTCCTTTCTATGACATAACAAAGGCTTTAAAAGAGAGTGCTCTGAGCCCTAGCTGGTATGGCTCAGTGGATTGAGTGCCAACCTGCAAACCAAAGGGTGGCTGGTTCGATTCCTAGTGAGGGCACATTCCTGGGTTACGGGCTAGGTCCCCGGTGGGGAGGCGCATGGGGAGGCACACGAAAGGCAACTACACATTGATGTTTCTCTCCCTTTCTTTCTCCCTCCTTTCCCCTTTCTTTAGCAGTAAATAAATATTTAAAATATATATTTTTAAAAAAGAGAGTACTCTGAACAGTGGCACTTGGGGACCTTTATAAAGAAGTAAGAATACCAACTTCTGGAGCTGGGAACCTGAGCTGGGGTCCTAATTCCACCAACACCCTGTAACCTTACAGAAATCACTTACCTTCTTCCGGTTTCTATTGACTTATTTCTGCCGCAGCAGTAGCTGAGGGTGCTCTGCCTAGCCCTCGTATTGTTCAGAGCACGAATGTGTTTTGTAGGCCTCCGGGCTTTCCACATGTTGGTGGTGTTATTGTTACTATTACAGTGAGTGTTGCCATGGGATCATTATGCTTGCACTTGGGTCTTGGAAGGGCAACTCTAGATTAGAGAGTGTAGAGGGGCCGTAACTCCCTAGACCCATAGGTCCACCTCTCAGGGACTCCAGCAGTTGCCAGTGGGCAGACAGGACACCCAGTTCCCCCTAGCTCAGTTTCCTCATGAAGGAAGTAGGTATAACAGTATACAAGACCTGCTGCCTTTCACATGCGCACATACACGCACACACGCCTAGGAGCAGGAATGTATCTGGTCCAACTTGACTGATAAGGTAACAGCAGCAAGGTGACCTCACCAGGACCAGCCCACAGCAGTGATTAAAACCCAGACCTCCTATGCTGAAGCCGAGCTGGTATTCATCTCACTGCTCTCCACCCCCAGCCAACACTGAGCCCTGACCACACACAGTGGCCCCACTGGGGGGTCAGGGACCCCAGTCACAGTGACTAGCACTGGTTGGTCTCACTGTTCTTTCTGCTGTCTGTGAGCATTTGCTTAGAGCAGCATGTTTTATGTGCTCTTTTCTCAAGAAGTCCCAGCTGTAAGTGGAAAATGGGGCCACGGGTGCAAGGCAGGCAGTCCCCAAATGCTTCCTGTCCCACCTTTGCACTCAGGCCTGGATTCCTCAGAGAAGGAGTTCAAGTCCAGACGCCAGCAGGCTTGGAAGAGAATCTCTCTTGCTCTATGTGCAGGACAGTCGACCTTCTTTGCAAAACCCCCACCCCACCCCCACCCAGACTGTATAGAGGGGCTGCATTCAAGAATCTAAGTCTTTCTGTGGGACAGGTCTGGGGTTTGCAGACTTGGTTGGTTGGGAATTCTTGTCCAGAACCCCAGGTTTTATACAAGATCTTACACAGAACCCCCAAACTGTAACGCAGACCACAGGGGAGCTGCCCTGGTTGATCCAGCTGCTACTCATGCACCAAACCTCCCGGGCGCTAGAGGTCCTGGTTATCACAACCTGTGTGTCTCCTGTCCTGTCGCAGGCCCTCCCCCCACCCAGCCTCTCTGCTTCTACAAGATTGGTCTCACAATACTTGGTCCACTGCAGTAGGGGTCCCATCACCCTCAGTGTGTCTGCCAGACCCCTCTTCCTGGCACTGGAGGCTCGTCACGGTTGGTCTCAACATGCCTGTCTTGCGTCACCATTCACTGGGATGCAGTTCTCTGGTTTCTTCACTACCTTTTGCATCTACTGTGTTGACTCTCCCCTCCCTCCCACCTTTTTTTAAGGGCATTTAAGTAGGTAGTAGGATCAGATTTCCACTTTCAATAGAACACTGAGCTTTTTTTTTAAAGAGATTTTACTTATTTTTAGAGGGGAAGACAGGAAGAGACACACTGATGTAAGAGAGAAACATCAATCAGTTGCCTCTCCTCGGCACCCCAACCAAGGGCAGAACCTGCGACCCAGGCAGGTGCCCTGACCAGGAATTGAACCAGCGACCTTTCACTTTGCAGGACAATGCCTAACCATCTGAGCTACACCAGTCAGGGCTCAACTTTTCTTTTTCCAAACCTTACCATCTACCCAAGCTTCTCTGGAGAGTAGCTGTCTCCTGGGAGCCCTCCTGCCCATACCAGCCGTCAGTGGCCTCCTCCTGAAACCCAACAGCTCGAGTAGGTGCTGTGTAAAGTGGCATCTGATTCTTACGTGGCTTGTATCTGACTCGTGAATGTTAACATGTGTCAGCCTTATTCCTCTGGGTGGTCTGCATGGTTAACTCATGAAGGCCGGGGCCTAAATTCTATGAGTTTCAGCACATGTGGTAGCTTCAATGACTAGCTACTAACTTTGATCTATTATGCTGTAGCAGTCCTGGGGGTACAGAAGCTCCTCCCTCATGTTGGGATGAATGGAGGCAGCTTTGGGGGTTGGCCAGTCATGGGCAAGAGACCCAGACTGAAGTTGGTTGCTGACAGGTCAAGTCTCCTCAAGACTTTGCTTTCTGTAGCAGATTTCCCTGAGATGTGCACTTCTCTCCAGCTCGAGAAGACTGTGTTGGGAGGAGTGAAGCATTAACCACGTGGTCCTGGGCTATCTTGCAGGGATTTGAAACTGGACAACATCCTTCTGGATGCAGAAGGGCACTGCAAGCTGGCCGACTTCGGGATGTGCAAGGAAGGGATTCTGAACGGGGTGACAACGACCACCTTCTGTGGGACTCCCGACTACATCGCTCCCGAGGTAAGACTGTGTGTACAGGGCCACCTCCTGCTGCTGCCGCGGCTGAGCCTGGTGGTACTGGGGGAAGGGCCTGGGAACCAGGAGGGTTCCAGGGAAGAAAGGCTGCACAAGGAAGTGGTGGTGATGGGGAAGCTAATAGGGGAGCTGAAAGTAACAGGCAATTCCCCAAATCTGGGCAGGTCCTTCTAAATATTTCTTCTATTCCAGTCCAGAACTATCCGTGAAACTGGGATCGAGAGAAATGTGTTGACATGTACCATTGTTTTCACGTCTAACCCGAGTAGAGGAGCACCATTGATAAAGGCTATAATTTGCCTACAGTAAAACCAGGAGTAACTGGCCATTTCTAGTGTGGTGACAGTTCCACAGAGGGGGCGCACCGGGTCCAGGAGGAGGAGGAGATAAATTGCCTCGTTATAAATGGAGATCAGAGGTGTTCGTTTGGAGCCGCACCCATGGGTTGCCTTTTGTGAAAGTTACTTAGATGCTTTTTTCATCATAAAGTGTGTGTTTGCCTCGAGTTTTTCTAGTTCCAGCTCGCCCAACTGAGAGATACCTAGTGTGATATGATTTTGATTTAAGACATAGCCTGTCATATGTCCTTTATAAAAATGGTCTTGAGTGTTGTGACCCGTGGAAGGTGGGGAGGAAGTACCAGTCCCCATTAAGCATTGCCCATGGTGGATGGGTGTGTGTTAACACACTCGGATTTCATTTCCTCCCAGTGGGCATTGTTTGAGCACCTGCTAGGCACAGACCAGTGTGGGGGCACAGAACTGACTAAGACACTGGTCTCTCTCTTAAAAGAACGTTTGGTCTAGAGGGAGTGACAGGTAAGTAAACAACTAATTAAGTAGAATAAATAGGTACAAAATACAGGATGGTATCCTCAAGGATTGGGGAAGGCTTCTTGAAGCACCTGGTGAATGAATTGAGTTGTAAAAAATTAGCAGGATTTCCTTTGGTGGTGGGGGCAGGGAACATTCCTGAGAACAATAGAGAGGACTGAGTGGGGGTAGGGCAGGGGCGGAGGTTCAGCATCCCTGGGCTCTGATTCCTTTAGGGCAGGAGCTGTTTCTAATCTGGGTACTTCCTGGATTCAGCACACAAATCCGGCTCTTCATCATGGATTGTTGAATGAATAAACGAATGAGAACCTGGGACCCTCCAACAGGAGCAGAGATGAAGGGATGACAACATTCTTGGCCTTTTTTTAAGAAAGAAAAACAAAGGAGCTAGAACAGAGGATTTCTTAGTAGGAATGAACGAGCTTAGAATAAAGGACCAAAGAAGCTGGCCTTTATCCTATAGGATCTGAGGACCCACGAAGGGCCTCCCAGTATAGAAGGGCCATACTCATACCAGTCCCAGGAAGAAGATGGGCAGCAGCAGTGTGGATCAGAGGGCACAGTGCGAGGGAGGACAACTGAGAGACTTCCACAGGCCACATGAGACATGGAGAGGCCTGGGGAGGGTCAGAGAAGCAAAGATCAAACAATAGGTAAATTCTCGTCAGCACATCTGCTTTCTAAGAGATCTGAAGAGGTTTCAGCCAATCTCTACTAATGTGTTCCCCTAGCAGGAAGACTAGGAATTTAACCTTCACAAAGACAGTAAAGGCCACTGGGTCCTGCTTTTCAGCATCTTCCTCATTCATCCTTTAGCATCAGAATGCTGGTTCCAGTCCCTCTGAGCTGATGCCAGAGGCAAAGGTTGCCAGCCCAGTGCAGTAGTTCAGGAGCCAGCCCAAGACACACGTCCACTTCCTGATGAACAAAATGCCCACACAATGTTCTTGAAAAGCCATCCCCCGGCAAGACTCACAGTGACCAACTCTGATCTCTGTCGAGGAGGCCGAGACACTCTTCCTTCCCTTTCCACACTTGCGGCCACTATGCAGACTCACATCTGGGTGTGAAGTGGCTAATAATCCGTGGTCTTTCTGTAGGCAAGTTACAGCTGATAAAGGTATACCAGAAGATTAAATGCAAGTGTGACTCTAAAGCCTTTAGCACAGCACCTGGCCCACTGCAGGCACTGGGTAACGAACGGCTGCTCCATCATTACTGTCGTTGCTGGTTGTGCAGTCAGGTGGCAAATGCATAGACCTGAGTGTTGAGATCCTAGGACAGACTTGACCACTAATGCCCACATGTGACCTTGATCACATGGTTTTCATCCTCGGGTCTTTACCTTTCACAGTTTCTGCCTGCCCTACCCACCTCACCAAGCTGTTTTGAGAATCTAATGAGATTAAAGCATGGAGCTTGAATAGCTTCAGAAAGCGTAAGCTTCTATTCAGGAGGAAGAATTGTAAGGCGGCAGGCTAAACCTGAAACCTCCTCCTGAGGTGCTAGCTCTGCCCCAGGGCTTCTCTTCCCACCACATGCCCCTGGCCAACCCCACCACACCCTCTTCTTTCTCCACCCCCACCCTCCATGCCTCAGGAATGGCCGCCAGACCCAGTACCTGCCCTTCCCTTCCACCCCAGCTCTGACCCACACCAGGGGTTGGCTGCTGCGCTGGGTGCCCTCCCATGGCGTGCAAAGCCTTGCCCTTCTCACCAGCTCCATTGCAGACAAGCAGATTAGAAAGCAGATAATTAGGGCCAAGCCTAAAACCAATTTTACAGAAGATGCCATCCAAATGGGAAGGCCCTGGAAGAGGCTAGGGGGAAGGTGCCAGGGCCACTTTGTGGTTCCTACAGCACCATCCTGTGTGAGCATACACGGGCACCTGGAGACTCCCTCCCGTCACCCTGCCGAGGCATAGAACTCAGCTGTGCCACCTCCTGGAGGCCGGAGTGTGGCCACCTCAGCGCTTAGAGTCCCCTGAGCCAAGAAGTGAAAGAAGTCCCACCCCAGTAAGGCACACACAGCAGGCATGTGTGACAGCCAGTTGCCCGGGGGCTGGAACTGGGCTGGTCACAGTGGGGGCTCAAAAGAATGCAGAGCCCCTACCACATGCTCAGTCACAAACTCCCTGGAGGGTCAGTTGACCATGAAAAATATAACTAAAATCATGGTAGTACTTGGGGAGGTGCTGCGGGTTTTAGGGCCAGGTAAAGGTCTTAGGATAGGAGAAAGACTGGGGAGGTCCGACAAAGATTTCCAAGGAGATGGGTGGTAATCATAACCTTGGAGAACAGACAGTGGTGGTTCTTTCTGTTCTGTAGTAAGGCAGGTTGGGGCACTGGATCTTTCAAGGCTGAGGGAGGCACTGGCTTGGGTTTTGGAATAGAGTAACACTACTGGCCCCTCAGGACAGCGGAGCCTGTGACTCTGACCTCTGACAGAGACCACGTACTCACACCTGGGCTAAGAGACCAGAGATCCGCACCAAACACACTCCTAGCCCCAAATAATTTAGAGTTGGCTATATTTGCTTATATTTCTTTTCATTGTAAATTCAAAATATTTCTGGAACATGTTTTTACTATTTTCAAAATCCTTGTATCCAAGTCTTTGTATTTAATCCCAAGCGGCCTGTAATCCCCAGGAGGCGGTGTGGAGTAGACCCCGAGAGCTCACGGACTGGGCTTCAGCCTCCTCTTCCCTGGCTGTCTTGAGATCTGAGAACTGAGCTAGAGACTTGTTCTGGAACAGTTTATCTGAGAAGTTACCTGTCTGAGGTGTCCTGCAAGCTACAGTGATTAGACATGGCCTTGCCGTTTGGGGCTCCTGCCTGAGGCTTTATGGAGGCAGATACATGAGGGATCCGTTAGCAAGTGGTACAGAGATCCTGAGAAACACCGGCGATGAGTCTTCCCTTGGAATATGCCAGAGAGTAGCGGTCCTTTTTGATTAGAACAGGAAAGAGTGGGGAGGCTTATGGACTGTAGTTTCTTTTCCGAGAGCATAGCACGCAGGTAAGCGCATACTGTCGTCATTTAAAGAAGACGGAGATCCTGCTCACCCCATCGCCCAGAGAGCCGTGCCTTGGACTGGGTGTGGGACAGGAGGCCTGCATCTCCTGCATGCGGTCACTTGTGGCTTGCTTGTGTCGCTTTTACTCTGCATCTTGCTCCTCTGACCCCGATTTTAATATAAAAAAAAGAAGCATTTTTTTTAACTTGGCCATAAATAAACACAGGTCAGGAACTTCATCTGGTGTTTAAACGAAGAAACAGCCAGTTGTCCCCCCTGGAGTTCAGACTGGAGATTGACTTTGGAGAGTTGATAGCTGGTCCCCAGCACAGTGCCACAGTGTCTCCCAAACTCAGTGTTCACTGAGGTCACCGACGGAGAACCTGACTTTATGTGACACGGGGCTCCGCTCTGGAGGAGCAAGCTGGAGGTGAAGGCGCAGCTGTGCCCATGGGCGCTTGTGGCACAGGTGTGGGCGTGGGCGGGAGTCCCTGCTGGGCTCTGACGTTGCCCGTCTCCCGAACAGATCCTGCAGGAGTTGGAGTACGGCCCCTCGGTGGACTGGTGGGCCCTGGGGGTGCTGATGTACGAGATGATGGCTGGGCAGCCACCCTTTGAGGCGGACAACGAGGACGACCTGTTCGAGTCCATCCTCCACGATGACGTGCTCTACCCCGTCTGGCTCAGCAAGGAGGCCGTCAGCATCCTGAAAGCTGTGAGTCGTCACCCTGCACCCACCATCTCCCTCTTCTCATCTGTCCATCTCTCTCCTCCCCACCCGCCTCCTCCCTCTTTCTCCCTTCCTCTGTCTGCCTCTCCCTGTCCCACCTCTGCTCACCACTGAAGGGAAGGAGTAGAGGGCAGTAAGCACTGGGAGCCTGGGCCATGTTCAGGGGGCGGCCGCCGAGAGAGTGGGGCCTTGGACGAACTGCTCTTCTGGTGGGAAGAGGACAGTGTAGTCGTGCTTCCTGGCAGGGAGCTGTGTGCACATGGGCGAGTCCCGGTGAGTGCTCTGGAGGAAGCAAAACCAACCCAAACTGCGCTGGGATCCCCCTGCTCTTCGGCCCTGGGGCTGGACCCTGCATCCAGACCTGCCCCCGTGGCCTGTCTTCCTCTGGAGCCTGTGATGGGGAAGAGGAGGGAGGCCACTGCCCCTGTGTCCACCACAGCATTGCTGGGGCTGAAGAGCTGATCAGAAGAAGTGTCCGCCCGGGATCCCTGCGGCTGTTCTGGATTCAGACATGTCATAGAGAGACTGTCCCCACCCCCTCAGAAAATCCCTCACATGCGAAAGTACTTAACACTTGCCCACGGCAGCTGTCTCTGCAACGGAAGACACTTGTGCTGAGGCAAATAAGTGGTCACCTGTAGCCCTGGGAAGGCTGTGGACCAGTTTGCCTGGGAAGGGCCACCTAGCTGGGCTGAGGCAGGACCGTGGTGACAGCCCAGGGACCGTGACTTCAGTGCTGGCCAGAACACCCCGAAGTTCGGTTCCCAAAGTTGGCCAAATCCCTGTACTCTCTCCAGCATGACTTACTTTCCTAGTTCTTCCAGTCCACGCCCCATATTTACCTAGTTATACATATTTTACAAAGAAATTGTATGTTGCTATTATAAATGGAAAATCAGTAGCATTTGCCATAAGTAATTTACATAATTCGTCATATGAAAATGTTAAAAAGAACTAAAGTGATTTTGTAGGTGTCTGGGGCGGACACACACCACATTTTGGAAAATGCCACATCAGAACGTGTTACTTTTTGCTATACTTGGGGCTTTTTCCTTCCTTTATCCCTCACCTCAGTGTTTTCCTCCCTGCCTCATCAATTCCCCTTTCTGTCCCTCCGTCTTTCCTTCCACTAACTAATTCAGTCCATACGGAACTGCTGTTGGTTGAGTGCCCCAGAGCGCCAAGCACTACACTAGGTGCAAAGTGAGTGCTGGTGAGCACAGCGGCTGTCGTCCCTTCCAGGAGAGGGCACAGCCCGGCGGGAGGAAGTGGGCAATACCTAAGAAATGCATCCATATGTGATCACAACTGGAGTAAGATCAGTGAAGGAGCCAAACAGAGCATGTTTATTCACTCATCTATTCAACATGTATTATTGAGCATCTAGTATGTGGCAGGCCCTGCGCCAGGTGCTGGCTAAGGAGAACCCTGTAGCACCCAAGGCAGTCGGAGCCCCAGCCCAGCAGAGCCGGCCACTCAGCCCAGGCTCTGAACGCCAGCCTGGCGCACCTTCCTGGGGGCCTCCTGCCAGCCGCCCGACAGAGTCCTTTCATTTTGGGTGACCCAGAGCCGTGTCAGTATCTGGAGATATTCTTAGTGTCGCAACTTGGAGCAGGGGGCGCTATGAGTAGCTAGTGTGTAGGGCGCAGGGATGCTGCTAAACCTCCTAGAGCGCACAGGAAGGCCCCCGAGACTAAGAAGTATCTGGTCCAAAATGTCATTAGCACAGAGGTTGAGGAACTTTGACCTACAGACATTCAGAAGCTAGAGACCGTGTCCGTGTCCACAGCTGGTGACGGTGAAGTGCCTGGGAAAAGGTACCCTCCTTCTGAGAAGAGCCTCCTCCGGCTCAGGGGCAGCTTCCTGAGGCGTTAAAACCTGTGGGCTTCTCTGCAGCCCCGATCCGTCTCCTCCCCGAGTGGGAGGGCAGGAAGAGCTGAGGAAGTAAGGAACAGGCTTCTCCTCCCTTGGCCTTGGGACCCTTCACTTCCTCACATTGTCGCTTGATTCCAGGGCCAGGCCAGGTTTTCCATGACTCTGGCCACCGAGCTGCGTCTCTGAGGGCTGCCGCCTTGTGAAGGTGGCACAGAGCTCTAGAGAAGGCCACTGCGTTGCAGGGTTACACTGTGCACAGCCTCCACCACTATCAGAGGCAGCCCTGCTGCCTCCCACCCTCCCCACGGTGCACCAGGCCCCACCTTCAGCCCCGCCCCCATCAGTCATTTGTGTGCTCAAGAGCAGCCAGGCACAAAGCCTGGTGCTGGGAACATAGGACTGATCCCGTGTCATGGAACTTACCAAGGGAAGGAGATGTTCAGACAAATTATAATTTAAATACACAAGAAATAAGAGGTCCCAGTCCCCACAGAGGAGGGCATCTGGGGAGGCTTCCCAGAGGAGGCAGCATTTTGGCTGGTTCCTAGAGGATGCATGGGCACTGGAGAAGAGCATCTGACCAAGGGACAAAGGATGCAAAAGGCCATCAAGCTAGACTAGGCTCAGACCAAGAAATTTCTGTCGCCAAAGTGAGGAGCATGGCCTTCAGCCTGCAGGAGATCGGAAACCACCGGAGGTGCCTGAGCAGGGGGCCTCAGCTGACTCTGATTAGAAAGGTGACGTGCGTCGGTACTGTTCCTAACTCACAGCTACCCCCCACCCCGTTACACTCTCACCTGAGGCTCCCACCCCTCCAGTAGCATTTGGTCTGTACCCATGTGCTTCGGTTTCAGGGGCACCAGGCAACAGACAGTAGGAGGCTCTTCCAGTCTTTCTTGCTGATGAAGCCTAAAATTCCACCATTATAGATTTATTCCTTTGGCTTATAGTTAGTCCTCTAAAGTTCCTTTGTTAAATACAGACTCAGCCTTCTCCCTATGAAATGTAACACTTTGTCTCCAACACATGCACACCCATATCCCTACCATTATTTTGGGTGAGTATGAAAAATATTTCTACCTACTAGCACTGTTTTTCCCCCCAAGGTTATGTTGTTACATATCTGCTCATTTAAATTAACATTTGCTGTCAGGACTGACTCATTTAATAGGAATGAGTTCCCGTGGGTGTGTTGGGTCATAAGACACCAGCCAAAAAATGTAAAAAAAAGTCATCAATGTGGTTTTTACGGGCAAGCGCTGAGAAGTAAGACTTTCTTTTTCTTGTTTTTTCAAAATATTTTTATCTACATGTGTATTTTGTGCTAGAGATTACAAATTCAAATCTTTAAAAAGTAGGAGCACCCAGGTCCGGAAAAGGGAAAGGGCCAGGAGGCACCTTTGATCGTTTACCCCAATATGAATAAGAGTCTGATCCTCTTCTCGTGCCTCAGAACGGACTGCTGACTTCTCCGTGTAAGTGGGTTCATCGGACCTCAGTTCCCCGAGGAGAAGGCTTGAGAATCTGAGGGCAATAAGGGAGTTGGTAAGAACTTGAGTTTCCAAACCAAACTGGGTACTTGGCTGGCTGTTTGACCTCGGCCAACTTAATTAACCTCTCTGTGCCTCAACTACCTCACTTAGAAAACAGGGATAGTAGAAGTGGCTCAGAGGGTTGCAGCTGGCTGCAATGAATTTACACACACACACACACACACACACACCACACTCTGCTTAGATGGTCGTTGGCACACAGTAAGGGCTGTGTAAGAGTTAACAATACACCCTGAAGGGTGAAGACCCTGAACACACAGCACGCAGGCTCGGGCAGCATCCCAAAGACATCACCTTGGCTGGCTTCCATCTTCCCCTCACAGCCTGTGCCTGTCGGGCCTTTGTTGCTAATTCTCTCTATGTCCTCGTCCCCGCAGTTCATGACCAAGAACCCCCACAAGCGCCTGGGCTGTGTGGCAGCACAGAATGGGGAGGATGCCATCAAGCAGCACCCGTTCTTCAAGGAGATCGACTGGGTGCTCCTGGAGCAGAAGAAGATCAAGCCGCCCTTCAAACCTCGAATTGTAAGTAGGGCCTAGAGCCCCTCCCACAGCGCGGCGGGGCCTGGGTACCGTGCAGGGGAGCTGGGCTGGGCACACGTACAACCAGAATGACAAGTGGTGAGGCAGCCAGGACGCTCGCTAAAAAGCTGTGTGTGTGGCCCCAGGAGCTCACTGTAGAAACCTGCCGGCCCCCAGCCATAACCAGGTGCGACTGCTGCGGGACACTGAAGAGCCCTTTTCACTTTACTACAGATGCACTTGTTTATTTTGATCAAAAATGGCAACTGGTCCTAGTTCTCTGTGTGTGGTAACAATAGAAGGTTTCTTTATAAATAGGTTTGTTTTCTCAATGAGTCAATTTAAAGAAAAATATCAGCTCAGTATTTCACAGCCATTGTGCGGAACTAGCACAGAGCACGAAGCTGTGACTCAGTGGCTGACATTTGAGAACTGTCCCATGGGAACTCATGGGGGGGTGGCCAGTTCCTGAGGCCACGCCAGAGACCTCCTGTCCCTTCTCCCACCGGCTCTCCCTTCGGACTTCCCTCCAGCGTCAGCACTCCCTTCCTTCCAGGCTCTGCGGCCTGTTAGGGCGGTGCCAGTGGAGGGGGCGCCGTAGATGGTGTTTGAAGCCCAGAAGTTGGAAAGAGGAATAGAACCCTTGAGTCGGGGCTTGACCCAGAGCAAAGGTCATGCCCAGCAGTGACCTGCTGGAAGGGGACAGGGCTGGCGTGGCTCTCCTTAAAGTTAGCAAGAACGTGTGTGTGGTGGGAAGCGGGCCTCTTAATTCTCTGGCTTTTAGCAGGATGAGGCTGAAAACGTGGGTGGACAGCAGGCGTGCTTACAGGGAGTGAAGAGGGTGTGGGATACCGGACTTCACTGGGCAGAGCCCCAGCCAGCCCCCAGCCGCCCCACAGTGCCAGGCGGCCTGTCCCCTTCACTGTCAGGCACACAAGCGACCCTCCTGTGCTTTGCGGATCATCAGAGAGGAATTCCGTTATAATCAGGTTTTCCGAGGAGCGATATTGACACTGCCTTGCTTCCCAGTGTTCCATTTGGGGGCAGGTGGCTCTGAGCCGAGGGCATGGTCCAGGCCTCAGTGGGGCTCATTGCAGGGTGGGTCCACTGTCCCTGGACACTCCATCCTGTCACCATTCTCCACGTGCTTTCTTCTTTGGTTTGAAGACTTTTCACTGGCCAGCACACAGCTTGGAACGGGCTAAGTTTAGGTTCACCTTCCTTCCCGGTTAACATTTCCGCCACCCCTGCCTGTTGGCCCCACAGCTCTGGGGCCTGCTGTGCCAAGGCAGGGCTCACCGTACACACCAGCCTGCTGAAGGCTGCCCACCGCTCCCCCCCCCCCCCACCGCTCCCCCACCCCCACCGCCCAGGGTCTGTGCAGGTGGCCTTCAAGGACAAGATTAGCTCTCCCCCTGACAAACTGAGGGGAAGTAGGAAACCAAAGACCAGGCTGAGGAGGAGGAGAAACCAGAGTGCTGATCTGAGGGTGACATGTTAATTTAGGGTTAATCCAAGTGAGTCAACCCAAAAGAAATTGGGTAGTAGAGCTAAGTAAAGAATCCAGGCCCAACAAACAGGAACCCAGTACAAGATCTAGAACTGATCATCCAGCACAGGTCTACAAAGCGAATTAAACCTCAATCTGAACTTCAGGTCAACAAAACGACTTAATGTTAAGCTTGCGGAGGGCTGGGGCAAGGCTGGAGGAGTGGCTCCTTCCTGTGGCATGCAGGGTGGAGAGGACGGGGACAAGCCCCAGGGGACCATCCACAAGGGCTGGGAAGGGGAGAGCGGGCCTGGGGTAGGGCAGAGGCAGGCAGCAGGTCTTTGCTGAGAGGCGCCATGGAAGCAAGCCGTTATGGATTCAGGGGGCAGAGTCTCTCACTGACATCACAGAGGTGGCAGAGCATGGCACGGATCCAGCAGAGGAGAGTGCTCTGAGACTTCAGGAGTCCGAGCAGCTGTGGCCCCCGAAGCCCTTCCCAAGGCCCTAGCAGCACTGGGGTTCCTCATGGGGCTTCCACCCTCTGGTCTAAACTCTAAGCCAGGGAAAGTGCAGACCTCAGAGGAGTGACACTGGCAGCAGTGCCTGGCTTCCCCAGAGTGAGGGAAAGGTGTGAAGAACAGGTGTGAGGCTTCTGTGGCCCAGAGGGGTGGGAAGGAACCTGGCACAGAGGAAGGGGAAAGAGTGAGGAATGACTCCGGAGGCCAAGCCCGTGGCCTGATCCACTACTTTGCAGGCCTCGCCTGGCCTAGACAGGCAGGGTGCCGTACAGCTGTCCTTGGCCAGGAGCGCAGGTGCTCCTGTGGGCAGGGATGTGAGGGGGCCCTTGGGTACCAGCCATAGAAGTCCATCTCCGGGTTAGCAGGTCAGGACCACCTGAGGGTCGGGTGGGCCTCGCATCTCCGCCTGCAGTACAAGGGGCCTATGCTTGCTTCCTTCCATGTACCTCCAGAGAACGCCACACCCCCTGGGAGCAGAGGGCAAAACTCTGCATGCTCCTTTGCTGAGGGGCTCAGGTGGGCTCAGAGGCCTTACTGTCCCCTGACAGGATGGCAGTGACAAAGGGCGGGGGCTGTCCAGGAGCTCCCACCAATTTCCAACCGTCTTAGCCATCCTGGCGCCTGATTTCATCACTGCCTTGGAAGTCCCCCCCCCCCCCCGCCCCCATGCGTGTTCCTGCTCACCCCCCACAGGCCGCCACTGTTGGGGGTGAGGGCAGAGGGTACGTGCTCGGCTGACTTGAGTTCAGTCCGGAGGGGAGAATTAGAGCACCTGCCGGGAGGACAGGAGGAAACCTGACGTTGTGCAGCACGGTGTGTCCGGTCACATTTGGAGCCAGATCATGCTGATCCTCACAGAGTTCTCGGCTACAGATCTTTAAAGACGTAAATTATTTAAATACGTGATCACATTTATATCCTTCAGACTAGAGATTTCTCTTTGGAAAAATATCGAAATTGGGGAAGAACAGGATAGTCCTCATCTAGTTAGCAGGTTGGAAACGTGTCCCAAATCCACCCCTAAGTCGAAAGCTCTTTTCTGAAACGTGTTAACGGCAGCAGCCTCAGCCATCGGAGGGCTCGTGTCCAGCGGAAGTGAATTTTGAGTCGATGAAAGCCCTCCGCAGTGCTGAATGTACTGTACGTCTCATCTCAGGGTCTGGCAGGACCCACGTGAAATCTCACAGAAGTTTTTATAAGCCTTCACCCGTCTCCAGCCCCCCTGAGGATTAGCCCCTGGGGGAGTGGGTGGGAGCCTGGCTTGGAAACCAGCTGTGAGGACGGCTCTGTGCCCCAAACATAGGGTCAGCCTTACCCTCAGGCAAGATAGGCCTCTGTCTTTGGCCATTGGAGAGACACTAGGAAGCAGAGGTCATAGAAGTCACCTTCCCTTCATGGGACAGGGAGTTCTGTCACAAGACAGGCTTTCAGTGTCACAGGCTTGAAGCCACATCAGGTGCCTTCCAGGGAGAGCTGGGAGAGAGAGGTTTTGACAGAGGGAATGAAGGGAAGCTGGTTTGGAGGCTGACCTTGGGAGGAAGTAGCCAGAGAGTTGGTTTCAAGCAGCCAGGGACAGTGAGGCTCTTGGATCTTAGGGGCGGACTCCAGGTCAAAAGAAAGACACGGTGAGAAGGAGGCTGAGGGGAGGCACAAGTGTCAGCGACCATCCCCAGCCTTGCAGTGTGGTGGTGGCCTCGAGACGCAGCGCACGTGTGTAGCAGACCGGGAAACCAGGCGCACAGACCCTGCTGCTCTCAGCAGGCGGAAGCTCTCAGGGCATCCGGGCGAGGGCCTGGGGCCTGGGAGGGAGCGCGGGTCTGCGGTGTCCTGGGCCAGCTCCACTCGCCCCTCCCCATGCCCACTGACATCACACCAGAACGCTGCAGTCCCAGAAACCTGCTGAATAGCTACTGTCCTCCCACCCAGCTGGCCGTGCTGAAGCCGAGGTGGGGTGTCTGTCTGATTCAGGAAGGAACTGGTTTTGCCTGATGGTCGGTGGTGGTGGTGAGGCTGGTGAAGGTCAAGTCGTCCGGTCTAAGCCTTGAGAACAGTGGCATGTGTTCCAGGGCTCCTGTCCATGCCCATGACACAAATCCTCCTCCTCGGCAGAACCTTCTGGGGGGCACTCTGAGCCTGTGCTCTGCCCAGTCTGGTGCCGCCGGAGGCTGGTGTCCCGGGGTCACCCCCATGGGGGCTGGGGATGTGGCAGGAGAGCAGTTCCCAGGCCCGATTCTGTCCTTCCCCAGGGCCGCCCCATCCAAAGAGCACCGAGGAGATTGTCCAGATCCACAGCTGGAATTCGGCCTCCAGTCAGCTTCTGTCACATACCTCCACTGGCTGCTGTCCCCTCCGGGCCTTTGCCTTCTTGGGATGGTTGCTAAGCGCCCGGGTGCCTGAGCCTCACTGTCTAACCCCTGCCCTGACTCCCTGGCTGTCACTAGTTCCCCTGGGCTTCCCGCCTTCAGGGTTACTTACGCTCCTTTGCACGGGCCCCCACCCACAGCAGTTTCCGTGGCCTCTGTCTCCACGTGGAGAGTTTCCTCTCGCTCATCCTCCCAGCTCCGTTATCCATTCTCCCTCCTTCACATCCTTCTTGTCCTCCTCCTGTGCGCCCCTACGCTCAACTGACATGCGAGCAATGCGCCGTCCACACGAAACCGAAGACTTGGTGCTATCGGGCACTCACACGGGTTTTCTGGGGTATCTGGCTCTAGAGCAAGGACACACGCAGTGGGGAGCGGGCACCCAGCCGTGAGTGAGGGAACAGAAAAGCCAGCAAGGCTGGAGCCAAGGTCTCTGATGCTGGAAAAAAGCTCCAAGCCTCGAATTCATTGGTCTGTCTCACTGGGGATTTGGGTCCAAGACGACAGCACCATCATGTCGCCAGTGAAAGAAGCACATTGAGCTTTTGTGTCGCTGGTGGGTTTGTGTCCATGGGACCATAGAGGGCAGAAGTGATGTGTTCGGTGTGGCTGGGGACACGTCCTCTGACCTTGCAGATCTCCAAAGTATTTTACTCACTCCCAGCTTCCCTCCTGCATATTCCTCCTAACCTCCCCTCTCCCCACCCCCACAAAAAAAGCATTAGGCTCTGAGGTTATGGCTCCCAGGGCCTTGGCACCGACAAAGGGGGGAGGCCAGGAGAGATCTGTGTCCCCAGAAACCTAGCAGTCCTCAGTGAAAGCCAAAGGCAACGAGGGAAAATGCTGGCCAAGTAAACTTCTCTTTGTGTACGTGTTCTCTCTTTTCAAGTTTGCTTCAGTGTGAATGTCCCTCTTTAAGGTAAGGCCTCCAGAGAGGGGAGTCTCTCCAGGTAGGTGAGCCCTCAGGCCCGGTGACATGGAGGCCCCTTCCGACCTCATAATCCGTTTCCATCCGGCCATCAACACTGCATGGCGGGACGCCCAGGGAGGCCTTTCCTGCATGCTCCTGCATGACCGGGCTGTGCTGGGAGAACACTGGGAAGTGGGCTTGAGACCCGCACACCCTCACCGACTCGTGGTCTGAGGAGGAGCCCTGCTGAAGGGGCAGCCCCTCCCCTGCAGTCAGCCCGCCGGGCCAGGGGCCGCCTGATGGTGTGGACCATAGGACAGAGCCCGGGTGATCCTTAGACTCTGTCCTCGTCACCTACCCAGCAGAGCAAAAGCAGGGAGCAAATGACTCCTACGGCCTGGCAGTCAGGACATCCCCCCGAGCTGTCCATGCTGCAGTGAGCGCCTTCAGCCTGCAAGAGGCTGCAAGGCCCCTCAAGGAGCGAGGACTCTGGCCCAGGGCTGGAGGGTGTGGGAGAAGTCCAGGAAGCTAGTTTTGGTAGTTGGCCCAGGTGGCGGTTTGGTATAGTGGACATGGTACTGGCTTTGACCTCGAAGAGACTGGGGTTAAATAAAATTGCTGTCACAGGAGCACCACTCAAACCTGCAAATTCCCTTCAGCCCAGACGTCTGGCCTCCTTGAGCCCCCCACCCTCCTTACCTTTAAAATGGGGACGAGAACACCAGCTCAGAGTGTCATAAACAGGACTAGCGAACAAGCCCAGGATGCCTTGCTCACTGAATTATTTCCTCTCTCCATTCACCAGTCCCCACCCCAGCCTGTTAAAGCCCCTTTTCCTCTCATCCCAAGACTCCCAGAATCAAGACTTAAGGATCGCAGGAGGCAGTGTGAGGTTCGGAGGCTGGGCTATAGAGTCAGATGCACTGAGGTTCCAGTTCGGGCTATAGGATCTTGGGAGAGTCACCCCATCTCCCTGAGCCTCCGTCCGCTGGCCCGCAGAGTGGGAATGGTAGTGTCTGCCACACTGGATTGTGTGAGCGGACTAGGCTGTCCTTGGTGTGCAGTGAGCGCGGCGTGGTGCTGACAGTGACGGGGATGGTGCGGGTCTAAGCCCAGGGAGGCTGTCCTGCTCCAGAGCGGAGGGGGGACCAGGAGTTCAGATGAAGGATGACACTGCGCAGTTCTGGAAGAAATCGTCCCAGGACAGAAAGGCATCCGAATGCTGGCAAAAAACAAAAACAAAAAACAAAACGTAATTCAGACTCTGCCAGAGAGCCTTCTGGGCTTAGTTCTGAGACGAGAGAACACCAGAGGAAGGGCGGCGATGCAAGACCCTGTGAGATCACCCCGGATGCCAGAATTCTCTCTGTTTTGAGCCTTGAAATAGCACCCCAGTTTCTCACATGGTCTTACCCCCCATTATCCTTTGAACTTGCGCACTACCTTTCCTCTCTCCGCCGTCGTGCTCAGCAGTGTTTCTGCTGTGCGTAGCTGTCTGTGCCCCTCGGTGCCCCGCCCTGAAATGGTGGCCACCGTCGCTGAGGCACCGTGCTAGCATGGCAGGTTCCCAAGAATTTCTGAGCTGAGTGGCCTCAAGTGAGCCCTTTGACAGAGATTTCTTCACCTCAGAATTCTTTTTGCAGGAGCCTTCCTGCAGCCTGGGGAGAGGGGCTGCCTGCACTTTAGTTCTCCTCTCCCCTCATCATGCAGAGGGGGTGGAGGCAAGACTTTGAGCCCTGGGCTCGGCATTTCTGTAAGCCCCGGAGGGGTTCACTTATGACTTGATAGCTGTTGGGATTTGCCTTCATGGGTTCATCGAACTAGTGTGACTGAATTTAATCTCTTCCCTGTACCACTGCCACTTGAGGTGGCACCTCCCTGGGCACATGGGACCTCCTGGGCCGTGCCCAATGGAAGGATGGGGAAGCGGGGGCAGTCAGGAGAGGTTCGCTGCACTAGCTGGGTCTTGGCAGAGGAAGCCAGGAAGGGTTCGGAAGAGAGGACGACCTGGGCAAAGGCTTGAGAAAGAGAAAGGCAGGATTCGGATCAGCTCTTTTTGATGGGTATTTATTGAGGATGTACTTTGTGCTCTCCCTGAAGCCCCAGAGAGGGCAGTTGACATAGGAAGATGAGAATCCCCTGTCATCACCTTAATGTCACCATCGTGAGGAGTGTAGGTGGTGGGACGAGATGCTGTAACAGAAATACTAGGCCACAGGGTAAAACCCAGGGCTTGACTTTGAGAGGGGAGTCTTGCAGTTCAGTAATGGACAGAGGGGAAGAGATGGCATGAAGAAGAGCTCCCCCCCACACACACAAGCTGGGAGGCAGGGCCTCTATGTGTCACAGGAGCCTCTTCCCACCTGCCGTCCTGTAGGAGGTCCTGTCCAGGAGGGGACACTTGACCAGTGCCCTCCTGCCCACTTCTGCAGAGAAAGCCAAAGAGTGGTCTGGCGGCCAGAGGTGGTGGGGCAGTGGTCAGAGGCTCAGTAACACACATCAAGGTAGAAGCAGAAGGAACATTAAACCTTCCCCTTGGAGGGGCTCGGTCTTGTCTCCTCGAAACCAGAGTTTGCTCTTCGAAGGCTGCAGGCACCAAGGGACATTCTGCGAGCTGATTGGTTCCCCCACCCACACCAGCCTCCAGTGCAGGACCTTGACTCTGCAGGGCCGCCTCTGTCCTAGAGGAAAGATGCTCTTGGAAACCCAAGTTTGCACGTGGGGAGACTGGTGCCCTGTGCACTCCCCATAGTGTGTGCTGGGGTAGCGGATGGTGACCATTGGATTTGGCCTAAACTCAACACTCAGGTGTCATTTTGGAATTCTGTGATTTGACAGACACACAGTAGGTTTGTGAAGATTCAGTAAGTTTCCACATCAACTTTAGTCTTTCCAAAGTGAGAAGACCTGGCCCGTGAGCCTGCAGCCACCGAGCCTCCGTGCTATTCTGGCTCGTCCTTCCTGGGATCTACCCCGGCTGCAGAGGGGTGTCCTTAGTGCGCAGAGCCTGGGTGTGAGTGGAGTATTTCAGGCTTGTGAGCCCAGCTAGGTGTGGAGGAGGGTAGACAACCGCCAGGACAGGGAAATATGTCTCTTGCCTTAAGTAGAGAGATGAGAAGATAAGCCAGAGTGAGCTTATCGACTGGAATGACTTACAAAATAAAGAAGACCTTGACTTGGGCATCTGGCGGACTCCCTCCTCTGCCCGCAGCTGCTGGCTCCCAGCTGGTTCAGCAATAACAGGAGGTCTTCCTGGAGGGCACGGCAGATGTGGGCTGCGCTCACGCAGAGACCTGGGGTGGGGGTGTTCCACCCAATGCTTCAGAATAGTCACCCAAAATCGTGGGGTTCCAGAACTTAGCCCCGACCTGCATCACAGGCAGTGAGCTCAGAGGAAAAGGTTGGGCAGAGCTGGGTGCTCATCCCTGCTGTTAGTACCTGTGAGATCCTGAGCAAGTCACTGAACTTCTCTGCTCCCTTCCTGAAAATGAGACCGCACTCAGTCCCTGAGATAACTGCCAGCCACAGCCACTCCATTTAAACATGCTCCGTGAGGACAGGGATCGAGGGTTTTTAAAATCAACATTGCTATAATAACATTCACACAGAATAAAGCCTACTCATTTCAGGTGTACAGTGTGCTGCGATGAGCAGTGAGTAGATGGGGTGTCTCTAGCCCCCACACGGTGCCCTGTGCCTTGGGCGGCCCCTCGTCTGCTCTCCGTCACCGCAGTAGGTTCACCTCCCCTAGAGGGTCATGTCTGTGGAGCCACGTCATGGGCAGGCTTTTGTGCCAGGCCCCTTTCACGCAGCGTCCTGTGCTTCAGGTTTGAGATCTATGTTTTTAACTTGATATTATGGAAAATTTAAGTGTGTACCCGAGTGAGAGAGAATCCCCCTGTGCCCATCACCACATCAGTCAGCAAGACCTGGTTAATTGGTTGGGGGGAGGGCTTTTTATCTGTTATACTCAGAGCTGCATCCTCAGCAACAGCTCCTGGCTCATAGTAGGAATTCGGTCTGTGTTTGTGGAAGGAATGAATTGTGTAGATCTACAGTGTTTTTCTAGAGAATGTTTCTCTCTTTGTCCCATCTCTAAATTCTCTTCTCACCTCTTATGGCCCCAGACTGATTCCAGTATGTGCCTGGGAATTTAGGGGTGACGAGACCCTGCATTAGGAACCCTGATGTTACCAAATGGTAAAAGGAGGGGGGTCACCTCATCTTGACTTGAGAGACATATGCTAGAGTGTCTACAGCTCCTGTTTCAAAGCCAGCAGGCAGAGCAGTAATGAACCCCGGCCAAAAGAACGGATCTCTATCTAGAGCACTTTCATAAGTAAGGAGGGAATAGATTAGTGAGTGGAGCAACAGGGATTTTGCCAGAACCAGATGGGAAAGCTTTTTCTTTGGGCACCAACAGTTATCCCTGGAAAGCTGAGCCCGACAGCTCCCAGTAAAGACACTGCTTTGAAAAGCAGACGATAAATGAGAGAGGGCCCCATGGTTAGAAGCAGCGCGGGGCCACGGTGCCACTGTGGGCCTCCCCTCTTTCAGCTGCAGCTCCTGGCGCAGATCCTGCAGCAGCACGTCCGCTGTGGCCGTGCGGGGCCAGCTTGCTGTGCAGCCAGGCTCGGAGCTCGGGCCTCAGGCGAGCCGCGGCAGGCGGGGCACCATCTCCTCCTCAGGCTTTTGTTCCTGGGAGTCCACTGGGCTTCCAACACTCTCTCAGTCCCAGGCTCTGCGACTGGGTGCCCCCTCACCCCACTCTGGGGTCTACACAACAGTGGGCTGTAAAATCAATTTAGTGGGCCAGATGCAAAAAATCTCGTAATGACGGATGGGATGGGGTGAGATGGGATGGGGTAGGGTGGGGTGGGATAGAATATTAGACTAGAACACAGAACACATCACATAAAGGCAGTACATACTTGCTGAATCTTCCATGGGGGTGGTACCAGGAGGTGCTGTGTGCTAGGTCATATATAAAATGTATTTCCTGCTGTTGCCTGTGATGTGAAATTTTGAAGGGTGATGCCTTTCTTCACCCCGATGTCTAAGAAATGACCCCACAAGGTGTCGTGGGGATGGTGGCCCCATGCACGGCGAGGGGTACAGGGTGGGAGGCAGCTGTGTGTTTACGCCTTTGTCACACAGCCACAGCCCCACGGGCAGCAGCCGTCCAGCCCTCCAGAGGCACATGTGAGTGCGTGGACGCCTCACAGCAGGAGGCAGGACGGCACATGCCGGGGACAAGGGCTGCGGGGTCCGAACAAGCTGGGTTCGTTCCTGGCTCTGCCTCTGGCTGGTGTGCATCTTGGGCAGGCTGTTTACCGATCTCAGCAGCGGTGGCTGCGGCCTCCCGGGAGGGTGGCGTGTGAGGTTAAATGAGGCAGGCAGGTAAAGCACTTAGGAGACGTCTCCATCTGGGACCCTTAGTACATTTTCCACATGAAGAAACCGAGGCTGCACCAAGCACTGTGCTGGCACTAGAAGCACAAAACAGACACCCAGCAGAAGGAGCTCCTTGCCTGGCAGGCGGAACAGTTCCTGAGTGAGTTGTCACTTAGTTCCAGTTACGGGAAGTACCAGGAAAGAGCGGCACGGGCCATGGAGGTGCAGGAGGAGGCCGGCCTGGCTGGGGGGTGGCTCCCCAGGAAGGGGCCTTCCTGTCCCTCCTAGCAGCATGAGACCCTCCTTGTTAGTGGCCTCAGGAATGGTTTTAGGGCTCCTTTGCTGCTTTTGAGGGGGAAATGGACCCTCCTTTGCTCTCGCTTCTGGTCTTGGAGGGTGGTGGTCACCTGTGTGAGAAAAGCTATTGCTCCCTGCCATCCTCTGGGGACCAGCAGGGTCCAATGTGGTTAACTGGGAGCTGGCGAGGACCAGCTGTGGCTTGGACACCACTAGCCAGGGAACGTGCAGCAGGCATCATTCGCCCCGAGACGCCACCTGCCTCATGAGGGGGCACTTAGAGACACCTTCAGGCCATTTCTAAGTTCCCCGCTGAATGGCGTCAGGGGCCAGAGGTTCGCTGTCCAGGTGATGAGCACTCATCCAGAACTGTGAACCCGGGATGACTCTTGGCCGGAGTGTATGCTTCATACTTCTGTTACCGTATTTCAGAGTCCAGTACGTGTGGACCAGGGCAGGCCGAGGAGGATTTGAGGAGGCAGGTATTACAAGCACTTCAGAAATACCCAGAAGGACCTCCTTCTCTGAAAGGAATGGAGAAATACTGTGTCTGTGTAGCTACAGCTTTGAGATAAATGGCTTCAGCTGGTCTTAAAAGATCCCTCTTTTAAGAGCCCCGAAAGAGCCCTCGGCACACAGTCTGCATCTGAGCGACTTTACCCAGCCGTTCCAGAGGGACACCTCGGCCTTCCTGCTGACCCAGCAACAAGTGGCTGCAGGGAGTGCCTGGGGCTGCCCCCGCCCCTCTGTGGTTGGAGGGATTTCAGCAGAAGGGGGCATCTCAGGTCCTGGAATCGCCTCTCGGGGCTTTGTCCTCTAAGTGGATACTCAGAGACAGTTACCGTGGCACTGAGGAATTCAGGTTTTATTGGAGGGGAAACTTTTAAACCTGTGGTTCCTAACTTAGCAGTGAAGTCACCCCCCACCCCAGCCCTTTGAGAATCTGATACAGCGAACTCTCTCCAGGAAAATCCAAATTCATGCAGACACTCGGCACACTGGGCTGCATTTCACAAGGTTCCGGGAAGCCCATTACCTAGGGCAGGGGTTGGCCAACCCCGGCCTTCCGCCCCCACCCAGCCTGCTGCCTTTTTTTGTGCAGCGCTCGAACTGAGACAGTTATTGCATGTTTTTCAAATGGTTGAAGAGACCCTTGGTGACACGTGAACACGATAGCAAGTTGGAAAGTCACTGTCCGTCAAGTAAGTGCTGTTGGAACGCAGCCACGCTCCCTCGCCTCCGTCTTGTCTGCGGCTGTCTTTGTGCCTCACGGCAGAGCGGGGTGCTTGTGACAGAGACCCTGGGGCGTGCAGAGCCCGGAATATGGACCACCTGGCCCTGCCCGGAAAATGCGCTGCCTCTGCTTTAGGAGCAGGAAGCCAGGTTAAGAAGGCTTGCTGAAAATGCTTTACTTTTACAGAAAGTGATTGAGCCGTGGAAGTTAGAGGCAGGAGTGGCTTTGAGAATCACCTTGATGAGCTCCCGCTGTGCCAGGGGCAGACAGGGATGGTGGTCCCTGTCCCTCTGGGGGCAGGGGTTTCCAAACTGGCACTGCCTTCCGACCAGCTTTTGGGCCGTCGCCCTGAAGTTTTGTTTAAAAAGCATTGTGACACGTTTTTGAAGTTGGGTAACAACTTCTTGCCGCTGGGGATCGCACTCTCTGCTGTGATGCAGGTCCGAGGGCCGGCTCCACATACCCCTATGGACGGCTGATTCACAGGACACGTCGTAACCCGCCGAGCTCCTGTGACCGCTGGAGTATTTGCTGCGTGTGAGAGGGAGGGTAGTGTTAGCTAAGAGGAGTTTCCAAAGTAGCTGTTCAAACAGAAGTTGTAGAAATAAATGTGTTTTTTAATGCCCAGCAATAAAGCGAGGACGAGCTGAGAAGGGAGATGATTGCATTCCCTCAGACAGCTGATGGGACAGAATCCAGGTGTGGTTGTCTATTCAGAATGCTTGGTGGTCTGAGGTCCAGTGGACTCGGACCAGTTTTAAAATATTTTTCTCTGCACTGACCGCCTCAGGAGTGAAGCAGCTTTTTCCCACAGGAGTGGCTTGGACAGGAGGCAGCAGGCCAGGCTGGGGGGTGGGGCGTTCAAGCCACTGCCTGGGGCTTGGTGGCTCCTCACCCCCATGTACCCGCAATGTAGGCCACCACCCTCCTTCGGACTGGGAGTGGCCAAGAAGCAAGTGGCTTCCCATTTTTCAGTGCCATGAAGCTAATCGTCGGTGCTTAAAAAGCAAAGGGGTCTTGATTTCTCCTCCCCTGAGAGGTGGAAGCAGCTTTACCAAATACAGCAGAGGTCACACATGGGAGAGCTGTGCCACCCATTCAGCCAGGCTGCATTTAAAGCCTGGGAGATCTAGTGTGAGGCTCCGATGCCGTCCTCCTGAACGAGATGGAAAAAGTGACCACGGCTGGTGAGGGGCTCTGGGAAGGGCTCGGAGCCTGACCGGTCTTGCACACTGTTCCGATACACCTCTACGAAGAGAAATGGGGGGCGTGCCAATGACATTTCAGGATGATCAAAAGCTGCAGGTGCAGCAGGCAGGAGGACGACCAGAGTGTCCTGACGTTCGCATGGTGCTTTGGAGTTCCAGTGCGCCTTCCTTTGAGGCCCTCCTAATAACCCTCAGCAGCCTAGGTGTATTTATTTTCCCACTTTTTAGTAAATTAACTGAGATTCAGAGAGGAAAATTATAGAATCATTATTTGTGGTGATCTTGGCAGGCTAGAAATAAATACCAACAAGAATCAAGGTCAAATATAAAGGATTACACTGGGATTTGAAAAGGCAGTCTTGGAAAACTAGGAGTATGTATTAGTTTCCGAAGTCCCCACAATGAGTGCCGCAGCCTGGGGGCACGAGATGACAGAATTATATTGTCTCACCCTTGGGGAGGCCGGAAGTCTCAGCTCAAGGTGTCAGTGGGATCTTGCACTTTTGAAGACCTGCAGGGGAAGGATCCTTTTTCTCCTTTCAGCTCCTGGCAGCCCCAGATGTCCCTTGGTCTGTGATGGTGTTACCCTGTCTGTGGCTCTCACATGACCTCCACTCTGAGCATGTCTGTCTCTGTGTCCAAGTTTCCCCTTTCTTGCAGGGACACTGGTCACATGGGATTAAGGCCCACCCCAGTGACCGCATCTCAATTGGATTACCTCTGCAAAGACTTGAAGACTTTCAAGTTACTTTGAAAGTAACTTAAGGTTACTTTCTGCAGTCCCAGGAATTAGGGTTCCAACAGATCTGTTTGGGGGACACCGTCCGACCTGTCACAGGGTTAGCTTGGATTGGTCACACTTCGATTTATGACAGCTACTTAAGGAAGGATGATAACACATTGGTACTATCTTAGCTATCAGTTTAACTTGAGGGTTTCCACCAAGGAGAGGTCATGGCACAGAATGTGGTGTTGCTCAGACCAGAGATGAGAGTGGATCCGCCGGCCCTGGCCACCGCATTCTAGGAAGGCGATGGGTGAAACACGGCAGGGAACCCTGGAGGGCATGGGGCACGACCGGTGCTATGAGAGGCTGCCCGGGCGCCCGGGCCACACGAGCGCTGCATTCTGCCCTGTCTTCTACAAAGGAAGCGCAATGTGTGCCCAGCTCCTGGTGGACAAAATTAAAAGGGGGTGGCGGTAGAGGGTGATATTTAAAGAAATGTCTAGGTAAGTGGCAGTTACCTTGGAAATTGGGTTCCAACCCAGCCTTCCAGCCAGTCAAGACACTGTGTGGCCAAGTTTTAAGTAACTGCTGTTGCGCAAGCATCCTGACTGTTGAAATTCTTGCCTTTCCTTCTAGAATCTTTTAAAAAGATAGTCAAGCTTAGATAAGACTATTGACATTTCAAAGCTAGGAGCAGTTTTGGGCTTGACTGTCCCAGTGAATACAGTTATTTTCAGGAAATGCATGTTGAGAGTCTGTTGGGTGAGAGGGTATCAGGACACATAAACTGCCAGATGGAGGGACCAAGCGCACGGTCCAGGGAGCACCACGGGGGCCGGGAAGAGGGTGAGATGGGCATGAGGCTGGCGTCAGGGGAGACTCAAGAGGGAGTTGGAACCTGACATGGGGTGTCGAGGAAAGCTCGAGTTTTGGGACCGTGTGGAGACAGTCACAATTCTGGGCAGGGCACCCCTGGCTTGGGGTCACCCTACCTATGTGCTTGCTGTCATGCCTAGCCGAGGTGGAGAGGTGAGCAGGGACCCCCAAGGTGGCCACATGAAAGCTGGCCCCATGCCCCAGCCCATAAGATCAGAGAGTTTTCTTGATGCTTCATAACAGTCACCTGTTGCTCTCCCAGTGACAAGTGGAGACAGAAGCAGGCATCGCTGGCTCCTCTGAAAGCTTGTGCTTCTGGCTTCAGCACAGTGAGCGCTGGTAGAGAATGATACCAGCCCCAGAGGGAGTACGTGCTGGGCTCCCAGCACTGCCACACCCAGCTGAGCCCCTGGCACCTGGTGGCCTCTGAGTGATTTATCAGATGAGCTCAGGGCTTCGCTCCTCAGATGCAATTTCGCGGAAGGAACTGGAGTGCCTGTAACTCAGTTTCCACGAGTTCTACTTCGCTTCCCCACTGCAGACTCCAGCAGTGTGCCCTTTCACCAAGGTCACCCCTAGACCTCTCACAGCCAAGACTTCATTTCTGCAGGGATGCCAAACAGAGTAGGAATGTCATTTTCCCGTTAACCCCAAGCTCGAGGATTAGGGACACACCCACCAACTCCCTGAACTCCCCTTCAGCCATCTGTCATGGTGCTGTTTCCCCAAACCCTGGTTGGACTCGTTTCTGTCTTGTACCAGCAGCAGTCAGGGAGTCCAAGTGCCCGGGTGACTGTTGCCAGGGGAAGAGACCCCATTAGCCGGGCCTGCTCCTCTGGGCCCTTCGAGAATCAGACCTCGGCCTTCTCCTCACTCCATCCATTCTTCCCCAAATGGAAACCCCTCTGGCAGGGCAGCTGCCACCAGTTCTGAACCTAGATCACATTGCTGGCTCTAGATGAAGTGGCAGCAAGAGAGATGCATTCATTCATGTTTTTAGTAGACATTCACTGAGCACTCACTATGTGCCAGGCATTGCACTAGGCTGGGGATGGAAGGGTGAGTTCAGCCCGGTCCCTGCCCCCAAGTCCCTCACAGATTAGTTGAGAAGAGAAGGGAATCCAGGGTGCTGGGTGCTGTGTTAAGGGTTAGGGGCCATCACTGACATCCGTAAGAGGCCTACAGGGACAAGGAAGGGCCTCTAAGCTGAGACACAAAAGGTGAGCGAAGTCCACTCCGTGACAAGGAGCAGAGAGAGTGTTCCAGGCAGAGGACTCACTGTGCAGAGGCTTGGAGGCAGGAGCAAGCCCACGAGTCCAGGGAACTTTGTGAGAGAGGAAGCCGGGCCGACAGGCAGGACAAGGTGCTAAAGGGCCTTAGAAACATGTATAAGAACCTGGGGCTTTTCCCAGGAAACCCAACCCCTGGGGGAAGCCCTTGAATGTCCAGGCAGGCCCCAGCTCAGCACTAGCTCAGGATTTGGGGGTGTGCAGAGGAATGTAAGACCCAGTCCCCGCCTCCAAGAAGCTCACAGCCTTGACGGGCGGAGCACAGGGTCTGCGCTGGGTGACACGGCCAAGCTGTGCGTGGCACCTGCCCAAGGCGCACAAGCGCTACGACTCGGAGGCAGAGTTGGAACTCACATTTATGGAGCACTTGCCGTGGGATAAGGGGTCACCAAGGCACCCAATGTTTGGCATCTCATTCAGGCCACTCTTGCCACCTGCCTTGTACAGATAAAAAGACCAAGGCTGGAAGAGCAACGTCATCTAACCAGGAAGGGACAGTACAGGGTGAGAGGTCAGCCGGTGCTCTTTGGCTCCCTCCGTGCAGCTCACTGCGCCCCACCCGTGTGGGCCAAGGGATGGGGGATGACTTCATGGAGGAGATAACATCTGAAGAGTTCGAGGGTTCCGAGTGTCCCAGTGTCACCTCTCAGGCTGCAGTGTGGGCTAAGAGTCTGCCTTAGACATGGCAGGCATCTGGGGTGACCGGGGAGCTGGGTGAACTGGGCTCTCTCCAGGAGTTTGTCCATTGGAACCTTGGAGTCAACTCTTATGCCTGTGAGGGAGGCAGCAGCTTTTCAAAGAATAAAACTGATGAGTGAAGGATGCAATCCCCAGTCCTCCCCAAGTGTGGGGTTGCCATGCTGCATACATGTTACTAAGAGGCAGTGGTGTTTCCCAGAGATAAGTGCTTTGGAAAACTTCCCAAGTCTCCATGGTTAATTAGCAGGCATTGCACACAGTGGGGACGCTGGCTACTTGAACTGGAAGTGAGTGACTGACATGCACCTAAGATGTCTGGGGAAACAGGGCCCGGGCGCATAGGGGCTGGGTGAGTCAAGTGTGTTTTCCTGCAGAGCTCTTAAGGAGTGGCACGCTCACTCACGTACCGCCGATGATCTGAGACGCCCGGAAAGCCCAGAACTGAGCTAGACGGCCCCCCAAGCCAGCCCGCCAGGGAGCTAGAGGTCCTCAGGGAAGGAGGTTCCCAGCTGGGTTGTCTGAGACCAATTCCCGGTACCTGATTGGCGGGCTGTGATGTTCGCACACAATGTGGGGTCTCAGCCTGACACCATGCTCAGGAAACAAACCAGTTTCCGAGACCAATAGACACCAGTGACTGAGAGAAGCACAGACAAGTCAATGATCTGGCAGAGCCCACAGCAGAGGCCTGGCAGGTCCACGAGGTTCTCTGTGCGCACCCCTGCCCTCACTGACCAGGGACCGTGAGCTGGCAGAGCGGCGGCCCTGCCCCGGAAAGCACGGGAGGCCTGGGCAGCGCTTGCTGCTGCTGTGCTGAGTTTTCCTCCTGCCCTGGGCCACGGCCCCTCTTCTTCACCAGCTCCTGGCCCTCCAGCCCCCACGGAGGATGTCCCATGGTCACCTTCTGGGATGACCCCCAGTGTCCCCTGAGTCACGGCCACCTTCTCCTCCCCTCCCCACTCCTCCTGCTGGACTCATTCCACTCATCTTCGCAAACCCGCACCCTGTAAGCCCTCCTTCGAAAGAGATCTGCAGGAGAGGCGTCAGCACACCTTCCCCAGGTGCCGTCTTCCCATGACTGACTTGCGACACTGTGGGGATGGGCCTGGATGTTCTCCTTTGAAGGCAGTCTCCATGCAGGCCCCCCGTTTTCCTCTTGCTCTGTGCGCAGTGGAGATGGAAAGCAGATAGCCCGCATGCCGGGGGCCAGGCCTCCTGCTAGAGATGACGTAGCACGAGGCTGTGCCAGGTCACAGGCGGCACGTACTCCCCTCAGCTGCAGGGCCTGTTTCCATCCCTCGGGTTTTCTGCCTCTCCGTTCTGCCTCCCGTCCCAGGTCTCCGAGACCTGCCTGCTGTGTAGCTCAAGCCCAGGGAGAAGAGGCCGAGCTGCACTGATGGGTTCGGGAAGATTATCTCATCCCGGATTCGTGCTGTGCATCTGATTCTGATCTCAGGCTGGGCCGTTTGAAAACAGACTCCCCTGCTGAGCTCACCCACTCTGCATTGTGCCCTGTCTCCTGGCCCCGCAGCCCTGTGCCACCATGCCAGCCTCCTGGCAAGCCTTCCTGGCTGCATTGTAGCCTTCCCCAAACATCTCCTGATTGAGTTTGACCCTTGTTGGGTCTTCCCACTTCTCCGGTGTCCAGCCTCCCAGACACCCCGCATCATGTCAGGCACCCTGCTGGCACCTGGCTTGGAGGCTGGCTCTGCCCTTACCTGGCCGGGTGACTCTGGCAAGTCAGCAAGCCTCTGTGAACCGCCTTTCCTCACCTGCACACTCAGGATGATCATAGCCCATTCCAAGGGTCAATGAGCAAACAAATGCAGAGGTGCTTTGTAAACAGCGAACACCCCACACCAGGTTCTGCAGAACTCTGCTTCAGGGAGAAATAGTAATAAATTATTCAGGACAAAAAAAATTATGCCAAGTCTGGGGAAGCGTGGCCTGAAAACGGCAGCTGGGTCTCTGGACTCGGGGATGTCTCAGAGCCTGCACTGTGCCGAGGAGCATGGCTAACATGCAAGAAAGGGGTACAAGACAAAGCTTTATCTCAAAACCACTTGTTGCATGGACGACTTACTAACACCTTTTCAGTTACTGGCTTCCACAGAACATAGCATCTATTAATATTATTGCTCCTATAGATAATAATGCTAATCTTTCCACAAAACTTACCCATCATCCAGGTCACTAACCCTGGGTAGCACCAGTTAAGCTGTGTATGAGAAAGAATTGCCAGAGGCCTTTCAAGCTTCTCAGCACTGGGCTGTATACCGTAGGGGGCAGGAGACCTGGCACTGAAGGCCTCCACAGTCGGACTCCATTCTGACCTCCTGCCACCCTCACGCTGGACTCTGCCCCAGGCAGCTCAGCAAACCCACTGTCCTGTGTTTATGTCTTTCATGTTCCTGCCCCTGCCCATGGCCCATCTTTCTTCCTAACAAGGTGCCTTTCTCCCATCTCTACCAACACGATTGAAACTCAGTCTTCAAGCCTCAGCCAAGCCCCCACTTCTCAGTGCCAGTTTATCTAACCATTGTAGAAGTTCCAGATGGGAATACTGACTCCTGACTCAGCCGCGAGCCCCTACAGGGCTTACACATCCTGGTTTTCTCCCCAAGCCATGGTTTGTTCGATTGCCATGAGCCCTACTTTGGGAACCTGAGCCTCCAAGTCGGGGTGGGACCTTCTGAGCTGGGCAGTTAGGGGTGGGTTTACCTTCATGTTCAGTTACTCAGCACGTGTTCACGGCTGGGAACCCAAGGTTGAATGAGGTCCCTGCTTCTGAGGAGCTGTTGGCCGAGGAGAAGCATAAACAGTTCACTGCAAACTAGAGTGTTGAGTGTGAGAACAGAAATAATGTGGGGGCACAAAACCGAGGTCATGGTGAGAGCAGATGGAGATCCAGGCAGGTTTTCCAGACGACATCCCCACCCCTGCCTATTTGCCTACCGTAGGGAGGGTGTCGTATGGGGCAGGCACAGCAAGGTTATGGGGTCTGCCTGCGGGTCAGAGAGGGCCCTAGAGACGCGGTGGGAGGCAGGTGGGAGTCTGCTCCCTGGGTCCCAGGGAGGGAGGTCTGGAGGGAGCCGGAGGGCCAGGGCAGATGCCTGAGGGGAGTGGGAGGCGGGAGCCCTGCGCCCCAGGCTCCCGGACACGCCCACACGCCGCACACACCGTCCGTGGGAACCCGCTTCCCTGCTTTTCCATCACACCTCTCGCCCCTCCTTCCTTCTCACCGGAGCTCATTGGTTCCTGCCCAAGCCCTCTGTCACCTCCTGGTCCCGGGGCCATCCGTCATGACCTCATTGGAACAGCTCTGTGTCTGCTGTCGGTAGCTAGCGGCCTGCTTTGGCGAGAGGCTGGGCAGCGCGCTGCTCACTCCCTGTGGGGGGCCCTGGGGAGCCAGGTCAGCCTGGAGTCAGTGCTTTCTCTTTTCTCCACAGAAAACCAAAAGAGACGTCAATAACTTTGACCAAGACTTTACCCGAGAAGAGCCAATACTCACGCTTGTGGACGAAGCGATTGTGAAGCAGATCAACCAGGAGGAATTCAAAGGCTTCTCCTACTTTGGGGAGGACCTGATGCCCTGAGAGGTCCCGCCAGGTGGAGTTCGGTGATGCTGCAAGAAGGGACCCTGAGAAGATTGCTGTTTTCCAGAGGCTCAGAGGGTCTTGAACTACTTTTCCTCCCCGGAGCCCCCGTCCCTGTCCACTCTATTTATTGTGTCCCCTCACCCAAGCCAGCTCCTCCTTCCTTCTGCCTGGTGACCAGAAGGCAGTCTTGGCTCCTGACTCACCACTGGAGCAGAATCCGGTTGGGTCAGCAGTCAGCTGGACATGGCGCTGGGTTCGGCCTGGGCAAGCCTGTTTCCACTTCTCGGGGGCTGCCGGCAGTGACGCGACCTCAGTTCTGTGACTGCAAAGGAAAACTTAAAAAGCAAACAAGACTCAGGCTGTGCTGTCGGACATAGAGTTCCAGCAACTCTCGCTTCTCATCCCTCCAGTCCCCTCACCCGCCACCCCTCTGCCCTCCTGTCCAGGAGAAGAGACTGTGCTTCTTCCGCACGAGGGTGGGCACCCGCGAGGCGTGCCTGCAAAGGACGGAGAGCGGGAGATGCACGGGCTGGCTGCCTGTGTTGGGTTTGCCTGGAATGGCTCATTCTTGCTTGCCCTGGTTTTGGCTGTGGAGCATGCCGAAGTCGTGGAAGCATGTATCTCGTGGAAGAAGTCACTCCTTGTAGAAAAAGAAATGTGACTTTGAACTCTATTATAAACATTTGAAAAATATATCCTCAAATTTGCTAATTGGCCAAGAGATATAAATTTCATTATTAATAGGTTGATATTAAAGGGCTAATATGCAACGAGAAACCAGTTGTCCGAGGGTTATGCTCTGAGTGCATTAGTGGCGCGTGGGGGCTGGATGGATTGAAAGGAAACAAGCAGTGATCCTCACGATTGAAGGTCGGCTGGACGCAGAGGCCACCGCACTGATGGCCAGGACCCCAGGTTTCCCGCAGAACTCGGCTCCCAAATTCTCTTTCCAGTTTCGTCCTAAGTTCCCGGTATAAACTCTATTTATTTTCTGCAGCAGTGTGTTCTTTTTACACACTTCTACAAAATGGTAGTACTACTGTGTTGTGGTTTTGAACATTAAACATGTAACGTTGACTATGAAGTGTCTGCCTTTGGAGCAAGCAGACTGAGGTTACACATGGGTTACGCAGAGGGTGTGGCGAGACTGAACAGCACCTTGCTCGGAAACTGACAGTGTGGCAGGACGGACTCGGAGGCTTGCTGCTGTGTGACATGCAGAGGCAACTCATGTGGACACTATTTAACTGATGCGATGTTACCTCCTGTAGATACGCTGACAGTGTTACATTCTCTGATTCCCAAGGGTTCTCTGTGGCTTTGTGTACATGTTTCCCGGAGGTCATTGGATTATCTATTTTCCTGAACTGTTTCAGCAGGGAATGGAATCCATTCCAACCGTTGCACGTGGATTTCCCAGCTGCCCCTAAATATATCTACTTGTGAGTGGCAAAGTGGCACTATTGAAGCTTTTTGCCTTTTGTACATTTGAGATTTTTGTATATAGTGTTTGCTGCAAGGCCTGTGGAATTAATTCATTGACTTTAGAGGTATCAACTGCTGCATGTTCAGGCATACTATAAAACTTTAGTCTATGAAAGAATAATTCTAATAATGTCCAGGTGCAATACTCTGTATGTGTATTGGTTCAAGTTACCGAGAGATAAGGTGTGTTTGTTTCTTTGCGGGAGGGGGGTCTCCTTTGTATTGTTTATTGCCTTTTGGTTTGTTTTAAAAGATGTAAACATATATTAAGCTATATTAAATCTCACATATCGTTCTCCTGTGCTCTATTGTGCCCTGATAGAGATGGGGAAGAGAAAGGAATGTTCTTGATGGAGGTGTCAAAGTGTGGACGGGAACCAGCTTGAGCCTGTAGGGAGTTGGTGTCCATGTTTGCACCTGGCTGGCCATAGCCTTTGTTACTAATGGTGACATTCAGTTCTCTTTTGTTTTTATTTTTTAAAAACTCAGGTGTAATTATTATCTGTTCTTATGATAATTTCCAATATTATGCTACGTCAGCTTGTGTGTTTGGCATACCAGTGAAGTGATGAAGAACAGTAGAGTAATTTAATTTATCTTCGGTAGCCTGACATACTGGGGAGAGACTATCTTCTGGAGTTGAGCACAAGCACAGAAACATGTTCCTGGTGGCATCATCTCATTTTGGGGGAAGGCGTGACAAGACTGCCCATCCGTCATACTCATGCGTCACTTCTGCTCTCTGTGTTTCTCCGCTTCCTTCACCAGGATGAGCTGAGAACATCCCAGCCAGCTCTCACTGCCATGCCACATGGCTTTGTCCGAGGGCTGGGTGGTATTCCCACGTCGGCGGGGTAGGGCCCTTCCAGCGGGACAACTGGCATTTTGGCTGGGAAGGCAAATAATAACACATTCCAGCCGGCAGCTCCAGGCAAGGCAGTCAGCAGGTTGCCTGGCCCAGAGACACCCTTGTCCGCACCCAAAGCTCCATGCTCGCTGGGACACCTCCTCCTTGGGGCTGGAGCTGATAAGTTCTCACACTGGCCGATTCAAATCCCATGTAGTCTGTAGAAAAAAGCTTGTGTGTTCCTTGAGTATTCATTGTTTCATTTGAGTTTTTACAAGAGTTTAGAAGTAGACACACTGTTACATTTCTACTGATCCTTTCTAATCTGTCCAGGTCCATGTCTCTCTCTCTCTCTCTCTCTCTCTCTCTCTCTCTCTCTCTCTCTCTCTTCTCTATCTCTCCCTCTCTCCCTCTCTCTCTCTCTCAAAAAAAAAAAAGAGTGTGGAAAAAAAAGCCAAAAAATATATGAAGGATAGTTGTCCTCCTGTGTTCTCTCATTATGGCAGTGAGAAACCTTGTGAAGTGGAAACATATTTTCCTCCAAAGGTGAAAAAATGCATTCTTGCTTTAAATAAAAAAGAAGGCTTAAAAATTACCTCTTTTTAAATTATGTGCAAAATAATTCTGGCTAAATAGAAAATGTATTCAATTTTAGGGATTTGTTTTTTATTTTGTATTGTGATGCTTTATTTGTACATTTTTTTCCTTTCTGGATGTAATTTTAATCTCTTGCCATTCATTAGTGTTATTTCATTGTAAACATTATTGTGCCAAATGTACTGTATTCAAAAGGATGTGAATGTGTATTGTTTCAGAACCTAATAAATACAATAATGTTACATCTTATTTCTCAGCCCCTGTGAACAGTTTTATCTTCCTTGTGAGTGGCAAGGTGGCACTGATGAAGCTTGTCACCTTTTGTACATTAGAGACTCAAAAATTTGGAAGCCTGGACGTAGTGTCAGCTCTCCCCTTGTCACTTGAAGAAGCACAAAGGAGGCCGACAGTCTTGTCTGAAGGCGGCCGTGCCCTCCCATGCCTCACCTCCGCTCCGCCTCACCTCTGTGCTCCCGGGGCTGCCAGGAGTGCAGGAGGGACTCGGGGGGCCCAAGTGGACTGGATGTGGTGCCGGGCTGCTTCCGCATGGAGCTGCCTGGGCCTGCAGGAACACGGGCAAGCACAGCACGCAGCACCCCTGTTTTTGTCTTTCTTGAAAAGCAAGTGCTAGATCTCCCTGCAACCAATGCCCAGTCCAGCCTCTTCACTCAGTCTCTGCTACTCAGAACTTCAGGCCTTGGGAGTCCAAGAAACTCCCGGCCTGAGAACCCCTTGAAGGCTGGGTGGGGAGTGCAGACTGGCCAGCGGGGCTTCATGTGAAGCCACTGCCCACTTCTCCTGCTCAGCCAGTCCTCACGGCCATCTGAGTTCCTCCCTCACCTTGGGGTGCCTTTCCTGCCACTGCACTCTGCTGTGCTGGTTCCCCAAGGCTCCTCCTCTTCTTTCTCCAGCAGAGATTTTTCAAGAACTTTTGAAACCCAAAAGTATACTTGAATACACCAGAAATTTCAATGAACGAAACTCCCTGTTCCTTAAGGAATTATGGGAATAATTGCTGTTTTACTATGTGTCATTCTAAGATGAGGGGATGACCTCACTTGTCAGCCCACAGAGTCACTTCTTCATAAGCCTGCTGGTGACTTTGGTACGTATATCATCCCGAAAGGACTTCCGTCCAGCAGTTTCTGCCATCCGCAACATTGCCTGCCTAACTCAACAGGGGAGTGTGGGCCTCTGACCCACCTCAGGAAGAAAGTCGTGTTTATGACACATGTTCCTCTCTGACCAGGCAGCTGTCTCTAGGTAAGTGATTGCCTCAGGAGAATCAAGTCTCCCATCAGTGTGTCTGTCTTATTACGAATTTAAATAAAAACCAAGAGAAACAAACTAAAAGGAGCTGTTTTGGGAAGCCCAGAAAACATCTCCAGGCATTTCACTGCGGGAAATACGACTGGTCTACACCTCTCTTGCCTTGCAGCCTGGAAGAGACACCCCCGGTAAGTCCTGGAGATGAGAGAGTGCGCCTTCCCAAACCCGCGAGCCCCACGAAGCATGCTGAAGCCTCGAGAAAGGCCGCTTGCCACTTAGCGCTCCCGGTTTGGAACTTCCCCCCCCCCCCCCACTCAACCACAGTCCAGGCGCCGGCAGGTCTGTGCCACAGGAGCCACGGCCACTGGTTCCTGGCAAGGGCCAGATGGCTCCGGAGCCGCTTTAGGAAAGCCTGTCCGTGCGGCTGTGCCCTGGCCCAGGAGACAGCAAGTTGAACAGACTTCTCACAGAGGGGATCTGTGGGAAGGCCGCCCCTTCTCTGTGTGCTTGCACCCGAGTGCAGTCCAGTGCCCGGGTTACCAGCAGCCTGGCGATCCCCATGCGATACAATTCTTGAAACAGGAGGCCTGTGCTGTCTAGTGCCTCCAGTGGCAGAGACAGGTTGGGAAGGAGGCTTAGAGGCCACATTATAAATTCTGCTTTCACTCTAGAGTCCTTTTGCCTAGAAAATGATGCCACGTGCGTGGTGTGTTGGTTTTCAACTGTACCTGGAGGGTGATCTGCCGCCCTGGGGTGGCGCTCTCCAGGGAGGGACAGCTATCTGATCGAATGAAAGGACAGTGTTTACTCCAAAGGCTACTACAAGTTGCTTCAGCTCCCTTTTATCTGCCATCAACACTTAGAAGCTTTGTTATTAGCAGAAAGAATTCCAGGAAAGGATTTTCTCAAGGAAAATGGTGACATGTTAATTAGCATAAAGGCTGTTAGAAAGGTGATACTAATGGTATTGGAGATAAGTAGATTGGCACAGATATTTTATGACACACCTCTACATTTAAAAAACACACAGGATGTAAGAACCTGGAGAGGCTTCAGCTTCACTAGCAGTCAGGGCGATGCAGCACCCTGCAGACCCACCAGAATGGCGAAATCAACAAAGCAGGCAGCAAGGTTTACTAAGGATATGAGACAATCAGAACTCTCCGTGTTTAAGGTTTGGGTATAAAATGCTACAACCACTTTGAAAAGCTTGATCCATATCTACCAAAGTGAAATGTGCACACCCTGGACTCAGCAGAAAAGTAGCAACTGTAGACCAGGTGAATGTGGCATATTTCTGCCAGAAAAGCACTACAGAGCCATGAGAATGAATGATTTCCAACGACATGCAACACCAGGTGAACCTCACTATGTAACGCGCAGTTTAAGAACCAGGCACAGAGAAGCAGCCCAGATTGTATGATCCCATTTGTGTCAAGTATAAGACAGCCCTCCCGTGCTGCTGGGAATCAGGCCACTGGTTGCTCTCCGGGGAGGAGAGGTGGCGGCTGGGAGTGGGCGCCACAGGGCGTCAGGGGTGCGGATTTTGTTTTCTGAGGTGGGACCTGGCAAAAGGTATGTTCACTTTGTGATAATTCATTGAGCTTTTCCCTTAGACCTGTGCACCTCTCAGTAAAGAATTACCCCCCAAACCCAGGGTGGTCTCTGTCTGTCACCCTTGACAATGGCCCCCTAGGCTGGGTCTGTAAACTGCCTGTGTCTTTGCTGTCTAGGAGGCGTCTTGGTTGCCTAACTCTCACAGGAAGCCTGATCCCATGGCTGGAACAGGGTGGCCTCTGCCTTGAGGACCCCCCCTGTAAGGGACTCATAACCACTCAAACCAACGGACAGCTGCAACTTCAGGGAACTTGGGAATATCTACAGACTCCGCTGTGTCTGCTTGCTAATAAATGTCTGTTGTCCACGTGTCAGAACTCGCTCCGTGAGGTTGTTAGGGAGCGGCGAGGTCTCCCCCCTCACAGCTGCCGAGCTCTTCTGAGAAGAGCCGACTGGTGTGGCCCCGGGAGCCCACAGCAGGCCAGGTTTGGCTTCAGCGCCTTCATCTTGGGCAGGTAGCTGTACCTTGCTAAACCTGTTGCCACATTTGTGAAATGGGGGCAATAAGACCTACTGCTTCAAAGGCCTGTTGTGAAATATCAGTGAGATGAAGCCTCCACAGCAGTGTCTGGGACTCTTGCCGTTGTTTCTCTTCCCCTGGCCAGAGCAGAGCCTGAGTCTGGGGAAGCTCGGCTTGGTCTATAGTGGGAGCCACTTGCCTTTTCTCTGATTTGCTTTTCCCCATTCGCCTGAGCACTCCTGGGAACACCTGACATCCTCACCCCACTGGTGAAGGACCTGCCATGGGGCAGGGAGGGAGCACAAGCAGCAAAAAGCAGGTCCTGGCCTCAGGGAACTTCAAACCAGCAGGACATGAGACAGGGCCAATGCAGAAAAAGCAGAGGAAGGCAGACAAGAGGGGCAAAGATAGCCTTGCAGATGGTGCCAGGAAAGTCAGAGAAGGGGGTTAGGTTTGTATTGTCCTGGCAGCCTTCCTGGAGGAGGCAGTGGTGAGAAGGCACTGAAGGATGAGGAGGATGTGGGTAGACAAAGTGCAGAGAAGGGTATCCTGGCTGGCCATTCACCAGCAGTGGCATGAAGGGCTGAGGGGTGGAGGGCCTGAGTCCCAGAGCAGCACTGCAGTAGCCCTCAACATCGTTTCTCAACCCGTGACTGTCAAGGTCACAGCAATCCTTCAAAGCGGTGTGAGAGTATCTGTAAGAGACCTTCAGCACAGACCTCCGGGAAAGGCACCTGTCTTTGTGTGTGACAGGAGGGTTCATTTCACTGCCTGCTCTTCCCCAGCCGATCAGGTAAATGCTGCCTGAGGGCTGAGGTCAGGCCCGCCTCAGTTCCGGGGTCTGCCAGGTAACATACAAACCCCACTCCCTCCCGGGCCTCCTGCCCCCTGGAGCGAGAGGCCACCCACTGGCTGCTTAGAGAGGCTCCGCGAGGGCCCCCCCCAGGGCACCAGCCAAGAAATGTCACCACCCATGCTTCCTTCTTTAGGTTATTAATCATTTAAGTTTAATGTTTATTATCTTCTCTGATCCAGACATTGTGCTAAGCACATCACATGGTAATTTATTTAAACCTCACAAGAATCACGCGAAGTAGATAGAACCCCATTTTACGGATGAGGAAACGGAGGCTCAGACCCTGTGGGGATGTTGTGTCCTCATGCCCCTTCTACAGACAAGAAAATGAAATTGTTCAAATTCTCAGACCCAGTGACAGTTCGGGTCAGGACAGGACCCAAAGTATCTACATACAGGACAGATGACACAGAACTATCTGTTCTGTCATTTATCCCGCAAATGTTCATCGTGTTCCTACCATGTTCTCCCCATTCATCTGGACATCAGTAAACGAAACTGACAGAGGTCTGGCTCCTACGGAACTTATGTCGGGGTGGGGTGCTGACAGACACTAAGAATAAATATGACCATTAAGTGAATCATGTAACATGTTAGAAGATCCAGGCCACCCCTCACATTTGAAACAAGAGGACTAATAGAGATCCAGACCATAGGGCTATATATTTTTTAAGTTATAAATCAAACTGTGGTTAAGTAAAATATGTTCTAGCCCCATCCCTGTACAAAGGCATCTTCGAAACAGCTGGGAAGGCCAGGTTGGAACTTAGGGAGCAGGAGGAGAGGAGGGAGGAGAGACCAGACTGGGAGGGAGGAGCCAGCTGGGGCCCCAGAAGGCCGCTCACTGTTCAGGGTAGCTGCCGGTGTGGGGCAGTCCCTGCTGGAGCCCTGTGAGTCAGCTGACTGCCTCCAGTGATTTCAGCTCTGCAGATGGAATCAGAATAGGGGCTGGGGCTGGACGAGATGGCCCCTCCCCACCCTCCCTTGCATCACCCCTGCCCTCTAAGCCGAGGCCAGCTCCTCGTCCTGAGCTCAGCCCTACTGTGTAGGTGGGATCCCAGAGCCCTGTCCTTGCGAGTACCTCTTTAAACACCGTGATCCATGCTAATGCCCTCCCCTAAATGGATCTGCTTCAAACATCATCCATCTCAGCCTTGCTTCGGGTGTTCATCTGCATGTTCTGTGGGTGTTGGGGGGCAGGGGAGCAGATGCTGCTGGGTGATCCCTGGCAGGGGAAGAGGAAGGTCTGTCCTCCCAAATCACCAAGTCACCATCCAGTGAGAGCTGAGTGGCCTGAGAAACTGGAGCCTACGCTGTGTCCGCAGTGTGTGGGGAGGAGGGGCCAAGGGTCTGGCAAGGGGTCAGCAGCAGCAGCAGCAGCTAGCAGACTATTTTGGCAGAAGAGGAGCTGATCAGATTGCTGTGGAAAGAGATGCATCTCTGTTCTCTCTCCCAGGGACCCCTTTCCCCTTTGTGCTCGGCTGGAGCGAAGGACACTGACCTCCTGGGGGCCTGCCCCGGGCCGAAGGGCACCATTATACCTGGAGGGTGGTAATTAGGCGTCCCCTTTCAGAAACAAGGGCTCTGAGGCCTCGTGAGGTCAGAAAAGTGTCCAAGCCACACAGCCCCTGGGACACAAGCCTGCGATTTGAGTCTGCTTCTAGTCGGTGCCAAGGCCTGGCTCTTTCCACAGGGCTGCTGGTCACTGTCCCAACACAGGTCCTGCTCTCTTTTTGTTTTCTCTCTCCAGAGAAATTTCACCATTGAAATGATAGGATTGTTTGATAGAATTAGACTTGTGTTGCTTTTTCTCAAGGCTTCGAATGTGACTATGAAAGCACCGCCAGGAAACAGGGCAGAGGCCACTGGGGGCTCCTCTGCTCCTGTCCCACCCTTTCCCCGGTGCCACCTCCTGGCGGGGCCCTGAGAGCTGGTCCTCCAGCCGGCCAGGCCTGCATCGTCCGCCCTCAGACACTCCTCCCGCCACCAAAAAAAGAAACCATCCCTATGGACTATTCTAAGCAGGAAGCCGGCTTTTCTGCTCACTGGAAAACAGGAAATGCCTCCAAGGGTCTGAAGTCTTTTTAGTCACTGCTCCTTTCTCGCAGGGCCCAAGTCCCAGGCAGCTGCTGAGGACAACCCTAGGAGCAAGGTGACCCTGACCCCCCAGCCCTGACAGTGCGATCCTTGGTGCTACACTTGAGCCGCCTCTGCTCCTGGAGCGGGACCAGATTCTTCTGAGATACTAGACACTGTGGACTAAGCAGGAGGGTTTGGGATGCCCGGTGAAGCAGCTAATCAGCTAGGCAAGGAGCAAATACCGACCACCCCAACCAGTTGGGCTGACCACTCATCCCAACCAGATTGACCTCTAACCCCATCAGAGATTGGCTGACCCCCAACAAAGCCTAACTTCCAAGCCCCTTCCTATGGTTGACTTCCCCATCCTGCTACAGACTGACCCTCTAACCCTGACCTTGTCAGAAACTTACCGTCAATACTAACCACAGCACAGCTTTCTAACACTGGCCACAGACCAAAACCAAATGCTTGCCAGCCTCCTCATCCATTTACAATTACTTGTTGCGCTTCTACTGAGTGCGGAGTGCTGTGAACCCAGCACAGCCCTCACGGACCCTACTGCCTCAGCGAGGAGAGAGGCCCCACACAGGAAGCTCTAATCAGGCTATACATGGGATGGATGGGAGAAGGGGAGCAAGAGCCTTGTGTGAAACCTCTAACCTTCTGGGTGACCTTGGGTTGGTCACATCACCTCCATGTATCCCTCTGCTCTGGGATCGTGTGCCCAGGTGGTCTCTGAGGTTCCGATCCTCAGTGGCACATGCCAATGGTGGCAGCCTGAATTGGTCCAGGATGTGAGGCAGCGTGGTCGGGGTTGGTGTGTCTCTGGGAGCAGGAAGGTCAGACTTGGGAGGAGAGAAGTGACCAGGCACCTTCACTCCTGTGTGGTGGATAGGGATTCAGGGAATCCTTCTTCTGTTTGAACACTGGTTTCCTGGCTCCACCACAGAGGGTGGGGACCGGACTGGATACCGGTGATTCCTCTTCCTGCCTCAGTTTTTCCATCTGACACCAGCCATTCGAAAACTTTAGTCCTGGGCAAACACGTGGTGATTCAGATAGAAGACTTTCCTCCGATGGGAAGACAAAGCTGGGTTCCAGCTATGTGTGCATGGGCCCCACAGTGGAGGAAATGGGATGTTTGTGATGAAGACCACCCAAGGCCCAGCACGAGAGCTGCAAGGTCACCGTTTGATTCCCCAAAGAGCACCAGGATGGGCATGGGTAGAGTGTCAGTTGTCCCTGAAGGGAACAGACCACCCCCTGAAACCTTGCCTCTGTCCCACCGTCATTAACTTAGTTAATAAGTGAATCTGTATTGAGAGAACACTGCCTGCACGTCCACCGTCGGGGAGCAGCAACTTCGCATGTGGATTTTGCTCTGCCCATCTCCTGCCCTTACCTGTCACTGGCCACTGCCCAGGGCCGACTCCTTCACCAGCCCTCCTCCCACAGCAGCTCAGAGCAGGACCCGGAAAGAAGAGCAGATGCCGACTGGGAAAAGGTGCCGGGGCAGCTGGAGATTGGTGGGTCTAGAGTAGCAGTTCTCAAAGTGAGGCCTGAGGACTCCTGCGGTCTCTAAGACCTTTTCACGGGGTGCATTGGTAATCTATGGCTGTGTAACAGATTACTCCAAAATTTAGCAGCTTAAAATAGCAAACATTTATTATCTCATAGTAAGTCAGGAATCTGGGCATGGCTTGGCTGGAAGCCTGTCCTCAGGGTCTCTCACAGCCTACAGTTGAGGCGTCAGCTGCAGCCTCATCTGATGGCTCAACTGGGGAGAGGTCCTGCTTCCAAGCTCATCATGGTGGCTGTTAGCAGGATCCAGTTCCTCACTGGATATCAGCCAGAGGCTCCCTCGGTTCCTTGCTCGGGGGCGGGACAGAGGGGCCTACCCACAGCCCAGCTCACAGCCTCAGAGCAAGAGGTCAAGAGAGGGCCCAAGACAGAAGCCACAGTCTTTGTAACTTAACTTCAGAGTGATGTCCCAGCGCCTAGCCTGGTGACTGAGTTGGCTGGAGTGTCGTCCTGAGCACCACAGGCTGCAGTTTGGATTCCCCGTCAGGGCACATGCCCAGGCTGTGTGTTTGATCCCCTGTCAGGGCACGGGTGGGAGGCAACCAACTGATGTTTCTCTCTTTCTCTCTCCCGCCTTCCTCTCTCTCTAAAATCAATAATGAGAAATGTCCTCAAGTGAGGGTAAAAAATAGTGACATCCTATCACTTTTGCTATATGTATTCCTTTGAACTGAACCACCCAGGTGCCACCCATACCCAAGGGGAGAGGACACAGGTGTAAAGACCAGGAGGCGGGGACCATGGGAGACATGTCAGGGGCTGCCTAGCACAGGGGATCCAGGAGGCTCTCTTTTCCAACTGCAAATCTCTGAGATACCGGATTTTCTTTGCTACTCACCCAAAACACACCATAAGAGAGTTAGTGCCGAGTTGGATGCAAGAATCCAGCTGTCCTATGTTGAGCTGCACGTTAAAGAAATTCACAGAAGTGGAAAACAATGCTACTATATTGATAGTTATAAACCATCCAAACAAAAGCTCTTTGGAGTCCTCATAATAATTTTTAAGAGTATAAAAGTGTTCTGAAATCAAAATGCCTGAGAACTACAGGTCTGGGAAGATAGAATTTAGTTACTGCCCAAGGAGGGCTGCAGTGGGTGGGGGTGAGGTGGGGTGGGGTGGGGTGGGGTCGGGGACACGCCTGTGAGAAGCCTCGCAGCAGCCAGACGTCATCAGAGGCCTGGGTGCCTGGGGAAGAGGTGGTCGATACAGCAAGTGAGAGGCAGGGCTTGCAGCTGACTTTCACTTTCTCTATAGTTTTGTACACAGAGTGTCCCTGAGGTTTTGCCTTTTCTGCGTCTGTGCCTGTATGCTCACCATGCCCACATATTAGTTGGCACGAGTATATGCGTGTGTGTGCGTATACGGGCCTATCCGGGCAAGCACATGTATGTGTGTGCATGGGTCTGTTTAAGCACAGGTTTGCAGAGCCCCTGGGAGTGGGCAGAGCCAGGCCAGCAGGTGCGAGGGCACCTGTGGGAGGTAGGGGTGGTCGAGGGCTGGGTGGCAGGGACGACCACCAGGGCCGTGTGTCCCTGAAATCCCCTCTGCCCTCAGCCTCTGCTCCCAGCATGACTCTCAAATATTTTCATCTGCTATGGGAACTTCCTGTTCAGTTTCCTGTTGTTCTTGGACTTTTCTTTCTTAGCTTTTTTTTAAAGGTTGTAATTCTTTAATCTGACTTTTTATTTTGCCTGGAGAGGCACTGTGGTCCCTAGCCACCTCTGGGAGAGGTTGAAAATATCCTGCCAGAGCAGGCCGGGTCCTTGGCCAGAGTTGAATTGAGTACCAGGAACCGAGTACCAGGAATAAACTCTTCTTTCCATTAATATAAACCAGGTCTTTAAAATGCCAGTTTATTTTGCAGAAGATGCAGAGAGGCAGTGGGAGGGGTAAGAGGCCTGAAGGGGAGCAGAATATGTCACCCCAAAACAGGCCTCTTGGGCTTAGGATCATTTTGAGCTGATTATTTTGAAAATGTGCAGACACAGGAGAAGCTCCAAAAACAGATTAGGAGTTATCCTTTTTAAGGGAAATTTACATTTGTAAATGAAATCTTCATTTGTAAGGATATCCCCCTCTCAGTACTAAGAAGAGACTATCAGAGACAACTTTTTTTTTCCTCCTGAGAGACTTAGAGCTGGACTTTCATTTTTCATGTATTTCCTTTGCTCACCTTCCCATGAATTGCCTCCTCCCTGCAGAGGCCCCAGACCCCTTCTGTTTCCTTAGCTCAGGATAGCTATAAGCCTCAACTGTCTGGCCTCCTTTTGAGTCTCTGCAGGGCTTCCATACATACGTACATAATTAAAATTGTTTTTCCTCCTGTTGATATGTCTATGTCACTGTAATTCTTAGACCAGCCACACAACCTAGAAGGACAGAAGGGACAATATGCCCTCCCCTACAGGTCTCAGGGTAGAGTTCTCCCAGGGTCAGGAAGCGCCCGGCGAGGGCCGTGCCCAGGTCTGCAGGGCTCAGTGGCTCCATCATGTCTGCCCTCCTCCCACCTTTCCTGCTGCTTCTAAAGCTGCAGAAGGGGGCGCAGCTGACAGAATTCAGACAGCAGCCAGAGCTGACGCCCAGCTCAGCCCAGCAAGGCCCCCACCTTCACCCCTCTGGCCAGTCCTCTCCCCCCAAATGCCTCTCCTCTGCACAGACACGTCTGTGTCCTTGCTTGTCCCTCTGCCAATGCCCTTCATTTTGCAGCCAACCTCCACTGCATCGGATTCTTTCAAGTTGCATTAAAAAGCCTCTAGGAAGCCTTCCCTGGCACCCCCAGGCTGTGGGGGAAGCTTTGTCCACAGGGCCTCCTCCCCCGGGCTCCCACCCCCTGCTCCCTGGAGCTGGCCCAGTGGTTGAGCCATCCTTGTCTCTGTGCCCTCTGGCTTTCCTGTGAGCTCGAACAGCCGGCAGACACCTGTAGGCCTCCACAGCCCCCGACTGCATGGCAGTGCCCTGGGTTCTGAACCTATTCCCGTTTTCTCTCTGCCTCTCTTGTAGATGCTTCTAGAAGGCAGGTCCCAGTCTAGCTTTCTCACTGTTGCTTGCCAGGGCTGTAGCCTAGCACAATTCCTCCTATTGAATAAGGACTTTGTTGTCATTGTCCTTGTTGTTGCTGTTTACTCTCCCAGTGCATTGATATGACAAACTCACCCACATTCAACTAACAATAGCTGATGTGCTCCCCCATCCCTGAAGGGATTTTGTGTTTTAGCAGGAGATAAAACCTAACCCAGAGGAATGAATCTCTGACTGTGGAATTTCAGACGCCCTGGAGAGGGTGGGGGTGGGCTGTGTGCCTGGGAGCTCCAGTGAAGCCCGGAGCTGCCTCTCTCGCCCCGGTTTAAGGCAGAGCCCCACTGCCTGCCTGCAAAGGGAAACCAGTTTCCTCCGGCTGTGGGTGACTGGTGGTCGGTGGTCATCCTCAGGACCTGGGGGAGGGCCAGCAGTCACCGTGTCTCAGGGCTCTCCTTCCCCAGGGCTGGCCCCGAGGGGACTCCTTGAAGTTAGTGTTTAGGCAACTGAGCCTATTGCTCTGGGCTCAGTCTGAGCCAGCAGCATTCTTGGAATCTGGTTTATGAGGGAGCATGAGGAGGGCAGGACGCCACTTTCTGGTTAAACCCTCTCCTCTAGACCTTATCTCTACCCAGTCACCTTTGTCCCTGAAGACTGGCCCTCTGAAGCCACTGCAGCCTGAAGAGGTGCAGTGTGGGCAGTCGCCTTTGACCCACACCCGCCTGCAGGGAGTCTCCTCCCTCCCACACTTCCCCCTCCACAAACATCGCTCAGGACCCACTGAGGACGCTTCCCCCAGAGGAGCTCAGTCCCCACCATCTACCTTCATTTGGACTGACAGAGCCCTCGTTGACTCCAGGCTCCCCAAACCCCAGGCCAGGGACTCAACATGGTAGTTGAAAGAGTCTGCTCCAGTCAGCTGAGTCTGCCTGTTTTCACCCGTCTGTCTCTTGGCTTGCCCTGTGTCCTCACCTTTCCTATGGATTCAAGAAAAGACTTGATTTTTTTTCAGCTTGTTCAGCTTTTTACTTGTTAGGATTGTGGCAATATATGCAGAATCAGAAACCAGAAGTTAAAATCTTTACTTTAAAAGGTGTATATATATTATAGATGAGGCATTCACAAGGCTCAAAAAATCAGAAGGTGTAGAGTTATATAATGGAAGTTCCCATCGGATAAGTGTGGACTAGGTATCTCCAACCTACAGTCCTGCTGAGAATAGCTAAGAAAGGAAAACAAAATATTTTTCAAGAAATGTTTTAGGAGCATCAAGGAACTTGTCAAATGCTGAGGACTTGCTGGGAGGCAAGAAGCCAGAGAGTTAAGCCAAGTCACTTTAAGCCGTGTTTGCCATGAGATTATATCCCTGGGGCCAACCTGAAGCCTGCCTGAGCTCCTGGTTGCCTCGTGGAGCTGGGACAGAAGTCAGAGCCAAGAGCTTACCAGAAGTAGACATTCTGGTTAAAGCACTCCTCACTGTGTCTTCAGGCTAAACCAGAAGTAAACCAATTCTGGCACCAACCTGAGCTCTCTTTCCATTCACCTGGAGGTCTAGGGTGTCCCAAGCCTTTAATTTGGATTCAGGTGGTCTCAGACAGGAGAAACGTGTTCGAACCGGGCAGAAGCAAGCACAGATCCATGGTGGAGAAGGTAACACTGTTCTAGGTATAACACTGTCCCTCAAAGGAATTTTTAGATACAGTCTACCCATCTTTAATAAAAAAATAATCAGGCGTGCAAGGACGCAAGGGCATGAAAATTTCCAGAAACAAGGAACATCAGAAATAGATTGCCCATCTCAAGAAGTTAGAAAAAGAATAGCAGAATACCCCCCAGAAAATCAGAAAGGGGGGAGAAGAAAGATCATAGTAAGAATTAACAAAAAAAAAACAATCAAATGAGAAGAATTAAAAAAGTAAAAGTGGTTCTTTGGAAATACTAATAAAGTTGATAAACCTCCAGCTAGACCAATCAAGAATAAAAGAAAGTATGCCTAAACAAGCATTAGAAATTTAAAAGGCGATGTTATTACATTCTCTACAGATATTATAAAGATAATAAAGTAATATTATGAAAATTTTGTCAATACATTTGAAAATTATATGAACTAAATTCCTAGAAAAACACAACTTACTTAAATTGTAACAAGAAAAATAGAAACCGTAAACAATCATATAATGATAAATAAATTGAATCAGCCATTTAAAATGTTTTTCAGAGAGGAGACTCCAAACGCCGATGGCACCAGTGAGTTCTACCTGACATCCAAGAAATAAATAATTGCAATCCTATGCAAACCTGCAAAAACACAGGGGAAAAATATATACTCTCCATCTTATTTTATGAGACCTAACAAAATCTGGGTACTAAAGTAAGACAAACGTAGTTGGAAACAGGAAATCACAGGCTCATCTCATTCAAGAACAGATGCAAAAGTCCCGCACAGAACAAAAGCACACTGACCCCGCCGTGTGTGAGCTGGGCTGTTTGTAATGTGAGACCGCTGTCACGCTGTGTCTCAGCCTGGGCCTCTCAGCACGCGGAGCTAGGAAACCCTTTGCTGTGGGGGACGCTCCCGTCCTTAGCGGGGTATGTGGCCACACCCCGGCCTGAGGTCACCACAGAGACTAGTGGCACCACCACGCCCACTTGTGACAAGCAAAGATGTCTCCGGTCGCTGCCAAATGTCCCCTGCAGTCGTACCTGCTTGAGAACCACTAACTCATGTGATAAAACCAAGTACTATAATTCATCGTATTAATGATTACAAACCAAAATTCGTAATAATGTCAATAGCTGCAGAAATAAATGTTTGTTAAAAGATAAGCATACAGTTTAGATTTTTAAAGAACGCTTAACAAGTAAGTCAGGAAAGAGGCAGATACGGCACTGCAAACACAGAGATCTCCCTTTTTTTTCTTTTTAATCCTCACCCAAGGGTATGTTTATTGACTTTAGAAACAAAGAGAGAAAAGCACTGATGTGAGAGGAAAATGTCAATAGGTTGCCTCTCATACACGCCCCAACAGGGGATTGAACCCACAACATTTTGGTGTACGGGACAACGCTCCAACCAACTGAGCCACCTGGCTGGGGCCCCTCCTTTTCTTTTTAACAAAAAAAATTTATTGGTTCAGGTAACTGGGAGGTTCAAGTGCTGCCATTAACGTTAGTAATGGCTACATTTCAAGCCTCCAGCAGTGTCAACAGATACTGCTTCTGTGCTGGCTCTTGTTCTACTGACTTCGGTCTGAGGTGGGCTCCCTCCACACGGTCCTTCACAGTGGCCGCCAGCAGCGCCAGGCCTCTGCCTTCTGTGTCCCGAGTCCTGCATCGCTCTGCTCTAGGTCTAATGAGGTCCTGGAGGTGAGTCTCATTGATCTCGTCTGGCTCATCTTCCCAGCTGGGATCAGGGGAGGGGCCAAGTGCTGTCTAACCCCACAGATGATTTCCCAGAGGAGAGGAGATACTCTTTCACCGGAAGTAGAAATGCTGAATGAGCAGAACTGCAGACCTCTGATAGAAATGTTTCACACTTTTCTCCAATGAAAGATTCTCCAGTGTATACTACATAGTTTATGTGGCCATGAGTTCAGGGGTGACTGAGCTGACTGGTTCTGGCTCTGGGTTTCTCATGAGGTTCAGCCAGAGGTTAGTCAGGGTTACAGTTTTCTTAAGGCTTGACGATAGCTACAGAATATGTTTCCAAGGTGGCTCGCTCCTATGACTATCTAGGTCGTGGTCTTTGTCAGTGGAAGGTATCAGCTCCCCACCATCGGGGCCTCTCCATGGGGGTGGGGGGTTCAGTGTCTTCTTGAGATGACAGCTGGCTTTCCCCAAGCAAGTGATCTGAGACCCTGGGGAATGTCTGTTATGACTCGCCTTGGATATCATCCATCATCTACAACATCCGGCTGGCCACAGAAGCCACCCCTCTCAATACCTAGTGGGACTCCGCAAGAGGATAAACACTAGGAGGTGGGGGCCACTGGGAAGGGGAAAAACAAAGAAATAATAGAAGAAAATTCACCAGGGAAGAAGCTTATGAGATTCTAGATTAAAGGGCTCTTTCAATTTCTGGCAAAATGGATTAAAATAGACTGTCTCCAATGCCTATCATAAAATCTCAGAGCACTGAGTCAGAGAAATATCACAAGATTCTGAAGAGGAAGGAGGCAAAAAGATGTCACATACAAATAGTTAGAATCAGAATGACTTCATGATTCCCAAAGGCAAGTTTGTAAGACAACATAATGAAGCAGTGTGTTTACAAAATACACACACCATGTATCACAGAAATGTGCACCCGAAACTCGCGTGGTCTTATTATCCAAAGTCACTCCAATAAATTTAATTTAAAACATCAAAATCAATGTGAAAAGGTAGATAATATATGGTAAAAGAAACTTGCATTCCATATAAATAGTAATATATTAGTATCCAGAAAAATAAGTAAATAAAATTCTGATGAAAAAAATACCTACAGCAAACCATCAATCAGGTTTTAATGTAGAATAGAGACACTTTTAGACTTTCAAGTTAGGAAAATTGTCTCCCACACATCCTTTTTCAGAAACTTTGGGAACAGAAGATCCAGGAAACAAAGGATTCAATATGAGGAAGAGAAGAAGGAAATCCCCAAAGTGATGGAGAAAGGAATTCCAAGGACAACCGCCATGTGCCAAGTGCAGAGGGAGAAGAGAAGAGACATGAACAGGTCAGAAGATCCGGGTTGTTCCACGAGAAGACTAAATTGATAGAACGCCTAGTGTGTTTGTACACACTGAGAGATTTACACAACTGGGGGAGATGCTGACATTGAACTACTGACAAGGTCATATCAGAAAGTAAGATAATGGGAAAATAAAACAGGTATGAATTCCAGTTGAAACAAAACACTGTGCAGGAAAGGTAAAGCAGTTAGAGTTTACTATATGTCTCAGTGGGAACAGGGACTTACAAAGTCACAAAAAATGTAGAGAGTGATGTAACTAAGTTATGATGTGGAAACTGGTTGCCTCTGGGGAGCAGCAGTTAGTGGAGGATATGGGCATCAAGGTGCTAATTTTTGTAAGAAGCCTTGTATAACTCACATAATCTTCCAACTATGTAAATTTAATCAGAATAAAACGAAATCGAGAGGATTCTGAGAATATGGCAAAGCAGGAAGTACCAGGAACCCGTCTCCCTACAGAGAAAGCAATTACCCTGATTGACTGTTTGGGAACGCTGGAGTCTGTTCAAGTTTGGCAACTTCCAGGGAAAGGACATTGAACAATAAAATGCTATTAATTTCAGTCAAGTTCAGCTCTTATCACTGTTGCAGCAACTAATCCCTCCCCGCCAACCCAGCCCCAGGGCAGGCAGCTGAGCACCCATATTCCAGGAGCAGCTTGTATGAAGCTTGTGGAAACCAAGGTGGGCAAAAAGGATCCTGTCCTCAAAACCTCAGAGGTCTGTGCTCTGATAGCTGACTGCTGTCCCTGACCACAGAGGGGTAAACAAAGGGGTGGGGGCCCTTGTTGTTGCATCTGCTCCAGCCGACGTGACTTCCAGGGCACTTAAAGGACTGATGTCTTTTTAGTCTTCTTCCATTTTAATTTTCTTTCTCCCCCTTTGGAGCTAGACATTAAAGACTAGGATATTCAAAAGCAACAGCATATATGGGGAAAGCACATGCCCAGGAAAAGCTACGGTATCAGAAAAGACCCGAGAAGAACTTAAGTTTACACCCCAGGCAGACCTAGGCCACAGAGGCAGCCTACAATAATAATTTTTTTAAAAAGTCGAAAACAAAACCAATAATTAGAAAACAGCAAACCCTGGGGAAGGGGGAGAATCTGATTTCTAGACATACGACATTATTAGATCCAAATGTCCAGTTTTTAAGAAAAAAATTCATGAGCATACAAAGAAACAGGAAAATTTGACCCAAAGGAAAAAAATTAAATCAACAGAAACTGTCCTTGAAAACGACTAGATAACAGATCTGCTACACAAAGACTTAGGACAATCCATTTAAAGACATTTTTAAAAATCAAAGGACTATGTGAAGGAAATCGTGTATTAACAAAGTGGAAATATCCATAAAGACATAGAAAACCTGAAAAAAAATGTTGTTGTTCTCCTCTGGGACTTAGCTGCTGCCCTTGAGATCCTGCCCAGGCTCAGGGGTAGCCTTAAGGTGCAAAAGGCTTGGGACACTGTGCTGAGGCATAAGATCAGGTTCACATCAAGGTACAGGGCCTTAAGGTATGAGAATCTGGGAAGACTGGTCTCCAGGTACCCATGCTTGAGTCCCCACCCACAGAGCTGCTGCCAGGTGTCCCAGGAGATGAGTCACAGGCACAAGAAGTTGCAGAAGCCACCAGAGGAATGTTCCCTCATCTTGTACTGCTGACAGCCTGACTCCCAGTACTGGGTGACAGGGGACAGCCTGCCCGTTGAACCAGCGGTTGTTGAGTTCGGCCGCTGCCCACTCTTCACCCACCTTCCACCAGAACCTGACGTGCACAGTGTCCCTGAGGCAACCCCTTGGGTTGTTGGTGGACTTGCTCAGCTTTTGTTTATTTGGGCATGTCTTGATTTCTCCCTCACTTTTGATGGACAGCTTTGTCCGATATAGGATTCTTGGTTGACAGTGGGGAAACGAACAAATCAAAATGGGAGAAAAGAAAAGACCAGGAGAAAAATAGGCAAAGAATATGCATAGGCATTACAGAAAAAAGAAATGTAATCATCAATAGACACGTGAGGAAGTGCTCCATCTCATTGATAATTAAAGAAATGCAAATTAAAATGATGTCATGCCAATTTTCAGTAGCATATTGACACAGAAAAAAATAATTTCATATTCGTCTTTGGCAAAGGTGGGGACAGGTTAGCAGGTAGGTGGGGCCCCCTGGGAAATATCTGTGAAAGTGCACAATGCACTCGCTCTCTGATGGAGCAGGCCCTCCCTTGGGGTTCATCCTGTCCACACGCTGCACGAGTCTGCAGTCTGTGTTCACAGGCGCTCGTCGGAAACACCACGATGTCCACACATGTGTCGCTAAACAAGGGTGCTTCCTTCTCATGGTGACTTAGTCTATTCAGGCTGCGCCAACAGAATATGGGGCAGCTTATAAAAAACAGAAATGTTTTCCTCACAGTTCTAGAAGCTGAGAACTCCAAAATCAAGGCACCGGCAGATTGAGTATCTGGAGAGAGCACGCTTCCTGGTTCATACCCCTTCTGTCTCTGAGTCCTCACCTGGTGGGAGGACGAGGAAACGCTGGGATTTCTTTCACAAGGCCGTTTAGCCTGTTCATGAAGATTCCATCCTCGTGACCTAATCACCTAACGTCGGCACCGCCTCCCACCCCCCAAGGCCATCAGGTTGGTGAATAGGTTCAATGCATGAATTTTGAGGGGTCAAAACCTTGTCTATAACACATGGGACACTCAGCACCACCGAGAAGAGATGGTGCTCTGGGGGTGCTCAGAGTGAAGGGAAGACAGGATATTTTATGTTTACAACGTTTCCATAGTGTTTCTAGGACGAGGCTGTCTGTGTGACAAGGGGAGAAGGCAGCACTCGTGCTGATCTGGCACCTCCCTGATGGCCACGGAAAGTCCTTAGTCATTTTCTCTAATGTGAGCTGCAAAGCTAAACGATGATTATAATTCAAAACACAATACAAACATTCGTCTGATGATGAGGTGCTCTTGGCTGCGGAGGTTGTGTATAATCCTGACTTTACATTTTTGTGTGATTTACCACCACTTTGTTCTCATTCATCAACTTAATAGTGATTCAGTGTCACATTCTGCTTTCGGATATTTTGTATGCTGTACTTATTGGGCTTTCTTTTTGAAAAAAAAAAGCTTTCTTTAAAAAGTATACAATTCTTAAGCTTCAAAAATACCTGGAAAATAATATGCCCTGTTTCTTTCCCCAGCTGGCCTGCGCATTTCCTGGCCCAGGAAGGCCCCAGCAGGTTTGCGCTGGGCTGGACTTCAGAAGACCCGGCTGCCAGTCCTGGCTCAGCTGTTCACTAGCTGGATGACCTTGAGTAAGTCCTTTAGCTTTTCTTAGTTCTTGTCTTCAGCTGTCATATGGGGCACAGCACCTTTCCCATCTACTTTGTGGGACCATTCTGAGCAGCAGATGAGGTCATGGTCACATAGGTATGTCATCTCTAAAGGCCATGTAAGTGGAAAGGCTTTGACTTTGACAACACAGAGGGTCCCCTCCGAAGTTAAACATTTCTATTTTCTGGTTTTCCCAGAGTGGCGGCAAGCCTGGGTGTTTATTCTATAAACCTTGAATGCCTTTCTGGACCAGGCGCGATGCCAGGGGCTGCCGATCCAGGGTTAAACACGATGCAGTTCCTGCTCTTCAAGAATTCAGTTTGGTAGAAGAGGCAACCAATAGTCGCAGTAAAATGTAAGAAGTGCAATAGGACCTCTGCAGACAAAGAGTGGTGAGACCCAAAGGAGTCACTGCCTCAAGTTGGGAAGTTGGCACTGAAAAGGTGACATTTGGGTTGAGCCTTAAAGAACACGTTAGAGTTTGCCAGGTGGGGAATGGACTGATCGCCTGGTTGAATGCAGGCAGTGCCCAACCTTGGCCCAAAGTCTCCCCTGGCTTGGTCAAACCCTCCCTCCTCCCCCCACCGTCCCGTGTTGCTATGAGAAACTTGTCCTATTGGAAAATATTTTTGAAAAGATGTTTACAGCAGGTTACGTGTATTGCTCTCCCAGGAATACACGCATCTGGGTAGAGAAAATGATGTGGGTCCTTACACACAAAGACATCCCAAATGTTTTAGTTTTACAGCTTACAGGGGAAAGTTGCTAAGTACTTTCTACCAGCCACGAACTGGTGCCAGAGCATTACACATAATACTTCTCTTCACTGTCACAACAGCCTTATTTCTTCTATTTCAGGTGAGGAAACAGGGGGCCTGAATCACCTGGCTGGTTACGAGCAGAGTCAGATCCAGGCTCAGGCCATGATCTTGCCCATCAGTTGTCGAGCTGGTTCTCACAGCAACCCCCTGGAAGGGGGCAGCAAGTGAATGCTGGACGTGGGGGGCCTTGCCAGGGACCCCCAGCTAGGCTTCCTGACTCCTGCCCCAGCTGGGGCTGTTACCTTGAGGTGGAGGTCATATCCCTGACAGGCAGTGGGGGAGGTGTTTGGGGGGCAGGGCTATCTCTCTGGTGTTTCTCAAATCCCATCTTGGGAAGCAGCCACCCACTGGGCCTGGGTGTCAGGCCCGTCCTGGCTAGGCCTGGGACCCTGCTGTTCTGGAAAGCTATTTGTAAGGAAATCCCTCTCCTCTCTGATTGTCTTCACCAGGAGGTGGGCTGGACACTGTCTACCTGAGTCTGCGCCAGGTTAACCCTTTTCCTGCCCTTGTCCAAGGCAGTGACAGGGACACTGAAGGGGAATGGGCTCGCTGGGCTTGACACAACACCTGGGGTAGTAGGGAATGACTTCCTCCGTTAAGGACCGCTTGGGCTCATTCATGTGGCCCCTCTGTGGGTTCACGGAGAGGAATAACTGATGAACTTGAACAGTGGTTAACCAGAGTACAGTCCCATCCAGATACACATTCCTCACCACCTCCTTCAACACGCCCCTCCAGACCCACTGAACCTCCCTCTGTCCATCTGTGCCTCTTGGTCTCTGTCTTTCTTCCCCTGTCTCCTCTCTCCTCACCTCACCTGCCCTCAGGTGTCTCTCTGTGCCTCTGTGCTGGCTTTCTCTTCCCCCCTCCCTTTTCTTCTCTCTCCCTCTGCCTTTCTCCACCCAGCACTCCTTTCATCTTTCTTTCCTTCTTTCCTCCTCTCGCCCCCTTCCCTCACTTCTCTCTCTGTCCTCAGTCCTCACCCTGTCTCTCACTTGGCCAGCGCCGGGGCAGATCTCCGCACATTTAGGCTCCATTGTCTTCACTGTGGAGGTTCTTTAATCACTTCTGTTAAACAGTAGGCAAGTTGCACTGTTTATACACCAAGAAAGAGCAAAGTCATCTTAATTTAACTTTTTTTTCAGCCATTGGCCTGTGGCTGGAGCAAAAATAGGTCTCCCTGCTTCTGGCACACACACCATACTACCAGTGCTGTGAGCCAGCCCAGCTGGCAGATGTACTGCAGGGGCCAGAATCCTGTTACCCAACTCAGGGGTGGTGCCAGAGCGCTCCAGGCCAAAGCTGTGCGTTGCCCTGAGGCCTGAGGGGGACTGGATCAACCAAGGCTCCTGCCCACCTGGCCCATGGCTGTGGTTGGTGCTAGTTAGCTGTCTCCTCCCCTTCCTCCATGGGGCTGCAGGAGGGTTCAGGCAGAGCCCAGCCCCCTCTCAGCTTGTCATGATGCCCGGTGACATACCGCAGGCCCAGCTACGCTGTCAGGTCAGAGCCCAGCCCAGTACCATTACATTTATTGGACTAACATTTGAATGGGACTTAGTTACATAATGTTCTTACCTCATCACAACCTGGTAAAGGAGCTTTTATTGGGTCTTTACCGTGACCAAACTGAGGCTCACAGAGGTTAAGTTATCCACTTAGGGATGGAGCTGGTCCTTAGGACTCTGGCATTCTCACCCAAATGTTCCCAAACCAGGTCCCCCAGCCTGCCCAGGCCACTCCCCCAGGCAGGGGGACTATGCTGTGCACACACTTTATCTAGCCTCTAGGGTGGTCTCGGGGCAGAAGCGTGCTTAGTGGAGGTGGACCACGGGCGTGCAGGCTGGAATGGCCCCACCTTTGAGTGTGAGGACCTCGGAAGCACAGGACGGTGCTGGGGTTGGAAGAAGAGGGGGATGGGCTGCGGGCTAAAGGCTGGAGGCCTTCCTACCTGAACCACCGCATTTAAATTCAATGTAAACCTCTGAGTTCTAAGTATTAAATTGGAGCCTGGCCTGCTAGGTCACTATGAATGTGTATTTGTGAAGTTTGGAGGATAGAAGATCGTTGACTTAATAATTTGTTAACTCACTTTTAACTTTGAAATACTGAGACTTCTATTCACTGGGCTGCCACTAAACTTATGGGGTCTGGGCCCCCAGAATGTTAGAGGTAGGCCTATCGAGCACCTTTTCACGTGTTTGTGGGCCATTGGGATGTCCTCGTCTCTGAAGTTCTGGTCTCCTGCTCACTTGTTCATTGGTCATCTCATTCACGTTTGCATGTCTTTGTGCCTCAGCCCTTGGGAACGTATTTATCTGGAACCGAGGGAAGGGACAGAGTTCCGACAGCATCCCTCAGCTATGTCTTCACCCAGCCCATCCAAGAGGTTGGGTTGAAAGCTCTGCAGTTGAAAGCTTTCTCATCGTACCTGCTATCTTTCTATGTCCCGACCCAAAAATCCCTCCTGAGCTCTACCTGAATGTCTTATAAGGTCCTGCAAGTTAATCCATTCTCTCCCAAACCTGTTCCTGTTCATGGTTCCTGTGTCCAGAAGTCTATCTCCTCTCACCCCCAGTTTCTCATCTGGCCTGCTTTATGTCCTTCAGGTTGCTGAAGTCCATTCATGTCTTCCCACCCACAAGCCGCTGATGGAGCTTGTTTCACTTTGATGTTAGTTATAAAGATCAGGTTGCCTTCTGTAGCAAAGATGGGAGGCTGGGTGCACGGGCAATTGGGAAACAGATCTCAGCTGTGGAGCTAGACCTTCCAGCAAAAGCCAGGAAAAGCCGCCACGAAGGACCGCGGTGGGCAGCAGGGTCAGGGCTCCTGAGGCTGAGGCTCTGTTTAGGGGGACAGAGCTTGGCCAGCCGTTACCTCCTGAGCACCTGAGCGCTGCTCGTCACAGAAGGACACACACTCTTTCTCTTCTCCCTCTGCCTTTTTCTTCTGTTCTCACCAACAGCTAAATGCCTTTCTTTTTTTCCCTCTCTACTTTTAACATCCCCCATCCTGGAAAAGACTCTATTGATCTGACTAGCCCCAATATTCCTCGGGTAGAGTGTTCTTGCCAGGCCGCTGTGGAGCAGGTGCCCAGCCTGATGCAATCAATGAGAGCAGGGATGCCAGGCCACAGGGTGAGCTGATCTCCTCATCCTGGGTGGACGGATGGGCCCTCTAAGGCCTGGCCTGCCTTGTCCATCAGTGAGACGCAGACCCACCATCTCCAGAGGTTTAGCCATGAGAACCCACAGTGCAGTCCCAGCCTTCCTCATCTTTGCTGGTGCTGCCGCCCTCACCAGCCATACTCAGCATTCAGGACTCAGATGGGAGGCAGCAGCCCCACCCTCCCCTCCCAGGAAGCCTTCTCGAAACCCCTCTGGCTACAATGAATACCTCATCTGGGCTGATTTCCTTCTTTCTTTTATTACTGTGAGTTGTTACCTACCTAGGTCCCCAACTGGGTTGTCAACACTGGGAAAGTGGAAACTCTTTTATCCATCTTTACGTATAGTCCAGCTGCCTAATACAGAGCATTGCATAGGATAGGCTTTCAGTCAAATTTTTTTTTCTTTTTTTTTTTGCCGCCCCCCCTCAGTCAAATATTTTATTGGATAAATAAATGGATAAATTATCTGGATAAACCAGCACAGCAAATCTCCCTAAATTATTCCTCTTTTCTCTTAGATACATCTTACACATTTTTTTAACACCAAGAACTATTTTAAAATCCTGGGAGCTCAAAGACTCCCTCTATCTCACCCTGCACCAGCTCCTCCTCCACCAGACCGGGGCTTCTTCCCTCTGTCCCAGTGGGCCTCCTGTGGTGGGGGCAGCATGGGCCACCCAGGAACCTGTGTGGTCATGGGTTCTGCATGGAGGGCCTGCCAGGGCAGCCTGGGATGTGGTGGGAATGCTGCTGGGGCCGGGGCAGGGTGGGAGGGGCGGGCAGCTCCAGCGTGCTCTCCCTCACGTCCTTGAAGCTTCCCCCATCCTCTGACTCAGCTCCAGCATCTCAATTCATGGATGAATGCCCCCATCCTAGACAGAGAGCCGATTCAGCCGGGCAGGGTTCCTGGAGGGCTCCCAGGAGGGGGAGGCCCGGGAAGTGTCCAGAGGGGCAGTGAAGTTGGGGTGACGCCCATTTTGCTCCAGCTGCAGCTCAGGGCACGTTCTTCTCTGCTCCCTCCCCCACCCTACATTCCCCTGGTGCCCTCAGCAGCACCCAGCTCTGGAGGGCAAACAGGAGACTTGAACAGACACTGGGAGGATAGAGTCCCATGCACCCCCTACCCTAACCTAATCGCTTAAACCCACACCCAGTTTCAGTGTGCATGTGAGCATGTGCAAGGATGCACACTCCGGACAGCAGCCAGAATGAAGCTTCTGCTCAGCGGCCTCTACACCCTGCCTGGGCTGCCGCTGCAGAGCGCTGCAGAGGGAGTTGAGCCCCTTACCAAGCTCAAAGGGCCCCCAAAAGCAGGCTTGAACTTATTTATTTTATATTATATAATTATACCAAAACGTGATATCATTTCATAAATAAACATCCATAAAATGTACACATCAGTTTGATCATTTTTGGCAATTTGGGCACAGCCACTCTTCAAGTCATAAAATATTCCCGCCTCCCCAGAAAGTTCCCTCACACCCTTTGCCACTCAACCCCTCCCCTTTCAACTGCTATTTAATTCCCATCACCTTAGCTCAGCGTTTAAATCTGCATCGGGGAGGGATCACCAGACTTTATGCCCCGTGAGCATGTACACTGCCAAGCAGCACCCAGTTCAGCAGCTAAGGGGCTGTATCACCGCCCCCCCCCCCACCATTCCCTCTCCACACCTGCTCCAGGTGCTGCCTGACAGGACAGCGGGATCAACAAACAGTGCAGGGAACAAAAACAGGACGTGGGGTCAGAGGATCTGGGAGAGGGTCCTGGGCCTCCAGGACGTGATTGGGGCAAGGCACTGGGTCTTTGGGAATCTCGGGGTCCTTAGCCCCCAGCCGCAGAGCTGCTGGGTGGATAAAAGCCAGTTTTACAGCCAACTTTATAGAGAGAGGCAGGGCATCAATTAATAAAATATTTAACTTGAACAGCTAACATTTACTGAACTTTCTTGGGTGCCAGGCATCACACTAACAACTTCCTTTTAACCCTCAAGTCAGGGGGTGGGTACTGTTATTTGTCCCATACTACAAATGAGAAAGCTGGAGTTCAGGGGTGGCCCCAAGCCAAATGGAACTTGATGGAATTAGTATTTGACTACAGGCAGCCACTCCAGGCTCACACTCTTGACCCATCATCATACCATTCTTCCTCCCAGGTTCAACTGACAAAATGAATGGCAGCTGACAGCAGTTAGTAAACATAGATGTGCAAATGCTGCTTGTTACCATTTCTATCAGCAGGTTCTGAGAGGCCCCACTCCCCGGGTGGTCTGTCCTAATTAATTTCAGAATCATAGCTGCTGCTATGGTTAGACCCACAAACTATTGCATTTCAACCTCAGAGACAGAAAGTCCTCCTTTATATCTAACTTCAGTCTTGCCTACTGTGGTTTAGCCAACATCCAGCTCACCGCTGGCCTTATGCAAATCACAATGTGCATGAAAGTGCTAATTAGCTTTCTGCCCTACAAGGCACCCCAAAGTGCGGAGGCCTGAGGGGGCAGGTTCCCACAGTCCCCTCCAGTCCTAAGCATGTAAGCCGTGGGTCTTCTCTGGGGATGGACAAGCAGGCAGGCTGAGAGAGGGTGCCTGAGCTACCGCATGCAGTTTCTCTTAGCTTCCGCAGTGGCCCCTGTGTCTGGCATCTTCTACCTGGGAGTCCACTGCCTACCACAGACACCACCGCCATGTCCTTGTAGCACCTCTGCAAGGCTTGTCAAGGGAGGGTTTGGGAGATAGGAGGGCCGAGGTCTGGCCAAGTCCCCTGGGAGAAATGCCTTGCCTTCCTGAGTTTGCGGAGGCGGGGGGGATAAAGGCCTACTATACTAGCTCATTGCTTGACCTTGGTCAAGCCAGGGCTTCTCTTCCTCCCCTGCCAATGGAGAGGATGTCGCTGCCCCTAGCAGTGCTCAGAGGCTCAGACAATACCAAGATGGGCAAGCATTTGGCACAGCAGAAGCTGGAGTTCAGCCAGGGAATTGTTTGAAGCACACTGTGATTTAAAGACGGGCTCAGACTCACCTAAGGGAGCTCAGGGTGAGGGCCGGCTTGCTGACCACTGGAGTAGGGTTTCCAGGGAGCCCTCTATGACAAAGCTCATGAGCCAGGAGGACGGACAGTCAGCCCGTTCCACAGCACACCCAAACCAAAGCACAACACTGTGTGCAGTCTTTTGTGGGCCCCTGTGTGTGTGCACGAGTGTCTGTGCTGCAGTGTGCACGTGGAGGGCTCTCAGTGACGGCTGGGGAGGTTCTGTTCTATGGCATGGTTCTCTGGCATCTCTCTACGCACGTCTCACTGCGTAGGCTCGGGTGGATCTGTGCCTGTGCATATGTCCATGTCATGGAGCACCTGCTTGTTATAAAGTGATCTATAATTTATTGTGTCTGCTAAATAGAAATGGGGCACCTGGAGACACAATGCTTGTGTTGGTTGTGGAGTGCGGGTGGATGACCACAGGTCTCTACAACCACCCACGCGCCCCGTTTCTCAACACAAATGTCTTGGCCCAGCACTCAAGGTCCTCCACGCCTGGCACATATAAGCCTCTCTGGCACAATTGTCCCCTCTTTCTGGGCACAGACAAGAGACACTGCTACTTCCTAGCCATGTGACTTTGAACTTGGCGCTTCCCGTCTGAGCCTCATTCTCTCAAATGTAAAGTGAGATGGGAAAGTTGTTTGCAAACTCTAAAGCATGACACACACATGAGAGATTTTCCCTGGACTTTGGGCTCAGGGCCCCCCTCCCTGTGCCTTTCCTTCTGCTGTCCCTTTGTCCCCACTCCCTGAATGCTCTCCCTTCCTTCTCTGAATAGTTGAGTTCAGCCCATGCTTCTCCACTCAGCTCCTCGCTGCCTGCAACTCTCCTTCTCTGTTCCTGCTTCTGTGAGGATCCTGTTGGTGTATCTGTGTGTGTGTGTGTGTGTGTGTGTGTGTGTGTTGTATGTGCCTCTGTGTGTGTTGTGTATGCCTCTGCACATGCACTTGGGTCTGTCCTCTCAATGTACCTGTGACTCATTCAGTCAGCATTTACTGAGCGCCTACTACATGCTGAGCAGAGTGCTGGGTCCTGGGGCGTCAGCCAGGAACAAGGCAGATGCAGGGCCATCACTAGCCCATTGGGCATCTGTGCAAATTAGAAAAAGGCACCCCTATCAGACGCAGTCCCATGGGTGCATGGATTGATGAATAAATGATACTTTTGCACAAAGAAAAAAAAACCCTTTCCTTCTGGCAGACACAGACCCAAATCAAGGCCCACAGCAGAGGAAGGGGTGTAGGGGCTGGACTTTGGCCCCACTCACCTCCCTTGGCTAAGTCAGGCGCCCTTGTGCACTGAAAAGAAAAAAAAAACCATACATCTCAAGGCAGCAGCCCAGGAAGGCTCCTACCTACACCTACACTTGGAGGCAGCACTTGAGCTCCGGGTGTGTCTGTGCATCTCTGTACTGCTTGTGCCTCCTCAGTCCATGTGCAAGCGTGATGTCATGTGTACCTCCGTGGAACTGCCCTGCCCCTGGTGGACCTCTCTGTACCCATGTCCAGGAGGAGGGGCACCTATGTGTGGGTGTCAGTGTGTGTGTGGGTGCCCACAGCCGTTTCCTCACCACCCTGCGTCTTCTGGGGCGGTTTCTCTGCTCCCCTAGTTGTTTCTGTTCGCCAACCTGACCTCACACTCCATGAAGTCTTTCCTCTGCACAACAGGGTGGAGCTGAGCTGCAGGGGCAAAAGAACCAGCACAGAGCCCAGCCCTGCTCCTACTCTTCTGCTTCCGCTTTTTCCTGCTCTTGAAGGAAGGACTGGGCATGGGACAGGGTAAAGGTTCCCTCTGGCTGGGAAGCTCTGGGAGCCCCCACTAGCTCCTTCACCTCTCTTGAACTCATACCCAAGCAGAACATGATGAACTTGTTTGTTCTCTGCTAAATAGGTCTTGCCCAGTCTTGCCTCTGCACTCCTGCGCAGGCTGCTCCTCTCGTGGCTTGCCCTCCCAGCCTTCAAGGCTGAGGGCCGCCTGTGCCACAAATAGCCTGTGGCAGCTGCCTGAGCAACAGCCCACTGGGGACCAGCCTGGTGGGATCATGGACCTTGGTGTATATACATGTATCATACACACAATTTCATTTAGTTCTGCCAATAATGTAATGAAATAGGCATTATTAACACCTTGGTTTTCAAGACAAGAAAACCAAGGCCCAGAAATGTCCCAGAATTTGCCCGAGGCCACACTGCCTTACTGGCTGACTGAGACCATTGGGATTGGACTCAGCTGTTCCTGCCTCGCAGGCTTGCACACTCAGAACCTCAAGACAGCCTCTGACCTCTGACCTCTGCAGTCCGCCGTCACTCACTCTGCTCTGAGACCCCGGCATCCCAGTGTGTGCAGCAGCCATCTGAGCCTGTGCCCCTAGCCGTTGTCTTAAAAACATATACTTTCAAAACATAGTACCTGCCTCCCTGACTGGACTGCATGTTTCTGAGGGTCGGGACTGTGCCTTTTAAACCCCAAGCCTATGAGACGAGGATGATGGTGATGAGGACTGACTGCCCCCCGACCCTGCCCCCAGCTGCAAGGTCATGGTAAAGGCTCCGTGAGGTCTCAGTTCAGGCACACAGTGATGGGAGGAGTCCCCTGTGGGAGACTGTCCTGGCTTGGGAGGAGGAGCTCTCAGGCCTGACTCTCCCAAAGGGCTTCTGTGGGGACAGAAACAGAGAAAGCAACTCCCTCTGTCCCCCTGGAGTCCACACTCTGGCCAACCCTTCACCTCTGACACCCCCTCCACCCCCACATACACTCAGGACGCAACGCTCTGCGGGTCTGGGTGGGGAAGAAGTGGGGAGAAGGAGGGCTTCCCCAGCTCTCTGCAGCTTTGATGCAAAACTATGTGGTCCTTCCAGTATGTTCAGAAATCCCATTCCTACAGAGACCTTGACCAGGTGGGGCTGACCCCTGAAGGCCGCCTGGCTTGACAAGCAGCCTCAGGGTCTGGGCTAGGCGGGGACCCTGGGCTGTATTCTCTCCAGCTCCACCCTGTAACCCAGGACAGGGCAAGCACCCTGCACTGTGCGGGGAATCTCTGGGGTACATGTCCTGCTCCTAGATAGAGGAGCTAAATACATCCCGTCTACTCACACAGGAAATGGGTAATAAATTCAGAAAGCAGGGCTGGATACTCGCAGTGCTGTATTATGCTTGGGAGGGAAGAGCGGGGTGGGTTGGAGGGGTCTGAGAAGGCAATGCCGGGAGAGGGGCTGGGGTTGGTGGGCTCAGAGGATCGGGGAGGTTGTCCTTGGCAGGGAGGAATGACGCCGTCAGGGTGGTGGTAACGCGCACACCGCTGCACAGCTCGTGGGTCTGACCTACTCGACGGTGCACAGGGGACGGGTGCTGGTGTGAATACCCCGTGAGCACAGAAGGCCCCGTCAGGACAGACCTGACTGAGGCAGGGATACTGCCACTTCCTAGACGTGAAGACTCGGGACGTCCCCTCACTTCGTCAAGCCTCTGTGTTCTCCTTTACGCAGCAGAGATGATCATTCTTACCTCTGAGGGCGGTTTGCTTCTGGCTTCGTTATTCTTTGGAGTGAGATAGCAGTCTCCAGAGAAACTTCTGCTCCTTCCCCCATTTGAATAAGGTGGAGAATGGTGCATTCCCTGACTTGTAACACAAAGTACTTGTTCCCATGAGCTTCGCCCAGTGCAGGGGGATCGGAGGCAAGCAAGGGATGGCCTTGGGAATCTTCAGGCCTCACCAGAGGCACTAAGATTGGCCCTGGGGAGGCCACTTGGTGCCTCGTGTCCAGGGCAGTGAGGACCAACTGCATGGGCTGCCACAGCTCATGAAAGGTAGGGTTGGGGCGTGGGCACCATCAAGGTCTGGGTGAGCCAGGAGATACTGGCTGTAGAAGCTGACCCTGTTGATTGGTTAGGATGTCCAATCATGTTTCATATGGGTCATTTTTCTGCCAATTTTTTGATTTTTTGATGTGAGTATATTACTACAGTTAGTTATCTATTGCTGCCTAACAAACTAGGCCAAAACATCGTGGCTTAAAACAACACATATTTACTGTATCACAGTTACTATGGGTGGGAGTTCTAGAGTGGCTGAGCGGATGGTTCTGGCTCTGGGTCTCCCACGTTTCCCAGGCTGCACTGTCACCTGATGGCGTTCTCATGCTGGAGGGTTCGACTCTAAGTTCACTGTCCTGACTGTTGGCAGGAGGACTCAGTTCTGCCCTAGCTGCTAGCGGGAGGCCTCCATGTCTTGCCGTGTGGGATGTTTGAGTGCCCTCCTGACGTGGTCGTGGGGTACTCAACCGTGGGGTACCGTCGGGGCGGACCCGGGTGAGCCATCCTCGGAAGACAGCACCCAGAGGAACCTGCACTGCCCTTTGGGACCTGGTCTCTGATGTTACCCATCATCACTCACACTGCCTCTGTCCATGGAAAGCCAGTCACGAAGTATAGCCCGCACTCAAGGGGAGGGGAAATAGACTTGACTTGTAGAACGGAGGAGTATCAGAGAATGTGTGAAAATAATTTAAAACCATCACCGTCAGGGACATTTATTTTCCCTTTTAACAGGGAAAATTTCAAACATGCAAAAGCAGAGAGAACAGTAAAATGAAACCCCATATACCAGGTGTGAACAATTATGAACACAGGTCAAGGATACCTTTATCAGCTTTATCGAGGTATAAATGACATACGATAAAACTGCATGTATTTAAAGTGTAAGTTTTGACGTTATGTTGACACCCTTGAAACCATCATCACAATCAAGATAAATAGCATATATCTCACCACTGAAAATGTCCTTGTTCACCTGTGTAATCTATTCCTGATCTCCTCCCTCTCTTCCCCCCTACCCCAGGCAACCCCTGATCGGCTTCCTGACATTGTGAAATGGTTTAGATTTTCTAAAATCTTATATACATGAAATTATACAGTATGCACTCTCTTTCATTGGATTCTTTCAACCGGCCTAATTGTCTCGAAGTCCTTCTGGGTTGTTCTGTGTGCCAATAGTCCTGTTCCTTTTTATTGCTGGGTAGCATTTCATTGAAGAGACATGTTACAATTTGTTAGTCCATTCACCTGTTGATGGACATTCGTATTGTTTCCAGTTTGCTGCTATTACAAAAAAAGCTGCAAGTCTTTGTGTATGCAACTGATTGCATTTGTCTTGGGAAAATTGCTAGCCGTGGAATAACTGAGGAATATGGTAAGGTATGTTTAACTTTTTAGGAAACTGCCAAACTCTTTTGCAAAGTGCTTCTCTTAGTTTACATTCCCACTAGCAGTATACGGAGAGTCCATTGATATAAACAGTCTTTTTAATTTTAGGCATACTAAGATTAGTAATGGCATTTCATTGTGGTTTGAATTTGCTTTTCACTAAGGACTAATGAAGTTTAACCTCTTTTCATGTGCTTCTTTGTCATTCTAGTATTGTCTTTGGTAGTGTCTATCAACATTTTTTGCCCATTTTTATTGGGCTGTTTGTTTTGTTCTTACAGAGTTTTCAGAGTTCTGCATATATTCTGGATAAAAATTCTACCTCAGAAATGCGATTTGCAAATATTTTCTCCCAGTCCGTGGCTTGTCTTTTCATGCTCTTAAATGTCTTTTAAGAAGTTCTTAATTTTGATGAAGTCTAATTTATCCCCCTGCTCCCTTTTTTAATCCCTTTTTAAATAAAAGGGATCATGTTTTTGGTGTTGCATCTAAGCAATCTATGCCAGACTCGAGATCAGAAAGATTTTCTCCTATGTTTTCTTCTAGAACTTTTGTAGTAATTTCAGATTTACATTAAGATTTATGAGCTATTTAGAGTTAAAATTTTATATGGTTCAAAGCATGGATGAAAGTTATTACTTTTTTTTTTGGTATGCATATATCCAGTTTTTCTGGCACCATTTGTTGAATAAAACTATCTTGTCTCTCCCTTTGTCAAAAACCAATTGGCCACATGTCTGTGGATTTATTTCTGGACTCTATACTGTTCCATTAATTTATTTATCTACGTTTAAGGCAATATATAGTTAATTATGCTAATTTTATAGTAAGATTTTTTTCCTGTTTTTAATTGATATATAATTCACATACCGTAATGTTTGCATTTAAAGTATACAAGTCAGTGAATTTTACGAATTCACAAAGTTGTGTCACCATCACCGCTGTCCAATTCTAGAGCATTTTCATCAGCCCCAAAAGCAACCTCATACTCATGAGCAGTCACTCCCCCCACATCCCCAGCCCGACCGTACCCTCCACCGGGCCCCTGGCATCCACTGAGCTGCAACCACTGATCCACTTCTGACTCCGCACATTTGACAATATGGTCCCTCCTTGCAACTAACCTTTCCTTCCTTCATCCCACATTAGGCCTTAATAGTCCTGAATTATTTCTTTGTCATTTTCTTGTTCTCCTTTTTAAGAATCCTTATCTATAAAATTTCTAAAATGTTATTTAAAAATTTTTACCTATGTGTAACTTTATAAAAACAATGTCATGCTCAATGTAATTTGGGCAATTTACTTATTTTTTGAAGATTTTTATTTATTTATTTTTACAGAGGGGAAAGGAGGGAGAAAGAGAGGGAGAGAAACATCAATGTGCGGTTGCTTCTCACACGCCCCTTATTGGGGACCTGGCCTGCAACCCAGGCATGTGCCCTGACTGGGAATCCAACCAGCAACCCTTCAGTTTGCAGGCCAGCACCCAACCCACTGCTTTTGGGTTAAGCCACACCAGCCAGGGCTGGGGGATTTATTTTTCTCATTGCCACTGTATTGCTGAGTTTTTGTCATATTGTTGTCTATCGTATAGTTTTTTTAACCTCAGTGTGGGAATACAGCACAGCGTAATCTTCCACTTTCTGTAGACAGACATTTGGGCTATTTCCAGGTTTCTGCTATTGTGAACAGTGCTGCTATGAATACTCTCGCACATGTTTCCTGAGTACATGTGAGTGAGTAAAAATCTGGGGCATAGGTTATGTTCATTTTCAACTTCAGGAAATAATGCAAGACTGTTTTGTTTTTGTTTTTGTTTTTTTTTTTTTTTCAGAAATGGTCCCACAAACAAATTCCCACTGGCCATGTATACGTAATTGTGTGGCTATAGATGCACATACGCTCAAACCTGGTATTGTCAGACTTAAACAAATTCCCAATTGAGTAGGTGTGAAATGGTGTTTAATTATGGTGTTGATCTGTGGGGTTTTGATGCCCCATCATGTTGGACATCTCTTTGTATGTTCATTGGCCGCATGTGCTTCCTTGTGTGATAACCCTGTTTATGAGCCTAGGTCATCTTTCTGTTGCTTTGGCCAACTCCAGCTCTTTATTTAAAATAGCCATGGTTATATATGTAGGTGAATATCTTCTTGACACTAAACGTTGTCAGTTGTGCATATTGCAAATATCTTCTCCCATTGCGTAACTTGCCCTTTTACTCTCCTTAGGTTGCCTCTTGAAAAAAACAAAAACTTAATATAGCCAAATGTATTCATTTTTAATATGTTAACCAAAGCTTTTTTCTGTTTGAAGGCATCCTTTACCTGAGGTAGAAGAGATAGCCACACAGATTGTGTGCTAAAGTTGTATTTTTCATATTTGGTCCTTAAGTCACAGGAAGCTATGAAGAAGGGATCCAATTTCATCTACTACAGTCTGGGTACCATTTTTCCTAGTTGTATTGATTGACTAACCCTCTTTCCCATTGGCTGAATGTGTGGCATCTCTCACTTACCAGAGACCTGTGCTGCATGGTCTCTCTGAACCGCACAGGCACACCACGCTGTCTCAGCTGCAATAGCTTCAAGACACGTCCTCATGTCGGGTAAGGGACTTCCCCGCCTGATCACCTTCTTCAGAGGTGCCCCGACTATTCTTGGCCTTGTCGTTTTCCAAATGCATTTTAAAATTATGTCCCAAGTTCCAAAACACATCTTCTATTGGATATTCAGTGGAAATTAAATATAATCCGTAGATCAGGTTGGCAAGAACTGACATCTTTATAATAATCAGCATTTCTGTTCATAAATATAGTAATTTTTCCATCTATTTATAATTTTTAGGTATTCTTTAATACCATTGCCCTGGTATTTAGTATGTTTTATTGGACTTTTTCCTGAGTATTTAATATTCTTCAATGTTACCGTAAATGATACCTTCTTTTCAGTTGCATTTCTATATACTAGAAAATGGGTAGGACTTTTAAATGCTGGTTTTATATCCAGAAAGCTGCACGAACTTTCTAGGCCTCTAAATGTTCTGTGTCTAATAGTCTCAGTCTCACTGCGCTCTGTCCAGGTGGGAGCCTCTCCCGGTTTCTCCACTGTGGTGCTCTGTGGGGCCTCTCAGTCTGAGGTTGCAAGGTGCTCAGCTCTCTCTCTCTCTTCATTTTAGGAAACACATCTCTGTTATTTTATAAAGTGTTTTCTCCCTTTTTATTTTTTCTCTTTCTGATAACTTTTCATCCAGATATTAGCATTCCCGCCTCTAAAATCTATAGCTTCTCCCTTTGCCTATTTCTATTTCCTTTTTCTGTGTGGGAGGTTTTTTTTTATCAATTTATCTTTGGCTTTATGAGTTCCATCCTGCTATTTATGCATCTATTGCAGTGATTTACAACAGATGTGCCAAAAGAATTTTTACAACATGCATTATTTGACTATTTAGTCAGGGCCGCTGACCTCTTTTCCCTTAAATTGTCAAATAAAAAAATGACAACAGCCAACACTACAATAGCCGTCGAGTATAAGTGTAAATGCTCTGTCTTGAATCATAAATACATAGGTCATATAATGGAGTTGCATCTTATTTGTCACATCTTATAATAAGGTTACATCTGTCTGGTTAATTCTTGGTACCAGAAATCCTTATATACAAGTATAGGCACCTGACTTTTTAAAAAACTCACTTTGGAGCAAAAAGGGTAGGTAAGTAGTATTTTTTGGGGGTGAATCAACCAAAATTATACCTATTTTGCGGTCAGATCAGCAAAAAATATCTTTTTGGATATGCCTGTAGAACTGTAGTAGTGTATGTGTGCCGTGAGAGGAAAAGGTTGAAAATCACCTACCTATTGTGTTCTTTATTTTAAATAGTATGTGTTCATAACTAATTTAAGGAGGAGGTACTCCTTAAAGATGCAGGTCTCACTTTTGCATGCAAACTTACTTCAGCCAGCCACTCCCCTGACTGAAGAGCAGTCAGTGGTTTCCCACTGGGCTTCTGGGTTCTTACCTTGACTCATTTAGGCATCAGTCAAAATATAAATGAATCACAAGGTTTTGGGTGGAAATAAATGATAAAGATTTGTTCAAAGGTCTTAGGTTTGCAAACCAGAAAAACAACTAGGCAATACCTACAGTGTTTCAAATAGAAGAAAAAACTTGAGAATTTTATAGTAAAAAGTACATTCTTGAGAAGAGTCAGTCCTGCATTCTTAGCGTCTGGATTGGTCTGAGATGGTAATCTGCCAGTTGTCCAGTTGTCTAGATAATGGATGTCAAGCCAGTTGGACAGGTGAACATTCTTTCCTAAGTCCTTCAGGGGGTATTCAGAGGGCTCCCTGTAGGATGTACACGTTTACGGACGTAACTGGAGAGTTCAAAGTTTAAGTTCCCAGGTTTGTTAAAGCAGGAGGAAAATCGTGCCCTCACACTCGGCCTGCTTGATCTTTTACTGAGCAGCTGACTGCAGAGACCCATTGCTTCATTCTTTCCTCATAGGAGAAGAGAAAACTTATTATAACCTCGGCTCCTACCCACTTCCTAGCTCCCCTAAGAAGAGTTCCGAACCCAAATGCTTGAAGTTCAGAACTGCTGGTTTGGCCCCATGGAGAAGTGGGTGAAGTGCTGTGCATTTGCAAGTCATGTGCCTCCCCTTGTCTTTCTCCATCCAGCTAGATAGGCAAGCTGACTTGATAAATTAGACCACATCTTATTCTACAAACCTGGCCATATTACCCCCCTCTCTCCTTGACTTCCTCCAGACAGAAGTCGGTGAGCTCACAAACTTTGGATTTAGACCAGGGGGAGCAGGAAGTCCTATTCAGCTTAGAGTCTAAGGTTCATGCTTCCACGAGCTCTTATTCAAGCCCTGCACTTGTACAACTAGCAAGTGCAATATGGATTCCTGTTTGGCTCCTGATCTTTCCAGTGGGATCTTTCTGATGCTGAAAGGAAGAACGAAGAAGTGATCCACAGGACAGGTGTCTATCTTTCTAGGATTTCTGACCATAATACATCAAAGCCAATAGTACCTCTTCACCCTTGAGGTCAAGGTTGACCAGTCCCTCTGTAAACTGACTCCTGCCTTATCATTGCAGTCTTCCTGCCATTTCACCTCAGTCTGTGGTGCTCCTGACATACTGATCCTTATTGAGTATCCGCAACATTTAGCATGATGCCTGACACTTGATATATTATATATATCAAAGTTAAATAGAAACTGTTACCCCCCCCCCCATTTCCTGGATATAACTCAGAGAAGCTAAGTAATTTATCAAAATTCACACAGATCTCGGATTGACATTAGGTTGGCCTGATTCCCAGTCCCTTCTCCTCTCCACAGGGCAAGGCAGAGAGCGGCTTTCCCTGGCACGGCCCCACATGCATCCAGAGAGGGAAGCTTGGGCCCACAGAGATTACACACCCTGGCGCTGACTGCTTGCCTGTCTCATCCATTTATCTGCCATCTATCTTCCTTACTCTCGAAGATACTGTGGGCATAGTTCTTATTAAATTAAGCATGGGATGAAGTCATTTATTTATACTCTTCTACCTGTCCATTTCCCCAGGGCAGTTCTTTATTAAGCGATTTCTCACATTTTCCGAGTGACTCAGTAACTTTGATAGGTGGTGTGCCAGGAGAAGATCGAGGAGAGAGACAGACAGAGAGAGGTAATGAAGACCAAGCGGGTAACTGGAAAAGGACTCAGGATACGAGACACAGGGGAGGCCCTCTGCTCCCCCAAAGCCTGTGGGAGCTACTGGAAGTGCCTTCATTATGAAGTATTCCCTTACTGAGCTACTCCCTTTTAAGTGCTGATTTCCCCCAAGAGAAAAGCAGCTGTTCTTTGCTGGGGCAGGGCGGGCTCAGACAGAAGGCAGGTCCTACGTCAGAGAGCCCTGGAAGGCAAGTTGGAAAAGTCTAGAAAGGAGAAGGAAGTTGGAGCTAACACCAGAGGCCAGATTTCACCCAGAGTAGAGTTTTGAGGAGGCTGAGCTCCCTAGAGTGGGATTTGAAGCCTGACAGAGAACAAAAAAAATATGGCCAAGGTCTCATCATCACAAGATTTTGAGAAGCTCCACAGTAAGAGTGAGGAGAATTTGTCAAGAGGAGAGGCAACTGGACTGGGAACCAAGACACGGGGCTATTACTTTGCTCTCTGGACTTGAAGTTCCCATGTGTGTCACATGGAGGTGTTACTCTGACTGCTCTCTCAGGCTCTTCAAACCCCAAGTAGGGTCTCCTGCCTGGGCCGAAGCTCCCTGGTGATGCTGTCTGGACCATGACCACCAACTTGACCACCAAGGGTATCCATCACTCCACCGTGCATGGGTTGTACTCAGGGTCCATGAGGCTCAGACTCTGCCCTGTCACCCAATGTAGACAAAACATTTTCTTATACACCTCAGAGCTTGGAGCAGGCTGACCACCCAGGCAACCTGATCAAATCAAGATCACTGGCCTTGGAACAGGACACCTGCCCCCTAATACCAGATTCCTGTTTGACCATGTCCAAGTCCCTAATATTTCTGGGCTCCAACTGTAAAATGAGGAAAATAATACTTACCCTTCCTGCACCATGGGGCTGAGAGATTGGAATGGAACATGACTGTGAAGGAGCTGGGAAGAATAGTAAGTTCTCCTGCAGAGCAAGGTGTGATGATCAATACTGACAATTGTGCAGCTGTGAAAAAGAGATTCTAATACCGCAAAAGAACAACTACTTCATTTTACAAATGAAGAGGTGTTTTTCTTTGACTAATTAAAAAATATATTATTTCCTTTAAAGAAACAGATCATTCCAGGCGAGCCACACAAGGTGCTGATTGGAAACTGACCCTGGTAGGAAGCCTGGGTGCTGCCATGCCGCACCCTGAGAGATTCCCATTAGGGGGTCACCAGGCATGGTGCCCCATGACACCCCTTTTGGCTATAGCCAAAAGGGTAAGGGATGAGTGTAGGCAACCATAGGCTGGCAAGACAGCACATGTGTAATCTCTGCCTCCTCCCCCCAAAAGGCTGTGTTCTCCTGGGTGCTGAGTGATCCACAATGCATGTAGGTCCACTCCCCATCCTTAAAAATCTTCCCTCTAACCCACAACCCTATATAGCCATGGCCTCATTTTTCCACTTCATTTTATTTCAGAACTCCGCAAAAGAGTTGTCTACCCTTGCTTTCTCCTGTGAGAAGAAGCTCTTCTCCTTATTTCTTAAACTCATTCAGGTCAGACTTCTGCCCCCATCCTCTGACTCTTGAAAGAGCCATCACTGGTCATCATGTTGCAAACTGATAGTCACTTCCCAGTGTCCAGCTTCTTCTACATCCCAGCAGCTTTTGATACAGTCAGTCGATCGCTCTCTCCCTTGAGGTGTTTCTTCTTTTGATGTCCAAGACTGTTCTTTCCTGGTTCTCCTTCAACTTCAGGGGCTGCTTCTTCTTGATCTTTTTTTTTCATGATCCACTTCATTTTCTCGATTTTTGAATGTTGAAGGACCCCAGTGTTCAATCTTCAGCTCTTCACTATCCACACTTGCTCTCCAGCTGAGCTCACCCAGTCCCACGTTCAACCATGAGCAACCTGATAATCCCAAATGTATGCTTCAGTCCAGAACTTCCCTTAAATGGCACTCACGTACTCAATTCCCATTCAGATTGTCCACTTGGATATCCCACTAAATATGTTCAAAACCAAAGTGCTGACATCCTTTACCCCTTTCTCCCCAGTATTTCCCTATCTCAGCAACTTTATTCTTTCAGTTACTCAGACTAAAAACCTTATGGTGATCTTTGATTCTCTTCTCATTCCCTAACTGTAATCCATCAGCAACTCTTGTCAGCTCTACGTGACCACATTGTACACCACCCTGCCCCCAGTCACCCTCACCTAGAGACCTGCAACACCCTCCCCACCACTCTCCTCCTCCATCCCTGTCCTCGTCCTTCACTCACAGAAGCCACAGTGATGCTCTTATAACACAAAGGTCTATCGTGCTATGCATATGTCCAAACCAATAGGATATGCCACAGGAAGAATGAGCCCTATTATAAACTATGGACTTCAGTTAATGATAATGTCTTGGTCTAGGTTAATCAAGTGTCACAAGTGTACTACACTAATATAAGATGTAAATAATACAGGAAGCTTGGGGGAAGGTGTATATAGGAATTCCATACTTTACAATGAAATTTTCTACTCTACAAAAGTGGTCTATTAATTTGGGGAGAAAAGTAAATCCTGTCACATCTCTGCTCTGAACCATACAGAGGCCACCAGCTCACTTTTGGGGGAGGGGCCAAGCCCTACAGTGGCCCACAGGACCACCTGTGGTGGGTCTCTAGTCTCATCCTTCTCCTCCCCATGTTCCAGCCAGTGACCTCACTGCTCTTTCTTTAATACAGACAGTGAACACACTTCTTTCCCTTCCCTACTGCCTGGGAGCTCTGCCCCAGCTGTCTCCTTGGTTCACTCCCTTGCTGTCTTCAGATACCACCTCGCTGTTCACCTTGTCCAAGAAGACCCCCTTACCGCTCTGTGAAACACAGCGTCTCCTCTCACACTCTCTTCCTTTATCATGCTTTATTCTTCTCTGCATGTAACACCATCTGACATTTGACATACACATGTGTATGTAAATTTTTTGCCTTTCTCCACTAAAGTGCAAGTACCATGATCACAGGGACTCTGTGTATATTGCCTAATGGTGTATCTGTGGTGCCTAGCAAAGAGCCTGGTACATAGTAAGTGTTTAATAAATCTTGTTGAATTAATGAGTTAGAAAATTATTAGAACCATTTATACTCTTTGCTAAGAATCTGCTCTGGAAAGGCTCAGAAAGTCAGGATAGCCAGAGAAGAGAGAGTGTTCCAGTCACTGTAATGATGGAATTTGACAGAGGAAGTTTCAGCATTTGTCGCTAAGAGGTAGCTAAATAACCATGTCACTACAGCTGTGTTGTATTCTAAACAATCAAATATTTTCCAACTGGTGGTTGAGGCTCCCTGAGACTTGACTGTTTGGTATATTTGAGGTTGTTTCCTGCTAAGGTTTGTGTGTGTGTGTGTGTGTGTGTGTGTGTGTGTGTGTGTGAAAAACCTAAACGTCTCCTCTATTTGCGAACAAAAGGACCTCACTCACACAGAGAGGTACAGGACCATCCTGCCAAGTCTGGAAATTCAGTATCATGTTTAAAATTACTTACCTGCTTGTTTTCTTAACCATCCTCAAGTTGTATTAGGCTTCAGGGAATCAAAAAGAAAAGGTGATAGTATTGCCTAAAAAATTTTGATGTTAGAGATGACCTCTGAAATAACTCTTTCTTTGCATTTCTGTTCATGTTCTTCAGCTCTCTTCCCGACAGGAGAATGATTGCATCATGCCCAAGTGTAAGATAAGGTTTTCTTTGTTTTTGATCTTACATTATTCCTCAGAAAAAAAGGGAAGCATTCGTTGTCAAGGGCTTATGACTGCTTTTATGAGCAGCACTATTTTTAAAATTATAGTCAACGTGCAACAGTATATTAGTTTGAGGAGTATGACACAGTGATTTGACTTTGTCCGATCTTACAATGTAGTCACCACGGTAAGTCCAGTACCCGAACCTGTCACTGTACAGAGTTATTACATACTGTTGGCTGTGGTTATTATTACAATAATATTCCCTGTGCTGTACACTACGTCCTCGTGGCTCATTTATCTTGTAACTGGAAGTCTGTGCCTCTGACTCCCCTTCACAGCTTCCTCCCCATCCCCTCACCCCCTCTCCCAGCCGGAGACCATCAGTTTGTTCTCTGTATCAATGAGTCTGTTTCTGCTTTGTTTTGTTTGTTCATTTGCTTTGTTTTTTTTAGGTCCCATATATAAGTGAAATCATATGGTATTTGTCTTTCTCTGACTTACTTACTGTAATACTCTCTAGGTCCTTCCATGCCAACACTCTTTAAATTATTTTTAATAGCCAGGAGCTGTAGGAAGAAGATACATAAATTCAGGGCTTCTCAACCCTGGCAGGAATCTTAGGGGGGAGGTTATGAAACACTGATGATAATGATGATGATGATGGTTGGGGCCCACCTGAGATCAATTGTGTCAGAATTTCTGGGCCATGGTGTTGGGCATTGCTCATTTTAAAAGCTTCCCAGCTGCTTCTGTGTGCAGCTAGGGCTGAGTCCCTGTTCCTAAAATGACCTCAACCCTTGTTCATGCTGTATGTTTATAAAAGTCACTGCTCAGAGCCGATGTCCCAGGACCTAAAGAAATTTAACTTGGATTTTGTCATTATTCTCGGGAGTGTGACTTCCTTCTCTTCTTATCAACCCATTCTCAGGAAACTGACAAGCCCAGTCCCACTGAGGTGTCAGTGACTGATAGCAGCCATGTGTTAGTCAGCCTTTGGACAGGACATCCCTTGCCCTAAACATGAGGAGCCGTGGGTGCCTTCTGCATCCGCGCTCCTTTCTCTCCTGTCCCTCGGCCTGCCCCCCGTAAGGGTCCATCTGGATCCCCGAGACTCTCTCTCTGGCCTCCGACCATAAAAGCAGGGCATTCCAGGGCCACAGCCAGCTCTGGGCCTGTGAGCAGCGCAGTGTCCCTTTAATTTGCTGCTGGAATTGGGCAGCATCTGAGATCAGGACCTTTTGAAATATTTATCTGCTTGTTATTTATCTGGGCAGGCTGCAGAGGAGACGAGAGGTCCTGGGAACTATGCCCAGAGCCAGAGAAAGCACAGGGGAAACTTTGCTAAATTTGTTTTAATAACTTCTACTGTACTTTTTTTATTATAAAAGTAACAAATGCTTAGTAGAGAAAACTCAGACTATGCAGGAAAGTATAGGGAAGAAAATAAATCATCCATAATCCCACAACCCAGAGATAGCCCACGTTCAGAGTTTGGCACATTGCCACACAGCCCTCATTTAAGCGCACACTCATGTGCTGTGCATAATTATGTAGAGTGTTGTTGCATCCTGTTCTTTTTCCTTTAACATTATATCATGAGCACGGTTCTATGTCATCGAAAGTTCCTTTGAAACATAATTTGGAATGGTTCCATAACATTCCCTCATCGGCTATCTTACAATTTATTTAACTAATTTCTTATTCTTGGGGTATTTAGGTTATTTCCGAGTTTTTATTTTAATGAAGAATAATGAGGCTAGCATCCATCTGCAAATCTGCCCACATTTCTGACTAGTTTTTGGTTTATTCTTTGATCAGAAAGTCAACATGCTACATAGAAAAGCACGCTTTTTTCTTATGTATATTTTTAAATTATTGAGGCAGAATTCATACAACATAAAATTCACCATTTTAACCCTTTGAAAGTGTGCAATTCGGTGGCTTTTAGTCCATGTACCATGTTGAACGGCCATTACTACTAATTCCGGGACACTCTCATCATCCCAAAAAGAAACCCTGTACCCCTCCCACTGTCTCTCCCTGGTCCCACTCCCCCAACCGTCACTAATCTGCTTTCTGCCCTTGTGGACTAAAGCACACTATTCTTTTTTTAATGTGTATCAAAATTGTATTTATTTATTTGTTTGTTTTATTAAATTCTTTTGAATGACATTGGTTAATAAAATTACATAGGATTCAGGGACACAATCCCACAGTGCTGGCACGCACTATCCTTGTACTCAGGAACACCACTGTCCCAACCCTGGTTCACCTGCCGACGAGCCTTTGTGACTCATCACTTAGCCTTCTTCAGCCTCAGAATGCTCACGTGGACAAACCTGAGTTCTTGACAACTCCAGGAAGATACAACCTGGGAAAACTCGTGGCACATAGTAGATGCTCAGTAATTTTAAAAATAAAAATATTATAGGTGAAATGGACTTTTGGAAACAATGTAATAAGAATCTACAGATGAGGAAACTGAGGCCTAGTGGGAAAAAGCAGCTGGGGGTCTTCCCAATGTAGCTGTGCTTCAGCTGGTCTGCCCTAGTTTGCATGCGTGTTTTGGGCTGACAGTGCTCTGCCTTCTGTGAAAAATACAGCCCACACTTCTGATGGCTACAGATAGCTCTCAGCCCCAGAGGCCAGCAGCTTGCCAAGGCCCCCGTGGATTCCAATGCACCTGGCCTTGGATAAGTGTTCGGGAGCAGAGGCATCTGGTTACTACTGTACCACAGTCTCTTTTTGTGTTCCCAAAACAACTGCAAAGGTGCTAAATAAACCAAAGGTGACAGTCAAAATACCACTCCGCAGATGACTTATTAGTTACAAAGGGTAAAAAGGTAACCTGACAGCTGGGAAATCTGTGGAAACCGTCTCAACTACGTGGTCAAGCTTGGCATCAGCCAGTAAGAGCACGGACGTATGGACAACATGTGCCTCCGGTGTGATGCACCAGGAGGCACACAGTGTCATCCGTGCGGTGTTCCTGCCAGAAATGCCTGACCTTCCACTCCTCAGAATACATGATCAGACAAATCCAGAGACGGGCTCCAAATGACAGGCCTAAACTGGGACTCTCCTGAACTGCCAGTGTGGTGAAGGACAAAGGAGGCAGGGGGCCTGTTAAAGATCAAAGGACACTAATGATGTGTGTGAGTGAGAATTAGATCATGAATTAAAAAAAGAAAGAGTCACAGGGGAAATTGTTGTGACAACTGGGGAGGTTTGAATGCGGACCATATATTAGTTAATGTTATATCATGTTTAGTTTCTCAAATGTGGCAATCATATTCTGGCTATGCAGGGATATCTCCTGTTCTTAGGAGACACATGCTGAAATATTTAGGGGCAAAGGATTGTATGTTTGCAACTTGCTCTCAAACATTTAGGAAGTTTGTGTAGAAAGAGAGAAAAACCAAGTAGATGTAGTAAAATGTTAATAAGAGGTGGGTTGAAGGGAAGTTGGAATATGGATCTTACTCCTCTTCCAACTTTCCTGGACTTGAAATTTTTAACATAATAAAGTTAAAATAAATTAAAATAAAAAATAATTGATTCTAGCCCAAAGAAACATAGCGCATAAAATTTACAGCATTTAAAATTTTTTGAGCCAGTATTTAAACATTGAGGAATTTTTTTTAAAAAATGTGATTTCCAGTATCTTTTAGAAAACTATCAAATCTGGTCACACTCTGCCCACATTTTTGACAGGACAGCAATTGGTGCTATTGAGTGGCCTCTTTCTGATTGAAAGGGTCCCCCACTCCAAGGATGCATGACAAGGCTCTTACACTCACTGGCATGGACTAGGAAAACCTTGATTATGGAGAATCTGCACATCAGGTTCTATATGGGGAAGGAAAATGTTCTGGATCAGAAACCTACAGAGAAGGCTGAGTGGCCAATACAGTCGATCAAACCAGGAGGTTTGATTGAACTGGAGAAAAGTCTGTCTTTTCAACAAAATTTTTTTCATAAAGTTACAACTCAGGCAGACTCCATTGTAAAAGGCAGTTGTGTGGTAGCATATTTAATAGCAAAAAAATCAAAACCATTTACTGATGAGAAGTTTATTAAGCAATGTATAGAAAGCATGGCAGATATAATTTGCCCTGGAAAAAGGGCGGATATTTCTAAAAGCGATTTGTTCTGCCAGACTATAGCCAGGCAGATTGAAGAAATTGGAAGACCTATCGAAAGAAGTTTGGGCAGTGAAGCTACTAATTTTAAATTTTATGCTTTGGCGATGGATGATAGCACTGATGCCACAGATATAGCTCAACTTGCCATTTTTGCTAGAGGTCTTGATGATTAATATAATGTCACTGAAGAAATGGCGTTTTAGCGCCATTAAAAGACACAACTAAATCAAGAGACTTACATGAAGCAGTAAAAAATATGTTAGAGTGATTTTCTTTGTCTGTTGCCAACAACATATCTGGTATAGTTTCTAACGGTGTCCCAGCAATGGCAGGTGAAAGAGAGGGACTTGTACAATTAATAGATGATAAAATTGCCACCCAAAACTCACATTTGATGAAGTATTGCTGCATAGGGCATCAAGAAAATTTGTGCACAAAAGCTTTAAAAGTGGATAACATCAGGCAAGTCATCAAGACTGTGAATTTCGTAAGAGCCAAGGGACTGAATCACCACTGATCCCAGGAATTCCTTAAAGGCACTGACGCTGATATGACATCATTTACTTTTCAGAAGTAAGATGGCTAAGTTGAGGCCAAACGTGGAAAAGATTTTATCGAGCTGTTTATTGAACCAAAAAACAAATTTGTGCCGGAACTTGACAATGAAAACTGGCTTACACATTTAGCATTTTTAGTGGCTTTACCCGCTCACTTAAATGAGTTAAACATGCATCTTCAAGGTGAAAACCAATGATCAATGCCATGTTTCAAACCATAACAGCATTCCTAATGAAACTGAAATTGTGGCAGGCTCACGTCAGGGCAAAGAATGTTATGCACTTCAACACGTTGGCTAAACACATCCATGTAAACAGCAAAAAATGTGCAGCCTTGCTTTTCAGTTTGATACAAGAATTTGAAAGCAGATTTCAAGATTTTGAGGAAAATAATCAATATTTTCCTACATTTGTGACTCCATTTTCAGTCAGCATAAGTATGTTACCTGCCAATTTTCAAACGGAATGCATAGAGCGGCAATCTGACATTCAACTTAAAGAAAAATGTAACCATGTCTCTTCGCTGGATTTTTATAGGTCCCATCTTCCCAGAGACAAATGTCCCTTGCTTCACAGTCACGTCTTATTCATGTCATTGCTATTTGGAAGCACCTACATTTGCAAGCAACTATTTTCAAGAATGAAACTCACAAAGAGTAAAATGAGAGCCGAAGCACCTGATGAGCCCCTGGAGAACCCCCTGAGACTGCAGCTCCTTCCATCAAACCAGCTAGCAGTGTGCCGGTTTCTCAAACACAAGGTCAAGCATCCCGCTAGTTCTATGTTGCCCTCTTTTCTTTCCTTTTATAATAGAAAGTATTTTTTAAAAATCAATGATGTTTTATTACTTAGGTATGTACATTTTCTATATTAGTGATCATGCACTTGGGACCTGCTCGACAATTTTAAAAGATCATCAAAAGGGCCGCTGCATAGTTGGGGTTATTATGTGAGAACTTTTTTGCTTATCTGGGGGTAGCAGATATTATGAAAATTATGCATGGACTTTTTTTTTCCTCATCAGTTTTCATTAGCGTTTGTGTATTTGATGTGTGTCCTCAAACAGCTCTTCTTCCAGTGTGGCCCAGAGTCACCAAAAGGCGGGACACCCCTGCACTAGAGGCAGAGAAAGAAAATTCCAAATGTGGTTTCAGCTCTACCACAGACTCACTAGTCTACAGTGCTGGGTGAGCTGCTTAACCCATCTGAGCCTTCCTTTGCTTCATTAATCAATTGGAAGTAACTATTCTTGCCCTGCCTATTTCACAGGGATGTTGTGATGAGAGAATAATACATAGGAGGGTTTGAAAAATGTTTTTAAATGCTATTGATTTACTCTTTGGGGAATATACAGGGTGGGGCAAAGTAGGTTCATAGCTCTTTGTGTGGAAAATAATACAATAATTAATAAATAATAACACAAGAATAAATTTGCTGTTTCACGTGCTCACAACTGTAAACTCACTTTTCCCCCCAATGTGTTGTAAATTTTTTCTCCTAGAGACATCTCCCCCACTTCATCTAGATCATTTTGTCTGGTTTTGCCATTATCTCACCATACTCCAAACTTTCCCTTGCTTCATCCCAGAGTTCCTAAAGCTTTCAGGGATAGGTTTCCTTGAAGACTCTAGCCCCAAAACACAGATGAGGTGTGAGCACTTGAACCTCAGGACTTCTGCAGGAGTAGGAATGGGCCTTCCCTGTCTCTTTAGCCCGCGACTCTGCCCTGGGCCTGGCACCAAGTAGGATAGCCCATGTTTGTTGATTGAATAAGTGAGTGAGTCAGGGATTTGGGCGGGGGTGGGGCCTGCCTGAGTTGGGGAAGGAAGGAGGCAGGACAGGAACCAGCAGCCCGGTTCTGCCCAGCAGAATGTTGCAGAGGGTAGAGAAGAAGGGTCTGGAGTCAGGGGTGAAGGAGAGAAAGGCCTTCCACTTTGTTGTGTCAGGAGCCCCTGGTCAGCAGCCTCCCTCTCTCTCTCCCCTCGGGGGGCCTGGGAGCCACCTGGGTAGTAGAGGAGGGTTAATAATGACCTGTGGTCAGGCGTGGTGAAGAAACGCCACACCTCACCTGCAGGTCTAATAGGAGGGGCCTCCAAAGCCACCTCTCTTCCAGCCACTGGGTGGAATGGAAAAACTCTTCATCATAGAGCTACCCAGTTGGGGTTTATTTAAAATTTCTTTGGTGTGGGAAAGATGGGGACAGGGTAAAGAGGACCCCACGTCCTCCGGGCTTTCCAGTGACAAGAAAAGAGGGGAGAGACTTATGAGGAAACGAGCAGTGTGGGGTGGGGGCAGCGCCAGGCACAGCGGGCCCTGAAGAAGGCGTCCTTAGCTCAGCCACGGGGCGGAGGCGGCTTCCTGGTACAGTGGAGAAGGGGGCAAGGGCATTAGATCAGGGTTGTTTAAAATTGGCTTTTTTTAAGAACCATTTTTTTGCATGTGTGTAAGCACACACTGGTGATAAGAACAATTTTACTTTTAAGTTGCTGCTCCTAAACCCGAGTCTTAAATGCTTCAAAACAAGCCAAGAGTTGGGAAGATAGAGGGGAAAAAATGCAAGCTGTGTAGGCGCTCATGCAGAATTACAGAATAAGTCCTTTTCTCCCCTGGCCATTCGGGTTCCCTCCTCTGTCTCACTCCCTCTGATGTGGTCCCATCCATCTTTTGGCAATCCAGTAGTGCTCATTCAGTTACCTGTGACACGGATCCCTTTCTTCCAGTAATAGTTACTTCCTTTATTCAACATGTGTGTGTTTGTTGAGGAGCTTCTGTGTGACAGGCACTGTTCTAGGGACTGGGATACATTAGGGACAAAACAGATAAAGTTGATGCCTCCTAGGGCCTATATTCTAGTGGGAAGAGACAGATACACAAAAGAATAAATAGAACATCCTATGTTTATGACATCAGATGGTGATCAATACTATGAAGAAATACGAGGTAGGAAAGGGGGCTCAGTAATGTGCATGCATGGAGGGTGCAGGGTAGGCGGGGGGTCAGTCAGGGGCGTCTCACTGAGGATAGGTTTGAGAAAGTCCAAGGAGGCTGAGGAGCGAGCTGTGCGTTGATCTGGAGAAAGAGTGGTCCAGAAAATGACAACTGCAAGTGCAAGGCCACCAAAGTAAGAGAGTGACAGCAGGAACAGTGTGGGGCTGGCGGGCTGGGGTGGAGTGGAGGAGGGTGGAGCATTTGTGGGAGGTGAACCACATCATGCAGGACCTCGGAGGCTATTGTAAGAACATCAGCTTTTATTTTTTTAGGGGGGGCCTGACAGGACCTGACTCCATTTTAACAGGTTCACTGTTAAGAACCTGTGGAATCTCTTCACTGTGGAGAAGAGATTGTAGGGGACGCGAGGAGAGACAACAGCAGTTGGGACCAAGTGGTTGCGCGATAGCTGGTGCGACGCGGTCAGCTCCTGGATAGGTCCCAAAGCAGAGCCCGTAGTCCTGCTAATGAATTGAATGTGGTTAGAAATAACAGAACAGAGTCAAGGATGACTCCAAGCCTTAAGGACTGAGCAACTAGCAGGGTGGGGTCACTAAGTGAGGGGAAAGACCAGAAGGGCCGGTGGGGGCTGGGGGAGAGCAGGAGTGTGGCTTCGGACTTTTCAAGTTTGAAATGTCTATTAGACATTAGATACTGAGTTGTCTATTAGTGGAGATGTCAGGTGGGCAATTGGGTGTGAGGGTGCAGTTATAGGGCATGGTCCTGGCCAAGGACAAAAATATTGTTTGTGTTTGGGTAGGTCCATTAGGGTAAACACTGTGTCCTAACTATCTTTGAGCCCTTACCCAACCCAAGAATCTCTACCCACTGTAGAGACTCAGTAAATGTTTATAGACTGCATGGTTATATCTGTCTGTAAAAATAAAGCCAGGATTGAGGTGTGGAGACAATGGCAACCCTCCCCGCATCATGCATAGATAATAGCAAAAGCCCAAGGTCTACAATGAACTGACCTAGACATGAGTCCTGGTTCTGCTGCTTAGAACTGGGTCATCTTGGCCAAGTTATTTAACCCCTCCGAGCCAGTTTCCTCGTTTGTGCCGGGGGAGTGATCTCAGTGGCTGCCTCGAAGGGCGGTTATGAAGGTTGAGGGAGATCATGGGGATGACACGCACAAGCACCTTACAGATGGGCCTAGTTGTGAGAATCAGGCAGGGATTGCCAAAGACAAGATTCTGCCCCTCAGGCTGACTGCTATCTTCTTGTCCACCACAGGACTTTGAGTTGGTGCCCCCAAGCTGGGATCCAGGATGCGGCGGCCAGATACTCCTCCCCGCTAAAGAGCCTGTTTAACACCATCACTCCCCCACTGTACCCCACCCTGCCCACTTCCTGCCCAAGCGCTTTTCTGGACCACCTCAGTCCAGGCTGGGCTCTACCTCCTCACTTCGTATAGCAAACGTATGCGTATTAGTGGGAAACTAGTGAAAATCCAGATGAGGTCCTCTGTTGGGTTAATGGTGGTGTACCCATGTTACCATTTTAGCTGTGACAGTTGTCCTGTGAGTACATATGAAACTGGGAGAAAAATGTACAAAAACCCTACTGCTTTTGCAAACTTTCTATAAATCTAAAATTTTTCAAAATAAAAATGTAAAAAAAAAGCAAGGAATAAAAGCTTTATTGCTATGTTTTAAAATACACATTATATTAGTATAGGGGTATATGTGTATTCATTTATAAATTAACAGTTATAGATACATTGGTAGTGTGTGTGCACACTTATTGCTACTGAACTATACACTTGACAGTGGTTAAGATGGTACATTTTATGTTATGTGTTTTTATCCATAATTCACAACAAAACAAAACAAGGACTGCAGAGTTGAGCACTGGCTTCTGTGCTGTCTCACGTTTACATAGTTGCGGCAGCTAGACTCCATGTGACCTGGGTCTGACGCAGTTGTCCTTTGAGGCAGAGCTGGGTATCAGTGCGTGCTTCATCCACAGATAGGGATCGGCACGAGATGGAAAAGGTCACAGTGCAGAAAGAAAAATCCTGTTGACTTGAGGGAAACTATTAACAGGGTTTCATTGAAGGTTATCTTAATCTCCCAGAGACACATCGAGCCTTTCCTCAGATCTCTGAGGCCTGGTTCCTGGAGGCTCTGGGGTACCCTGGAGAGGCATGCTGTCCCCCCAGCCGCCTTCTCCAGCTTCCTGAGGGGCTGGCTCAGGTTGTGGGCGTTCCTGGGCCCTGTGAGATCTTCCCATGGGATTTACGCACAAAGCCATGTGAGTAGGCGTTGTGGTAATAAACAACCCTCAGATCTCAGGGCCTGAAATGTCAGGAGTGTATTCCTTACTCATTCTTTACATATGCCACAGGTTGGCCAGGACTGTTCTCTGTGTAACCATCCCTCTGGGACCCAGGAGGGTGCCACAGCCACTATTGGGAGCACTGTGGTGGCTGTGGGTGCTGGCTCTTGAAGCCTATGGCTGGAAATGACCCTGCTGCTTCTGCTCACATTCCATTATCTAAAGCATGTCGTATGGCAGAGCATGGCTTAAAAGAGGTGGGAAATTATCATCCTGCAGGGAGAGCACTGACTCTTGGGGAACAGTAATACAGTCCACTGCCCTGACCCAGCCCCCAATACTGGCCTCACCCCCAAAGGAAGAAATCTGGGAGCTAGAGAGAACTTCACCCCTCTTACCTTCACCCCACATGCTCTGCCCTATTGAAAGAACCCTTAATGCTTCTGCCTTCTCAGGTGAGGCCTCAAAGCCCAATGAGGGGAATTTGTTTGGTGTTTAGAGGTCTCTGTTGGCCTCCCCCATATCTGTTCATTTCCTTTTCCATCTCCATGCTCCAGGCTGGGTCTTCTCAGATGGCTGTGAGTGTCCCACCCTGATCCTTCTGAGGGTAGCCTGGTGGCCATTGACGAGGAGCACACTGGGGTTGCCCACAGGGGCCGCCGCCTGACTCACTGGCTTCCCAGAAGCTAACCAGCATACTGTAGATTAGTGATGCCCAGTCCTGGAAGATGAGGAGAATCCTTATCACTTATCCGCATTTTTAGCACTAGCACTAGTGTTTTTTCTTTTCTCTTTTCTTTTTGACTCCTGTAATCTGAGCCACAGATAAACACATGGGAGAATGCCTGCAGTGAGCGTGTATCTGTGTGTGCACCTGATTTCTGTGACTTGGCTGGATTTCCCTTTAAACTAACTTAACACATCACTCCACTTCTATACACATTCGTAGCATTCTTAAAATAGCCAGTGTCCATTGTGCATATAAAATACTAAATTGTTTCACAAAAATCTGATTTATACCCAACTTTTTGAGATCATTGTTCCTTTATAAAGCAAAACCTTACTGCGCTGATGTTTCTCAGCAAATTCCTAGAACTACAGACAATATGGAAATGAAGGGTCTTGGACACAACAATTGGAATATTTGTGACTCACCGCAAACTTGCTTCCCTTTCTGGGATGGGGATTTCTGGGAGGAAACAGATTCATTCATTTGCCCCATGAATATTTGTTTGGTTGAGTGGCTTCTAAGAGCTGAATACTCTGATAAGTACTGTAGAAAATTCAAGGAAAGATTACCTCACATTACTCCCTGCTAAGAGTTTACAATGTGACTATTCGATTATATTTTATTTGTATGACATTCTTGAGGTATCTATCTTCCTGCCCCAAGACCAGAGGAGAAAAACCGAGGCCTACAGAGGTTAGGCCTCTGACCCTACTGTGCACCGATAGCCCCTGGCTGGAACCTCCTTGTGTCTAACCTCAGACTTATTCAACCTGACACATCCCTCAGCAGGTGAGAGCTGCTGATGCCCCGGGCCCTTCAAGCTAACCCTACCCTTTTCTCCAGGTGCGCACCTCCCCTTAGAAGCTGTCCTTGGCCCAGGTCCCTGCACCAACCCCGTGGCCTCCCAGAACCCAGCCCAGGCCTCGAGGAAAGCAAATCAATCTGACACACAGAGTGTCCAAGCTCCAGCTTCTCTATTTGCTTAAGTTAATCTTTTGTTATTGTTTGGCATTAATGTCTTATTAATTCAGGGTGGACTGTAATTGGCCAGTGAGTGTGGTAAGGGTAATGGCTTTGCAGAGCTGGGTATACTCCTGTTCTGGGGACAGAAGCCAGTACCTTGCTTTGCCTGGATACGGTGGCAGTGGCGGTGGCGTGGAGCAGTTCATCAGGACTTGGGAGATCTGGACAGAAACAGTCAGGCAGGTGGGACTGTTGTGACTGAGAAAGGTTTCTGCAAAAGGCTGGTCTGTTCTCTAGGGTGAAAGCACTTGTTGCCCCAAAGGGCAGACAATTCCAATACTCACAAGGGGAACACTAGTAAGAAACTTCTCCAGACCTGACCTGCCATTTGGTTTCAAGGCCTCACATTTTTACAAAGGGGTTGGGAAGACAACCTAGGCTCCCTGGAGGCCAGTCCGAGGCCCCCAAGGCTGCTGTGAGGACACCTGGGGGGAGAAGTTCATCTTCAAAAGCCTGTGTGTGCGGCGGGGGGGGGGCGAGGGGTGCGTGGAGCAGGTGCAGCTGTGGCTGGTGCAGAGGTGCTGTGGGCAGGAAGCTGGCTGGCGTGAGACTTCTGTGGGATTGCTGTTTCTCTCCCTGAGGGACTGTTGCTCTAATCACACACACCCCTGCAGTTGCAGTTTGGGATTTTAGGTGATAAGTAGCACAACCCCTGCCTCTGGACAGGATGTCATTTAAGCTTCATTTTTCCTTTCATGCTTTTCCTCTCATTGGGGCTCCCTTTTCTGCTCACCTTTAGTAGAATGTCCCCCATGGAAACGCCATTCCCTGCCCCGCTTCTTCATGCGTACCTCAATCCCAGACAGCGCGCTGTGACCTGCTAGAGTCGGGAATGGAGAAGGCAGATGCTGCACTTCTCGTCGTGTGCCCAGACCCCAGCCAGCGAGATGCCTGTCACAAGTGGCTGCTCTCAGTATTGCAGAACGGAATAAATGCCTCTTCCCCGCTCCCTGCCAAGAGACTTACTGTCCTCCCTCCGTGACTCCTTTCCAACTCCCCCAGCCAGCTGCTAACCCAGTTCTTTACCCCACATCTCCACCTTCTTTCCTCAGAAATAAATTACTGGATGGGAGATGGCATCATCTTCCCCACTGTTGCGGTTTCCATAAGCAGGTACTTTTCTGTGCCTCCTGGGTGCTGCTCCACCCATTCCCCCACCCTGTTCCCCCTGCCCAGAGAGGAGAACTGCGTTCACAGAGCCCCCAGAGGCATATTGTAGTCCGGGCGCCCAGGGCCTGACACCCTGTTGTTCCCTCTCCCTAGGACCTCCTGACATGTGTGGATGTCAGGCTGGGTCCCAGGAGCTGAGCTGCGGAGTGTTGTATTAGACACTGCGCCCGGCCCAGTGTCCTTACCTGGAGTCAAACTGAGTCACCGGGCAACCCTGATTAAAAATGGCTGCCTCACAGTGCCCACGGTCTCTGGAAGGAGATCACGAGTCCGGGTGGAGGCGGAGAGAGTGCAGAGCCGCCAGGGCACTGGGCTAGATTCTGGATGAAAGTCAGGCCCCCCAGCACCATTCTTCTATTGTGATTGGAGCCCCCACCCCACGCCGCTCTCTCCCAGGAGACAGCAGTCCTGGCCAGCACCTCCCGCTCACAGCAGACATTTGCTGTAGCTGAACATTGTGCCCGACCCTGAAACAGGGGGGTGTGGAGGGTCATTGAAACTAAACAAAATACGTATTTTAGGACTTTAGGTCAGGCTACGCTGTCTATTTTCTGAATTAAATGTAGAAGATTCCTTAGACTTCCATTGCCCAGAGGAGTCAATACTGACAACTTTCATGGAGCCATAACTGGATGAATATTCCTGGAAAGAAGTCCTGAAACTTCTGAGCCAATGTGGGCCCCCAATTAAATAATTCTAGGAGGTCAGTCCGTCTTCAGCCAAGTCCATAACCCTGCAGAACAGGAAATAAATAGCTCCGGGTAATTTTCTAGCTTAGCTCACTCCATGGCTAGTGGACTGACTGTTGATCAGTCTATAAAGAATTCCTCTGTCCGGCAAACCTGACCATTTTTCTCTGATGTGTCAGAAGTGTTTCAGGATACTTTGGGATTTCAAAGTACTCTTGGGAATATCCTTCACATTGCACAGACCTGTTCAGTGAGAGTAGCTATGGGAGGAGCCAGGGCATTTAGACTACAGAAAGAAAGGCACAGTCTCCCAATATGGGAAGGGATGCCTTGTGGGTAAGAGCCAGACAAACTTAGTGCATCCCAGAGAACAGAGCTGTGTAAGTGGGTGGAAGTCGTGAGCTTCCTGCCACTTGGGAAGTTCAAAAGGACACTGCACGTGCATCAGTCAAAAGGGGTGTTTCTGTCACCCATGGGAGTTGGCTCCCATGACACTTCCCACATGTTGTGGACTTAACATTTGTGTCCCCAAAATCCGTATGCTGTAGCCCTGACTTTCAATGTGATGGCACAAGAGGATGGGGCCTTTGGGAGTAATGAAGTTTAGAGGAGGACGTGAGGGTGGGGCCCCCACCAAAGGGCCAGTGCCCTTATAAGGAGAGGAGGAAGAGACTCCAGAGTTTTCTCTCTCCACCACAAAGTGAGACGCTAGCTGACGACACACCAGAAAGTGGGCCCTCATCCAGAATGGAATTGTCCAGGACCCTGATCTTAGACTTCCCAGCCTCTGGAACTATGAGAAATAACTGTTTATGAAGCCAACCACTCTTTGGTGTTTTGCAACATCAACAGCAACTAAGACACCTTCAGAGAATCTTTGATTCAAGAGACAGTGCTGAGTCCACACCGACCTCATGGGACCCTATGAGATACCCAGACATTATAAAAAAGGAAGATCTTGTCTGTCACAGAGCAAGAAAAGACCTATGGTTTATGCTTTCATTTCTGCGTTGTGGATAAACAGGAGTCTGCAGAATTTTCACATGTTTTTCTGGGACATGGAGGGTGCTGTTTAGGGGTGCTGAGTTTTATTGTCTCTTATGAATCTAAGAGCACCTTCAGAAATTACAGAGATGGATATAGTTCCCAGATGATATTGCCTCCACCCTCCTGCCAGAGGCTACCTCACATACGGATTTCCCTTCACCCACCTCATCGAACCTCCCATTCATGGGCAACAATCAAGGTCTAACTCAGAAGCAGAAAATAAAAATGCAGGAAGGCAAGGAGGTGGGCCTGGCCTTTATGTGGGAAGAACAGGTGGCTCTCCGGGTGGCAAGACTAGAGAGACCCTTAGACACTGCGTTTGCCCCCCAGCCCGACCCTACCCCTACTGCAAACCCCCCATAATCTCCTCTGCCCACAGAACTGTCATCGCGCTGTGGTCTCCCAGCTGGTTAAACATAGCACCAGGGCTGCAACCCAGGATGTTAATTCAGTAAATCCCCAAGAGTCATCATGGAAAAAAAAGAATCATGTCACTCTTCCTTCTGTATATTTTATTTTTAATCTCAAGATATTTTAAAATTACAGAAACGTGAAAAGAATAAGATGAACAGCATCCACATTTTCACTACCTAAAATTTAAGCTAAGATATTTTCCCCCTTTGCTTCCAATCGTTTTATTTTCTAAGAAATAAACATTTCAGACAGGCTGAATGCCCTTGTATTCACACCCTAGTCCTAATCTTACATTTCTGTTGGTTTTTATAACTTTCTATTTGTCTAAATAAATGAATAAATGCAATGTAATTCTAAAATTACAAAGGGGAACCAGGACCCCATGATATTTTCAGTGCTTGGGACCCCGTGTAGGGGGTCTCTGGGGCTGTTGCACAGTGGAGGCGTGGCTCAGAGGACCCCAGGTTCTTTGTCCTTGTCTGGGTAGGAGGAGGCCAGGCGAGTAGGGGCCACTTCCTAGAAAACCCCACCCAGGCTTCCTTGACCGCACTGTCTTCCTGTGAGCCATTGTGCCCAAGCCCGGCCCAGCATTGAGGGGAGGGCTTCCGGGACCCATGGCCCAGCAGCCTGGCAGGGCGGTCCCGCCCGAGGAAGCACTGGATTCTCCAAGTGGCACGTTCACCTCTGGCTGTGCCAAGTGCCCCACTGGGCGGGGGAAGGGAGGATGGCACCACGCTGGGGTTCAAACCAGGCCTTTAGTTGTTTGCAGGGGAAACCTGGTGCACTCACTTCTTGGCCCCTTCTTCCCTTCCTGGCTTCCTTCATTCCCCTAATTATTACAGCACTTTTTACTCCCAAGATCTGTGTTGGATCTGGAATTGCAAACACAATTGCTGCCCTCATTCATTCATTCATTCATTCATTTGCTCATTTATTCCTTCCACAAATAGTTATTGAGCCTCTGCTTGTGCCAGGCACTGTTCTAGGTGCTGTAGGTGCAGCGAGGGAACAAATTACATAAAGATCCTTGCTCTCTGGAGCTCCCATTCTAGCAGAGAGACAATGAATACTAGACATAGTATGTTACACAGCAGATGATAAGTGCTTTGGAAAGAAAGAGTAGAGTGGGGAAATCGTAGTGGCGTGGGGGCTATCTGCAAGAAGAGCATCTAGGTAGATGAAACAGACTATGCAAGGCCCTGAGTGGGGTGGAAGTGAATTATAAACAGAGGCTTTTCTTTCTCAGGCTCCTGTGCCTCACCTGACACAAGATCTGCAGGATAATTTATACACCTCGGGATGCCCACAGGTGTCCTCACTACTTGGACCCTGCATCCCTCTCCAGGCCCATTTCCCACTGCTTTCCTCTTGCACCTGCAACTTGACCCATGATTTGTGGTTCTGCTGGTGCACCATGCTGCTTCCAGCCCTGGCACTTGGCATGTCCTCGAATGCCACGCACTTACCTTCTACCAATGTCCACTTGACAAGCCCTTACTCTTCCTTCAGGATGCTGTTCCACATCACCTCCTCCAGGAAGCTTTATTACACCTTCCCCTGAACGTTCCAGCCCCAACCTCTGCTTGCATGTCACCTGGCACAGACCTTGACTGGCAGGTGTCTGGCTGCTTTGCATTTATGTGTTGACTTGTCCAAGACCCAAGTGGGCTGTGGCCCTGTGGCCCTCACCTCTGTATGCCCAGCATCCAGCACCTTCCTGGCACAGAGCAGGTGTTCAGTAAAGGCATGCTGACTGAGTGCCCAGTGCTTGGCTGCTTTGGTCCCCTGAAAAGGCCCTCGGGGCCTGAGTCAGGCAGTCTCTCGTCTCTCCTTGGCTATTTAACAGACTGTATTCACAGCTGTAAACTCCCAGGACACGGATTTCCTGTGGGTGAGGCACTGGCATGGAGAAAGGCCTTCATTTTAACTACAGAAAATGACTGGCTTAAGGAGCATTGTTGTCGGAGAGAATAGGAGACTCTGCCCTTTTCCCTGGCTCCACCCCAACCCCAAGTGCTAGTCTGCAGCTGGCCACACAACGCCTGGAAACCCTGGTGAGAAAAGGGCTTCCTCTCCCTCTCCCAGGGACTCTGAGCACTCCTGGGGCATTGGCAGGGACAGAGAGTGCAGTGAGCTGGCTGGCTGGCCACCACTCACCCCTCAAGGCCTGCTCAGCCTTCTTGTAAAAGCCCCTGTCCTTTCCTGCCCATTCCCACTTCCACAGTCCTAATCCACGTTCCTGTCTTTGCACTTGGATGGATGGCCTGGATTGTCTGCTGGCTTACTGCCTTTCTTCACCCTCTAACAGTCCCTACCCTTTCCTACCAATGTTAGAATCTTCTTCAGAAACTTCTGTCTTGGCTTCATTCTATTGGACCCTGTTTTCCCTGCCTTCTTTGCCTGGGTGTTCTGCCAGTTCCAGACCCAGAGGTAAAAAGAGAAGAAAGAAACTACCCATTTACAAGGAAGCTCACCTCTCACCCCTTCACCCCATGCAAACTCCACTTCCCTAGATGTCACCCCTGAGAAGCAACCTTGTGCATGGGTTGTCTGAGCAGAGGGAAACCAGTGTCATCCCTGTCCCTTTGTCCCTGGTCAGCAAGGCTGCCCGGAGCTCCTTCCAGCACCTTGCCCAGGAGGAAGAGTTGTGGGGAGGAGCTCACAGACCCACTGGGGAGACTAATTCTCCTCAATGGAAGGAACGTGAGACTGAGTGTGGATGGTGTGTGGGGTTCCAAGCGGGACAGGTGGGAGTGGGGGTAAAGGGGAAGGGAAGGACGGCCATGCGGTTACTGAGCTCTGCTGTCAGTCAGGCACCACCGTGCGAGTCACACGCACATCTGCTACCCTCATCTAGTCCTCCCAACAGTCTGGGGGCTAATTGTCATGAGCTGCGTTCTCGACGGGAAGTTTATTTCCTCTCACGCACCTTCTCCATTATTGTTTTTCCTTTTTATTTCTTCTTTGGTCATAAAGTAATTAGTGTTCATTATAGACATGTTATAAGAAAATAATACAAAAGTGCGAGGAAGAAAAGTCATCTATAATCTCTCAACAAAGATACAAGTATAATAATTATTAGCACCTACAGATGTATATTCCCATTTTTAAAATTCTTTCAGAAGACATGCAATACCACATTGTACGTACAACTGTCTATTCTTTTTAAGAATTGACCTTAATGACAAAAATATTTTCATGTCATTAAAAATCCTTAAAAAGCATACGCAGTGTCTTCATGGTGCCCCATTACGTGGATTCCAACTAGTTTCTTAACTGTTCCCCAACTGCTGAACATCCGTTTATCTGTCTTTTGAAATTTAAAACAATGGTTCACTAACATGTTTGTACCCACATTTTTCTCTGAATTTCTGATTATTTTTTTTAGGATAGCTTAAAAGAAGTGGAGTCACCGGGTCAAACAATGTAATTGTGATTTTAAATAGTAGTTTTATTTTCTGATTTTAAAAGTAAGAGTTGTTTATTTTGAAATATTTAGAATACATAAAAAAAGAAAATGTCATTTATAACCTTTCAAATTACTATTATTAACATTTTGGGGTGTTTATTTCTCAGTCCTTTTTCCAATGATATATATATATATATATATATATATATATATATATATATATATATATATATATATATGTAAATAAATATAGCTTCATAAAAATTGGAATTACATAGTATATACAATGCTATTCCTATTTATCAGCAAGCATTGTATTATAATCATTATATTATTAACTATCTTTGAAAATATTATTTTTAAAGATGTTATTTATTTATTTTTAGACAGAAGGGAAGGGAGGGAGAAAGAAAGGGAGAGAAACATCAGTGTATGGTTGCTTCTCATGTGCCCTCTACCAGGGACCTGGCCCCCAACCCAGGCATGTGCCCTGACTGGGAATCGAACTGGTGGCCCTTTGGTTCGCAGGTCAGTCCTCAGTCCACTGAGCCACACCAGCCAGGGCTGAAAATATTATTTTTACTAGTTGTGCAATTCTACTTTAAGAATGCAGCATATAAATTTGTGTTAATGTACTCATAGCAACTTATATTTTATTTCCAAACTTTTCCATTAATAACTCCATTATGAATATATGAACATCTATGAATACTAATCTTTGACCTCATCTCTAATTATGTACTTTAAACATATTCCTAGAAGTGAAATTGCCAGGTCAAAATATACAAGCATTTTCAAAGCATTGGTACCTATTGCCAACTTGTGTTCCAAAAAGGATTCTTATTAACTAAACAGAAACTGACCATCTTACTACACCCTTTAAATACTGTTTATTATATTAAAACAATAATAGCTTTTCATTAGCAAACTGTGCTTCACTTCTTTAATTTTCACTTTTATTATTCATAATATTTTGAAATGTTATTAGCTACTTGTAGTTTATTTTTATGAAATTATCTCTTCATGCCCACTATTTGCTTATTGTTTTTGTCCTTGTGTCATTGTTTTAGATGGAATCTTTCTGTTTTAAGGATATTAACCCTATACCTATCATATTAATTCTTGAAGAATTTTCCAAGTAGATAGATAGTAAATAAGAAACTATCTGTATTTTTGCAGATGAATAGACCAAGAATCAGTGAGGAAAGTGAGTTACCCAAGGCCATCCAACTGGTCAGTGGTCTCATTGGGCTTTAACCCTGGGTCTTGCTAGCTTCAGAACTCTTGATCAGAAAAAAAAATGGAGAGGAAGTGATAACAGTACCTGTAGAAGCCTTAGTGGTGGGACTTGAGCATGTTCTGTAGGATGAGTAGAAGTCAGGGACTGGGAACGTTTGCGGAGCAGAAGGAAGAACAAAGTGCTGGGGGACTTGGAAACCAGGAAGGGGCCTGGCTTGGGGCCAGCTTGCATCTTTCTAGTGATTGCCTTGAAGTTCAAGAACACATCCTAGCATTCCTCATCCCTTCATAACCCCCCAAGAGCTGCCTCCATCATTTACTCATCGTCTTTCCAAGCATGTGTGTAGCAGCCCAGTCTTTGGTTGGTCCCCACCTGTGCATTTCCAAAGCGGTGAGGGCCTCCTTACTATCTCTTGCACTGACATTAGGGACCGGAGGGGCCCTGGAGACCACATCCTCAGCAGAGTCGAGAATCTGTGGATTACCTAAACAACCAAAGACCCAAAGATACAGAGCACAGGGAATCATTTTAATAAAACATAAAATCTTTGCTTCCCTTCATAATCTCCTAGGGTATATCAATAGTATAGAACATATTTGGCCTTTTTAACAAAGAAAGAACCAAACTCTAATTTTGCACCAGCTTACTTTTGATATTTAAATTCACTTAATTAAATTCATTTTAATTTTATGTAGCTTGACCAAAATTGATAAAATTTCTTTTCCCAACATTCCTTTTTTAAAAACTTTACAATTCCCCTTGCCCCTTTTAGTTCGTCTCTTCCTACTCATTCAGAAATAACCAACCTATTTTAGGACAAACCACTTTCTTTTAATCCCTTAAATGTGTTTCTGTTGTTTCCCTTGTTATTTCTTAGTCTCAATTACATATATTCATTAACAGATCCAAATTTATCATATAGCTAATCTATAACAAGAAACCAAAACTAGGTAAACTTGGGCTTATTTAGCAATGAATATGTCAGTGTTGTATCGTATTTGGAAATGATAGGGATAGTCAATGACTCTCCATTATTTAGTTCAGCTACAAAAAGTTTAGATTTCAAGTCACCAGAAGATTTCAGGAAACTATTTGTGTACACATAAAATATAATTATTGCTAAAGAGTTTACCTAAAGGAATCCTTTTTATCCTACTTACATTTTTTTGGTTTATTAGCTTAACAATTATGTTTAGATTACTTATGAAAATTTTATCATACTGATTTTTTTAGCTGATAAATTGTGCAACAGAGATAATGTGAACTTATTTGATGAAAAAATCCAGGTAGAACAAAAGTATTATGCTGATACTGATAACTCTAAAGACATGTCTATTTAACCAAACCAAACTCAAACCAGCTTTACTACTAAATATTTTCCAGGATCACCTAATTCTGAAAAGCATTTGGGTAAGTGTCTATTATATTTTTGAGAATTTTTGTATGAGCACTTAATTCCTCTAAGCCAATTAAACAGACCTTTTCACAAACCAGCTGTAGTAGTATCCTTCAGAGATAGACATACATAGCCAGATACAACCAAAGACCCCATCATTTTGTTTTAAAGTTTCAGACGTGAGGAGTTCTGGTCAAGATGTCAGAATAGGTAAAACTGTGCTTACCTCCTCCCATGATTACATCAAAATCACAACTACATTGTAGAGCAACCACCCTTGAGAACTGCTTGAAGTGATAGCTCAACAGAACTCCTGTAACTAAGGATATTAAGAAAAAGCCACCTTGAGAATGGTAGGTGGGGCAGAGATGTGAAATGGGCTGGCGCCATACCCACACGTGGTGGGTTGAGAATCAAGAGGGACATCTCAGCTACAGAGGTCCCCCTTTAGGAGTGAGTGGTCTCAGACCCAAAGTGGGCTCCCCAGCCTGGACCACCAGTGCAGGGAAGAGAAAACCTCATAACAGCAGGCTGTGAAAAATCTGTGGGGATTCCATCCAGATGAGACAGAGGGCTACTGGAGGCCTCAGAGTCCTCTTAAAGGGTCCAGACACAGACTTACACACTGATGGGCTTACTCACTCTAAACTCCCATGCTAGCCAGCAGATCAAAAAAATTCCAGAGACACATGGGGAGAAAGTGAACTGTCTGGCTTCAGAGTAGGGGCTAGAGAGGAAGTTTTCTCCACTGTTTTGTTCCTTTGTTGAGCACCCCCTCCCTCCCTCCCCCCAAAGAGATGGCAGAGAGGCACCATTCTTCCTTTGCTGAGCACTTCCCCAACCCAGCCTACTGGCACAGACAGGTGCCAAATCAGTGTCTCAATCCAACTTACCCACCCTATGATTCCCTGAGAGCCCACCCCACCAGTGGAACATTTTTCAGCAACTGAGACTCTCAAATGGCTGGCCTCATTTCATGCTGTGGACTTCCCCTAAAACCTCTGAAAGGGTCCACAAACCCCAACCAGCAGTGGCTGGCCTCAGCATCCTCTGTACTTCTTGCTAAGCTGACCCCAGCCTGGCACTACTGGCCATTGGCTTTGGTTTGCACCAAAGCCTCTCCTAGATGCCTCCAAGCCCAGCACAAGCAGCTACCAACTGCAGATCACTTTGTAGTTCCTACCAGGTGGCCCTGTGCCAGGCATAGGAAGGGGCTGACACAGGTCTGCAACAGAGCTCCTTCTAAAGGGCCATAGAACTAACTTGCCTGGTGACTGGCTTCAGATCACTCCAAAGTACCACCCAATTATCTCCACAAATGAAACACTGAAAGATGGGTTCAGCAGGCCCCAGAGCCCTGCCAGAATGAGTTCTACTCTGCGGGGTCAGTCCCCACACAACAGCACATCCACTGCAGGCACAGCCAGTCCCCATAGCCACTCAGCCTGAAGTTCGGTTCCACCCATTAACATGACAACAGCAACCAAGGTTCAACTACAACCGGAGGGTACACACAACTCACACAAGGGACACCTGGCACCCCCGGCTCAGGCGATGAGGAAGGACATGCCACTGGGCCTCAGGGGACACCTGCTACATAAGGCCACTTGCCGAGACTGGGAGACAAAGGAGAGCTACTTAACTTGTAGAAACAAACAAAGGGAGGCAATCAAAATGAAGAGACAAAGAAACATGTCCCAGATTAAAGAAAGGACAAAACTCCAGAAAAAGAACTCAACAAAATGGAGGCAAACAATCTACCAGATACAAAGTTCAAAACACTGGTTTTAAGGATGCTCAGAGAACTTTGTGGTAACTTCAGCAAAGAGATAGTAAGCATAAAAAAAGACATAGAAACCATGTAGAAGAACCATTCCTAAATAAAGAATACAGTAACTGAAATGAAGAATGCATTAGAAGGAATTCATATATTCAGCAGACTAGATGAAACAGAGGATCAAATCAGTGATTTGGAAGACAAAGTAGCAGAAAACATCCAATCCAAACAGCAAAAAGAAAAAAAAATTAATGAGGATAGTTTAAGGGGCTTCTGGGACAATATCAAGCAAAACAACAGTTGCATCATTTGGATACCAGTAGGAAAAGAGAAAGAGCAAGGGATTGAAAACCTATATGAAGAAATTATGACTGAAAACTTCCTTATTCTGGCAAAGGAAATAGGCATGCGAGTCCAAGGAGCACAGAGAGTCCCATCAAGATGAACTCAAAGAGGCCCACACCAAGACACATCATAATTTAAACTACCTAAGGTTAAAGACAAAAAGAGAATCTTAAAATCAGCAAGAGAAAGACAGTTAGTTACCTAAAAGGGAGCTACCATAAGACTGTCAGCTGATTTCTCAACAGAAAATTTGCAAGCCAGAGGGATTGGCATGAAATATTTAAAGTGATGAGAAACAAGAACTCACAACCAAAATTACTCTACCCAGCAAAGCTATCATCTAGCATTGAAAGAGAGATAAAGAGCTTCCCAGGCAAGCAAAATCTAAAGGAGTTTATCACCACCAAACCAGTATGACAAGAAATGTTGCAGGGGCTTCTTTAAGAAGAAGAGTTTTTTAAAAGATCAAAGATATGAATAAGAAAATGGCTTTAACTGCATACCTATCAATAATTACTTTAAATGTAAATGGATTAAATGCTCCAGCCAGAGACATAAGCTGGCTAAATGGATAAGAAAACAAGACCCATGCATACGGTGCCTACAAGAGATCACTTCATATTGAAAGACATACGTGTGTTGAAAATAAAGAGGTGGAAAAACATATTTCATGAAAATGCTGAAGTAGTCATATTTACATGAGACAAAATAAATTTTAAAACAAATGCTATCAGCAAAAGACAAAGAAGGTCCCAGCAAGTCCATTTCGGGATATTCATCCAAAGAAACCCAAAACACTAATTCAAAAATACATATGCACCCCTATGTTCATTGAAGCATTATTTACAATAGCCAAGATATGAAAGCAGTCTAAGTGTCCATCAATAAGCGAATGGATAAAGAAGATATGGTGCATATATATACAATGGAATATTACTCAACATAAGAAAAAATAAAATTTTACCGTTTGCAACAGCATGGATGGACCTAGAGGGAACTGTGCAGAGTGAAGTAAGTCAGACAGAGAAATACAAATGCTATATGATTTCAGTTACATGTAGAATCTACAAACAAAGTAAATGAACAAAAATAGAAACAAAGTCATAGTTACAGAGAACAAACTGATGGTCGCCAGTGGGAGGGCGTTTGGGGGGCTGGATGAAAAGGATAGAGAGATTAAGAAGTACAAATTGGCAGTCACGTAATAGTTATGGGGATGTAAAATACAGCAGAGGGAACATAGTCAATAATATAATGTCTGTGTGTGGTGCCAGGTGGGTACTAGACTTATCAGGGGGATCTTATCAGGGGGGATCACTTCGTAAATTATATAAATGTCCAACCACTGTGCTATGTACCTGAAACTAGTGTTGAATATCAACCATAACTGAAAAACTAAACGTAAAAGTTTAGCCATGAGACAGGTACAATAAGGCACAAAACCCACTAATTTATAGCAGTTGGAATACGTTAAGTTTATTTGTTCAAATGGCTAAGGCCTTTCCTTATTAATACTTGTGGAGAAGACAATAAGATTTGTTTCTGTCTTTGGTAAGGAGCCTTGGAGCCAGAGCAACAGTTTGTGCTTTAAAAAAACCATCATTTTCTTTTTTTTTTCCCCCTTCAGTCTTAAGAATGGAGGATGGTAAAGACAGGGGTGTTTTGAACTGTTTCTAGCTTTCCATTTCCGGTTTCAAAGAGATTTGTAAGGTGAGGACAGTCACTCTCAATTCTCCAAAGAACTGGAGAATTCTTAAGTGACATCACAAGGAGTCACTTAACTATATCCAACTATATCATTCCTAACTTGTTTCTTTCCCTTTGGGTACATAGTTTTATTTTACCTCAGGGGAGGAGGTTTTATTCTTTTAAAAAATTCTGCTGGGCTTTGAATCTTTAACTTTCAATTTTGCCAAGTTTCTGATCAAAAGAATCATTAAATCCTCTCCAATATCTTGTCCAGTTTCAAGTAGGAGAAACAGGAAAAAATTTTAAAGTACGTGTTCAGAGGGCCACAGCTTCTTTTAGGATCCTCTGAGAGGCGATTTTGTTTAACATCCGCTTGTCTGGTAGAGGTTCTGCATATTAACCAGAGGATGCATTCCATTGTCCCCTGGTGGTTGGTGTTCTCTCTCTGAGGGATAGCCCTTGAGGTGGGCTTATAACAAAGGTTTTCCTGAGTGACCATTAGAGTTGTAAATTATCTGGCTAAGTTGATTCATTTTATTAAAAAGGCCCAAGAGGAGGAACCAAAATGTTCTGTATATAGAACTAGAGTTCCTAAGAAAGAAACTTCTGGGGAACTTTCATTAGAGGGTGAAGGATCCACGTGAAAGACAAATTCCCCTGAAAGTGAGCATGACTGGACGAAAAGACAAGTCAAGACTATCTTTGAATCATGTTACTTCGTAATGGCCTCTAGCTAGTCTTTGAAAATGCTTCCCATTCTGTTTGTTTAACATTTTTAAGATTCTCTGATTGGGGACATAAGTATACTACTCATGGAATCTCGAAAGATCTCTGAAGTGGCCACTGTAATTCCAAATTGTTCCTTGTATCAGAAATCCACCAAGACAAATCTTTCGCAGAGGGTGGAGTGTAAATCCAGCAGGCGTTCCAGAATAGGGTTGTCTCTTCCAGGCAGAGCTAGCTGATGCCCCATTGCAAAAACCAGTATCAGAGGACCCAAGAATAAAAGATCTGAACCTCAGCAAAAGCATGGAGAGAACTCACCACTGTAATCCCAGACCACAAAGGGCTTAAGCAGTTACCTTGCTCTATGCAGGAACCAGAATTTAAGCAGAGTATTCTTCTGATTCTATGACTCTGATGCCTTATATGTCAACCAAGTACTGAACAGTCAGGAGGCTTTAGCTAGAAATACATGGCAAATATTTATTCAGGGGTCTTAAGATTTGCGAACAGGAAATACATCTAGGCAATGACCAGAGTGTTGCGAAGAAGAAAAAAAACTTAAGAGTTCTAACAGTAAAACGTGTATTCTTGAGAGTCCTACATTCTTAGCCTCTGAATTGTTCCAAGATGGTCATTCTCCAGAGGTCCAGTGATCTGGATAATGAATGTTAGGCAATGTGGACATGCGGGCATTCTTTCCTAAATTCTTCTTTCTTTCCTGAGGCCTTCAGAGGCTTATCAATAGGAATTTATATACCCCCAGGCATTGATGCACAACCAAACATTTCAAAAGTTTAAGTTGCCAGGAAAATTAAAGCAAGACTAGATTTTCTTGGTCATATCTTAGACTACTTGATTTTAATAATTTAGCGGCTTGACTATAGTGACTCCATTTTACTTCACTTTTTCTTCAAGCATGAACAAGACAAAGTCCCTGACCCCACCAAGCTGATGTTCTGACGGTAAGAGACAAGAAACAAGTGTGGTTCCAGAGAGCAAAACTTCCAGTAGTTTGGAGAGGCCCAGAAGTCTGGGAAGACCCTGGGACTGATGAGAGGGAGGCAGGCTACGAAGGCCCAGTGGGGAGAAGCAGGAGCATGAGGCGTGCCAGGGTGGGCAGAACACAGGCAGCGCAGCACTAGAGGTGGGCAGAGAGGGGCTCAGAGGAGGACAAGCAGCCGCACCAGGTAAGGCATCTGGAATGTATCCTGCCTCTAATGGGAAACCATTGGATGGTACAAACAAGGGAGTGACAAGATCTCATTTAAGATGTAAAAGGTGACCCTGGCTGCTGTGTAAAGAATAGTTTGGAGCAGTGACGAGAGAAAAACCAAACAAAACCAAACAATGGACTGAGAGATAGGAGCCCTGGATTCCTCAGCATGCCCAGTGTGATCTTAGATGTGTCCCCTCCTCTCCTGTGTTATCAGTCCTTAAAATGCCATTGGTGATGTCTATGCTGTTTATGTCCTAGAGACGGGGTGACAATCAGTACTAGGCCATTTTAAAAATCTCTTTTAAAGAACAAAGGACTATACAAAAGCAAAGGCGATGGTATCTTCTTGTCCCCTTGGTATATTAAGCACTTCCTAAATTCAATTGATTAAGTGAGGTCTGTATAATAATCACTTGAGCTAATTTCCTACATGAACATGGTGGCTTCTGAGACCTCACTCACTCATAGCTGGTTAGTCGTTTTGGTTCACGAGGCCAAACTCAACCGAGTAACCCCAGTGCCAGCCAGATCCTTTTCCTCCTGATCCCGAGCTGATCAGACAGCTTTCAGTTGGATGTCACCGATCACTACCAGACCCACGGAGAGAGTGGCCCCTCCCCACCCCAGGGGCAGCCCCCTGTGTGTGGGGATGAGAGCAACATCTCGGAGTGAATGAAAGCCAGCTTCAAGCCTGCTGACTTGCTTCACTTCCCTTCCATGGTGATTTCCTCTAAGGCTAATAGGGATGAGAACTTTGTCCTGCTTTCCTCACAGGGAGATGTGGGATCAACAGAAACCCTTGGGGACACATGCTGGCCTTGGCGTGCCAGTCGAGTGGCCACCGCTGCAGAGAGAACTGCGTCCGTTGTCTGTGCATTGGGAAAGAACGCCTGGGCACGTCGCCCTGCACCCAGCCCCGGCCCTGCAGGCTGAATTCCAACAGAAGAGAATTTGTTTTGAACACACATTGCTTGTTTTGTTTTTAGCAAAAATAAAACAAGCAAACAAAAAAAGTAAGAAGCCAGACTCCACTCGCATGTACCCTTTGGATGGTATTTGGGTGATTTTTAGCCTAAACACTGCGTCTGTGTTAAATCTCACGTAATCCTCACATAATCCCTCCAAGTAGGTGTCATCAGCTGATATGCACAGAAAGTAATGGATTTGTCCAAGGACCTCATATGAGTTCCACAGCTGGGAGTTGGCCCAGGTCAGCCTCATTCCAAGGCCTCATGTGCTACAGTCCTCTGGCTTACAGTCTAAAGCATTCGAGATTCTTCTCCATTCCATGAAGGCCAGCATGCCAGACATCCTGGGAACCCCTCAGGCTAGAGATGATGGAGGACAAGCTCAGACCTCAAGGTTGGTTTGTCACTCTGTCCTTTAGAAGACAAATAACCACTCACCCAGCAAATAGTATTTGAGGGCCTGGGCAAGAGGTCTGGAAGGGGAGGCAGGAAGTATACAAACTTGAGAATAATTCAAGAACAAGGCACAGCCACATGTATGCCCGGGGGGAGGGGCGGGGCCAGCCCCTAAGGAAGGAGCTAACCAGGGCTTAGGGTGAGGCAGGGTGTATGGATACAGAAAGGCAGCAGAGGGTGATGGCATGGACTCAGCTGCTACCGTAGGAAAGCCAGAGGGCCTGCCTGCTTCCCTTCCCAGGCCCTGGGACTCAGGGCCCTGGATCCCTCTGGAGCATAGAAGAAGCCAGGACAGGGCCATTGGGAGTGCCAAGTACAGCCTGTACCCACATCTCAGGAAGGCCCGGTGACCCTGGCCCTACTGTCCATTTTCCCTACAGAGCCATCCTCTCAGCACTGCCAGCTCCTCGCTGGTGACTGGTTGGGCGACTGAGGCTGCCCAAGGGCCTGGGTGCAGGGACTGTGTTAGGAGAAGGGTTTTCTTTCTATGTGGGAGAGGCCCCTGGGGAAAAGGGAAAATCAGTGGAAAGGACAGATTCTTGTGGAAAGACTGTGTGGGGCCAGTGTACTGCCCTCTAAAGTGAGCGTCTCTGAGGTGACAAGGGACAGGGTGTGGGGCTCAGCTGCCTGGCCGGCCTTGGGACCGTAGGCTGGGGGAGGGAGGCAGAAGAACCTGCCCTTCCTGTCAAGTGGGCCTCCCTCCCTCTCTCTCTCCACACTATTTTAAAAATGTAACCAGAGGCTCACCTTGTCTCCACCCATCTGTTCAGGGAGAAGGCAAGGAAGTGTACCTCACAGCCCTTCCCTAGTGGGTGGGGAGGGGAGAAGTGGACCCTGCCTCCAGCAGGTTAACTTAGCAATAGCAGACAGGGCTGGGGAGGGGTCCTTCCCAACTCTTAAAAATGTCTTTTAATTTTAATAGAAAATGATCTCAAATTAAAACTGAGCTTTGAGATATATAGAATCGATATTATCTTAGTGTGCAAGTTTCAGTTTCTCTTGTCTGTGCTGAGCCTATTCTATCTTACTAACGCTCTCCCTTTGGATTTCCATAATGGTATAAGAAGCCATGATTATCAATGGGATATTAACATCCACATTTGTATTATAGTTTGTGAGGTGTTTCTAGGCACCATATTGCATCTGATCCTGTCCCTAAGTCTGTGAAGTAGGAGTTATTAGTGTTCCCGTCTGGCAGATGAGGGAGATGTTGACTCAGAGATGTAAGGAGGTCGGCGAGGGTCTTAGCCTGGGCTCGGAGGCTTCAGACTCCAAGCCCCACCCAGCGGGCTCCACAGCACCCTCCTGTACAGAAGCTTCTGGGCTCCAAGGAGAAGAGGGAGCCCTTTAAACCAGCGGTCCCCAACCTTTTCGGCACCAGGGGCCAGTTTCGCCCACAGCGACAGGAGGTGGATCAAAGCTTCCCCAGCTCCCCCACCGCTCACCTCCTGCTGTGCGGCCCAGGTCCTAAGAGGCCTCAGACCAGTACTGGTCCGCAGCCCTGCAATTCGGAGCCCCTGCTTCAAACCACCTCCTTCGGCTTCACCCCAGTCTGGAGCACCTTAGCTCACACGGACCCGGTTCGGTCAGATCAAGCCCTTAATGCTGTATAGAGCTTTTAGACTTTTCCCGTCCCATGTCTCACTTAATTTTTCCCCTTGTAAGAAGGATAGGTTTCCTTTGATTTGGAAGAAAAATAAATGTAGGAAGAAATGTGGCAGCTGGGATCTGTTTGTTCCTAACACCTTCTCTCCAGCTCTCTCTGCCACTGCTCGCCAGCATCTGTGGTTCCCACGCCCTCTTCAGCGCCGCCCCAGAAAGGGCCTGGGCTCTCGGCCCTGACTGGAGGGACTTCCAGCCACAGAAGCTGGTTGGACCATGGCCTCCCCCGTGCACTTCTCTTCCCTACAGTTCCTCGTGAGCAGTCCAACCAGGCCAGTGGACAGGAGTCTCATCAGTTCTGTTTTCTTTTATGCAGAGACTAATGGAAATGATCTTCTTATCCCTGTGATCACCATGGCTTGGAAAATCTGGTCATTGAAAACCTCAAAGTCAGAAGAAACCTCTGGAGAAAAATGATACGTTCACTGGGGAAGAGGAATGGGCGACGGGGAAAGAAGGAGTGGAGAGCAGAAAAGGAGAAGGCACAGAGAGCAGGTGGTGGGGGCTGGCATTGCCCAGGGCAAGAACTGAGTGGAAACGTGCAGGTCTGGGGACTTCCTCCACGTCCACTCTTCCCAGCCACAGGGTTTCCCTCATTCCTGCACATAAATAACCCCTGAGTTGGACTGGGGTGGCAGAGGTGGGGAAAGCTTGCTGTGCCTTTGACCCTTCTGCACTTCCCCAAGATGTGACGGCCTCCCCACCCCCCCACTCCCCCACCCCCCTCTATACTTCCAGGGCCACATATAGAGACCAGGGTCCCCTCCAATGTCAGGCCTGTAACAATTGGATCCTTGCTTAGAGGAGGCCTACTCAGGAGATTCTAGAATCCACAGAAATTATTCTCTGTTGCAAATGGTTATTGTGCAAAATTTCAGTATAAAGAAAGCACAATTTCATAAAAATTATGTCGAACAAGAACAATAAACTGTTCTGGTGGAAGACTGGAAGAAGGTACCTGGTGACCAAGCCCAAGGCTGCCCAGGTCAAGGACATCTACGTTCTGCTCCGCAGATGCTCCGACAGTTTGCAGAGAAATGCTCGCCAGTGTACTTCGGTGGCATTACTGCCATGATGGCCACCTAGTTACTGGGAACAAGCCCATGGTGGGAAAGCTGGAGAGTCAAGGGCAAAACCGAGGGTCACCTCCCACTCCTCATCAGCACAGGTGTCACTGCCACCCTCAAAATGCCCCATCAGGTGTCCCAAATGCTGTGCAAAGCTCGTAGTAGTGACCTCAGATGGGCAATAATAACTAAACTTCCTCAGAGGAGCTTGTGCATTGCTTCTGTATCCCTGTCCTTTGTTCTGAGAGTTAAGAGAAGACTTTGTCGCGATCGTCAGCCCAGAATACTCTTCTGCTCCTTCTCTGACAAGCAAGCTCTTGGTCACCTTTCAAGATTCAGCCAAAAAGTTGCCTTTTCTGGATGTTCTCCCTAATATTCCTTACCCCTAACTAAGCAGACAGCAGCGTTCTCCATTCCGAACGCCCCCAAAAACTGGGTTTTAACTTCTTAGGCATGATACTTTATATGTTTACAAGTTTACCTCCAACAGTAGACTGTGAGCTTTAGCAAGTAGGGCTGTGTCTTATGTATCTTTCTAAGCTGAGTTTCAACCACATCGGTGGTGTGGACACTCAATAAATGCTGAAGAATGGAAGAATGAGTGAATGGGAATATTTAAGAAAGATTAGAATACGCTCACTCAAAGGGGATGGCACCTCAAGTACAGTGGAATTTGGAGAGTTTCATTTTATAAACTCTATCATTTTATTATTTCAAAAATGCACTTTCTATTCCTAATAGGAAAAGTTAGCTTGGACTTGTCTGTGAGTCCTCCCGGTACTGTTCTGGTTAGGGCCTTCACTGTTAAACCTTGGGCTTGTTTCACTCTGTAATGCTCTTATGCACAGTGACCTCTGCTTTCTCTGCCTTGGGGTCACCTGCTTAGAGCTTTACCACTGGCGTGTTTTTAGGTCAGAAGGCATCTCTCTACCATAAATTACTGTCTGATTAGGATCCACTTTAATTTATCCCAAGGTAGAATAATTAGGAAGGCTAATGTGCTATGATATAAAATTAACCACCTAAGGTAGGGCATGCCAAGACCCACTGTCTAGAGGCTTTGAAGTGTCTGTGCCTCCTCTTTACCCCATGGGGGTGGATCCCTGAGCACACAGAGCACAGGAAGTCCAGCACTTACACACCAGAGACCACGACCTTCTGAGGGAGACCTAGAGAAAATCCTTAAGGTTTAAAAATCTTAAGTATGTACAGGTACATTCTCAGCATTGTATTGGTTTTCTTCAAAGGGGAAAGACAGAGACATGCACTCTAGATAAATGAAAAGTTTAAAATAAGGTTTGTATGGGAACTTATTTCTTGGCTTGGTGTCTGGGTAGGCACCTGCACATATGCATGTATGGATGTGCAAGTGTATTGGGTGTTTGTTAATGTGTGCTTAGAAGTCGCCCCTGAAGCTCTCCCTTCTAACACCAATATCACAGAAGGACCCAGCTTCCGTTCCCAGACTGATGCATGGCTTTACACAACCATGGAAATTATAAAGAAGCAAACATTTTCCTCTTTCTTTGTATGTTGATACGTTTCACAATCAAACTCCTGCAGTACCCGGATTCCCTGAGTGCCATGTAACCATCCTCTTCCATTCAGTCAGTCTCAGTTGTCTTGCCATCTCGGACCACTTCTGCAATGTGAAGGGGGTTTGTGGGGGAGGCATGATGATGGCTTGAGTGAGGGATCATTTCTGAGTCTGTGAGGCCCTTCCTTCCCATTTCCCATTTCACTTCTATGAGTTTAAATCTGGGGTTTAAGTCTGCAGAGTGGACCAGATATGAATACGATCTTCTGTCAGTACCTAAGCTCCCTCGAGGTCCTGGCTGGGTGCTGTCTTCTGCAGTGGGAGTGGTCTGAAGCCGGCAGAACTGTTCTAAATGAGACGATCAAGAGAAGCCGAGGCAAGACGATGTTGGAGACCAGATCCTGCCAAGTCAGGCTTCAGCAGAACCTCTGCAAGGACGAGGTGCCCAGAGTAGTTAGTTCCCTGTGTAGGAAATGAAAGCCCTGATGGCCCAGTTTATGGCCCAACTGTACTTCTCTACCAGCATAGGCCAATGGGCAGAGACCACCCCCAAATTCAATGAAGCAGAGTATCCGAATGCCAGAGCTTGAAGGAACTCTAAAGATCCAGCCCTCTCCCTTTATAGGAAAGGAAATTGAGGCCCAGAGACAGAAACTCATTCCAGACTGCCAGTTCCTAGACGGATGGAGTATGTCTCATTGATCTCAGTGTCCCCAATGCCTAGCAGAGTGCCTGGCAAATAGTGAGCATTCAACAGATGCCAACCAAGTAAATACTGTATATAAATGAATGAGGGAATGAAAGGATGGATGAATGAATGAATGTATCAGACAAGATTCTAAGCTTCAAGTAACAGAAATGACCTCTAGCTAATGTGAGAAGAAATGGCTTATTGATAAAGGTTCTGGGGATCTCACAAGGTCTCTGGGAGGGCTGGCGAGCCAGGCTCAGATGTTCAGCAACCAGGAAGGAAGCCCCAAACTGGAACCAAGAGAACACCACCATTGCCTCTGCAGATGGCTGTAGTTCTCATGGCCAGCCCACCAACTCATGATTCTGGATGCTGGCGCCAGAACTGCCACTGCCACCAAGATGGCATCCACTTTGCAAGGTGCCTGTTTCCCTCAGTCACTGGATTCAAAGTCTGGGCAGATGTATATGATTCAAAGAACCCAGGTCCACGTCCATACCCAGGCGTCCAGGGAGGCTAAGAGTATCTGGCATTTTTGCTTTCTATAGTGAAAGGAAGGCTTTCCTTCCTAACATGAGTGAGGAACTCCCCAAGCATAGACAGATGCTAAGGTCTTCTGGATGCTAAGGGGCTAAGAAGAAAGAAAGATGCCCATTACCATGAATGAATTAAGAAAATGTAGGTGCAAGATGTTAGTGCATTGTGCATCTGGCTGGCTCTTGCAGTCTCCTCATCACATACTTCTGGGAGTTCCTGAAGCATTTTTCTGTCTGTAGCTGCTGTTTGCTTCCCAATCTTGCACAGCACTTCCTGTGATATCCATAATCAAGGTCTCCTTGTCTATGGGTCAGTACCCTTGCCACTGCCTGCTGGACCCACGTTTCTCATTTTTCTGGGCCATTTTTTGAATCCCTTTCAATGAGTCAGCAGCATTGCTGTGGCTTCTGACATCATCCGCATGCACAGACTTGAAGGGGCCCAAAGACCCCTAAAATAGTTACGTTGAACAAGTAGGATTTGTACAGTATAATTAGAAAGCAACACTATTATTTTCTCCCATTAAACGTTTAAGAAGACTATGTGATGGATTATTGCATTCCCACTTTGCATAAAACCTCATTTAGTTTCCAAGAATCTTCTAATCACTTTTTAATAATAAAAATTGACATTCCTGTGCTCATATTTAATAAAACATCTGAGTCCAGTGTAATAGTGAAAACTCTAGGGCTTCATCTCAAACTAAAGCTCTGTCTTCCCCAGCTCAGACCTCCTGCAGCCTATGTGGATAGGAGGAGAGGTGATGTCTGTTGTCTGTTGCCTACAACTTAAATCTTGACAGATACATTCATTTGTTCCTTTGTTTACACCCTCACACTTTCATTTGGTCAGCATTGACCAAGGGACGGTTTCATGCCAAGTGCCCTGCGAGGCGATGAGGACCCTGACGTATTTCCTCACCCAGCACCTCCGCTCCTATCCCCCTAATAGACTACTTCAGGAGTAAGAAAGTCTTGTTGTTTTTATTGTTGTTGCTGTTGGGTTTCTGTTTGTTTGTTTGGGGTTTTTTTTCTTCCTAATATGGGTGTCACTTGTCTTTGGTTTTCCCTGGCCGTGGCGGTGGTTATTCTCTTCGGTGTTATTCAACATTCTTTGAATGTTTCCTTGTGGCCCCTTCAGCCACATCCCTGTGGCTCCAGAAGGACCCCCTTCCACTGGCCACGTGTGGTCTTCCCTCAGCTTCTACCTCCCACAGCACTGCCGCTGCCTTCTGCTGAGGTCTACTTGGAGAAGCTTACATGGACAGGATCCCTTTAAAAACCCTAGATGGGCACTCCCCTGTGGCACCCCATCTGTCTATCAGACACCGTGTGCTGTGCAAGGCCTTGCCGTGCTGCCCACATCATCCTCCTGGAATGCAGGACATGGTCCCCAAGTGCTGTTGTCAAAGGTCTCCCCCTTCCCCAAGGGCAGCCTAATGTCTTGGGACCTCTGTTGAAACTGAGCTGGGAAAAGCCCTGTTTTCACACTTGGTACAGGCCAAAGCCCCACTACAGGAGTGGGGAGGGTATCCTTGACCCCCCACTCTGTGTCATTCTTGTTGTCTAGGCTCCAGGTCCAATGCCATCATTTTTAGCGACAGTAGCACCTAAATGTCTGTTTGTGCCTTTTTCTCTCTAAGGTGGGGTTGGTATGTCCTTCCTACTGGCCATCCCTCTCACATGAGAGGTATTCTAATGCCTCAGTGGTGTTACCCACCCGCCTGGCCGACGGGCCAGTCTAGGGGAGGGTTTTCTGGGTCCTGGCAGTGCCCATGGCTGGGACTCTAGCTTTTTCTGCTTTTTCACTCACTCATTCCACTTTTCTACCTGCCACCACCAAATTCTTACAACACCTATTGTTTAGAGTACATGGTTTTGCTCTCAATTTTTATATTTTTTTAAAAACTGAGCATATGTAAATTGTATATATGAATTTAAAAACTAATCTTGGAATCATTACATTAAAAGATGCTTATTGATTTCAGAAGCCTTAAAAGGTATGTGTGTCTGTCATTATCTGGGAAAAGCAGTGTACACAGCTGGGCTGTCTCCTCCTGGAGGGAATGGGCCATGGGCTCTCTTTTCTGGCAGGTGGATGCCTTCTAACCCCTTGAAGCAGCACAGCATGGTGGTCAGGGACCAATGACTCCTTCACTATTAGCTGAATGATAGAATGATAAACATACGAGACCTTTCATGGGCCAAAATCTCATGCCTAGACCTGGAAATGAAAGACATTAGTCTCTATGTTATTGATAATCCAGATTCAAGGGGTAGGAAGAGCTGTGGTTCTTTAAAACTGGACCCTATCAGTAGGGAAAAAAAAAAAAACCAGCTTGACCCTTTTTTCAACAACGAAAAAAAATCACGGATCCCTTTTTGAAAGATGACAGATTCTGGATTTTTGACATCAAAAGTCACAGCATTTAATGGTAGTCACAGCATACGACTCTGTGAAATATTCCACAGCTTTACCCTGAAGCCAACCCCAGAGGGTATGGTCTCCTGTCCTGGAGTTCGGTGACAGGGAGTGTGAGAATAAATTTTGGGAGGTCACAGTGTAAGAGTTGGTTTTGTTGAGAGGGAGTAGCATGCAAGGGGAGGGGTAACTCAGCAAAAGTGCTCCAGCTACAGAGGATTGTCCTTCCCTCCACCTCTGCTCCCTACCCTGTCTGCTCTCTCCAGGCCAAAAGCAACTAAATGGCTAGACCAGGGCCAAATAGGAATCCTGGAGATACCACATGTGGTAGGACCAGGACTAGTACAAGGACTTGCATGACACTGTGAGGGCCCTCTCTTTCACCCCAGGAGCCCCTCCTGCTTCAATGCACTGACAGTCATTGAAGCAGGAGGGGCTAAAACACTGAAGAGAGAGCCCAGCCTCCCAAGATCTCTTCTGCTGTTAGGTGTCACCTGTTCCAGCCCGATTTCCAACCACATCCTGGACGTTAATGGGATTCCTGGGGCCCTCTTTCCTCCACTTGCCCACAAGATCCCTGGTGGGATCCCTTGTGGGATCGAGGCCTGCTTTCCACCAGGTTTATAAACTAACTCCTTATCTCTGTCCCATCCTCCTAAGGGTGTGCTCTCCAGGGGAGAGAGGAAGCTAGAGACTTGGTTTTGTCTTTTGTTAAAACAAGTGGGTGTTTCCCTGCTGCCACAGCCTTTGTCGCCCAGCAGCCCAGTGCAGAGTTGGGAGGCAGATGGAGAGGGACTTGCTAGGAGACTGGCGGTTCGTTCCCATTTTAAGCAGCCTGGCAGCTTTGCTTAGCGGTGCCCTCTGCTGCCCTCTGTGGCCAGAACATCGATGTCTCGAGAGACGCTCAGGTCCTGGGATTCAGCTGTCCCCACTATCACCTTTTAAAGTGGTTCTCCTTTAGTTCTCTATGGGCTTTAAAAAGTAAAATGGGACACTCCAGCTGCAAGCCTTTGTCTGGTTTATACTCCCAACTCCTTCCTGCAAAGTTTGTTGAACTGAATCCTGGAAGGGCTCCTCGGCTCTGCTCTAACTAAGCAAGGCTGGGTCCAGTGCTTCTGGGAATTATACAGGCTTTTGGTGACTCTCCAGACACTGCCAAAATCCCAGACTTCAAAGTTATGCGATGGGATTTCCACAAAAATCTGTCCAACTGTTTATATTATCTTGGAGACCTTTCACTTAGAAGACAAAACTCCAATTAGAAAGATGGGCAGGCTGGCCATGGAGAAGGAGTTATTATTGTTGATTTGTTCTCCAGTGACCTTTCACCTTTCTTCTTCTTCTTTTTTTAACATCTAAAAAGCTAATTCCATAAGCTCGAACTCTGCTGAAGTGTCCTCTGTGGGTTGGAGGTGTTGTTTTGTGACAGTCCAGGACTCAGTGGTTTCTCCTTGCTCCGGCAGTGAGTGGCTCTGGGCACCTGGAAGCCACCAGAGAGCCCGTTTCTTCCCCCACTACAGTCCCAAGTGAGATGAGTAAGCTCACTGGTGATTGTGGGAGAACGAACTGTGTCTAACCAAGTTGAATTCCTCATTGAGATAAGTATGTGTCCACTAGGATTGGCTGGCTGGGGAAGCCCAATAGGAAATCACCCTGTTGCTGAAACCTACCAGCCACAAGAAGTGGCTCCCTAGAGAATTTGCAATTCTTGTTCAAATGCCTTGACTGCTAGGCCCAGCGTCTGATTTTAAAGTGTGTGTACAGTGCTCATTGGCTCTGGGAAAATGAGAAAATGTGCCCGGGTTTCCAACTCCTCAAGGGTGTTTTCATTTCTCCCTAATTCTGCTTTTCCAGTGCCTTCCAAAGGCTCCTGAAAACTATCCCTGCCCCTCTTACCACATGCAAGGGAAAAATACACGTTTATTTTGTATTTTGGTGGTGACACAAAACTATACTGCCAAAATTCCGCTGGGGTAAAACTCTTTCTTGATGTTTTTTGTGTTGTGGTAAAAATGCATAGCATCAAATTTCCGATCTTAACCCATTTTAAGTGTGCAGTTCAATAGTTAAATATACTCACACTGTTGTGCAACAGATCTCTAGAACTTTTTCATCTTGCGAAACTGAAACTCTATACCCATTGAATACTTATTCCCACCCCTTTCCCTGCTCACCCCTCCTCCAGCTCCCCCCCCAACCAGGTCCTGTAACCATCTTCCTACTTTGTTTCTATGAAAGACCACTTTAGATATTTCATATGAGTGGAGTCTTACAGTCTTTGTCCTTTACTGACTGGCTTACATCACTTAGCATAAAGTCCTGGAGGTTCATCCTGCAGACTGTGGTAATATAAAATGTGGTGAGGCTAAGTGGGGGGAGGTGCAGCAAAGGGTCGGGCCCCAGGGATGACCAGTTCCCTGGCCCTCCTCTTCCACTCACACCGGTGAAGCCTGTGGGCCCTGGCAGAGCTTCAAAGATGAAGCGCCTCCCTGTCCCTTCCTGGGATACCCCTGCTGGGTCACGGACTCTACTGGTTGGTAGGGCTGAGGTGGGATTCTTGGGAGAATACTGAGCACAGGGCAGAGACGCAGTTGCGGATTGAAGGAAGCAGTTAAAGCACAGCTGGAAAAAATCCCTGAGCTCTCACCACTCGCCCCTTAGACTTCTGATCTCCCCACACCTAACATTTGCAGCCTTCACGTTCCTAGGGCTTCAATCAGACCCCGGAGACACACGGAGCAGGTCTGAGATCTCGTGATTGGCCGACACAGTGTCAACTCTTATCCCAAGATAACACTGGGAAGCCAGGCTCACTTGTCCAATCCCGAACTGGCCAAGTGGCCAAGTGTTGGCAGTAGGGTGTGGCAGACCCAACAGTTCCAAGGCCCTACTCTCCCGCACCCCTGTCAAAACCGGTATACTTCTGAGTCCAACCGCGCAAGCAACCAACCGACTTGCCGGTTGAGGGAAGGAAAGAACCGGAGTAGCCCTACCACAATTCCACTGCCCTGTTTCCCCCAGACCCGACAGGAGCAGGTGATCGGTTTCCTTCTATTTCCAAAAGGCAAAGCAGGGCGTTCTGCCGGGGGTGGGGGCGGGGGCGGTTTGGGGGAAGAGCCCCACGGCCCTGGCTTGCAGCGCGGCCGCTGAAGCTCTTGGAATGATCCCCAGCGGGCCCTAGAGTTTACGCAACGGGGTCAGGGACCGCGCAGCGGCTCTACCAAACGCGTCCGCGCGCGGGACCCTGTGCGCTCGCGGTCCGGCCCCGGTCCCAAGGGCACGGCGGGGTGGCAGGACAGCAGCACAGAGGGGCACTGCCAGACGGGGACGTATGGCTGTCGCTTAGCCCGTATAAACTGCCTGCTTGACCCGGGGTCCCATCTCGCTACCTGCCAACCTCATAAACAACTACCGCAATTGGAAAGGCGGGCGGGCCGCAGCGGAACCGGGCGCTGGGGCAGGGGGCGGGCCGCGGTCCGGGCGGGGGATGCGGCGGCGCCTCTTTATTGGCCGGGACCGGTGGGTTGCCTGGGGCTCCGGCGCGGGGCGGGCGGGGCCTCGGGGCGCGCGCGCGCTCCTCGTGCGCTCCCCTGCGTGGGCCGCCGGAGTTTTTAAAGTGGGCAGGCCGCCCCAAGAACCAGACATTCGGGAACCGCCTGCCGCGCTGCGCCGGCGTTTGCTGCGCTCCCGCCCAGCTCTGCTGAGCCGGCCGTACAATCCTCGGCAGTGTCCTGAGACTGTATGGTCATCTCAGCCGCCGCGCTGCCCGGCCCCGGAGTCTTCTGTTGCCGTTGGAGCCACTTTTTTTTACTCTTTCTTTCTTAATTTCTTTCTTTCTGAACACCCAAGAAAGTGACTACTTTTTGAGGGGAAAAGGAACTTCGGTCCCTTTCTCGCTGCCCTCTTTTTGGCATTTGACAGCCTCCTCCCACTCCTGTCCTAGACCCCGCCTCCCCGTGCAGGTTCCTCCCTGTCACCTTTCTCCACCCCTTTACTCTGTACCTAGCCAGCCGCCCGCAAACTTCCACCTGACTGTGCTGGGCTCTCAGGCTTGCGAGCACCTTTCACATCGACCGGATCCTCAGGGGGTGGGCCAGGGCCACAGCGAAGGCGGCGGCTGCAGCCCCACCGGCTGGGGAGCCCCAGTGCTCCGAGTCTCAGAGGGCCACAGCGACGATGACAGCTGACAAGGAGAAGAAAAGGTAAGCGGGCGTCCGAGCCTGCGAGGAAGCTCACCCGAGGGGATGGCCGGGCTTCGCAGGGCCGACGCGGCCGAGAGCAGCTGGGGGAGGAGTGTAGAGAGGTCTTTGAGGTCCGACGGTGAATTCGGAAGGGTTTGGGGCGGGGGGGGGGGGTGAGGAAACCAGGTGCTCCGTCTGGGGGCGCGGTACTGCGGCTTCACAGTGGAGAGTTCTGTGGCCCGAAGGAATCGGGGATCTGAGCGTGCAAGAGGCCGTGAGGCCGAGGGAGATGGCCCTGCAGGTCGGAGGTGTTCCCGCGGTGTCTTCCAAAATCGCCCCCGCCTGAAACTCCGGCGCCCGCGGGTTGAAATGTTTTTTTGGTTGATTTAACTCAGGTCAACTTTCGACTTTAATTCTCGTTAGCGGTGCAGCATTCACTCCGACCCTTTGGGTTCTTCCAGATGAGTTGCTGTGTCCTCTGCGCCCCAAATTGGCAAGGGGTCGGAGGTGGAGCGCTGCGCTGACACGCTACCGCGCGGAGGGGCCAGGACACAGCCAAGGGCCCCCATTCCGAGGCCCCAGATCCCACTGGAGCTTGGAGAAACCACATTCATGGGCCCGCACCTTCACTCCGCGGGAGGGAGTGGGTAGTGGACCGGCTTCGTCGCGGGGGGCAGTGGTCTTGGTGTGCGCGAGGTGATGGCGACACCGGGCGCTCCCGCCAGATCCTGGTGTTTCTCCCGCAAGAGGACAGAGAAGGGCAGCCTCGAGCTGCCTGCTGCTGCCTGCCCTCGAGAGCCTCTAGGCACTGGGTGAGAGGCAACTCTCCGGCCAACTCTCACTGCCCTGCCGCCCTCTCCCGGCCGCTGCGCGCCTGGCCCTCTCCCCGCAAGGGTGAGAGTGCACCGAGCGTCCGCGCGGATGTAGGCGCCGCTTCGCTTCCCGCGGTCGTGCGCGGCTCGCTGCCCGGCCCTCACTTCTGCGATCCCCACCGGTGCCGCCCCAGCGCGCTGGGACTTTCAGCCCCGCGCTCGGAGGCGGCGGCGGCGGCGGCGGCTTGGCAGGGCTTAGGCTGGGGGGCTGGAATCGTATGCATAGCTGGCCGAATGGCCTGAGCGTCTGGAGATCAGCTGCTGGGCGTCCGTGAGGAAGTGAGGGGATGGGGGACCCAGACACGAAGAGAGGGGGTGCCTGGCCTTGAGCCGGGGTCCCGAAGAGCTCCGTGCTTGTGTTGATTTGCTCTTGTTCTGACTTCCACTGAGAGATTGGAGCCGGAAACCGTGTATCCTCTCGTGGAAAACGGCGGTTCCCACCACGGGGCACCGATAAGGGTTTGATAAAAGGAAGAGAAAAGCGCCCGGTCTGGCCTGGCTCCCGGCTCCCGGTCCCTTCGCTCTGTGATCGCTGGCTGGGGGAGGGGGAGCGGGGGGAGGGGGGGCTGAGTCTGCCTCTTCCGGACCGCAACTCCCCCTCTGGTGTCACTGTGGCACCCCCTGGCCTGAGACGGTGAGGGAGCCTTGGCCCGGCCACCCTGGGCCCTGAGACGGCGCCCGCGGGGCCCCGGAACAGCTGTGGAGTCCCGTGTCTTTAAGTGCAGCGAAGCGGGGAGGAGAGTTTAAGATTCCAACGCATTTTATAAAACCATTGTAGTCTGCATCATAATATACCAATAATAAGGACAGGACAACAACAACAAAAAGTTACAGTCAGCCCCCTAATTCACATTTACAATTGCGATGCCCATTGGTGAGTGTCACAGCCACAGGTGGGGCCTGAAGGTAAACTTGGCAGATGTGTGAAGTGTAACTTCCCCCGTGCGGCTCAGCGCTGGTTCTGGGCTATTAATCCATGCAAGAAACTTGGGGACAGGAGACACATTTTTTTGACATACCTAGTGGCAGTGATCTCTCTTCCTTAGAGATAGAGGGAGCCGGAAGAGGAGCAGGAGAGAAAAAAGTGGAGTAATCAGACTCCTGATTCTTCGTGAGAGCTGCTAATTTTAAGAACCATTGCCAGGATTGTCTGTGAGTTGCTTAGGAGGCCAGTATGGGTGCTACAGTGCCCAGCGTGGCTGCCCTCTGTGACTTGCCTTGATTTTTCTGTCGCAGTCTGGCAAGGCAAACAGCGTGTCCCTCACTGTCCAGAGACCCGTAAACGGTTGTCCAATTCCTGTTGGGCTAATTGTTTAGAAACATGTTTACTTTTTGTGCCTGGCTCTGTTTGCAGGCTGGCTTTGTCCTTGCAGGACAAAGGCGTCGTGAAAATATGGGAACCGGTACATTGGAAGTTAGTGTAACGTGTAAGTGGATGTCCTTAGCTTCCCTGCGGTGCCTCCCAAGTGCAGTGTGCTGCCCGCCAAGGGGCCTCTCCAGTGGTGATTCTGTACATTAGTTCTTAAGGGTTTTGATCTTTATGGTTCAGCAGAGCCATTTCTTTCCCCACAAATTCAAGATGAATGATATTTGCAGTGTTCCTTCTAATAGCCCTTTAAGAAATGGGCAGGTTCATTTTGTTTCAAAATGTTCGTGTGTTGAAGGATATGTTAATGTTTAATAATAGTTTGCTTTCTAAGAGTTGGCTGGCTGGCTGGCTGGCAGGCCGGCTTTGATAGAAGGTACCAAAGTGCACTCATTTGGGGGTAGTGGGCATTCCCGGGGGATATCAGAGAGGTCAGGAACTGACGCCAGGTGAGAGAGCTGCCCTCACCTTGCTGCACTGATCTGCCAGGAGTGAAGTGGAGGCCTCATTAGTCAAGGTTCCTGATTCAGTGAAGAGATGGAAAGTGTCTGGGTGACTGACCTCCTGATAAGACCATTTCTGAGTTCCCTCCCTGGGAGAGTAAAGAGTCTGGACGTTTTTAGGTACATAGAGATCGGAAAGTGGTTCCAGTGGGCAATCTGGGCTCAAAGTCCATTCCCAAAGCCAGACCCAGCGTAGAATGCCTTCTCCAACAAAGGCTTGTATCACTTAGCGTGGGACCACTGGTGGAAAGGGTCAGAGACCGCTGGATCAGAAGTTTCCGGACTATCTCTTCCTCCCCCTGCCACCTGGACAGAGTTGTTCATCTGCTAAAATAAAACCCAAGTCCATCTTTTTCCAATACCAAAGACAGAAATATAGTGAACAGTTTTTCTCAATTTATATTTTCTGTAAATATTCCTTCAACATTTGACACCTTTCTCTGTTGCATTACCAGAATTCAGGGATGAGGAATTGATGTAACACATTATAGGTTCAGGTATTTACCATTTAATTCACACAGCTTCTATGAAGCTCGGAAAAATGACATGGCTGCAGGGTTTTTCACTGCTGCTGCTGGGAGCTTAGAATTATTTTATAAGGGCTACGGAAATCATCTAGTCAAATGTTTCCCTTTCTGGATTAGGAAACTGAGGCCCAGAGAGATTAAGTGATCTCTAGCCACAAAGAAAGTTAGCACTGGTAAGAATCAGAACTCTGGTTCATTACTTTCAATTAACTGTATATTCTCCTATCGTTGGCAAAAGAGTCCCTCCAGGCCCAGATTGCCTCTAGACAGAGAAGATGAGTTCCAAAGGATGACAGTGCCCCCAACCCCCACCCCAAGCACTGAACCTTACAGGAAGGAGACTTGCTTTTCTAGATTATAAAAGACTTCAGGTTGCACCAGGAGTGGTTCTAATTGCTTTTTGCAAAAAAGACAAAAAAAGTAGAGTTGGTGCTGATCTTAGTGTCTGTAAACTTTGGGAAGTATGAATCCATTGCTTCATGCTCTCCCTATATTTCGCTTAGGAAAACTTCACTTGTATGTGGACATCAGTAAACAAAACCAGTGCAAGGGCTGCTCCCCAGGGGAGCAGATTGCTTTGTGAAGGAGAGAACCCCTGTTGGAGGAGACATTCAAACATTTATTAGACTGATTCCTATTTTGAGTTAGGTAGCATTTTCACTAGGGGTGAAAACCATGAGACTAAAACTGTTTGATTCATTTTTAATGTAAACCTATCAGTTTCTGCATGTGCACATACACACATCCAGTGATCCTCAACTTTCTAGGAATCTATTGTATAAAGTGTTTACAAATAGAAGAAACCAATCAGATCATCTTAGTGCTCCAGGATTTCAGCCCAATATGTCTAAAAATATTTGCTGTCATTAATTATCTCAAGATTTTCTACTTCTCAGGAAATCAATCCAGTAGTATTTGCTTTTTTTGTATTTTCTCCAGTTCTGTTCCACACCAACTTTTAATTTTTAACTAATGAAGCTTCTCTTTTGCTTTTAGTACTGACCATCACTGATAGTTCATAATAGGTAGGGCATTTTCCAATAATGTGAAGTCAGCAAAGTTTGTTCACTGGGCCCCCAGTCCCCCACCCTCTCCAGTACTATGCTGTCTGTCCTGGTGATGAAAACCAGCTCTGCCGTTTACACCATAGTATAAATCAATAAGACAACAAATAGGTATTGGACACCCACTCCCACTCTGGATAAAATACTGAAAAGGAGACTATGGTCCTTGTCTTCAAATTCCTTAGTTTGGTAGGGGGCGGGGAAAGACATACGAGGAAGTTTCCCTGAAAATGCAGGTAGCTGGCAGCTTACAAGTGGCTTTTCTGTTGGGATCAAATATTTTGAATCCAAGGATAAGACGCTCTCGGCAACATTTCAGGCAGTAGTAATCATACACAAAAGTGCACACAATTATTAAGTATTGTGTGTGTTTGGAGGTAGGAGATTTGGTTCATAGTTTTCCCTGGAATCACCCAGGGTAGGTGCTGACCACCAGCATAAACTGGCTCTGAGTTCAGGTCAAACTCCACCGGTCAGTATTGGGGCTAATGAGAGTCAAGAAAAAGTGGAGGGTTCAAGTGCATTCCCTGCTGCGTACTTCGACACCAAAGTCAGAAGGGCCCTCACTGACTGTTTGCTGTTCTCTACCCGCTTGCTTCAGGCATGGAGGGAAGCTTTAGTGAGGCTCCAGGAGGGATAGGGCTTGAGATTCTGGTCCCACTAAGGATAACAGTGGAAGCAGCTACGACTCCAGAGAGGGCAGGGGAGATGGAGCTTCTTGAATTGGACTTTGTGAATGAGTTTCAGAGGATGGTCTGTGGGCCTTTGAAATTACATGCAAAGTATTATGTATATGAACATTTCTTTTTCCTGAGGGAAGTCTGTTCGGCTGTCAATAGCCTTTCAAAGGTTCTGTGATCTGGACAAGGCAAGCCCTGACGCTTAGATGCCTGGCTCAGCGACTGCCTTACATTTCGGTGTCTTTCTGTTTGAGTCCGAACGGTTCCAATGTTTCACCACCAGTGTCTCTCAATGCCCTGGAGATGGGCTTGGTCGGCATGTGCATCCAGCAAAGACTCTGTGGTACTGCTTAGCCATACCTGCACCCGTGTCTGCCCTCAGTCATGGAAGAAAGGGGACTGACAGCCCCGCAGTTGTTCGGAGGTCATTTCATGCACTAGGAGTGCATGTGTGTGTCCTAGGAGAAATCACATGTGCAACAGGACAAAACAGAAAAATTGGAGCACTTAGTCTTATTTGTGTAAGCACTCTCCTTCAAAACTTTACATGGGTCAGTTCATTTAGTCCTAATAACAACCCTGTGAGATAAACCTTGTTATTATCCCCCATTTCACTAGTGGGAAAACTGAAGTGTAGAAAGGTGAGTTGCCAAAGTTCAAATAGGTAGCGTGGGCGGAGCTAGGATTCGAACAGGGCAAAATGGCTCCAGAGGCTATTGTGTTAACCAATGATGCATACTGCCTTACCTTCTCTGAGAGATCCATAAAGTGTTTATTACCATTCTGACTCGTGGTAAGTACTCCATAAATGATAACTGCTTTTGTTACTGGATTTATAATTATTATAATTACTTTCCTTTTTGTGACTCGTCATTTGTATTGAGCCTGGCACTCAGGCATGGGTTGAAGATCCGTAGGGTGGACTTGGCCATCCTGGAAATTCTTCTTTTCGTGGGTTTTCCTCAACTCTGGCAGGAGGTGGTTCTTTCTTGCCCTTAAGGAGTTCAAAGCTTTCCACCTCCCACCCTTAACTGGTGGCAAAACTTCAATAATTACTTTAGCCTTTGGACTCCATTGTGCAGAAGAACCTGTTAGAAGTCTTCCTCTGTGGCTTCTGAAAAACCATCTCCAAATCAAGATGCACAAGACTTCCTCTGGCTCTTTTGATCTTTTGAAATTTCAAGCACAGGAAGGAAAGAATGGATGGGGGAATAAAGAATAGCTATGATCGTTGCAATAATAATGTCGCATTTTTATAGAGCCCTTGTTCTCATGAGCCCTGAGCGTTCATAACCATCACACTATTGACTCTGCACGGTGAACCTAGAAGTCATCTTGAGTTTTCACTGTGCTGTAAAGCAATTGCACGGACTCAGGTAACACGCTGAAAGAGAGGCAAGCCATGTCAGCAATTGCACATCACTCTATGTGTGGTGGTCACATATGGGTGCATGTCGTTCACAGCTCTGTGACTTTCACATAGAGGTTGGGTGTCATTTGCTGCCAGCTACCTGGTCCTGCTACTGGAAGCCACCGAACTGATCTGCAAGCATGAAGTCAAGAAGAGTGGCTGGAGCTTGAAAATCTCTGGTGCCGAGGAAACGGGTGTAGAACAGACCTTATCTACTCCTCAGAGGCCTTGTTTTTCCCCCTAATTCCTCAAGAAATACTGGTTTGCTTGACTGCCTGGGGCTGTTTCTAGGGGCCACTCGCACGTCGGCCAGATTCTTACTGCACGGCATGACTACCAGAAGCATCATGAGTTCCCAGGAGGTGCACCCTCCCCTTCCCCTTAAATGGAAAAATTCTTCAGCTTCAAAGTTACAAGTAACTTCTGTGCAAGATAATGACTCTGGGAGACAGTTCCTCTCCGCATTTAGAAAGATATTTCAGAAAGGGTGGTTTGTCAATGAGGAAAATGACCCCATTAAAAATATACATGTGTTTATTCACCATTCACCCCCCTGACATTTCCCCCCAGTGCTACGAAGCCACGAGAGTGGATTGTTAAAACTCTTCTTCCATTCCTCCAGTGAGTCCCCTTCAGTGCACCTCCTCGCCGTGGCGCCCTCCAGTGAAAAATTCAAACCTGAGAGGTCAGTGCTGGAAACCCTAACAGAGAGGGAGTTTGTTGTCTTAGGCCGTGGGATAAAACACAGCTGGAACAATGACTTGTTACATTGCACTCATGAGTGTGATGCTGAAGGTTAACCCCCACAGCCCACAAATGCTGCGGGTACAGCCGGTCTTGTAGTCTTTTTAGAGATTAATCAACTCTATAATAGCTCTAGTTGGTTCTTTCTGTCTCATTTTCAGCCTGAAGTGCTCTACTCGTGACCAGGGACTGTGGGGAGTTAGTGGTTTGCTATGAGTAAGAGGGCAGGGGCTTGATTTGAGACAGTTCAGAAGCATTTTCTAAATTCTTAAAAATACATCAGTGAGCCCTGGCCGGTGTGGCTCAGTGGGTTGGAGCATCGACCCATAATTGTAGGGTTGCTGGTTCGATTCCCGGTCAGAGCACATGCCTAGGCTGCAGGTTCAGTCCCAGGTGCAGGTGCATACAATCCCCAGTCCGAGGCAACCAGCCGATGCCCCTCTCTCGCATTGACGTTTCTCACTCCCTTCCTCTCTCTAAAGGCAATGAAAACTGTCCTTGAGTAAGGATTTTTTAAAAAATGCATGAATGAAAGTGTATGGTTATTTTTTGGTAGTAATCATTTAAATCACTGTGCCTAGCCAGCTGGTACTCCCTCTGTGTCTACTGATGTTATTTATATTAACAAATATGTATACTTTACTATTCATTTACTCTCCATATTCATATTGTCACTACTTTGCATAAGATTCATCTCGACTGCCTCTGGGGGGCAGAGGGAAGGAAGGGCAGCTTGTTTTCCTAATATTTGGGAAATTGAGCTGCTTGAAAGAAGCAAACCTCACCGTCTGCAGTGAAATGTAGAGTTGGATTCCTACATCCCTGGTGAGGCGAGGTGAGGTGAGGCGAGGTGAGGCGAGGCCCCTGTGTGTCACCTCGGGCTCCGGTGAGGAGGCCGGAGCACAAAGGGGATGACTCAAACTTGAATACTAACTATTCTCATTGCTAATGAGTGATTACGGCAAATATTTGCAGGCCTCCTTCCAACCTTTACGACTTCCTGTTGCTGCAGCACTTTGGAGTATTGGGAAAGACCGTCCTGGAAAAATACATCATACAAAGGTGCAGAAAGAGCAGCCGGCACTCAGCACAAACTCAGCATCAGTCGCCTGGCTCTGTCTATAATTCTGTGTGCAAACAACAAAAAATGATGCTCGTGAGGGACTGTTTGAGAATTCAGTCTTTGAATTTCCAAACAAACTCTTACAAATCAGCTCTGGGCCATCAAATACACGGGGAAATGGGACACACTATGCTTCATGATATTTTTGGAGAGTATTCTGGAAATAACAGGACTGTGCAAGTGAGTAAAGTAAAACTTTGAATTAAAACACAGGCTGTTTGATGCACACTCTTTAATGAACATATGACCTCTACATTATTTTTCTGAATGAAAACAATCTTGTTTAATGGTGTAAAATGGGACCGTATAAAATATGCCGTGTGGGGGACTCGGGGAGTTAGAAGAATATCATTTACTTTACAAAGATTCTAGAGGACATCTTGATAATGCCCATTTTGCTTTATTTGGTTTGCAAAGCATTCCAGTGAAACTGCTTTCTGCAGGAATTGTCTGCAAATCACTGCACCCTTGTATTTCTCTCCTGTGCTTGCAAGAGTGCTCAGATGCTATTTTAGAATGGCAGCATTCACTCCAGCATTGGCTGAGGTTGGTGAAGCTAATTTTGGTGCCAGGGTAAAGGGAGAGAGAAGTCATCTGCAGTGCCAAGAGGACTTTCTGGTGCCTGGGTTTGGAGCAGTGTGGTGTCACCGGACACACCGCATTTCACCTTTAGAACCTTTATTTGTGTGCTTGCACAACAGATGTTTACCCAGATATTAAGATAAGAAAAGTATGAAGGTCACATTTCACTGGTGACAAGAGAGCTTCTATAAATGTAACCATATCACCATGCAGCCGGCGTCTGTCTTTTATTCTATACCAGGGACTTAGGAGAATTAATGGTGGGAGGGGTGTGGGAGCTGGCTGTGGCCCTTCCCAGTTTTTTTTTACTTTCTTGCCTTCACTCTAGATGTCCTGGCGAACCTGAAATGCTCCTTCCATTGGGTGAGGCCCTTTGGGGTGGTCAAGAAGTGGGGAATAACCCTAGTTCACTCTGTGGCCTCCCCAGCCTCTGGAGACTTCTGGCATTTCATGGACATGAGTGGCCTGTGCATTTGCCTGCTATCTGACAACTAGGAAGCATTCTGGTGGCTCAAATGGCTTTCCTAGCCTCTCAGAAGAGGTTTAGCTGGTGCTGAGACCAGCTCTGTTTTGGGCCTATTTTAGGCAGGGTTGTCATGTCCTCAGAGCACAGGAGTCTTCAGGGTGAGAAGGGGGTGTCTTTTGTGGATTTGAACGTTTCTCTTAGAGATCATCAAGGATTAGTTGGCACACTCAGAGCCTGAACGAACACGTGGATCCTTGGTCCAGTTTTCTTTCCAAGGGCAGCCCACAGGGCGGTGGGAACACGTCTCACTGACAGTAAGGGGCCCCGCCCCTGCTCTCACCCACCCTTCACCAGCACCCGGCATGCCTCCTGAGCTCCAGCTATGCCGACCTCCTCCCTCTGCCCCAAAGGCTTCTTGGCCCAATGTCACAGGACTCGTTCCCACCTCGGCTCCCTCACCCTAGTCCCTGCATCTGGGACGATCCTTTCCTCAATTTCTACTCAAATATCTCCCAGTCTCCTAGTGTGAGCCCAAGTCCCCCAGTTCCTACAAACCTTTCTGTAGTGATTCCCACGCTGGCACCTCCCCCTCCACTTGTTTCTGACTCCTGGTTCCGTTTGCCAAAGAGCCTGCCTGATTATATTTCCTTGTTATCTAATGACATTCTCCGTGTTCTTGTCTTTCCAACAAGATCTCATGTTGCTCAAGGGCAAGGATGTCTAATTTTCTGATGTGCCCTGTAATACTGTGCATATCATGAGTCCCTCAAATCACCATTTTAGAAAGTCATAGAATTGCTTTGGGTTTTGGGAAATCCTGCCTCTTGGGCTCTGCTGTTTTCACTCATGTAGATTTGAGCCCTGTACTCATTTTTGCTTTGAAAAGAAAAATCAGGAGGACCACAGGCAGGTCTAGTTGATAAATAATTTTGCACAAAGTCAAACATCAGGCTAGTATCATGTCAGAGCTTCACTGCAAGAATGCTCTGTACACTGAGGCAAGGAACAGCCAGACAAAGCACTGCAGCTTCCTCTCAGTGTAAAAAGCCAGACAGGAAAGTGTGTGCAGGAGAGTCCCAGCTTTCACTTGGAAATCGTCTTCCCTGGGGTGCCTTCCCTGATTAGCAGCACATTGGGTACCCCTGTATTTACATTGCCTTCAGTCTGCATTGCATTATTTGGATGAGGCCCTTACAACTTGCTTTTGTTGAGAGAGAGAGAGAGAGAGAGAGAGAGAGGGAGAGAGAGAGTGTATGTGTGTGTCTATCCCTGATTACCACTCAGGTGGTAAGCCCTCCAAGAGCAGGAACATAGTCATCTTTTTTTTTCTTGCCCCAGCACCCAGAACAGAGGCCCAGTAACTATGTGTAGACTCAGTAGCTCTATGTCAGAAACTTTGGGAGCTCAGCAGAGGGTCAGAGGCACCGGCAGAAACCGTGCTCACGTCAGTTTACCCATCCTCACTGGTCCCCCACCACGATGCAGTGAGTGTGTGGAAATACTGGCACCATCACTGTGTGTCAGTGTTTGCAGGTTCCCTACCAAATCCAAGTGCCGTGCCATGCAGTGTGGTTACAAAGAGGTATTAGATGGACCCTCCACCCTCAGGAGGTTTATAGTCTAGTTGGAGAGTCAAGAAGTTCCTAAAAGTATTTTCATAAAACACTGCAAGATGGTTTTGTTAATGGATGCCCCAGGTCCATCTTTATGACATTGTTATCTTGTTAGGCAGTCAAAACTAGCTGAGATAAAACATTAAGCAAACAGTGGAAGACTGGCAGTAATTAAGTGAGAGTGAGTAAGGGTAAATAGATCTTGTGTGTTGTGAACAGATCAGCGTAGATTAGAAGAAGGTTTAGTGGAGGAGCATTAAGATCTAGGTCTTGAAGATTAGGTAGAACTTTGATAGGCAGATGCATTTGGGGCATCCCAGTTGGGCGGAACAACTGGTGCCATGTGAGGGGGCAGGAACAAACAGGGTGTACAGGCAAGGGCTGTGGAGCGACTCCTTCCAGAGCTGACTCTGGCACTTCGTTATGGGCGGGAAATGGGGACCGGGCCTGGGCCAGTGTAAGGAAGTATAGGGACAGTCCCCCCTGAGTCATGCTGTGATGGGGTCTTTGGGCTGCCTTGGGGCCATGTGAGCAGTGCATGCCTCTCTCAGGCATTAGTGGAACCTGGGGGAGCTGCTCAGGGCACCTCCATTATCTTCCAGTCAGGAGCCTGGCCCTAAGGTGAGCACCAAGGGGTGGCTGGAGAAGCCCACGGTTGTTCTAAGAGTGACCTCAAAGGCTGAAAGTGTCTCCCTCTTTCCCTTAGGAAATCACTCACCTGAAGACGTGCCCAAATCATTCTGGAATATATATATTTTTAAACTTGACCACTTCTCAGGGTAATAAACGTCTCCCCGTGTGTGAAGGGGGAGCTGGAAGGGGACAGAGCACCGCAGTCCAACATAGCGTCCCCCAGGCTCTGGGGACAGGTGCACTGACCCTCATCCTGTGCTCTCATTTTGCTGGTCAAGTCTTCATCCCCTTGAGAATTTGCTAAAGGCTTTCATTTGATCCCTTCTTGCCTTTTCTCAGTCCAGAGCCTAGGTTTTTTGAGTCCGATCATTGTGGAAAGATAGGACAGTTTCTTCAACACTCCCCTGTTTGTAGGGAGGTGGCCTAATCCAAGTCAGACCACCCCTTTTGTCGTCTCTGCCAGTAAGTGATTGTTGTGTTCCCTGTGGAGAGCGCTGCAGCCAAGCTGTTCCTGGGCCTTCTCCTCTCCTGTGAGGCATCAGGCTGTCCCCCAAAGCCCCAGCTCTGACGTTCTTGACCAGATGTTGCTAGAAGAGAAAGAAAAAGGAGCCATCTTTCTGGAGTCACCTGGGTAGGGCAGCTGAGGCTTCCCCTTCCCCCAACAGGTCTAACCTTTCACCTAGAGGTATTTAGAAGCTCTTAAGGTCATGGCTGGACACTTGGGAGCCGGGCCTTGGCCAGAGATTCTGAATCACTGGAGTAGATCCCACACCAGCAGAGCCCAAGCGAGTCACTGAGTGCACCATGCCCAGTGGTACTTCGAGGGAGGCCACAGCTCCTGAATGCTCTTGGCTTGGAACTTAATCTCATCATGACAACTGCCTGTCTCATCTCATTCCTTTTCTACCCGCTTTGTAACCAGTAAATGGCTGTAGAACTGGGAAGCTGCTGTCCAGCTCAGGCAGGATTGCTTTATTTAGTGGTATGCTCAGTAGTCATTTAAATACTCAGTCTGTGCAGGCTGCTGAACATTGGGTCTGAATCCAGGGAGAGGCGTCTGGAGCCCAGTGGAAGGAGCCCCCATCTCTGGGACTTTAGGGGGCAGATCGCTGCACAGCCTGTGCAGCCCAGCCCAGACACAGGGCCCCCTGGAGCCTTGGGCATCCCCCAGGAAGCTGCTCCAGGGTCATCCAAAGAAACCTGTAGGCTAGAAACTGGTGTTTACTTGAACCTAGCCAAAGCCTGACATTTGAGTCTAGCATCTCCCTTCCCACAGCTTCAGACAGGCCTCAAAGGCAAAAGAAGGCGTCCTGACCAAGCTGATCTGTGACTGCACTGTGAGGGGATGAAGCCCATAAACTTACCGTGATTTTTTCTTTTCCTTTCCTTTTCAAAATAAAAATTGCTTTTGAAACTTCCCACTTTGTCTCTGCTGAACTCCAAGCAAACTGCTTTCCCTACCTGACTCAGTGAGGTAATGGGGCCTGGCCACACTCAGGGGTGGTGTGGTCACCACAGACTCTGGCCAGCTTCGGGCCGTGGGAGTCTGAGATGACTGTGACTGTTGACTCCTTCTTTTCTGAGCCATTCATTGAAGCACATGAGAAACCATTTTCCACGTTCAGATCAACATGTTCAGCCCCACTTACATACACCTTATGATCCTGGGCCACCTGTAGCTTCTTCTATGGATCCAAATATTACAGCGGTAGTTATGACAGCTGAATTCTCCTTGAGTCAGAACTTCCGGGACAAGGCAGAGTACATGTTTATTTTGAAAAGGCACACACTTTCACCTTCTTGAATTCCTCCGAAATAAGCATCAGGGGCTGACTGCAAGAGTCCCATATTTCTTAGCCTCTGTTTTGCAGAACAGATGGTAAATGCTCCCAGGGCCACCTTCTTTTGGGTCCCCGGCAAAGCCTGCCTGCCGATGAGGTGCAGAGCAGCTCTCAAAAGGCTCTGGGAAGCTGCCTGTTCTAGATCCCCCTCTGACTTGTGTGACGTAGAACAGGTAATTCAGCCTCTCTTCACGTTTCCCATTCCTGTCTGGGGGTTGGACACACTAACTGCTTTCTAAAAGGGTTATTACGAGATTGAAATGAGCTAGAGTTTCAGTAAAACCATGCACTTTAAAAGTGTATTTCACTTTTAAAATCTTTTTGCAACCGTTATCTCACTAGAAAGACCTTTGAAAAGTTTAAAGTGCAGACCATTAAGGCACCATTATTAACAAGCACAGTAATATAATCGTTTGGCACATCATTACCCGTTGGCATGATTTGACAGCAGTTGGGAGTCTTAGGAGAACCTAAAAGGAGATGCTTGTTCTCAAGCCTTTAAGTCCCACCCCCCACCCCCACCCCCTGGCTGGTGTTTTTGGGATGATGGGTTCTTCCCAGTGATTTTGGGGGATGAGTTACATCTTCCCCATACGCGGAGATACAAGGAAACCTGACAACACCAAGAGACCAAGGAACCCTCCAGGACTCCTGAAGAATGGTCTGACCTCAGATGTGCCCCTTTCCCTGCCTAGCCTGTCCTCCCCTCCCCTGTGGAGACAGAAGGTCCACACCAGCTGCCATCCAGTCATGGGGGGCCATCTGCCCTTTGAGTTAGCACCCCCAAATCCCTAGACCTAAAGGGCTGGATCCACGTTACATCTGCTCAGGTTCCACTTGTTGGTTCTCATCTGACCTGCAAGACATCCTGGTGGGCTCCCAAAGGGGCCCGGTGCCTGACCCAAGTTCTTGAACAGGCCAGGCAACTTACTGGTGGACCTAGAAAGGAGGGGCATGCCGACGCCTAGAAGGACCTGGACCTGCAGGAGTCGCTAGAAGTCGCAAAGCGAAGAAGCTTTGGATGTGAAGGGCCTGGGTCTGCCACATGGTGACGGTGAGACTTGGCAGGTCACTCAGCGCTGGCCTGAGATCTGTCACCAGCAGCACCCCTGACACCTCTCGTCCTTCCTTGAGTTTGCCCTCCCCTCAACCTGCTCTCAGGCTGGCCCCCTGACGTGACCTTGGGTCCCAGCTGAAACACAACCTCCTCAGGGAAGGCTTTCTAGACCTTCCTCAGGTAGCCTCCATCCCTTCATTGCTGTTTATTTTTTTTAAACAAACAACTGAGGCACAAAAATGGGATCCCCAAGCCAGAGAGCAGCAGAGCCCATGTCAAGAGATCCCTGGCCCCAGCCTCTTTCTGCTCACCAGTGCTGCCTCGCTGGGTACCTCACTCTCTGTCGTGGTGATGTTATCGTTTGTCTTATTTGGCAATGTGTTTACGCCAGAGGAGTAGGAGCCATTGTATGTTGGTGGAGTCTGGAAATACACAACAGAGGCCCAGGAGAAGGCTCCTGTCGGTCCTTACCACGATTAGCAATTATCGGGCCAGGGGTAGTGACTGGGTGGGTGTCATTCCCCATGTGGCTGGTTCTGCGAGTTGAAACACCACTGCCTGCTCCTAGCAGAGGCCAAGGGGAGTGGGGTGCCAGGGCAACAGCCCTACTTCTGCTGGTATCATCTGCCCTACCACACACATCTAGGCCCTTTCTGCTTGAGAAATGCCCTGTTGATCCATCCAGTGAAATTCCTGTGGCCTGCTAGAAAGAGGAGTGCTAACCAGCTGGGTGACTCCAGGGCTTCGGTGTTCTCCGTCATTGAAATGGGCCAGTAGATGGGGACCAGACGAGAGAAACTCAGGTATCTTTCTAGGGTTCCAATTCCATTGTGAAGTAAAGCCTAAGTAGAGCCCAGTTCTGACTCCTAGTTCCAGGTGCTTCCTTAGAGAAGGAAGAGGGGAGGTTAAAGGTGAACAGTGGGGGGTTGGAGGAAGTCTCTTCAATTCTCCTGTAGTTCCCCTCACCTCCCCTGCAGGAGGAGGTCCTGTCAAAGAAGAGAGGGGCAGAGACTTGGAATCACTGTGGGGCGTGGCGTGGTGCCAGAGAGAAGGGTCTGAATCCACTTCCGCAGCAGCAGCAGCGGGACCACCCTCGAGGAAGCAGCGGGTTGAGGTGAGGCAGAATGCACACTGCCCAGTGGTTTTGCGAACAGCTGCGTTACTCGGAGGGACGGCGTCTGGTCTCCTGATGCCGGGGAAGAAGGGGGCAGGCTGCCAGGGTGAGTGGCAGTGCCCTGACTAAGAGACCCGGTTCCCAGCTCTGGCACCACGCTGCAGCCCGTCATGGGCTCATTCTGAGCCTCAGTCTCCACATCCATCAGATGGCTGCACGAATTGCTGCCTTGCTGATGGGTCTGGGGCTGGGAAAACAAACTGCTACAAAAGAGGGATTATTGCTGTTGTGATTCATATGTGCACGGGTATGTATTTATGTGCATGTAAGTGAACACATCTGCAGTGTTCAGGGTTGATACTGATGTGAGATGATTGACCCAATCCTGAAAGTACTGTGTCTTCTGATCTGAGGCAAAAGGGGTGAGGGGAGGGAGAGGGAACTGAGTTAGAAAGCCAGTAGCCTTGAGAGGAACAGGCGTGCAAATTACTGAATGGAGTTATCCTGCATTCGGGGTGGGGGGGTGCACTGTAGGACAGAGGTGAGTCACAGTGCATGACTGTTGGGGAGTCACCTTGAAATTGTGCCAGAAAAGTAGAAATATTGGGACTAGGGTTTATCTGCATTTCATCAGGTACATCAAGTCCTGGATGGCTTCCCACTTGCCAGAGACCTGAGGTGGATGGCTCTCCCTTGCTGCCCTGGGAAGGCTTTCTGCTGGCTTCAGCCCCGCTGAGCAAAGTCCGCTTGTTCACTGGAGTTCACACAGACTCTCTGCCAGGCCTGCCCAGAATCCTGTCTCCTCTGACTTCCTGTGCTCTTGCATAATATTTCCTTGCTTCTTGAATGGCTGCCCCCAGTGTGGGGGCAGGTCACTGACGCCGCTGGATGGACAGCAGGATGTGGAGGGAGGACGGGGACATGTGGACGTCACCCAGGGGTGCGCTGGGCCCTTGGGATTGAGGGTAGCAGGGACAGGGTTCCCCAAATTACTTGGCAGAAGATTTTAGCATAAAGGGGGTTAGGGAGACACATACACCAGTCCCCATAAGTTATCTTTCCTGTAAAATTATTTTTAAAGTAGCTACGTTGTTTTCTTCTGATTATAAAAAATATACACGTTCTCTGTAAAAAGTCACAATACAGGAAGGCATCCAGATAAAAGTAAAAATCACCAAAATTCCACCCTCGGGAGGTAACCACTGTTAACACTTCGGTGAACACACTTCTTCTGCATAATAAATATGGACATACAATTCCAGAATATTCTCATATTATGTGCTGCTGTGAAAATGCATTTTCTATACAGCAGTAGACCGGAATTATCTCTGGCCATCCAGGTGCACAGATGCGATGCGGCTGTATTAAGTTGTACCGATAGAGGTGGCATCATGCAGCCACCATTCGTTGACGTGTCCAGGCTCAGAAAACAAGCTCTAACCGGCCTGCAGATTACTCTCAAACCCGAATGCAGCATCTCCTCTGTGTGCCGGACCAGTGCACCAGTGAGCTCTGGTGTCCCAGAAATAACTACAAATTAAAAGGTTTTGTGCCCGTGTAGGCCTTCTCCGGGCTCAGAGTCTCTCACGTGATTACAGAGAACAGCCGTGGCCGGGCAGGCTGTCAGGGCTGGGCCGGGCCTCCTGGTGTAGCCCCTGCGTCTGCTTGGAGCAAGAGGCCATTGGCTGGGAGAACGAGTTTTTCTTCAGCAGCATTACTGGGCCCATGATTTCAAAGGAGCTCCATTTGAAATTTTAATTGGTGATTGCCTTCCTGAAATGTTGTGACATAATCCATGTCTTTTAAGAGGTTCCCTTCCTTCTTTACACAGTGGTGTATTCACCATACTGAAAACTTGAATGCATCATCCATGTCATTCATATTTGTTGCAGTTAGAAGATCTAAAAAAATTTTTTTTGGCTGAAATAGATGCTATCCGTACAATGTTTCTGTCCCATCCCTGAAAGCTTTGTGGTGAGCTTTTTCTCTCCCACTGCTGAGTATGGTTGGACGCGGGGCGTATATTTACAGTGAACTTCAACGTGAAGAACTCCTGCTCATTTGGGAGCCAGGTGTGAATCATTGTCAAGTCGATGGGACATTTCTTTGATTTAATCAGTCTTAGTTTGAGGCCGGGGCTCGTTGCTTGTGGTTGGAAAGGGCCTGTTAGGTTTCCTTTCGTTTCCCACAGCTGTTGCAGACTCTTCTTCCGTCAAAAAGCTCTGGTCAGTTTAAATATGTTTATTTCAAAGTTCTCAGGCATCGTTGTTTAGAACAAAAATTTGCAACAGAATTTAGCATTGGTAGCATCCAAACCTTCTACACCATCTTGTCCATCTCTAGGGAAGTAACCTCCTGTGACAATTCACACAATTACAATTGCTCCTTCCATTCAGTCGCCCAGGGCTCCCTTTTCTAGAATTCCTGGCCACACTGTTATGACACCCTGTTCCTAACCACACTCCTGAGGCATTAGGAGGGGGATAGGAGTTAGGAAGAGGAAGTAATATAGTCTTTGCCTGCTTTATAGTATTTTCGGCAGGTAGGTCTTTAGCAAGTTGATCCTGTGGTTGCTCCCTTTCTCAGTCATCACCTGGTTCTGGCGAGGTCTCTGCCATGTGTGCACCTCTGGGGAGCGGGGAGGGATGACAAGACTGCACTGACCCTCAGAATTAGGAAACAGGGCTTTGTTGAAATTGCTCTTCTGTACAATGAACATGCAGCAGCTGCTGGCATGGAAATACCTACGTGGAAAAGCACACGCCGCTGGCAGATGACTTTTGCAGTGCTCAGTGTTAATCTGATAAATGGCTTTTTTAATAGTAGTTTTGTGGGCTAATGGAAAGGTCGAAGCAAACCTTCATTAACAGGAAAAGGGATGGGGATTTTTAAGTCACCGAGTGCACACACACGGGAAAGCCACAGCTAAAGTGTTTCTTTTCCATAGCAGAGGTGCTTGGAGAGTGGCACGCCAAGGCAAACTGGGAACACTGTCTTGGAAGGGTGAGGCTGCTGTTGTCATTGTAGATGTCAAGCATGGGGAGGCTTTCGAGTCCTTTTTGTTCAAGACATTTACTTTGAGATCCTGGGAGTTCTCTAGAAGGCTTGCCTTTTGGTGGTTTTCCTTTGGTTGTGTGAGGTGGGGTGAAGGTGGTTAACTATTTTTTTGTTGTGCTAAAATACATATAATGTAAAGTTTACCATTTTGACCATTTTAAGTGGACGGTTCGGTGGCATGAAGTACATTCACATTGTCGTGCAGTCATCACCGCCCTCCATCTTGAACTTTTTCATCTTCCCAAATTGAGAAGTCTGTATTCATTAAACACTGACTCCCTAGCAACCACTGTTCTACTTTCTGTATGAATTTGACTATTCTAGGTATCTCATCAGAGTGGAATCATGTAAGATCTGTCCTTTTGTGTCTGGCTGATTTCACGTAGTATAATGTTTTTGGGTTTCATATAGCATGTCAGAATTTCATCCCTTTTTAAGATTGAGTAATGATATTCTATTGTGTGGACATATCACATTTCATTTATTCTGTAAATGGACATTTGGGTTTCTACCTTTGGCTCTTGTGAATAATGCTGCCAGGGACATGGGTATACAAATACCTGAGTCTCTGCTTTTGAGTTTTGGGGGGTGTGTACCTGGAAATGGAATTGCTAGAGCATGTGTAGTTCTATGTTTAATTTTATGGAGGGACCACCATAGTGTTTCCCACAGCACCTGCACCATTTTACGCTCCCACCAGCAATGGATGAGGGTTTTGATTTCTCCACAACCCCATCAACATGTGTCACCTTCTTTTTTTTCTTTTAAAGCCATCCTGGTGGATATGAAGTGATATTTAATTGTGGTTCTAACATGCATATCCTTAGTGATTAGCAGTTTGTTTGCCTTTACAGATATGTTTCCACCGTGGCCTGCGCAGGAATGGAACTCACTGCCCCATTGTCTGTCTATACTTTGAGGTGAATGAGACCAGCCCTGCAATGATGTTTCTTGGGAGTGAAGAGTGGAAAGGAAGGAGACACCATGTCATTATTATATACAGCACAGGCCCCTCAGTAGACCCATCTTCAAAGCTTGCACTGTGGAGCAAGTGACACTGTTTTAAAATAGAGGCTGAAATAACGGAAACCCTTTGGATGAGATTTCACTGAGGAAGCCTGCGGCAGGCTGGGCCTGCCCTGTATAATCCTTCCTGCGTTAGTGTGATGTGTGGGCATAAGTGTCCTCTTCCCTGAGAACAAGCATTGTTGTCATCGGCTGCAGAGCCTGACCCATCCTCCTTCCTCTCCCTAGGGAGGAAGTCCCCCAGACATCTTGCCAAGGGCTTTCTTAGGTCTTTAAACTACCCCACTAGATAGAATTTTGCCACCTGAAACAATATATACACCCCCACTTCTTCCCCACCCCCCAGGTTCTTGTGTTGACTGCTTGTATTTTGACAAAAAGGGAAGAACTTAGAATTAATTGAGCACTTTGCTAGTCACTTTGTAGCCAAAGAAAACATGATTTCTGTCTTTAAAATCGGTGCTGTAGGACTTACGATTCTCTATGTGACTCTACAACAGGAGTTCCAAACTTCAGCATCCACGAGAACCACGTGGAGGACTTATGAAAACTCAGATTGCTGGGCCTCGGCCCCAGAATTTCTTATTCAGGAGATCTGGGGTGGGGCCTGAAAACTGGCCTTTTTATCAAGCTCCCAGGCGATGCTGATGCTGCTGGTCTAGGGACCACACTTTGAGAACCACTGCTTTACATCAACCCTGTGAAATAGTCATTGTTCTCACTCAGAGGATCTGAGTGGTCAGGAGGTCCGATGGCTTGCCTTGAGTCGTGCAGTCAGAGTGCCAAGTCCCAGAAGTGAAGCTGGAGGTGCTCCCTCCAAAGCCTCTGCTGTTGCTATTACATCAGGAGTGGCAGGTGCACAGCCCTTGAGCATCCCCCCTCTAGCCCGCCCAGGACAAGCAGTGCTGATCGGTCACAGTACCTCTGAGCCCAGAGGCGGCCTTGGTATTCTTGATACACTGTCCTGAGCAGCCATACATACCCATCAGTGGGAGCTGGAATTAGTGGAATCATGGTACCCCTGTACCATGAACAGAGACATCAGCAAGAGCAATCTATTAACATCTAGAAAGAACCCTAGCCTGAGCTCCATCCAGTGGGCTGTGCTTAGGAGGGAAGCATCACTGCCCCAGACTGTGCTGGGACCTCACTGCTCATCAACCAAGTCTTCATTCAGCACCCATGCAAGACAGGATGCTTGGCCAGCAACCCTTACCCTTAAAAAGTTTAAGATCTAGATGACATTAATAAGAAGAGATTTTTCTTAAGCAGCCATAATTTGTCTAATTCATCTCTGCTACAGTTTACTCAAAAGTTATAGGCCATTATGTGGCATTAAGTTCAGTAATGGGTAGAAAATAGTGCTCAATACTTGTTAATGAAGATAAGCACAAAGTAGACACCGGAGACAAATGTGTCCACAGTCGATGAAATCTTTTAACAGGGGCAGGAGGAATAAGTAAGATTGAACAGAGATAAGGCCTTGCATTTATGTAGCACCTCTGAGTTTCAAAGGCATCCATAGATCTGTATCTTCTTTGCATTCTTATGAAACAAGAAACTAGTAAAAACTAGTGAGATAAACAGATCAAGGGAATACGTAATTCTTTTTTTTCTCCCTAAAAATCATGAATTGTTTCAGGCATTGCCACTGCTATGGCCCTCGAAACCTTGCTTATAGTTTCCAAAGGGAGTTAATGGAAGCCAAAGCAGAATTTTACAAAGGTCAAGAGTTTTCTAAACTATATACCTGAGTGATCAAAGGAGGCTGATTGTGTTGGGTGTGATTCTCCTGTTTTCTGAAATAAGCTGTCACTGTCTTTGGCATGTGTCTCCTGGCCGACGCAACATCTGGCTGTCCTCATCACCAGCAACAAACACACAGTCTGCTTCAATTCTGTGTGCAGGGAGATATCTAGTATCATTTGCTGTTTGTAAGCAGCTTAAAAGCAAGGCAGGCTGAATTATGTTTTTGCATGTCTCGAGTGCCCCACATGGTACTTCGCAAGACCTATGTGTAGTAGATACTTAGTAAATATTTATTATCTGAAAGTGCAGACATTGTTTTAAAACCTTGGGGCAAAGAAACAACATGACGATTATCAGTGTACGTGTAGGAGGTGCTCGTGTTTTCACATCTGTCCCCTATGTCTGACATGAGAGTGCACATCTGTTGGTACTTGCGTGTATGTACTCTTCAAAGTGTTGGGTGACTTTGCATCTCAGATCTGAACTGGGCACCTAATGGGGTTACAGAGAAGACTGAAGATGAGGTCACGGTCAAGCATGGAAAAGGGCATCATAGGGAAAGTATATGTTGGAGGAGGGAAGGTAACCCCAAGAACAGACTGGTCCAAGGCTGTCTCTGGCCAAACCAGAGGCAGTTAAGGGAGCATCAATGTTTCTTACCTGGAAGAGTCTTCCTTTGTTTTGCCTTGTTGATTGTTTTAAGAGGAAAAACTATAGCACGTGCCCATCCCTCCCTCAGGGACTCCCTTTGTATAGAAAATTTAACTTTGTCCACTCATTCCTAGTGCCTGTATTTCCACCGAGTGTGCTCATAGTCATGCCTTTTTTTAAAAAATAAGACCTCTTATGTGGCCTAATTGGCAAAAGGAAGGAAACTTCATCCAATGATATATCCTGAGACGAGAAAGCTTTCCAAAATACTGCATGGGCCTTCGATGAAACCATTTATGAGGCTGAAAGTCAGTCTCATGCAGACACACAATGGTGGCTCAAATGACCATTGAAAGCCATTGACCATGGCGATGAAGGTCCAATGAATTGATCCATAAGTACAGATTATTTGATGGTTAAAAAAAACTTAAACATAGAGCCTCCAGAGGGGGGAAAAAAAAAGAGGTGCCGTCATGATGTCCCCTGTCCCAGCTGCACAATATATGTATGTTGACAAATCCACTTGGTTTGGGAACAGCATGTAGATGCTAGGAGCCCGAGAAAAGGAAGGACAGTATCTCTGCTGTCCCCTCTGACTGGATGGTGCCCCATGGGGGGCAAGATGGGGGTAGTTAGAATGCAAAGTGGTCATCTTTGGGCAGCTTCTGGTTGTCAGGGATTTTCCGCATTAAGTTTTAAGGCCATATATTAAAAGCAGCTACGTAAGTGGGAAGCCAACTGCACCTAATAAAAGGCTTTCCAGGAGAGGCAGGGCCTTCCTTCTGGAGCCTGGTTTGTTAAATGTCAGGGCAGGAAAACCCAAAAGCCGTCAATGTGTCTGCCCTGCACTGAAAACAGATCCGACCGGAGCCGACTTCATCGCCTGCCCGAGCCGTACTTCCGCCCAGCCTAGCGTGGGCACAGACCTGAGCTAAGTGCTGGAGTGGGAAGCTCCCCATTGACAGAGAGGTTAATATTTAGATGTGTTCGGTAGCTCATTTAACACTGACAGAGAAGAAAAGCTCTCCAGTTTATCCTTAGGATGGATTGGACCTTTCCAGATGGAGCAGAGAAATTCCCTAAGGACAGACCCCTGGGAGGAGCTTAGGTCCTACCTAAAGACACAGAGAGCGCAGCTGCCATGCATCTGGGGGACCCATTGCTCTCCAGTGGGCAGTGGTTCTGGGTGTTCCGGGTGGGAGTCCTCGATGGTAAATAGTTCTAAGAAATCATTGTTGTATTGTATTAGACTATTAATTCCCTTTGAAATTCTTTTATATAATTATTTGGGGGCAGGAGGGAGTTGTTTTGGCCATCCTTTGGAGATGGGAGAAGAACATGAAAAAAAAATACTGCTGCCATGGGCATTGCCTGGGGGCTGAGGGACAGGGAGAGACATTGAGGGTGCACTTCCCTTGCGGTGGAGGCCCTAGCAGTCTCAGGGCAAGAACGTCCTGTAAGCCGGTGAATGATGACATGAGTTGCTCTGGCGGTGACCTCCTGGCAGTTCAGCCGCGATTCAAGGTGAATCAGATCAATACAGGGTAACGGTACGGTAGCTGATCAGCTTTCTGTTGCTCAATAGGAGGATTCTGGCCTGTGGGCCCGGCGTGTCAGGCAGACGCTGGAGCAGGAGCTCCATCACCATGTTCTCCGCCCCGGCCTTCTGCCGCAGAAGAACGCCGTGGTGTCAGGCGCCTTCTCTTCCGGGAAGTTTTATGTGCTTTCACCCATAGCTGCTGCATGGATTAAAAATTTGGTAAAAAAAAAAAAAGGTTGGAATTCTATTACCATTGTTTTTCTTTTAGAACCCATGTTAGAGCTTTTTGCTTTTAAAAACAGGACACAAAATATTGAAGAAACAGAAATGGCTACCTACAACGTTAGTGAAAGCCCCTCACCTCCACCCACTTTGAATCCAAAGAGAGAAAATAGCGGAGCTTGTAGCGATTACTTCCTGCAAAGGAACTGTAATTATGGGGCCCAGTTGGTCTTCATAAGAGGCAGCCTTGGAATAGCATAGATGCTATTTTGAATATTTGAGAAAAGGGTGACATTCAGCAGATGGAGACGACTCTGCGCGCTGGCACTGGGGCAGGAATCACTTGCCCCTGGGGATAGCCCAGTTTCCTCTCCTGTGTGGGTTTGGGAAACGCTGGAATCCACTAGTCATTGCTGACTCTCCCACCAGCGGGGGGTCAGCTTATGCTTCTGTGAGAAGCTGGGGGAGTGGCGAATCTGGTTTTCACTTAACTTCCAGTCCCTGCTGCATGATATCAAGGGAAGCAAGACTTTTTGGAGTGGCTCAAGCATGGGGGTCAGGATGGAGTCTTCTGTACAGAGGGAAAGAATAAGGAAATAAAAACCATGAATAGGCTGCAAAAAAGAGTCGCTGGATCACCTGCCCATGGAGTGAACCTCCCATGTGACTTCATGGTTGTGCAAGAGTTGGGCAATGTTTGGCTGGGGTGGAGAGTCCTTGGCAGAGGCATTTGTGCTCCTAGTAGATTCTTATCTCCCCCATGGGGAAAACAAGTATAGGCAAACCTCGTTTTGTTGCTCTTCGCTTTACTGTACTCCACAGATGTTGCTTTTTTACAAATCGAAGGCAAGGCCTTCTACCAGCAAAAGATTACACCTTGCTATATTGTGATACTTGCCTTATGGCGGTGGTCTGAAACCAAACCCACAGTGTCTCTGAGGTGTGTGCCTGTAAGTTCTGCACAGCATTTTGGGAGGAAAAAAATTATTGCCTTACCTAGCCTAGCATACTTTATTGGTGTCTTCCTAGAGTTTTATTGGACAAACACCCATTCCAGGGGAGGCACTGGGCTGGAGACCCCAGAAGTATTAAAGAAAATCAGATGCCTTTATTCCTGCCCATCAGAACTACAGTCCAGTGGGAGCTGGGTGGGGGAAATTATATATATATATATAAGCAGGCTGGTGATCACAGACAAGGCAGGAGATGGTAAATGCCGTGATAGGGACATGGGGTCCTAGGGGATTATGAAGAGGAGAAATGGGATGGAGTGGTGGTAAGATTATAGGCTCTGGAGCCAGAGAGCCTGGGTTCAAGTCCTGACTCATTTGCTATTAGCTGAGGCATCTTGGATAAGTTCAACACTCTGTACCTCTGTTTCCTCAACTGCAAAATGGAGGTGATTATAGTATCTGTATCAGAGGGTGTATCTTAAGGCACCTGAGGTTGGTCTTAGTTTCAAGACCAGAAAGGAGGAGCTGTGCTGACCATGAGTTAGTGACTGACCACTCCTAGGCCCCAGTTTCCTCCTCTGTACGTTAAAGGGGCAGGATTGAAATGGATAAATGCTAACATTTTTCTTATTCTAATGCTACTGAGTATATATTAAGTGCCTGCTGTGTGCCCAGTACTGTGCTGAGCATGATGGAAAAAGATAAAGTAGAATATGTGGTCCCAGCCCTCAGGAAGCTATAATCTAAGGGAGTTATAATCTAAGGCAATGCATTTTTCCCTCCCAAAACGCTGTGCAGAACCTTTAATACAGGCACACCTCAGAGACACCGCGGGTTTGGTTTCAGACCACCGCAATAAGGCAAGTATCACAATAAAGCAAGGTGTAATCTTTTGCTGGTAGAGGGTCTTGCCTTCAATTTGTAGAAACGCCGTTACTCTTCAGGAGACTGTTAGAGAGCTAGAGAACACTAGAAACTAAAACTTGGTTGTATGGTGGTAAGGGAATAGGAATGGAGAGTGTAGAGTGGACCAGAGTGTTGGGACATTCAACAGAGATCCAATATAGAGGACCACAAAGACTACGGACAGGAGCTCAGGCCTTTTACCAAATCCAAGAATTCTGAAGCCGGGAACATCGCATTAATATTTAAGTTCAAGTTGAATTGTAGAAAAATGATGGTTACCTGTTTAGGATTTAGATAGGACATGATTAAAACTCCTTGCCCAAAGCAGTGGTATAGCCTGAAACCATATAGAGACTTACATTGGTTTTCCATGTATTCTTGAGTGATTTTTCTAGTAAAAAAACAGTGCCTAGCACACAGTAGGTGCAAAACAATTCACATGTTGAATAATGTGTGGAAAAATCTAGTGGTCTGCCTGCTTCAGCTTTGAACAGCCCAGAGCACTCTGGTGATGTTCTCAGCCCCTCCTCTAGAGGGCAGCACACAGAGGTAGCCCTGTAGAGCCTTCCAGCCACGGCTGTATTAGAGTTTAGTGTTGTTACCTTACGCAAAGTGAGTTCTCCTGCTCCCTAAGGTTTCCCCACCTTAGGGACTACAGGGCCTCTCTTCCCAGCAGTGTTTGAATTAGGTTTTGGGAAAATTTGGCAAGAGCCTCAAATTTCTCCTGCAACCTGACTATCCCATAGCTCTCAAGGTAGATATGCAGATTGGGCCATTTATTACCCTGGCCTACACAGGTGCCAAGAGGCTTCACAATACTTGACAGAGACTGCTACATGCTGAAAGAGTGGTGTAGACTGTGAGGTCACCCCAGCCTGGCAACTGAAGATACTCCCTGGAAGGGGTGTGCTGAGGCTTGAACCAGCCTTGAAGAGTGAGTAGAGACCAGGTGGGCCAGTACCCTTCACTCCACTCCTCACTGACCCATCCCCGAATTGGTCTGGTGCTTTATTCTGGGGGGAGGAAATGATACAGAAGTGACAGATGAGGCACAAGCATGAACACTTTGGTCTCAACCAGTAACTGAGAATTCCCCCTCATCACCTAAGCTGTCAGTGGTGGCCTGGCTTAACAGGTTTGTTCATGACATCCTGGCTTCAGATGAGCGGACCGCAGACCATCACAGAACTCTCTGCTGAATTTTCTCCGCAGGAGAGAACCCAGAAACCCTGGTCATGCTTGTCAGTACCTTTTGTCTATACAGCACCCTGTGTGAAGGCGCAAGTACATGTGTTTGCTGTCAAAACATCCTTTCCCATAAGCACCCACAAAGGCAGGGGGGCCAGGGGGTCATGGAGGTTCAGAAGGGTGAGAGGTGCAGTGACTTCTTGCTGTTATAACCCTTCAGAGAAAATGAGAGACGAAAACTGGTCAGAACTCAAGTCTGCTTTCCAGGCCAGTGTTCTGAGCACCTTTCTTCTCTTCCAGTTTTACCCTTGTCTCATTGCCCCTCCTTTGCTTTCATAAAAAAAAGTTATTTTCTTTCCAAATAAGCAAGATGGAATCAAACTTTACAACCTCCAAATGTATGAAATAAACATTATTCCTAATGAGTCTCTGGGAAAGTGCTCACCTTTGAACTTGGCCAAGGATTGTGGAGGAAAGAAAAAGTCTTAAGAGCTTGATAGTGTGTTAGAGCTTCTTGGACTTTTAAAATCAAGCTACATATTACATTTTTTTCCCTTAATAAGGTCAATTCTAGAAATCCTTCCTGGCTGATTAGACCATGTCCAAAAGCGGAGACCTATGGTTGGCCACTGACCCTAGTCTGGGGATTGTCATTTGGGTGCTAGGCGACAACAGAGTAGGAGGCTCCGTTTCTAGAATGCTCCTGCTTTTCCTAGACCTCCGCCTCTCTTCTCTCCATGCTTGCAAGGCAAGAGAGGAGCATATAGGCTCTGCTAGTGTGAGGTGAGGGGAGACCCAAAACAGAGAAGGCGGACAGATGCTGAAGGGCAGCCAGCAGCTGAAAGGCAGTAGGACTGAGGACCTCCTCCGCCAACACCAGTTTGGTTTGGTTTTCTCCTGGAGACCTTGCCTGTTTGTGTGCTCATCTTTCTTTCTAGTTCTAAGGAAAAATAGGGGCAGTAAGCTTTCTTTAAAAAAAAAAACTGTCCTAAAGGTAGAATACCACTGGCTATCTGTGTAGCCCCTGCATGCCTCATATGGAAGATTGCACCTTTTCATTTCCCCAGTTAGCTATCCCCTCACAGCCAGGAAGGCTGCCTATGGCATCAGGACGAATGATTCACAGAATGACTGAACCCAGCTAAGAATGTGTCACCACTGAACGCATTCTGATCAGGGTCGCAGGACGTTGTGGCTGCCCTGTGTTTGTTGTAACATGTAGGAGAACCAGTAATATTTCGTTTCCCTTTTCTTGACACTCTTCCTGCAAGTTTCCATCTTAATGTTTTTAACCATGGCAGAGTCCATCAAATGAGCTTCGTGTCCCCTACCCCTGTGCAGGCACGATGGGCACCAGGAACTCCTGTCCCCACAGAGGGCTGTGTGGAATCCAGATGTACACAGGATCATTTCTGAGCAGTTGCTGCTTCATGGCAGAGGCTGCCTTTCTCTTCCCTCCAGTCCCGGCACGCAAAGCTGGGCACCCAGAGGCCTTCAGTATGCAGCCCCACGTCCATACCACTTACCTTTTAAAACAAGCCATCCTGCAAAGAACAGGTTCCCTGGCAGCCCTGGGGTTTGTCGGAGGTTCTGTAGAATTGGCAACTTAGCTGTGACCTCAGAAGTCTTGGCTCTGGCAAGACAAGGTCTTTGCGCTAAAATAGGCTCAGTGCCCATGGAGATAATCACCTCTTGTAATATCCGCACAATCATCTCATTGTCAAAGCACAAGGAATGCAAAAATAGAAGAAATGCCGCAACAGGGTTGCCCCATGGTTCAGCTACCCCACGACTCTGCTCCTGGCTGAGGGCACCTAGAGACACCACGGGAGGGATGGTCCCAGCCCTTGTTCTGGCAGTCAGCCCTGACTGGCATGGCCTGGGCCCCTAAAACCTGAGCCGAGTGCTACTTCAGCAGGCCTCACACGCCTGATTTTGCTCCCTCTTCTTGGGACCAGAATCCCACTACATCATTGTCCTGGCTATTCCTCTCTGTCCTTAAAATCTCACTAAGAAAACCCGGCATAAGGCCCCCCGGTCTCCCCACCCTGGGCAATAGCAGGCTCTGTGCCCCCAGAGCGCTCATTCCTGATTTCTGCAGCGATCCCTTCAACACGGCTGAGTGTGTGGTATGCACCGGCACAGTTCTAGGAAGGATACCTGTACGTATCAGTTATCACTCACAAGAGCTCTAGGAAGCAGGGACTTTCAGAGTAACTGTTTACAGGACACTGAGGTTTAGAAAAACCCAAGTAACTTGCCCTGGGTCACAGAGGAGGGGCCTGAGCGCCCGAGCCCAGGCCGTGCATCTGGCCCCTGCCCTGCTCTGCTGGTTTGCCTGTCTCTGGCGCCGGGCTGTCGGCTCATTGAGGGCAGAGCCCTGTCCTTCCCTCTGTGTCCCCTGTGCCTGGCACAGAGTAAGCACTCAAGAAACATTGGGTGAATGAAAGCTAAGGCTCACTGAACATGCACATCAGGCGGGATGTTAATTCCAGACAGCCTCACTTCTTGCAAAAAACATGTTAAAATGCAAGGGGGTACTTGCTCGTTTAGCTCAGTCCTGGCTTTTTTGAAGTCTGGGCACTTCAGAACTTCTAGGTGTTACAGACTTGCGGAATGCGGCCACTGTACTGGGTACAGAACAAACTTGTCACAGTCTGTGAGGCAGTGAGAAGTCACTCCGATGTAACCAAAGCTGCAGCTGGCATTTTATTTTTTATTTTTATTTTTAAGATTTTGATGTATTTTGGAAAGAGGGGAGAGGAGGGAGAAAGGGAGAGAAACATTGATGCGAGAGAGAAGCATCAGTCAGTTAGTTGTCCCTCACATCTGTCCCGAGCAGGGACCGAACCAGCAGCCCCGCCATGTGTTGTAACCAGAATCAAACTGGCGACCTTTTGCTTTGTGGAGGGATGCCCAAACAGCTGAGTCACACTGGTCAGGCCTACATGTGGCATTTCAAAAATAATGAGGAACTAAGCAGGGACACCAAAAAGAGCACTTGTGAGTGGATCCTGGAGAAGCGGACCTTTGTCTTGCACACACTGGCGGCACCGCCGAAAGCCAGCTCACGGGAGCCCCCGGAGTTGCACAACCACGCTCCGCTCAGGTGTCCCCACTCCTGGGCTAATCTTGTAAATCGTCCCATCGAACACGAACACGGCGGAGTCTCTGGGGCTTCAGGGACTTTGGGGCTTTCCCCCTGGGCTTAAAGTCTTTCTCTGCTGCTGACTCACATGTTAATTATTGCTTTCCGCAAAGTAGAATTAACATTGCGACTGCCTGCCTGGATGTCATACAGCTGTTTTTATCTGCTGGGTAGAACTGAGTCTGCAGGATGCCACAGTGTAACCACGGTCCCCTCCTGGAGCAGCCGGGGCAGTGAGCGACACACACAGAGAAACCGGCTTCTGCCTTGGAGTTGCTGGGGAGAGGCTGTGGGAGGTGCTCTGCTCAGCCCAGGAAACAGAAGGTTTAACTGCCCAGGGTTAATTGACCAAAATCTCTTGAGAAGTGTGGCCAAGAGTTTCAGTGTTGCTGTCACCATCAGCATTAATGGACAGAACTGGCATTTCAAAGAAAAAATATCAACTTGTTTTCCCTTTGACTGCTGGGCTGGGTAATGAAGTAAAAATGACATTATCTCTAATAAAAGTGATTTGCAGAAATCGCTGATAGAATCTCGGTAGCAGAGATTGGCCATTAGTAGGTTGGGCAGATAAGGGGAGCAGCTGGGTTCTGTTAACCCCTCCTGGCCTGGCGTGTGTGCTGGGAGGTGGGCTTGCGGTTTGGGGGCCAGGTGTGCCAACATGAACGGAGAGCGCACATTCCCGAGCGGGTCGTTCTTCTACTCCGCTTGCTGGCCTTCACGGTCTTCGTTAGGTTTTTCATTTTTTTTCTTAGGGTTTTTGTGTTTAGTGACTTGCTTTCTTTTTTTGTTTGTTTGTTTATTTTTCTGTTTTTTTGACTTGGCGCTGCTCATTTTCTCACCTCCGTGTTACATCACCACAGGGTGCAACCCTAGCCAAGCCCTGGCATCCTCCCCGGCAGAAATCTGACTCCACGAAGGGCATCTACATATGTGATGTGAGCCCTTTGGGCGACGGGTGGTGTTGTGCAACAGGTTATTCTGTCGTGTCAAGGAGGTGGGAGCAGAGGCAGAAACGCCCCTGATCTCGTCAGGGGTTGGGGGTGGGGGCCGCCCGGCCCAGGCTTGTTCACCAGTGTCCGTGGGAGCTGACTGGCATCTGGCTCACTGAACACCCCCTGCAGTGGGGCGGCAGGCACAGCCAGCACCTTCTGTCTGGAAACATCCTTAGGGGATGGGGATCAGCTTCCTGGGGACAGTGAGGAGTCATCGGATGTTAGGTAACCTGGTGATGACTGCAGCCACTCTCACTCCTCTTTTTTAACCCACTTACTTTGGTGCTTTTCTCTGGAAAGCACCAAAGCATTATAACTGCACTCCTAAGCCCGCCCCTGGGGGTGGGGGCGGTCATGGCTGGGCTAGCTGTCACTCTAGCCTTCCGTGCTGTGTCTAAAAGAGCTAGGGGAACGGTTATTGTGGGGGCGTGGTCCAGTGCCAGGCTCTGTGATACATAAGAAATTTGACTTCCTGCCTGTGGCCTCAGAAAAGACCCTAAAGATAAGGAATAATGAAGTGATGCTGCCTCACAGTTAAGTGGTCTTGATCAATTCTCTGGGTGTGCAGAGTGGGAGGGGAGGTCAGCGTGGGCTGGGCAGAGAGGCCAGGAAATCCTCTGTGCAGGCAGTGGGCCTAGGCTGGTTCTGAAAGCACAGGGTGTGGAATGTTGGAAAGGAAGGATCCCATTTCAGGGGGGAAAAATACACCTGGGTGACAGACGGGAGTGCTCGGGGTGGGTGTCAGCACAGAGTGCAGGCTGCTGGAGCAGGGAGGGCACTGCAGGCCTGTGGGAGCTGGGTGGGAAAGCAGGTTCTGGGCAGGCAGATCTCAAGGGACACCTAGAGGCTGGACTTCGTGGTGAGGGCAGTAGGGAGCCATTTCTGTTTTTAAATGCAGAGCGATATCCCGAAACGGTTTGGGGGGACTGATGAGTTGTTCCTCTGCCCAAGTTCTGGTTAGAATTGTATTTCATCAGTGGTCAAGGAGGGAGAGGCAAGGGGAAACAGCTGGAAGATTGGGGCTGAAGTATTTGAAAATAAAGCACCACTGGAGCCAGAGAAAGCAGGTGTCCTTGGCAAAGTTTGCTTTTTGTCCCCTGGGTAGCATTTATGAGCTGCTGTTCAGCAAGAATGCCTCGCCGAGGTCTCTGTGGGTGAGCCGGAGCTCCAGCCTGTGGTGGCCCCAGGGTGGCTGCCATATTTAGAGCTCCTACCAAAGGAACCCATTTCCCTTGGCTTCACTGCCAAGAAAGAGGGCATCTCATGCCTGCTGTGCAGTGTGGCCAGAGCTCCACCAGCGGAAGATGGATCCAGACAGGGTTCTGCCCTGCCTGTGCCCTGGCACATCGGCCATAACTGGCCAATGGCATGGGCGGTTATCAGGTCATCTGACTTCCTGTACCTGTCCTTTGTTGTCGAAGGCCCTGGTCTGTGTGTGGCGCCCTGCAGACACGCAATGGTGCTTGCCCACTGAATGCATTCTCTCCACTCGGACTTCTCCTGTCTTGCACCCTGCTCTCCGGCCTATCTCCTGACCACTGGCACCCCCACTCGTGCCCCAGCAGCGTCTCTGTCCTCATCCCTCCTGCCTGCCCAGTTGCCTCCCCATAGCTGTTCCTTCTGCTAGCCCCGCCTCCAGCACCGAGCTCTCCCCTCCCCCAGCATTGTCCAGCCGTGCAGACTTCCTCCTCTGCCTCCCAGTGCATCATGGACACCACGCTCGTCCTTCGGGACTCAGCTCTTCACTTCTCCACAACCTCCCCGAGGTCAGGAATAGCAGTCCCATGTTTCATTCCATTACTTAACAGCCCCAGCACATGGAGAGGCATTCACAAACATTTGTTGAATGAGTAAAGGAAGAAAGCTATTGCTGGGTGGGATGGGGGACAGAGGCTGTGGGAAACACAGACCTATATTCCAAACTGCTCCATGCTCTCATCTGAGAGTGTACAGGGTGGGCGTGGGAGGGGAGGTCAGCGTGGGCTGGGCAGAGAGGCCAGGAAATCCTCTGTGCAGGCGGTGGGCCTAGGCTGGTTCTGAAAGCACAGGGTGTGGAATGTTGGAAAGGAAGGATCCATTTCAGGGGGGAAAGATACACCTGGGTGACAGACGGGAGTGCCCAGGGGTGGGTGTCGGCACAGAGTAACTTAAGGAAGACTTTTGGCATTTCCGGTACCTTTTGATGACTCCTCTACAAAGGAATGGAACATAGCCTCCTAAATGTGCATGAATATCTCACTTCTCATCGTAGTGTGACAGGGCAGAATTGGGAGAAAGCGTGGGCTCGCACTGTGGCCGTGAATCAGATCCCACAGCTCCAGACACGTGACCATGTAAATAGACTGGAGATCGGGGTTCTCAAGGAAGCCCAGGAGAGAAAAGGTCTCAGAGTCTCTCTGGCTCCTTTCACTTTCCTTTGCCTTTGTTTTCTCTCTTCTTTTTCTTAAATAGGGAGAAGACAAGGGGTTATGGGATGGGGGGAGGAAAGGGAGAGACCCCGGACTTCCCCCCACCCCACCTCTTCCATGTGGAAATACTTTCAATACCAGTCACCAGAAGTTCTGGCGTCAAATTGGGATTAGTAAATTAGATCCCAGGGTATTTCACTATTAGCTTATGATTAAGGGGCAGTCCCTATTAAAAAATGAAACAAATGTTATTTCCTTGGAAATTACAGTGTCTGAAGTAAAGGAGAGAGAACTGACCCTTAAAACCATATTCCGTGCTCTCGTTGACAACTGCCTATTCCAGTTACAGCTTTTTAATTTTTTCACCCGGAATGTCTGACGACACTGCCGGGGGAATTTCTGGCCCCTCCTTCCTGAATATGCCCAGTGCTGGCCCCTGAGACAGCCCAGTTCGGTTTTCTCATGACACAAGGATTATTTTTGGCATTGCGCATGTTTTCTCTAATGTTGTTACCCCCCCACCCCCAACCTCCCACCTTAGTTGCCATTTGAGAAGCAATTGTTTCGGCCACTCTGCATAAATCTGGAGGTTAATTTTAGTTCCATGTGGGGAAGGGGGAAGCAGGAGGGAGGAGGACCCCTACTTTTACCTCCTCTGCGGCACCCAGCCCCCTCTCCAGTGCCAGTGCAGAGGTCCTCTCCCCCCTGCTCATGAAAGAGTTTGCTTTCACCAGGCTCAGTGCTCTCCATTCATCCTTCCTGCCGGCAGAGCTTCAGGGGATATCTAGAGGTGACGCTAGGGGCTGCACCTCGGGGATGGCATCTTAATTACTTGGCCTGGCGGGGTATTAGAACAGCCCCATTCAGAGCGAGTTCACTCCCTGTGCAGTTGGCTCACTCAGCCTCTGTCCATAGATGTTCTCTTGTTCATGCTGCATGAGGAAATGGAGATTTCCAAGCGGGAAGCAGCCTTCCCAGTGCTTTAACTCTTCGCTGAAGGGAGGAGGCGGGCAGAGAACGAAAGTCTGAGCTGGCGCAGCTGCAGCTCCCGGGAGAGGAGCAAGGCCCCCGGGCTGGGGATGGAGGCCAAGGCAGCTGGGATCACTTTTTCTTCCCTCCCTGAGAGGGGAAGGAGAAGAGTAAAGGGCATGCTTGAATTGTACTTGCAATCAATTAGCAAATATTTACCCAGTTTGTCTGCCATGGCCCAAGGTCCCGTGACAGGGGCACAGAAGTAGGTGTTGAGTCTGTGCCCTGCCCCCTCCTCCACCAAGGCACCAAGCTACTTACAGTCCAGTTATAGAAGCAGGAGGTTTGCATAGAGAAGCCAGTGAGACAGGGAGGCCTTTAATGAAGGCAAGTGAGTAATGTGGGCAGGAAGCGCCTTGCAGAAGAAACTGAGGGTGGCCAGAGAAGCGTCAGAGGGAAGTGGAGCTGGAATTGGCCCCAAGGATGGAGTTTTAAGGAATGAGAAAGGATGTGATGATAGAGGTGGGGAAGACGAAGCGGAGGAGACGTTGAAGTATGGCCTAGTGAAACCCCATAGAGAAACAAAATGAGGGTAAGATTCTTCTTGACGGAAGAGGAGAGCTGGCTTGTCAGACTGTAGGTGGCTTTGGATTAGGACAGCATGAGGGTAGCACTAACCCTGCCAAATGTCCGCATCTCCATTGTGTCCTCGGTCTGGAGATCTCCTGCGTCCCTGCTCTCTTTCTGTTCAAAGTGTGGTCCCAGACTGGTAGAAGTAGCACCACCTGCGAGGTGGTAGAAATGCACTCCCAGGCCCAGTCCAGAACGGGGAGTCAGAAACTGCATTGTAACAAGACCCCGGGTGATCTGTGTGCACAGTCTGAGCTGTGCGGACGGGGTGATCTCGGGCGACTATCTGCCACCCTAGGTCAGTTCCCAGACTTGGTTCAGGGCTGGGAACAGGTGCACAAGTGTCTCTGAGCATCTTTGCACTATGGCTCTTCCCAGATGAAAACCTTGCATTCTGATTAAGAATTAGAATAGAATGCTTATGAAAAATCTAGAACAGAATTCATTTAAGTGGTTTTTATCCAGCGTCTTCAATTCATACCACTGTGTACTTTAGAGGATGCCAAAAGAACGGGGGATGGGGTCCTTTCCCGCGAGAATGTGTGGTCCAGTTAGGGAGACAGAAGCTGCGGAGGTGAAATAAACAGAGAACAACACGGGGCTGGACCGTGCAGTGCGGAACCTCTGAAGCAGGGTGCAGAGAGGTCCACACCGGTGAGGCCTTCCTAGAAAAAGCGGACCGTGGGAGGGCCTGAAACACGAGTGCACCTTAGACAGGCCGAGGAGATGCAGTGTGTGTTCTCCAGGAGGGGTGCGGGGAGGGGGAGAGGCAGGGACTCAGGGGCTGCAGGGGCAGCAAGCTATTCCCTGTCAGCGCCAGAGAATGCACGTGCTTCATGCTGGGGATCCGTTTTACAGCTTGGGCACCTCTCTATCTTGGCTGTGCGATTTCTTCGTCAGTGTTCTCAGCTGAGGGCTTTGTTGTAGGACCCGCGTGGCTGTACACGCAGGATGGCTCGAGCCAAACCACAGACCATGCTGTTGGAAGCTTGTGGGACCCCAAGAAAGCAGGCTGCTGATGGGTGGAAGCCCTAGAGACAACAGACCCTAAACCAGACCTGGTCACAGCTCGGGTGTGGGGAAATAGCCTCAAGCCCAGTGGAGGGGCAGGGGAGAAAAGAGCCTAGTGGCAATGAAGCATTTCATCTGTGGTGCCTACAGATTCTGCTAGCAAAGAAAGAAAAAAAAGGCAGGCATCTCAAGCAGAGAAAAAGCATTCCACTGGGCCTGGTCAGTCTATGGAGGGCTGACCTAGGGTAGGAGGGGGCAGGATATCTTTGGGGCTTGCTAGATTGAGAGCTCATCAGGTAGTGGCCTTAGAGAGCTCCTGGCCTGCGTCCCCTCACCCCCACCCCCCGCCGCCCCGTAAACCTAGCTCAGCTAAACCTTCTGACACTGGGAGAGGGACCTGCCTGTGGTCTTTCTGGGGAAAACTGCCCAATTTCAATCAAGAATATGGGATTTAGGGTCAAAGGGTAAGTGTGAGTGCTGGCTCTGTCACTGGGTGTCACTGGGCATGTCACTAACATCCTCGGGGTCTGTTTCTCCTTGTGTGAAGTAGGGGTGGGACCATACCTCCCTCATGAGATCACTTCAGGATTAAATCAGAGGCAGTGGGACAAGGGTTCTTTATCAATGCACAAGTGTTGCAAGTGGTTCTTTCCTAACCTCAGCAACAGCAGCGGCCTGTCAGCTTGCTGGGGTCCAGTGGTCCCCCAGGTGGAGTCTGCACAGCATAGGGGGCCAGGCAGTGGCAGGCATCAGAGGCCAGAGAGAACGGAAAGACAGGCAAATGCCCCCTGTGGCTGTTTGCTGTCCTCGCCTCTCCATGGGCACACATGCCACCGAGTCCCTCTGCCAGGGCACTGGGTGCGGTGAGATTGAGGTGGGTGGAATAAACACTTGACTTCTGCACTGGGGGATGAGGCCAATGGAGTGGCCATCTTCGCAGCATTGGATTCTCCAATTTCAGTGGTTGGCCATCTCTGTTCAGATGCTTTAACCTGGATGTGGCAGGAGGGAAGGAGGGTGCCCATGGGAGCCGGAGGCTGGGCGGAGAGAGTGGCTTGAGATGGGGTGCTCGGCCTGAGTGCTTGCCTTCCCCCTGCTGCCTGTCGGCATCACCACCTCCGGGCTCCACACTCAGCAGCGGCGGCCACAGGCCTGAAGGCACTGCTGCTGCCAAGTCCCTCTCCTCCCGGTTCCCAGGGGGTTACTGTGGGAAAGCTGTGGGGAGCTGGCAGCGAGCTGGACGCCCGTCATCTTTGATTATAAAAAATAAAATGCAACACCTGTTGAAAAGGTAGACATCATCGTGTTCTCCGCATCAGCTAGAAACTGGAAAGCACGTCTGGACAGCCGTCAAGGGCGCTGTAGCCCGCCCACACAACGTGCTGCTGCTGTGAATGTGTTTAAAGAACTCTTCAAAATATGATAAAATGTTAGGTAAAAAGCCATAAATCCAATGGGATTTCAACTTTTTTCTCTCTACCTTTCTGTATTTTCACAGTTGCCTACATTGCATATGCATTGCCCTTATTTCCACCATAACCCTTCCTGAAAAAGGAAGTGACCTGTGGAGATAAATGAGCTTATTAGACGGTAATGCGTGGTGATGGTCTCTGTTTCCAATTGTGCAGCCCATCCAGTGCTGGCCGGCAGTGGGCTCGCTGTCCATGTGCCCCGGAGAAAGTCAGAGCGCAGAGATTTGCTCCAACTCCACACATTCCCATTACCTCTCCGAGCCTCCATTTTCCTCACCTCTAAGATGGGAATCCTGGTGCCTGCTTTTTCTATCCTACTGAGAAAGGTTTACAGATTTCCTTAGTAAGTGCTTTATGCTGAGTGGTACAAGTGCAAAGTGATAGAACTCACAGACTTGTTGAATCAAGAGAACCCTGCTGAGGCTGGGGTTCCTTGGAGCCAGGCAGAGGGACAGTCGCTGTTACTCCTGACCACGCACGGCTTCACCCAGCTGGGCTGCACCTGTCCTCCAATTATGCAGGGTCCTGGGGGATCTGGAGCCCATGGGGCTGCTCTGTAATTGGATCTGTGGCTCTCTTCTCCGAGGGTGCCTGCAGCGGAGAAGGCCTCCAGATAAGCATCGCCAGTGGGCCCCAAGCAGAATTGACCATTAGAGGCCCGTCCTGGGTGGGCCTCCGACATTACTGTCAGCTCTGAACGCAGTCCAGGCCCTCCCTCCAGGGGCACAGGCCATCAGAGTGAGTCGGGGGGGGGGGGGCAGGTGGGGCCTGCTCAGCCCCAGAGGAGGACAGGTGGGAAGGTTGAGGTATGAGACACTTTTCAGGATTGCTCCTTCAGGGAAGGGGGTGAGTGAAAACATCCATCCCTGTTTAGCCACTCCAGCCCTCACACCCCCTTCCTATACCTCTTTCAGGACTTCAGTGTGCTAGTCTGTATAGTAGCATTCCTGTCTCCCAGTTGAGCTGTGGTCTCTTTCAGGAGAGAGCGTGCCCCTCACCAGTCTGCACACTGAAGGCTATTGATGCCTTTTCCCCCCTTGTCCAGGATCATTTGATCTGCCCAGTTCCTCTTGAATTTGCTAATCTGAGTTCTTCGTTTTTGTCTGGCCTATGTTGGTGCCTTTTCCTCCCCTCTGCAACAGATATCCCTAGTAATCACGTCTGCCTTTGGACAGACACGAGAATGTCCCCGGAAAGCTGGTCGCCAGAATACCACCCTCTTCTGAAACAGCTCCGCCACTCCTTTCGAATTGCCTTCAGAGCCAAAGACCATTCTTTAAAAAAAAAAAAAGAAAAAGAAAAAACTTCCCATTGTGGCAAGACCTTATCTCTGGGGGCACATTTTATTTTTTCAAACAACCAAATTCCATCCATAGCCAAGTCTGGCGACGAAAGGGGGTGGGTACCTGGGATAATATTGTCTGGGGTTTAAAGTGGAGCCTGTTTTATGTGGCGTTATGTCTGATTTTCTTGTATGGCTCTGAAACTAAGTCTGAAAGGACCTCCCAAAGCACTTAGTACAATGACCACGTCATGGGAGTGAAGTTTGTACCTTCTCCTAAGGTGCCTGTTTTGAGGGGCAGCTGCCTTTTAAGTGACATCTGTTCAAACCTCTCCCTCCTTATTTTCCCCTCCCTCTTTCTGCCCGTGAGAGCACCTGGCACCTCGGGGACAGTCACACGGCTCCCCAATGAATAACTGTGGTTTTTGATGGTGACTCCAAACTTGCTGGCCGCGGTGAATGTGGACACAGTGCATTTCGGAGGGAAAGAGTGAAGTGAGGTTTAAGAAGCAGGCGGCGTGTCAGTGCTCCAAAGACATGTGGCCACAGGGTCAGAAACCTGTGGCTTAATAAGCCCTCCAGGTGACTCTGCTGCAGTCATTCCAGTGAGAGTCAGAGGACAGTGTTGACGAAACACACCTCGACCCCAGTGCTCGATCAGTTTCAGTGTCCTTTGACTTCCACCAAAAATTGTGAGGGAGAACTTTTTCTTTTAAAGCTGACTGCGTTGCAACAGTGCTCCCAGCCCACCCTGGCTGCACTTGAGAATCACGTGGGAAGCTTTAAACCCTTGATGCCCCAGGCCGTACCCTAGACCTGTGACATGGCAGTCTCTGGGTGACCCCACAGAAAACCCAGGCATTAGTTCTTAAGGCTCATCTGATGGTTCCAGTGAGTAGCCAGGACTGAGAAGCACGGGCTTTGGCTCTGCTCTGATTTAATCCACGAAGCAATCACCCCCTAGGTGTGCGGGCCAGCCACTTGTCCTGATCTCTGGGACCTGAGGCTGGCGTGTTCCTCCCCCAGGCAGCCTTTGCGTGGCAGCTGCACAGCCTCACTGAGGGGTCCTGAGAGCTCCCCCAAATTGCATTTGACCTTCATTTTCTCCATTCATAGCTCCTGAAAATTGGTACCTGCTTAGAATTTCACCACCAACCAACAGACTCATCTAAGATTCTAAGATGGCTGAATTAGCTTCAGCCTCTCCCCAGATGCTTCTAAGCCATCTAACCTTATAGGTAGTGAACAAAGGGCCAAAAGGTTCATTTAGTTTTTTCTGTAAGATGGCTCTAGGAGTGCTTAGTTGTCTTTAACTTCATATGAAACAATTTTGTTATACTGTATTGTGACAGCTGTCATATCAGCCTGTAATTTTAAAAAGCTTACCAAAATTGGTGAATTTTTGTGCAGCCATTTTAATATTGAAGATGGAAGAAAATATGCAACATTTTCAGCATATTGTGCTTTATTATTTCAAGAAAGATAAAAACGCAACTGAAATGCACACACAAAAAGATTTGTGCAGTGTATGGAGAAGGTGCTGTGACTGATCAAACATGTCAAAAGTGAAGTTTCTTGACACTATTGACGTTTTGGCTAAATAATTCTTCACTGTGGGGCTGTCTTGTTCATTGGAAGATGTTTGGCAGCACCCCTGGCCTCTACCCACTAGAAGGCTATAGCAGGAGATAGCTGACATACTCAAAATATCCCAATCAATAAAGTTATTGGTGAAAATTAAAAATATATCTTACTTTACAGAAAAAAACTGAACTGACTTTTTGGCCAACCCAATAGCTCCAATGCCCCGACAGCCCACAGGCATTAAATGTGGGGTCCTGATTGCAGTTAACATCAGGGGACTATCGCTACCGAAGCAGCCGACCGCCTGGAGCAGCTGGCGGCATCGTGGTGGTCCCACTGGGCTATGTTCACCTGGAAGTCAGAAACCAGGATTCTCGTGCCCCAGAACTGATAATGGCTCCATGTTGAAACAGTGACCCAAAACTTGAGACAGTTTTAAGACAATGAAGTTCTGTCCCAAGAGGCTTTTCCTGGTTGAATTATAGCACAGACCTGCAGAGCTCTAGGACAGTTTTGTCTGTCTTTGGACTGACTGCCTGGTCCTTGATGGTTACTTCCCTTAGTTGGGATTCGGTGTTTCAGACTTTGAGTTTCCAACTGGGGGGAACTTAAGTATAAACTTGTGTGTACTTTTTTTTTAATCCTCACTGGAGGATATGTTTTTACTGATTTGAGAGAGAAAGGAAAGGAAGGAGGGAGAGAGAGACAGGGAAAGAAAGAGAAACATCAATGTGAAAGAGAAACATTGATCAGTTGCCTCCCATGCGCACCCCAGCTAGACCCAGCACTGAACCCACGCCCCATTATGTGCCCTGACTGGGGATCAAACCCACAACCTCTCAGCGTACAGGACAATGCTCCAACCCGCTGAACCACCCTGCCAGGGCTCCTTTTCAGATCTTCACCCTCCTCTTCCCCCTGTCCTGTACATAAACATCCAATTTGTGGGAAAGCATCTAACACAGTGCATTTGGAAAGTTACACAATAAGTAACAGTTTCCTTGTTGCCAGTAGAGAAATCTTTCATCCTGGACCCAGAAGAATTACGGTGGAGACAATATCTTTTAGCAAGTTACTAATCCCTCCAAATCTCTACTCTTCATCTATTAAATGGGGATAATAGTTCCTATCTCTCAGGGCTTTTGTGAGACTCACCTAAGATAGCACGCGTAGAAAACAAGTGCTCTCTGAACCCTGCAGATACCAGGAAGGCATTGTCATTTGTCCTCCCAGGATCAGCTGAGACCCTGCCTCCCCGAGCAGCCTGCTCAGACCTTGTGTGCTCACACCAGCTGGTTTCTTATCTTCACCACCTAGCGTGTTTATTGCTGGTACTTATTTCTGTAGTTAATAGAAATGTTTCAAGTTGTTGGCTCCCTAATGAGACTGCATTCTCCTTAAAAACAAGGAATGCACATTTTATTCACTCTCCAGCTCCACAGGGTCTAGCGCAGAGCTCAGCAAACACTGCCGCATCGGCATGAGGGCCCCCCGACCGAGGTCCCCCCCACCCCGACCGAGTGCCACCGACCCAGGGCGGGGTTCACGTTGAGCGTTCTGAGTACGAAATGTTGTGCTGGACCACCCACGGGTCACGGGAGGGCCACCAAGAAAGACAGGAGCTGAAACTTGGTTGAAAGAGCAACTGGGAGTAAGAAATAAATGTCTGAGTCTTTTCTAATGATGAGGATAAAATATCTTTTCACAAGAAATCAGAGAATTCTAACACGCTATGCCTAGAACTGTCATTTAAAAAAATTCTGGTCTATTGCCATTCATTCTGGAACCCATCTAGGGAGAAAAACTAAAGTATGTATTTTAGGAAACAAAGCCTCATTGACCAAAGAAGGTTCAGTAACAAGAAATAAAAGAACTGGGCAAGGTCAGCCTGACCACACTGCACCCCCGGCCCAGAGACAGCATTGATTTGGTGATGAAGGGCAGCTGTGATGGCCAAAGTCTGATGTGACTAATACTCATATTAGCCATTTAATGGAATTATTATCATCTGTCACGACGGTTTTCATTGTGGAGAGCTTTCTCACCCAGGCATACCTCAGAGGTATCGTGGGTTCAGTTCCAGAGCACCGCAATAAAGTGAGTAGCACAGTAAAATGGGTCGTAATCTTTGCTGTGAAGGGTCTTGTCTTTAATTTGTTAAAAAAAAAAAAGCAACACCTGTGACGTGCAATAAAGGGAGGGACACCTGCACTTCCAGCCCTTCTCCACTCGTCTCATTTGATCCTGACAAGTAAGGCCTGAGATGTCTCCCATTTTCCTGGTGAGGCTGCCGGGGCACCAGCAGTGCAGTTTCTCATCCAGACTCAGACAGCTGGGTAGCCTATGGCCGATATATTGAAACATCAGTCCCCCTTACTCCCAGCCCCCTGTTCCATTGGCTAGGAGGCCTCACTCATGATGAACTGTGTGAGGAAGTAGACTGCATACGCATCAGTTGGGCTTGGGGTACGGGGTGTCTCACCTTCACACTCAGCATCAATTACTCTTGCTCTTCAGTGTTGCTAACTAAATCAAAGCCGTGTTACACACTTTCGCTTGTTCTTCCAAGAGTCAGCATTAGACAGATATCTCTGGGCTGCGTCAACTTTAACTAGATAATTTCATTAAAGTCATGTCAGTGCACCTGTGAAACAAGGTAGCTAAAATGGGGCTCATGACTTTTAAACCAAGAGGCTACATGATATAGTCGATCTTCTTTTTCTAAATGTTAAGATATTGCTGTTTTTTATTATTATTATTTCTTGCTAAAGCCACTATCTCCTACCATTAAGCAGTGAGAAACAGGTTGGCCTAAGAAGAAATGAGTTCTAGCTCTAGATCTGCCACTAATAAGTTAGATGGCTCTTCATTAGTCACATAACTGGGCCAGGCCTCAGCTTCCAGATCTGAGAAATGGGACAGCAGCAATGCCCGTCTTGCCCATCTCACATGTAGGTTGGGAGGGTGGAGTTAGACAGGGAGCGCCCACGTTCCTCAGGACTTCTGACTGTCAGCTCACTAACAGTTTCCAAGGGCCGGTGCAGACGTTTTCTTTGTGACCTTGGGCAAGTTGCATATTATGTCTGGGCCATGGTTTCCACATGTAAACCGCACTCCCAGGACCTGCCATATTGCATTGTTGGAGGGCTACAATGAGGTGATATGTGTAAGATACTTGGTGTAGCGCAGGCACAAAAGTGAGTGTCAACAAATACTTATGTAGTCCAGATGGCACAATAGGACCCAAATGTTGAATGCCATGGCCAGACAGAGCACCAGCCCCAGACTGCCTTTCCCCTTCCTGGTTCTCTCTGCTTTGCTCCTCCACGCTGAGGGAGGGATGGCAGCAAAGGGAGGCTCTGCGCATGCAGATGTAGGCATTAATGCCACAGCCTGCTCTGGGGATCTTTTCCACCCAGGATGGCTTCTCTGGATGTCCCTGGTGTCTGGTCATGTGTTGATGTTGCTTTTGTCGGGTGCGCGAGGATTGGTGCTGGAGAATGGAGTCCAGCATCTCCCACACACTGGCTTTCGTGACTCATAGGCGAGGTGTGCACAGTATTAGCATCCTGTCCCCTTCCCACCCTTACTTCCTGTGCCAGGAGGCCTGCAAAACTCAGATGACTGCTTTTGCTCCACAGTCAGAGGTCAGGATTAAAATGCAGATGGGAGAAAGTAATATAGGAACCGTCACTAAAGGTCTGGTGCAAAAGCAGCATGATGGTGAGGGCAGATCTGAGAGAGCGGGGATGGGCGGGGGGCCAGGGAGAGAGTTCTGGGACTTGAAGTCGGGGGAGTGGAGGGAACAGGGATTAGGTAAAGGAAACATAAAAGAGAGCTAGGGCAGGAGAAAAGTTTCACCCGTTTCACAGTTTTGCCGAAGGTTCTTCTTGACCATCCACAGCGAAGGGATGTGCTTTCTGCAGTCTGAGTAAATGACGCTGACTTAATCCATCCACGGAGCAGGATGTTCTGTTTCTCCAAATGAGACCTGTTGTAAAGTCAGAACAGGGCCTCTGCCCCAGATCTTGAAGGGTCTGAAAGGCACGTCAACATTCCGTGAATCCCAAAATACTGATTATCTGCCCAGATAGTAGGAAGCAGAGCCAGACAGAAGGAGCAGCAGCCCTGGTTTGGAGATCTCAGGAGGGAGGAGCGGAGTGTGAACGGAGCCGGGTGGATGCGGCCGTGAGAGCCATGAACTGCACCGGCCACTTTTCCAAAAGGGAAAACTTGTTTACTGACCCCACAGTGCAGGCTGTTCAGAGAAATATAAGAAAATGCAGATAAGCATAAAGTACAAAAAATCCCCTATAACTTCTCCAACCCGAAACCGCTAACATGTTTGTGTAGAGAGAGACCAGACCGTCACCCACGGTTAAGGCCCTGGGCCCTGGGGCCCACCTGCCTGGTGCAAAGCCCCACTTCCCTGCTCACCTGCCGAGAAGCTGCAGGTAGACTAGCCTCTGCGGACCCATTTCCTCCTCTGTGAATTAGAGACAATAATAATAAAGACTTCCAAGGGTAGTTGTAAGACTTAAAGAAGCTGAAGTAGTAGCTCTTAAAACAGTACCAATAATGCAGTAAGCACTATATATGTGATAGCTGTAAGATTCTTAATAGTTACTATTTTATTACATTTCTAGGTTTTTCTAATATTTTAGAACTATTATACATATATTTCTATGAAAGCTGAGTTGTACTATCTACTTTTGTAATGTTTTTACTCTCATGTTCATCTTTTCATGGACAGATTTGTTAATATTAGCTGATATTGATGGCTCCCAGTGGGATAGGCCTGGTGCTAAAGATTTCACATAAATTGTCATGCTTAATCCTCACAATAACTCTTGGGGTATAAGTACTCTTATGGCCAGTTTTCAGATGAGAAAACTGAGGCTAAGCCACTTAAATAATTTGAGTGTAGGGAGCAGGCAAGTAGGGAGAACTTAGAATTTCAATACAGAGAGTCTGGCTTTTACCTTGCCCATGTTAGACTGTTATATGGGCTTTATAAGAAGATCCAGGATTTTGTTAGGACTCCCTGAAAGGGGCAGGTTTGGCGTGTGTCATCTGTTCATCTGTCCTGCAAAGAAGAGGAAAACGAGCTCGAGGCAGGCTAGTGGCCCTACGCCGGCCGCATTGGGAGGGGAGCACGCGCTCACTCCTCGGGGACCCCTGGCAAGTGTGCACCTGGGGACGCCAGGCCAACACGTCTGGCTGCCTGTTCTTCTTGGGCTCCGACGGTACTTTTAATTTTTAGCATGGAAATAACTCTCTGAAACAAAAATGAGACCTAAGTTTCAATACTGGGCTTACTTTTTTTCTAAGTGCATTTTGTCTAGAAGGGGAAGCTTGAAGCAGTCGCTCACCTTGTTTTCTGGAGTTTGTGACACAGCCACCTGAGTCACTGGCCACAGCTCTCTCATCCCCACCACCACACATTCACCTGAGTCCCAAGATAATGCCCAGAACCAGGTCCAAAGCATTGCCAGTGGATGGGTTTGGTGGGCAAGTCTTTGTGCGAGAAGGCGACACACACGGGAGCAGAGCTGGCAACAGGAGGTGGGCTGTGTGGCTCAGACGCTGTGTGAGCCCGTAGTGGCTCAGTGTAAGAGTTTGGTGGCACCCTGCCTGGGCTGGGGGCCCTCAGGATGTCTTGATCCGGGGTATGATAGAATGACAGGGATGTTCTGGAGACTCACCCCGTGTCTCTCAACCTAGGAGTAGCTCGGAGAGGAGGAAGGAGAAGTCCCGGGATGCCGCAAGGTGCCGGCGAAGCAAGGAGACGGAGGTCTTCTACGAGCTGGCGCACGAGCTGCCCCTGCCGCACAGCGTGAGCTCCCACCTGGATAAGGCCTCCATCATGCGGCTGGCCATCAGCTTCCTGCGGACACACAAGCTCCTGTCCTCAGGTGAGGTGGCGGGCACCCCGGGAGGCTCCCTGGTGCCAGAGTCGGCACAGAGGCCACTGAGAAGGTCTCCCCACCCAGGAATTCCCACTCTGCAAAACTTCTGCCCACGGAGACACCATCATTGGTGCCTTATTCCTTCGTGATACACACCTCCTTTCCAGCACTGACCTTTACAATGAACACAGCCGTGAGATGAAGGGCAAGGACAGGACCAAGGAAACCCGTGGGCACCTGGAAGCTAAAAAGGAGAGAGCAGGCTGGGAGGACAAAGCAGCTTTTGCTGGCCTCTCAGTCGCACTTCCATCTGGCCACGTGACCCACACTCCACTCTAGATTCAGTCCCTAGGAAATGGTTCTCAGTGCTTGCCTTCCAACTCCCTCCTCCAGAAGGGCCGAGGTGTGCCCACATGACCTTTTCCCCTGGGCCAGTATGCCAGGCAAATTATTTGGTGTCTCTGCCCTTGGTTCCCTCAACTGTAAAAAAGGGTCGAAAATACTCATTGCACAGGGTGTCGGTGAGAGTTAGCACAGATGTGCCTGTAAGGCCCCTGGCCCGGCCACGCTCACCCACACGGGGGAGCCGGGGATGGATAACCACCTCCCCACGGAGCTCACCCACTTTCACCCTCCCTGGTGTCTCTGCAAGTCTGAAGTTCACAAAACGTGTTTTTTTTTCTGAGTTTACATTTTTCATAGAGCCGTTTCCTGCTGGTCCTGACCAGAGAGAGGTGGCCTGAGGAGTTCCCCAATTGTAGATACCATGGGACTCCCCCATTTAGTCTGCCTATTTCATAGGGAAACAGGGCAGCGGGCTGGGCCCCTCCTCGCCTGCCGTGGCGCTGTGCGGGGGACTGCATCCGAGGCAGTGAGCGTGAAGGAGGTGGGCAGGGAAGGCGAGGCTCTCTGGTGGCTGGTTTTCGGTTTTCCCGAGCAAGCCAAGTGCCTTGGAGCCGGGTGGATTCTGCCATCCTGTTATGAAGTGGCTATTCTGGGAAGGAAACCCTGAGCAAAGGGAATCCAGTGTGAGGCTGGGAGGCCAGAGTGACCTGTGCTATTCTGGGCCCTGGAGCACAGGAAGGATATGGGGGAAAGACTTTCAGAAAATAGGATGACCGCTCAGTGGGTCCAAGGGTGGGAGGGCCAACCCTGCGCCACGAGTCTGAGAAATCTTGGAAAAGTGCGGACGGCAGGGGGAGAACCAAGGGCAGACACGTGCTCGGTAAAGTACTTTCAGCGGAACAGCGCAGAGCACTGGCAGGCTCGTCACCCCGCCTGCTGCAGAAAGAGGGAGCACGGGCCGCAGTGCGAGAAAGGCTTGGAGATGCCACCTCAGGGAACGTGAGTCCCTCTTTTTGTTAAAGAGGCTCACCTTCCCAGACAGGTGAGGGCAGTGTCTGGCAGTGCTGGGGCCAGCTCTGCCTTTACACAGAGGAGGCAGTGGAGGGTTTAAATGAATAGATGAAGACCCTTCTCAATATCCAGAAAGAGCATCTTGACTTCCTGGAAATGGTACTTGACATTCTGCTCTCCGACATTAATTCCTTGGGGTTAGTCATGGCTTCCTTGCACCACCATCCCCATTCTCCCACCAACAGAGAGCCCCAGGGGCTAATCCGTTCATCCTAGGATAGCTCTCTGATTGAACTGGGACTGGTAGAACATTGCACAGATGATGAGACGTGAAGCACAGAGAAGCTAAGGTTGCCTGAAGTCACATATTTGGCACACAGTGAGTCTGCGCCTGAAACTCAAGTCACTGTGAGTCTTGGTCCGTGGGCAAGGCAGACACAAGAGGGCAGGCGAACTCTGTGGACCCGGCCCAGTGAAGATGTTGACAAGGCCTGGGTGTGTGGGGAAGAGGAGGGGAAAGGCAGGGGGACCAAAGGTAAACAGAGGCACCTGGGGCTGACCCTGAGCAGTGGGGAGGGAGGCGGTCCTCACATGCTGGGTGTTTCCATCCTTTCCCTGGGTCACGGCCTTGTTTTCCACGTTCTCCCGTGCACGGGCCTCTCAGTGGTTCAGAGTCTGTAAGATGACCATGAACCAGAGACTGGGCATCTAAGCTTATCTGCTGGCCTGTGTGCTGGCATGAGCCCCCTGTGTGCCAGACACGCCAAGGGAGAAGGGCCAGAGTGGCCACAGCAAGGCATCCCGCATCTCCATTCAGGAGCTGGTGCAGCTCTGGACACAAAAGGCCTGGCCCCTGGCTGGGCTCGGCCCCAGACCAACCAGAGCCCTCAGCGTGTGGGCTCTGGTCCTCTCTGTCCCAAAGTAAGAAATGAGAGAAAAAGAGAAAAAGTGATCTGGTCCTGGTGTCCTTGAAGGAGCGGCTCTCACAAAGCAGGCGTCGCCAAGGAGAAGACTGATGGCTTGTGGCGTCCCCTTTCTCTGCCCTCCCTTCCAGCCTCCCGCCCCACACACCCTCAGCTGGTTGTTGGGAGGGTTTCCAGGAATTGTGCAGGAGACAGGATCTTTTTCTTTCTTAGTCATATTTTTGCTTTTTCAACCCATGTGGCTCAATGAAAAAGAGTAAGGATTTGTGGGCAGACAGACCCGTGTTGGAACCTCAGACTGGCCGCCTTCTTTCTCTGCAGCCACGTGAGAACCTCTTTACTGGCTTTGAGCTTGACTGTCCTCATAAGCACGGAGGGAATAACGGTACCAAGTGATGCTGTTGGAGGACTGAGGTGATGGGTGTAAAAACCCGTAGCCTCTGGCCTGCCACACATTAGGCTCTTGGATAAGTTGTAGCTTAGAAATCAAAATGACTAATAATTACATAGAAATAATACATACATAATCGGTACACTATAAGATTACTATCCCTTTACCTGCCTTTCAGCAATTTCTGTCAAAACGCACAGTTGCCCAGCTTTCTCACGTCAAAACAGATTCATTATTGAAACATTTCTAACAAAGGTGAGTGCTGATGTTGGTTCATTTTATGATAGGAAATAGCTGGTTGCATACCTCAGAGTTCAAAAGGCTAAAAAGGGCCAGGTTTTGCTTTAGAAAAGTTACTTCTTTACTTAGCAGCACGCTTCCCTTTGATTTTCACAGTAGGCTGTTCTGTGTGGGAATGTTGGAGAGGAAACCTCAACGCTAAGAAATTCAGGCTAGGAGTCTGGGCTGCCGACCGAGATTTGTATCGCAGGAAGCGCGCTGAAACAATAGCTTTATGATATTAGCTTCCACGCTGGGCCGAGAACAGAACACACTCTGACGGGAACATCGGTGGAAATGCCACTGGATTGTCTTAAATCCTCTTTCAAGATGAGCTCCACAAACTGTGACCAAGTGAGGGTCACTTCTGCATTCGAAGGGCATTATGCAGCAGTAAATATGCAAAATGGGCTTCTCACTGTAAAGCGGATTTTTGACTCCCCCCTCCCCCAACTCATAGGTGGTGAAACCCAAGTCATTTTATCTGCGAGCCGGAGGTTGACGCGAAGCAGGGTTTCTGAAGAGAGATGTCAGGTTGATGATTGATGCATTGGCATTTACTTCGTGAAGGTATCAGTCTCAGTAAGAGATTACGATTTCCTGATCTTTAGATCATTAAGGGAAAGATATTAAAATGTGGGACAAGTGATCTTAAAGCTTTGACCATGAGCTTTTCATGCAGGAAAAGTGGAAGCAGCAGGTGAGAGTCGTGGGGGCAGATGTGGTTGCTGGTGCCTCCTTGGGCATTGCTGCCAGCCCTCGTTTCCCAAGTGCTCGCCCCCCACTTGTCTCCCGCCCACTCCTTGCCCCGTGCACTCTCCAAATCCAGGCCTTTTTCTGTGCTGTTTGCAGAGGAGCTGATAAGCTGATTCATGCTAGGATGCTAATGTCTAAGACAGCTAATGTATAATCTCTCCTAGAGATACTGACCTTGTTCAGATCATTTTCTTAAGACTTAAACCAAAGACAGATCTGGTCAATCAGTAGGTATTTGCTAACCCCAGTCCTGTGCTACTGGCTTATGAAGGTTAACACAGAGAGGTAAGATAGGATAGTAAGTTATGTGAAGAACAAAGGAATGAACCTCTAAGGGTGAACTTTCAAGACCCTTTGGGAGGCCAGAAAGATCAGGTAAAACCAGTGCCTTCTGTGAAAGATGTGAGGGCAGCCCAAACCTACCACCTGGTAACGGTGGAGTTTACAGGTATGGCTAATGATCCAGTAAGGATCCAAAAATAATTTCCTTATGGAGACCGAGACTGTTCTTACAGCCAATACACCCAGGAATTGGTGGGAGGGGGTGTCTGTGGCCCCGGGAGAGCTGGAGGAGAGGAGTCAGTTTGAAGGAGAGCCCCGCCATGGGTCACTAAGCAACGGCTGTCTGCCAAGCACATCTGCACCAGGCAGATGGCAGCAGAGCAGCCTCAAAACAGTCAGAGCCACGCTGGAACCCCTCAGAGTAGGAAACAAAGAAGGAAGATGACCCTGCTGGATAAAAATGCATCCTAACTCGCAGCAGCACCTTGCAACTGCCTGGTCTCGAAGCCCTGCTTTGAAGTACCTGCCCTGCCACCCTGCCCACTCACCGCCCCCCCCCCGATGCCCAGCTCCTGGTGCCCGTGGGGTCCCGCCCCACTCGGGTGGTGCTGCCTGCCTGAAGGAAATGAGTGGTGCTCCGGAAAAAGTGCTCCGAAACCTCAGCCCGCGCATATCCTGGCTGTGGGGAGTCATCAAAGCCTGTTTACAGGGGCTATTTTTAGCGTTAAAGAATCTTGTTGTGCTCCCTGGGCTGAGCAGGGCTAGGCAGGCTTCATCTCAGCAAAAGGCCTCCGATTTTGGTGACCTGCCCCTCCTCTTTGGGGTCAGACTCCGAAGGGTCTTGGGAAGCAAGTAACTGAGACCAAGAACCCAAGGCAATTTAAGGCACACACCCCACCCCCACCCCAGCAGCTTACTGAGGACCTGCTGCGGTGCTCTCCACCTGCACCAGGGGTTTCTCTCCCTCCGTGTGCAGCCGCACAGCAGTTTGCCTTTGTCTTCACCGCCACTGCAGAGTCCCTGGGGAAGAGTGGTTCTCACACCTCTCCATGTCATTGCACTCCCTAGGACAGGACTAAGCACAGAGTGCGGGACACTTGGTGACAGACGCCTGATTTCCTGCTTTGCGACTAGCACAGGGCAGGCAGCAGGAGCATAATAACTGCACAGTTCATGAGTGAATTTCCCACGTGCCTGACCCTCAGATGGAGATCAGTGAGACAGTAGGGAAGATGCTCACAGGAAAGAGCAGGAAGAAAGACGGAGGAGTCTTCAGCGGGACGTGACGTGCATGACCCCTGGCCTCTTGCATGAAAGTCTGCCTCTGCCCCACTGTTTTCACTGCCCCCAGCTCCAGGCTGACCAGGAGCTGGCCAGATTCCTTCAGAAGCTCCCTGGGAGGATAAGCAGGTGCTGTGGGAGCAACTAGCTCCACAGAAGGAAAAAGGCCCGGCTGTCCCAGGGTCCCCAGAGGCCGGCCTGCTGGCTTCCTGGTCCTCCAGCCATTGTGACTCCAGTTCCAAGACGTTCTGTTTCCATCTGTGCCCCCCCCCCACTCAGCGCCCCCTTCTCCCTCCGTCCCTCCCTCCCAGAGGCTGGCCCGGCCAGCTGCTGCAGCCAATTTCGCCACCTCCTGGAAGCAAGAGTACGGGGCATGGATGGAAACCAGTTTAGCTGTGTCGGAACTGTTAAAAACAGGAAATTTTAAGCAGAACTATTTCCTCTGGGCCTGGTTAACCGAAATAAGGTTGTCTTGGGATGACTCCAGATTTTGAAGTCAGTGTTGCCACTGAGATCAAAGAAACTGAAGAGAAAAAACCCTTCATAGGCCAGAAACCCCAGGGCTGGCCCTGCTGTCTGGAGAAGGTGGTCGCCTGTCTGTGGGGTGTGATTCCAAAGGTGCTGAACACCTCCCCTCACCATCCCCAGATAGGTCCCCACCTGCCAAGAGAGGCTGATTTCCCCAGGGTTGGGGTCACGGGCAGGACCTTGAAGTAAGGTTGCAGTTCCCAGTCTGTGGTCCTTTGGCCAGCAGCTGCGACATCCCTGGAAGCTCCCTAGGAAAGCAGATTCGCAGCCCCGCTGCAGACCCACTGAGCTGGCAGCTCTGGGGACGTGGCCCATGCGGGCCGCTTCACGAGGGTGTGGCTGGTACAGCCCCGGGGGGCTCCACACTTGGAAGGCTCTGGGGTCAGTTTGACTTTTCAACAAGAGTCCCCACATGTTTATTTTGCACTGTCTCCCAAATCACACAGCAGTCCTGGGCCCAGAAATCCCAGTGCTAACAAGCTTCCTAGGGGATCCCGGGACATGTTGAAGTTTGAAAGCCCTGAGTCCGGCCATTGTCTCTCCTAAAGCCTCTGTTTAAATGGAGACGGTAGCAGAGAGCACTCGCATTGTCAGAGGCAAAACCCTCACCTGGACTTTGGTCCCTTGTCAGCGGCTTGGCTGACCAAGGTAGTTCACAGACGCCAGGGAAACAGGGATCAGGTGTGGGCATGTGCGTGGCACAAGGCCATTCCCAGATGGAGTCCCCTCACAGAAGTCATCCTCCTGAACCAGAGTGTGGAGAGAAAAGGGTCTCCCCCCTCTTGTTCCATGGTTTTAGTGAGACGAAGGGAAAGACACCAAGATACTGCTCTGCACAGCCCAGCCCCTGACTCTGAAGGCTGGCCTGGCCTGTTCCTCTGCAGGAAGGGCAGCATCTGCAGCTCCGGCACACCCCCTGAGCCTGTGTGCTCACCCCATATGCCCTGTTCGGGCACGTGACAGTCACTTAGGGGGTCGGCAGCATGCACTTCCAGAGAAGTCCACTTGGTGCCTTTGTGCCAGCCCTGGCAGGCATCCATCTATGCCGGTCACATCTGTGCTAACACCACATTCACGCAAGCCATTCACCACCACCCCCCCCCCCCCCGTCTCTTCCCAGTTTGCTCTGAAAACGAGTCTGAGGCTGAGGCCGACCAGCAGATGGACAACCTGTACCTGAAAGCCTTGGAGGGTTTCATCGCCGTGGTGACCCAAGATGGCGACATGATCTTTCTGTCGGAAAACATCAGCAAGTTCATGGGACTCACACAGGTGACACCCTCCTCTGGCTCTTTCAAAAAGGGAAAATGTTTCTATTTGGGGGTAGAAACTAGTGGAAGGTTCCGATCACACCCCTCTGACCTCTTCTCACACCTAGACACCCCGCCCCCTCTCTGATCCCAGACCACAAGCCTCAGGACCACACCCCCACGCCCTGGCGTTGGGTTTGGCATGGCCAATGGCCATTCTGGTGGACAGCACCACTGACTAGATTGATGGGCAGGCCCTTGGGAATGAAGTCTCTGACATGGACGGCAGTCCTCTGTCACGTCCGCATGTCTGTGGGCCGAACCCTGGATTGGGCGTATGAGAAATGACTGGGTCTCTGCCCTGCCTCCAAATCCAGAAGGCGGCTCAGCTTCCCCTAGGGATGTTCTGCGTCAGTGCTAGGAAAAACAAAGTCTGACTTTGTTTTTGAAACAGGTGGAGCTAACGGGACACAGTATTTTTGACTTCACTCATCCCTGTGACCATGAGGAGATCCGCGAGAACCTGACTATCAAGGATGGTAAAGTATTCTTTATTGTGTGTCTCCTTCCTCCTTGTACCGCCTCGGGAGGATCTGTTCCCTTTATATATGGGAACGACAGACCATGAGTGTCATGATCCAGGAAAAAACCGGCATGCAAAAACTCAAGGCAGAGTCTGTGAGATGAGATCGAGGGCACTGAAGGGGCCTGATACTCAGAAAGGTCTCTCTGGCCCTGTGTGGTGCCTGGTTGCATGCTGGTGGGGCCTCCTTGAGGACAGGGCAGTGTCTCCAGGAGGTTCCATGCCCTGGAGTTTGGCACCTCTACCAAGTATGATGCCCAAACCAATAAACTCATCTGTACCAACATGTCCCTGGGAACTGCTGCAGTTGTCTATTGCTGGGTAACAAACCCCCCAAAATGTAGTGGTTGAAGCAATCATTTTGTCACCTCTCACAACTGTGTGGGTTCTGTGAGTGGGTTCTGTGAGTGGGTTCTGTGTGGGTTCTGTGGGTTTTGCTCCACGTTGTATCAGTTGAGCTGCCATCGTCGGGGGCCGGACCAGGTGGGATGACCAGGGTGGCTCAGCCACTTCTCTGGGACAGTGTGGCTGGAGGCCGGTACTCAGCTGCCACGCTGGAATAGCGGGACTCTGTCTCACTCTGTGGAGCCTCTGAGCCTCTGTCTCTTCACCTGGGGCCTCCAAGGCAGCCAGACTTCCTACATGGCAGCCCAGGGCTCCCAAAAGTGTGAAAGTGGCAGCTGCCGGGGCTTCCTCAGACTTAGTCCTGAAGCCGGCCCAGCCTCAGTCTGCCCCATTCTGGCAGGTAGAGCGAGTTATAGTGCAGCGCTGCATCAGTGTGGGAGGAATGAAACAGGCCTGAGTATCCGGAGGCTGGTTCACTGGGGCCCCCTTTGGAGAAGAGCTAACCCTGGAGCCAAAGCCTAAATCTGGTCCCCTCGGAGACAAAGGACAGATCTTTTCTGATGGAGAAGAAATTTAAAAGGTCTAGTGTATTGCACCCTACCTGTGGGGCATCCAGCAGATGCTGGTAATGGGAGGGCCCCTACAAGCGGAAAGTACTCTGTGGTGACAGTTGGAGTTGCTGCTTCATCTCATAGAAATGGGGACATTCAAGCAAACATAAGAATGGGAAATGTTATCAAGAGGACAGAGGCTTTGGGCAGAAGCGGGACTCAGTGACTTTCAAGGTCCCTCTGAACCTGACGTTGATCTCTGCCCTGGGCAGATCCCGCCCATGTCTAAACATCCCTGTTAACATCTCTCAGCTGTCACTGCCGTGACTGCGCTTGTCCACCCTGAACAGCAGAGGCAGTGGTGCTAAGCCTGCAAGGTCTGGCTATTGTTACCATACTCGATGCAAAATCAGACACTTCATCAGCCCACTTCCACCCTTGTTACAGACTAAACTTGTGGTCTGGGCCTGGAAAATGCAGAGTGACCACCACCCCGACACCCCAGCCAGCCCTGACCCCCATACAGCCCCTCTGCTCTCCACGTGAAGGCCTCGGACCAGCTGGCTCCCAGAGTACAGTCTGGGGGGCACTCCGAGGGCTGTGCAGTGTCTCATCTGCGCTGCTAAGAAAGTCCTGTCTGGTTCTACGGGGAAGGGGCTACCAGCCTTTCTGAATCCCTTTCTAAAGCAGGTGCTTGAAGCCTAAGAAAACCAAGGTCTCTTACATCTTCTGCTCCAGAAACTCTTGGGCCCTTGGGTTCTCAGCCTCCATTCAGCCACTGACCTTAGTCTCAGTCTGACCATGTGACCTGAACCAAGTTACCTCACTGCTTGGTTCCTTGGAGTCTTTCTTTTCAAAAAGACAGTATTGGACCAGGCAAAGTCTAGAACCTTCCAGCTCTCAAGTGCCATGATTTACAGCATGATCCCAGTCTATTTATCTGGGTAGAACTTTAGGTCTCTTGGTCCATGTAGCAAGGACTTGGGGTCAAACTCAATAAGTCAGCAAGCAGATCCTTATTGAAGGTGCCGACCTGAGTGGACTCATAATCTGGAAGCAGAGGGTTAATGCGAGCACCTAGAGGGAGATAAGACCAGGAGGCAGATTGCAGAAAACTTTGAAGGCCCGGTGGAGGGCCTCGAACTTTATCCTGCAGACAGAAGGGTGCTATTGAAGGTTTTTGAGCAGGGGTGGAGTAATCTGATTGGCGCTATATTTAGAAAGATTAATCAAATGGCAGAATGCGAGAATCCAGAGGCTAACAAGTCAGCAGGCCACCATAGTAATAACCCAGGCCACAGGCACTCTCATCACCAACACTTGAACCAGCCCTAGTAGTCAGTCCAGGCCCCGAGATACAAGAATATCTCATGATATGGCAACCCCACCTATAAAAATTTAAATTGTAAGAAACATCAAGTATGGAAGGCATGGTTTTATGATCATGATGGAGGGATATGTTTTCTTAAAAAAAAAAAAAGATCTACCATTTGGTCCATTACTTAGTGGCTCTCCTAGGGATGTTTAAGGTAGATTAAAGGCAACATGATTCACTGGACACAAAGACCTTTGGGATATGATAGTTAAGTAAATCCCAGCCTCTGAAGGTGGCGGTGCTGGGGCTGGTGGCCGTGCTGGGAGGGAGGGGTCTGAGTGTTTGACTCACGGCTCTGGGTCGTTCTCTGGTGCTGGGCAGGAGCAGGCGTGCACCTTGGGAGGGCCCAGGATGGGGATGGTGGGCTAGGCAGAATTTAGACATGGACGAGGGGCTCAGATGACACTTACTGCATTTGTCACTTTTGTTTTACAAAGTGGAGAAAGTTCTGAACAGGCAGGCTATTGGGAAACTATAAGGAAGGAAGCTATATTGTTTGTCTTGGTGATTTATTTAATTCTGGGTGAGAAAGGATATCCATGTTGAGTCAATTCTCAGCGTGGACTTGCTCACCAAATCCCAGGAGATTTCTACCATCGGTCTCTTTGAGCTGGACATACATCACTTTAGGGAGAAAGCTGATGGTACATTATCCTGAATGCAGCCATTACTGGTTGAAAATAGGGCACAAGGAAGTTCAAATTCCTGTGGGACAGGAATGAGGAAAAGACAGGAGTGTCTGAGGGACATTCTAATCTGAGAAGTTTATCCTCTTGCAGTAGCTGTGGTCTCACCCAGCCTGTCTTTTGGAATTCCTCCTGGGGAGCCCGGACCTGCCCCAGCAGAGATTAGCTGAGATTATGGCTAATGTCATGCATTCCCTTGCTGCTCTGAAGGGACCACTGACCACAGGCTAGGCGCAATGGAAACAGAACAGTGTTATACCCCTACCCTTTCACTGCTTGTACTCCAGTTGGGGAGGCGAGCTGGAGGGGAGAAAGCTTTGTCCATAGGCCAGGATGGTACTCAGTGTTCCTGGCAGGTGCTAAAAGAGCAGATAGTTGAGAAATACAAACAATACATTGCGCAGACAACACGGCAACTGGGTCCTTCTTCTGTATCTAAATGAAAAACTAAATCCAGCTGGTTCCCTCCACCCTTCCCCATCCAGGCTCTGGTTTTGGGAAGAAAAGCAAAGACCTGTCCACAGAGCGGGACTTCTTCATGAGGATGAAGTGCACAGTGACCAACAGGGGCCGAACCGTCAACCTCAAGTCCGCCACCTGGAAGGTAGGACAGCCTCAGGCACAGGAGGGAGCCCCAGCGGTGCCCCTCTTGCCCTCCCCCCGCTGCACCCTGCTCTCAGCCCCACATCTGAACCCCCCGCCCCCCGGCTGGTCTCCAGGTCCTGCACTGCACCGGCCAGGTGAAGGTCTACAACAACTGCGCCCCTCACAGCAGTCTCTGCGGCTACAAGGAGCCCCTGCTCTCCTGCCTCATCATCATGTGTGAGCCCATCCAGCACCCGTCCCACATGGACATCCCCCTGGACAGCAAGACCTTCCTGAGCCGCCACAGCATGGACATGAAGTTCACCTACTGCGACGACAGGTTGGGCCCGGCAGTGTGGGCTGTGGGCAGAGTGTTTCTTCCCTGCATGTGTGTGAGTGGCTGTGTCTGTGATAAAAGCACAGGTCTGGGGTGCACATGGGTTGTGCTGCTGGGTGCCAGTTGTGGGTCTGCGCCCCTTTCACCCTATCCGTGCCGCTGAGGGACTCCTGACACCGTGTTTGGCAGTCCCCGCTGATGCAGTGTCAGCGTTGGGGTCTGCCTGCAGAGCTGCTCTGGTGCATGACTCCTGACACTGTCGATGGCTATGATGTGTGCATTCCTCCGCATATGTGTCAGGCTCCCGAGGAAATTTCCAGGCCAGTCTGCTTCCCCGGGAGATCAGATGAGTTGCGAGAGATTTCCATCAGCACTCAGGCGCCAGCTGGGAGCTGAGGTTCTGGCCTGGAGATCACCCCCTGGCTACATGGTCTGCGCGTATTCTCTTCCTTTACTGAGCTCTTCCTTCAGTCTTTGCTCCTCCTCGTCACCTGTCTTCTGGTCACTGTCCAGCCTGGTTTTGAAGACTTTTTGATGAAGGGACCTAAGCCAGACACTAACCCCCAAAGCCAGGCCCAGCTGGAAATTCTCTTAAGTTAAGAACATCAACTCTGCAGTGAGACAGCCTGGGTTCACATCCAATGGGAGATGCTCAGTGTTACCTGTTATTCCCACCCTAACTGGTTTCTTTATCAAAGTCACCCAAAGAGTGCCTAAGACTGCACACGCAAGCCGCGTCAGCTCTAGTTCTTAGCTCAGGGCTTGGGTTGCTGAGGGAGGCCCGGGAGGGGCTGTTAGAGTTCCTGACTGCCCCACTGCCCCGCCTCCACCCTCCCCGCTGCGTCCTGGCAATGGGAATGTGGGAGGACGAGAGCACAAAAGGAAGATGGGGGGAAATAGATGCCCTGAGCAAGGACCACCATCAGGAAGAAAGGAAAAGCCAGGAGACGCGACTGGGCCCGGGTCAGCCTGCATCAAGTATATGCCACTGTAGCTTACTGATCAGTGTGTTCCAGATATGCCCCTTGGGGCAGGGATTGCTCGGCCTGACCTCAGCCCTCTGCAGTATCCAGAGTCACCATTTCCTTCCAGAGTCACAGTTTTTGTGGTTACTCTTTACCGCTAGGGTTTCTCAACAAACCCTAAGATCTCAACTTCCCGCTGTCTGAGATGGAGATGACGGTGCCTTCTCAACCTGCCTTACAGGGCACTTGTAAAATGACTGTGAATGTCCTTTGAAAAGTACAAGCACCACAACTGATGGGAAGCTTTTTGTTACTCCTTCTGTCTCTCTGTCCTTGTCCTCCCCCAAAGCAAGTTCCCCCACTAAAGTCCAGAAGCCAAGACCACTGCTGGAGGCAGGTAGTGGCTGGGGGCCTGGAAGAAGGAGAGACAGCCAGCAAGACACTGCTTTGCTCTCCTAGCCAGCAGAAAGCCACCGAAGCCCAGAAGACAGCTCCTGCTCAGCCTTCCCGGCCCCACCCACCTTTCTCGCACCCACCAGACATCCAGGGTGCCCTAGCTCTCTTTATGGGTGGGGCCCTCCTTTCCAGGCAAGGCTGACTTTCTTTCCCCTGATCCTAAACTAACCTGATGTTGGCTGGTGCCTCTTAGAATTGGCCACCACTCCAGGACCATTAAAAAATGTTTGTAACAGTATCCTGGAGTCATTCCTGGCCCCCACAGTGCCAGGACCCAAGGCTCCTGGAGGTAGCGGGTGGTTATATAAGTAGAAAGAAGTGCTCTAACCTCATAGGGAGGACATGTCATGTATGAAGACTTTTGCCCTGGAACTGACATAGTCAGCATTAATTATAGTCGTTAGTCCTGTTATTATTGTAATGAGGATGATGATTAAAGGCAATGCTTGTTCCAAAGGCAGGCACCAGAGAAATCCGTGTGAGTGTAATATTTATCAGATTCAGGCTTCCCATTCAAATGAATGTTCTTGGCAGGAGACAGTTTTGTAGCGTGCACCCCCTCTGCGCAGTCTTCCGAGAGGGCGAGGGAAATCCCGCCGCGGAGCCCATGCGGCTCTGGCTTCAGTGCACTCGCCGTGCAGCTTGGGGGCATCCACAGCGCTGGGGGCAGCCCCACGGAGTGCAGCACGTCCCCCGTCCCCCACACGTACTGGAGAAACCGTACTGTCCCAGAAAATAGCTTGTCATTCCTAGATAATAGAGGAGAGGAATTTTTTTTAAGCTTAAGACTTGGATCCTTGTTAAAGTGAAGGAGAAAACTCCTCTGAAAAGGGTAATTAGAAGTTATTCTTTATTCATGATCTCATTTTGAATGCATCTCAGGTCATTTCCTGCAGGCAACCAACCTTTGGATCAAAGAGGAGAGGGAGAAACCTGTGAGGAACTGGGGACCTGCGGGTGGCTGAAGAGGAAAGGGACACAGAAAGGGTTGTGGCCCGTGCTTATTGGTTAGTTGGGTCCAGGCTGGTAGGCAGAGGCCATACGGCCTGAAGAGAGCTGTGATGCAGGGCTTGTGACTCAGAGCGCGGACGCTGACGCTGCGTGTAAGTTCTGCTGGACACAGTGCACTTTCAGCAGAATCTTGCCTTTCACGAAACCTAATTACATAGCCCAACTCTGTGTTCAGTGGTGCCGGAGAGATAAGTGCAGAGGTATTTGAAGACACAGAATGCTGGGCTACATAGAAGTTGTGTTTAACTGATTAGCAGATTAGTGAACAAGGGCACAGACATGGCTTAGACTATCTATAAAGTTACTATTTTAAGTCCTTAATCCCTAAGTGTTATTTCTCTGTTGCTTTGATAGGACTGGTATTTTTTAGTTTTGGTAGCTTGCTTTGTTTTCATTGTTTGTATTGGGATAAGGAAAAGCAAATTCATAGTCTCATTCTCTCATGCATTCTCTCTCTTTCTCTCTCTCTCTCTCTCACACACACACACACACACACTCTCCTTAATACCCTTCCAAGATCAGCATTTCAAAAACCAACACTTGTACAGGATAGCCAATTTGGGGGGAGGGCAGGCTTTCCACTTTAATCACAGAACTCACTAGATTTAATGACTTCTGACACCCACTAAGGGCTAGGAGTTTTCACAAAGGAACTGTTTTCCTGTTAGGAAAATCAGAATCTCATGAAAATGTCAGGCAATCAGAATCTTAAAAAAATCACTTTTGGGGACCGTTTGGTACTTTTTCTTATATGCATTGAGATCACAGACATAATCAAACAATGACCAAAAAATGGTCACGGGGGAAAGAAAGAAGGGGGAACAGAGAGGAAAAGGGGAAGAGACATTTTAACCAGAAGAAAGAAAAGAGGGCTCTAATGGTGTCTAATGCTCAAGTTTTCAAAATCAGTTCAACCTGAAACGCCTGAAACTGAGGGAAGGCATGCAGATGATTCAAAATGCGTCTGTCCTGCGCCTTGTAATACAGGGTCAGAGGACCATAGTAAGTCCCACATTAACCATCTGAAACACGTGAACATTTTTTAAGGGAACTCTGTAACAATTGATACACGTCGATCTCCATTACATGGGTACAGTCGACTGCTCTGCACACGGAGAGTCGAGCTGAGTAATAAGGCTGAGGAAAGAGTGTCCCAGCTACCAGTGTCGTTAATGATCTCATCTCCATTCCTTCTCTGTTTCCTAAAATACTGAGCAACCAATTAGTAGATTCTTATTTACTGAGCATCTGCTATGCGTCTAATCCTGTGCCAGAGACTTTTATATTGAAGAAGTAAAAGAGATGAGTTTCCAGTTTGATACATGAGCAACTTAATGCAACCGTGGTGAATGGTACAACACAGAGCATTCCATTCACCCAAAAGGAAGACAAAATATGTTCCCAAGCGGTTTAACTTTAAAACAGGGTGCTTCCCCCATTCAGGTGGAGGTGCCATCTAGTGGTGGAAGAGACTAACTGGGAAGGAAGCCAAACCGTGGAGGAGGGTAGGGAAAAATCTGTATTGCACATAATCCCTCCGTGATTCTGTCAAGTTTTATGAGTCTTCCTCTATCTTTGAAGTAAGTTATAAAAGCAAATTATGTGGATGATATCAGTATCACTGGAGGTAGGACAGGGGGAAGGCATCAAAATCACCATAAAAAATTGAAATTAACAAAGAGGGTCGTGTAATCTTTACAGGCAAAGAGTTTGAGGGCAGCCCTGTTCGGTTACTGAATTAAGACAGCATAGGGCATAATAATGTCAGAAGCTTAATAAACTGAATAGGTTCAGATTATATACTTTCATTGCCTATGGAGATACATTTAGTAAATATTGTTTTGCTTTACTTTTTTAAAGAATGGGTGACATTTTTTAAATATAAGGTGATCTTTCAGATTAATACATTGCATGTACTTTTTTTAGTTTAATCTATAGTCTATTCTAAGTATTTTTGCCTTTTCCCTAATTAGCCTTTGTCAACACATCTTTGCAAGAAGGTACACGTGTTTCTTTAAACCCCTGGGTGAGAAGGAACGTTAAATGCTGCCCGTGTGCACCTGTGCGTCCTGCGAAGGACAGAGTTCTGAGGTCAGCCTAACAGAGGCTGAGCATGTATGTGAAGAATGCTTACATGTCATCCTGTCTAATCTAGTCTACTTGAAATACTCCCTGAAAGGGGCAGCTCTACAGATGCTCTTTGGAATTTATTTCAAAGTTTGTTAGACCTTGCAATTCAAAAGGTATTCCTTCTACATGATCTGCTTCTCTCTCACTACAGCGCCCAGCAAATTTTTTCTGTGTGTGGGTGCCAGGGTGATGAATGAGGGTTTGGTGGCACTGGGAGCAGGGTGAGTCCAAGACTGGGCCAGGGCCGCCTTCCTGTGAATAAATTAACCAGCTCTTAATACATCACACTGATGGGCTGGAAACTGATTGCCCATTACCTGCAGAGCTGTTTGTATAGATTTCACATACCGTGTAATATTCCAGAAAAGCACAGGGGTCAAAGTGCTACTGTTCAAAACAAACAAAATCTGGATCAAAATGCATTAAAACGAAAGGCATCGGCATCCGAGTTAGTGGGTAGTCTGGATATTAGGAAATGCCATTTCAAAGCCGACATGCGCATTCAAGAACCAAACTGGGTCAAACCCGTGTTGCCTCCGAGAGGCCACTGCAGGAAGGGTGGGTGGGAGGAAAGAAAGCAGACTTTAATAGGAGTTTGGTTTATTAGCAGATGCATTCTTTGAAAAACAAATAGGTGGTTATAAAGTACTTAAAACTTTTATCCTCTTTCATAGTTTAAATAGTCTAACCCGTCTTGTTTTTCAGGACTAATTTGCTTAGCAAATCCTTTACTCGTGTGGGGGACAGGGGCAAGGACTGCAGTCAGACCTCGGCCGACTCCAGGCAGTGGCCCCAAGTCAGGGAGCCTGCTGCTGGCCCCCGGGCATGGCACTCGGCAGTGTCACCAGGGGGAAGAGGAGCAAGCCCTCTTAGTCCCCACTGCCTCACCGGGTGACGGCACCGACACTGTAGCCTGGGGAATGGTTTTCTTCCTGGCACTCGGTCACAGGTAGTCTGCGTGGTAAAGGGCCTCTGAACGTTTCCGAGGGGCAAGAGCAACCGGAGAGCAGTGAGCAGCTGTCACCTTACATTGTGAAGGCCTGTTACATTGTCCAACTCGGGAATCCAGGCCTGGTGGTTCGGCCCATGCATGTAGTGGAGTGACGCTAACTTCAGAATTTAACAGCTGTTTTTTCCTCTGTATTTTTTTCCTCTTTTTCTTCCTTCTTCCTCTGCCTCCTGTGACTGCCAATGTCTCCATCTCCCTCCCCACCTCATCCTTGATCTGTTTCTTGTTCCCCTTTATTATTAGAGAGGGACTGTTATTCTCATTTCCGAAACCTGTAAGTGGTGCCCTTTTACATTTCCCTCTTCTCTGCAAACAGAACTTTTTAAATTTATACGTGACCCCAACCTGATTTTTTTTTGCCCCAGTGAGACAGGGGCTCTTAATGAGGAAGAAAACCAAGTTTCTCTGCCCCCGTTAGAGAGAGCAGATGAAGCTGTGCTCCCACAGCCCCGCTCTGGAGGCGTCTGGGGGACCCCGGGAAACTAGCGGGCGCTCTGCTCTGCTCTGCGCTGTGCAGCCGTGTAAACAAGCTGGTTCGTTAACCTCCCACTGGCGTCGGCGTGCCTGCGGAGGAGGGCCAATGGCCATCAGCTGTAAGTCGGGGCTTCCTGGCTTTGTGAAGTCGGACAACTTGAATGTTCTTCCATTGTGTTCGCGGGATGCGTATTTCCCAGTTTTTACAGTCTGTTTAAAGGAACGAAGAAGGAGACGTTAAATATTTATTTTCACTGACAAGACAAATGAAGGCTGCTGGGGGCGGGGGGCGGGGGGAGACAGCTGGCTCCCCCGAAGTCAGGTCCGTTTGTCCGCTCCCAGAACCTGCCCATTGTGCGCCTTCAAATGGGTGGCACGTTCTGAGGCTGATCGTGACAAACACCGGCTGAGAACATTTTAATTTGAAGATTCCAGTCGTGAAAGAAAACTGAACTTCTTGAGGGAGGAGAATCCAATCTCTCGCAGAACAGCCCCCTTTCTGACCGGTCCGGGACAGGAAGCACTTCTCTGGCAAACCTGGGAGCCCGTATGTGGCTGGCCACCGTGGGCAGGGCCGGCTGTGCAGCTCTGATCCCCGGGCCAAGCTGGAAAGGCCCTGAGCCTGACAGACAAGCTACTTGGTTGTGGAAAAGGAAGGGCCAGCACTGTTCTACGTCTCCTTGTCCTCCTGAGGCTCCACCTCCAGTAAGGTGCTGTTGGGCACCAGCCCTGGGAGCAGGGTGACAAGGAACATGTCCATTGCTGATGAGTTCGGAGACTCTGCTCAAGACCAAGTGAGGGGCCAGGTCCTCCTGGTCCAAGGCCAGCTCTGGCACACGTGAGCTGGTGGAATCGCACTGGAGAATCTCCACTGGGCTGAGTCAGCTGAGACCCAAGCTCTTTTATCTCCTTTTTATTGTATTTTTTCCATTGCCATTTAGTCCCCTTATACCCCACCCCAGCAGTCACCACACTGTTGTTCATGTCCTTGAGTCCTTTTTCCTTTTTGCTCAATCCCTCCACCCCCTGACCTCCCCTCCCCCTCCCCTTAGCTGTCATCTGCTCTCCATCTATGAGCCTGTCACCATTTTCCTTGTTAGGTCAGTTTGTTCATTAGATTCCACATAGGAGTGAAATCATATAGTATTTGTCTTCCTCTGCCTGGCTTATTTCACTTAGCGTAATCTTCTCTAGGTCCATCCATACTGTTGCAATAGGTAAACTTTTCTTCTTTTTTAAGGCTAAGTAGAATTGCATTGTGTAAATGTCCCATAGTTGTTTTATCCACTCATCTACTGATGGACACTTGGGCTGCTTCCATATCTTGGCGATTGTCAATAATGCTGCAATGAACACAGGGGTGCTGATGTTCTTTTGAAGTAGCATTTCGGGTTCCTTCAGATATATTCCCAGAAGTGGGTTCGCCGGGCCAAACACAGATCCATTTTTAATTTTTGAGGGATCTCCATACTGCTTTCCACAGTGGCTACATCAATAGTGTGAGGCCATATTACCCTGAACGCACCGATCTTGTCTGATCTGAGACCTAAGCTGCTCAGCCCTGTTGGGCTGTCCCTTGTATGACAAAGGCTTTGATCCCCAAGCCTCCCCTAGGCAGAGAACCTGCCTGTTCTCTGCCCACATCAACACCGGACACACCCTCCAGAATGAAGATGGAGTAAGCATCATGAGGGTTTCTGCTGAGAGCTGTGTGTGTGTGCGCACCAGCACGCACTGAGGCAGTTAATCATGTTCTAGGAGGAAAGTGAGAATGGGCGCCCGGGTTCCTTAGCAGTGCAGGGACAGACTGGGCTCTGGTGGTGCCTTAGGTCCTAAGAGAGAATCAGTCCACCAGTGAGCTACTCAAGTATTTACCCATGTAGGGGACGCTGAAGGAGAAAGCGGTCCCTGAGTTCAGGGGTTGACAGCCTAGGTAGGATGTGGAGAGACAAACACATAATCCTCTGTGACACTGTGTTTGCCTGTAAGGACTTTATGAAGTGACATTGGCAAGGGCTAGAGGAACTGGAGAGAGCTCCAGGGAGATGGTGAGGCCCTGGGCTGACCCTGTGATAGTCAGAACAGAGAAGGGCGAGGAGGACAAGGGCATCAAAGTTCTGCAGCAAGAACAAGTTCACCAGGAGTGGGGGACTGCGAAGAGAGGGGCCCACCAGGGCAGCGGGTACAAGACCTGCTGAAGGTTAGCTGAAAATCAAATTGCATGGAAGCTGGAGACTAGATTCCGGGGGGACTTGGAAGTTAGGCAGCATTTATTTACTCCTGATATGGTTGGAAATAGGGAAAGTTGTAGATGCTTAAATAGGGGAGAGACAGGATGGAGACAATATTTTGCGATGATTTCTTCTGATAGATGTATGGAAACCCCTTTGGGGGAGGAGAGTAGAGACACTGTGTCTGCTTCCCTCTCCCTGTGATTCATCTCCAACATAGACGATAAATGATGGGGCTGTACCTAGAAGTCACACTTTCTGAAACAGAGCTTGGAATGATTACAACAGCATCACTTCTAACATATGATTAATGAAGGACCATTAGAAGAATGGGCTAACAAGCCCATTAGAAGAAAAATGTGAAATAACAAAGGTTACAAAAAATAACATTTAGGTATAACATGGGAATGTGGCTAATCTGGGGGTTCTTGGGCAGGGCTGGTTCATTTCGATGGCTCCAGCACAGACCAAAGGGTCCCTGGACCATTAAGTGATTCTTAGGGTTCTCCATCTCTGCCTTTCATCTGCCCACTTTCCATCAAAACCAGACGCCTTACAGGATGAAGCAAGACACATGCAGGAGAGTCAAGCCCTGTCATTTCAGAGCTGCAAGTTCATGGCAGAACGCAATGAGGAGGCACCTTTCTATGACTATGACTTTCTATTTCTTCCTCTCAGTACCCTCTGCTCTCCTTCCTTCCCTCAAAATAGAGAGGGACAAGTGGAAGAACCCATGGAAGGCAGACCCCATGTCCAAGAGGAGTCTGCGGTCACCAGGCAGAACATGAGAAGCACCCAGAGGAGTGAAGCCCTCAGCACAGAAGGGATTCTCCCTGTCCCCAGTTCTTCCTCACTGTGTGGTTCACGCAGACGGAGGTCACCCCCATGCTTTTCCCCACTAGAGGCCACGTAATTTTCATTTTTCATTTCTATCACCTTCTACTAGATTAAGCTTGATCTAGTAGTCAGGAGGCCCTGGTTTTCATGCTGGCTCTGTCCTTAGACACATGTGGACATCAGCAAATTGTCTGCCTTCCCTGGGTCTCTACTCCCTCATCTGCAAAATCTGGGGGGTGGAGAGAGGCTGGTGAGAGCCCTTCCGCGGTTGTTGGCGATCAGGCACATGGGTACATTAGGGCTGGGGGCAGGGAGCCCCCCAGGGAGCCACAGTTCCTTTCTCCCCCAACGTGACTTCAGGAAAGGGCAGGAGGAGTGGGGGCTGGGCAGGTCCACAGTGGCAGGTCGGCCACCATGTGTCTTTTGCTTGCGTGAATGGTGTGACCAGGAAGCCTGTGGTGTTTTCATCTGGTTGTGTGCATTTGATTTACCTTCTGGATTTAGCTCCTTGAGCCCCTGTCCACATTTATATGGCTTCTCTTCCCTACATGCTTTTCTTTCTTTTTTTTTTCTAATTCAGAATCACAGAACTGATTGGTTACCACCCAGAGGAGCTACTTGGCCGCTCAGCCTATGAGTTCTACCATGCACTGGACTCAGAGAACATGACCAAAAGTCACCAGAACCGTAAGTCCCTGGGGTATCCTGGGTGGCTCCCTTGTGTCTATGGAATTTGGCCCTGAGTGGTGCATGACGGTGAGACAGGAGGAGAGCCGGTCCCTTCCTTCACCGAGCCAGTGCCCTGTGTAGCTGAGAGACTCACACGCTCAGGATGGTTAGATAACCAAGGCTGCCACCAGCCTGTATGACACCTTCATGAAAATGACAAAAAGGCTTCTTCCCCCAGAGTGGCACACCCACGTCCAGCCACAGAGCTCAGGTAGTAGAAGGTGGGCTGAATCTCAGCCCCGACATACCACTTCCACTGAGCACCCTTGCACACAGGGTGAGCAGGCTGCACAGCCCTGTGGAGCAGCCCTGCAAAGGGTAACACGAGAGGGTGATCCCCTTGGGGTATGTGCTACAGAAGCAAGCACATTCATCAGAGAAGAGAAGGGCCGGGGCAGTTCAGAAAAGGAGAGGCTAGGGCGCCTGAGTCAGACTCCTGAAGAGACAGGGGAGGATTAAACAGCAGGGAGGGCGGGAGGGCACAAACACAACCGATGGTGCTCCAGGAGCCTGCCTGCTGGACAAGGGAGCTCAGTGGGAGAGGCTGTGTAGGCAACTCGGGGACGTCACACGGAAACTGTGCTTGGCAGCTTGAAAGAAGCCCGAGTTACGAAGGGATTCCAGAACAGGACTGTCCAGTGCAGCCTTCTGCAGTGGGAATGTTCTACACCTTCCTGTTTCACGTGCTGCCTCTGCCGTACTTGACATATGTCTAGAGCAGCCGAGGAGATGAATTTTTTTTATTTTAATTCCATTTAAGTAGCTACACTTGCCCTGGCTTGTGTGGCTCAATTTGCTGGGGTGTCGTCCCAGACACCAGAAGGCTGTGGGCCTGATCCTGGTCAAGGTGTATGTGCGAGGCAACCGATCAATGTTTCTTTCTCTCTCTCTCTCCTCCCCTCCCTCTCCCTTTCTCTCTCTGAAATCAGTCAACACATCCTCGAGTGAAGACTAAATAAATAAATAGCTACCCTCGGCTAGTGGCTCCCATATTGCACAGGGCAGTTCTGTTTCATTCACTTGGTCATATTCCCAGTCAGGCTTCCCGTCTGCAGGTGATCCGAGACAGTTTTCTTGAGTCCGTACAGCCCGCCAACATGCAAGGACTCTGGGTTTATGCCTCTATTCTTGGTCCACTGGGGGACACAGAACCTGACAGGATTGATCCCTGCCCTAAGGGGTCTCATTTCAGAGGGGAAAGGAGGGCTGAGACTCCAAGGGAGGCCAGCAGCTCATACCTTCAGCCACGGTATCGAGCATAGCATTAGCTACAGCACAGGCACTAAATGAATGGTAAACCCAAAGGCATAAAACATATTTGAAAAAGAATCTCTAAGTGCCCACAGTGGTGCAGACAGAGGGGCCAAGAGTTGAGTCTGAGAAGATTCCCAGTGGCTCTGCTGGTCTTGAGCTCCCAGGATTAGCTGTGGCTTGGAGTAGCAACGAAGAAAATGGAAGTACGGCTGTTTGTCCATTGTTCCTAACTCCACCCATCTCTCCCAAGGTCGGATAGCTAAAGTCCAGCAGCAGACAAATCAGCAGCCCCACGTGCAGTATCTGCGCACAGTTAATCTGTTAAGAGAGTGAGGTCTTCTCTTTCCAATCGGCTTTCTCTGCTGCTGGACAGTGAAACGGGGCCCTTTGTGGTGTCTCAGAAATGCTTCTCACTATGCTCTCCAGCAAACAAACGAATGACCTAGACTCAGCTGCATTTACGGGCCCAGGGATGGGGAGGGAGGCGGAGGCACTCGTGTGCGCCCGGCCCACAAGGACGGGTGAGATGCCCAACCAGCCTGCCCTAGCTTTGAAATTGCAGGACGGGGTTCCAGCCTTCGCTTTGGGGTCCCCGTGCTTTTCTAGTCTGTGGCTGTTCCTGGCCCCAAAGGCGTCCTGACATTGGGATTCAGGGAACTGGGCTCTCGCCCAGCTGCCCTGCTGATTCCCCAGGGCCAGGCTTTCTGGGCCTTCCCTCCTATAGATGTAGAACTGGGGGGAAGTCCGGCTTTTCTCCTCAGCCAAGGGTGAAGTCAAAGCAGGCCACAAACAAAAAAGTTTCTGGGAATTCTTGGAGGACAGTATGACATAATACTTTGTCTTCTGGGAACCGCTATCCAGGGGAACAGAAATGATGACTTCTCCCTAGCCATATAAGAAGGAGGGGTTTTTTTTGTTTTATCTTTTTCTTAGAAAAGCTTTGATTCATGAAAAAAGAGCTGGGATAAAAATTTGTCACAGTTTTCTGCTGACTCCAGGGAAAAGATGGTGTTTTTTTTTATTGAATCTATGTGTTTAAGCATTAGGCACACTTACAGGTAATTCCCAGCCCAAGTGGAGACCACGGGCTCCTTCTTCCCCTGGTGGAACCAGGTGCAGCTGCTCTGGGCTCAGGGGCTTGGACCCAGCCAGCCGGCAAATCCAGCAAAGGGAAATCTGCATGGGTTGGAAACTGGGTTAGTGGTGGCTACAATGAAACCCTCTCCACCCCCACCATTGGGTTTGTGCAAATACAGTTGCACCACAGCCCCACACTCACGCTGCAACATAGCTGGAGGCCAAGGTTTGAGGCCGGCTGACACACCAGTATCCGAATTTCCGCACGTATGTGTCTTATCCTGCGAACGTTTTCCATTGAAATGGCTGGGGAAGCTCAGCCCTCAAGCCAGATTCAGATAATTGAAAGCCATCATTTCCAAATGGATTGATAATTTATACATTGTTACTCTCAGGCAGGAGCAGTTGGTTGGGGGGGGGTGCTTTTCCTTTGTTGTGTGAGGACATTATGTGCTCTTAGGAAAACAAAATTAAAGGTCATAAAAAGCCTATCTACCAAGTAGCAGGCCCCTCACCCAGGCTGGCATTAATGAGCAGATGATTAGAAGACAGGTGTAATTATATTCCACCAACAGAGCAGGCCCACGCCTGCAATCGCTAGAAATACAGTTAAAACCTTTGCTTACTGCACTGTTTAATCAAGAATAAGAGCCCTGAATTTTGACTGCATTAAGAACCGTCTAAATAAGTTAACTCTAGCTGCTTGAAATTGTGCAAGAATCATTTCACTGCAGCGGCGGGGGGGGGGGGGGCCCTCAGCGGAGCAGATAAAGAGAAACCAGGGAGGACAGAAGTCACTTCTTCGGTGGGAGAGTCCATGAGGGCTCAGGACAGGGACAACAGCAAACTCAGTCTGCCCGGTGGGCTGTGTGTGGCCCAGGGGAGGAAGGAGGAGAATGTTGGACTGGGAGCAACGAGACACTCGTCTAGTCCTGGGCGATGTCAAGCAGGTCACCATCCTTCTGGCCTTAGTTTCTTTATGTTAAAAGGAAACAATCTCTGTCTCCCCTACAGCACAGGCTTTTTTGAAAAAGATTAGGATGATACAGCCACTGTGGAAAATCATGTGGCTGCTTCTTATAAAGTAAACATATACTGAGCATGCGACCCAGCCATTACAGCCCTACAAGAAATGCTAAGTACATCCATACAAAGCACGGTACACCAATGTTCATAGTAACTGTGTTCATAATAACTAAACACTGAAAGCAACTCAAACACCTGTTGACAGGTGAATGGGTAAATTATGGTACATCCATATAATGGAGCCTTGCTCAGCAATGAAAGGGACAAACCACGAATACCTTTAACAGCAGGAGGGATCTGGGAAACATGCTGAGTGCAAAGAAGGCAGACGCACAGAGCACGTGCTCCTGTGTGATCCCACTGTGTGCAAATGGATAAGAGGGCGTTTCAACATTTAGTGCCAGAAATCGCATCAGGGGCTGCCTAGGACCGCATGAAGATGGGGATGGACTGTCAAGTGACACAAGGGTTTTTGGATGGGGTTGTGTGGTGGAAAAGTCACCATACCTTTGAGGGTGGTGATAGTTACAAGGGTGTCAAAAGTCATTGCACTGGATGCTTAACTGGGTGCATTTTTAAATTGAACATAAATTAAGCCTCGCTCAAGCTGACTTTAAACAAAAACAAGCTTAGATAAGAGTCTTTAATTTGGACTATAACCTTGTCTACTGTTTCCACTGAGGGGGCCTTTGAACAAATCACTCAACAGTTCCAAGCCTCAGCTTCTTCAGATGTGAAGCAGGAACAGCAATAGATACCTCCTGGTGCTACTGTGTCCAAAATGAGGTGCAGACAGGGCCAGTAACCCTTATCGATGCTGTATGTGCCAGGGGCTGTTGGAATCGGTTTGCAGACATGAATTCATCATATGAGATAGTTTTGAACACTGCAAACCACTATAAACATGCAAGTTATGGTATTTCCTGTACCTTGGAGGTGCTTGTTAAACTTTTGAAGAGGATAATATCTGCCAAGAAAAACAAATGTAAAAGGATGACCAGCAGCATTAGTACAAACCAGACTGCATTTCTCAACCACACAGGGGCGGGGAGTGGGGAGGTGGCCCACCAGCCCCGTAGGGGAATCTGGATACTCCCCCACTGGGCCTCCCCAACCTTGTCTACAGACACGCCCTGCAGAGGTCCCGGGGCCTGGACGCTGTCCGTGTCAGTAACTTTGGGGAGGATGTGCCAGTGACACTGAGCCCACCTTCTTGTACCTGATAAGTCAGATTTGGCCCTAATAACGATAATAATAATTATTTCTTAATCAGTGGTCATTTGGCAGGAGAGGAAACCAATACCAAGACGGGTTGTTCTTTCCCCAAAGTCCCCGTGCTGGCAAGACGGTTTCACCCTGCCACCACGCCTCTTTCCAATGCTCCATGATTTGTGGGGCGGAGTCACTGAGTTGGGGTTCTGGAGGACAAATTCCCAAGGAATGAAAGTAATGGGGCAGTTCAGAAAACTACCAGAAATTCTAACATGAGTAGATTTATCGATTCCTTTTCAATGGGAGCAGAGAGAGCACTCTGGGCTGGGGAGGAGGACATTCCAGGCTGTGGGAGCCCTTCCCCAGTGTCTTTACAGTAAACGCAGATGTTACATGAACATTTTGAATGATCTGGCATTGGAAAGAAATCATAAGCAGGCAGCCTAGCTGGGCAGCTAGGAAGACAAGGAGTGGGAAGGACTTAGGTTTTTGAAGAGGCTGAGTGCATGCTGCTGGGGCCCCAGCCCCCTACCTGTGCCTTTGCTACGTACGGGCCACAGAAGTTTTGTGGCAGGCCCAACAGATGACCTGGAACAATCGAGGATATCATTTTTGTAAAACTTCATTTATTCACAAGCTGAGTATTGCTGTTGGGTCTACTACAAAGGGCTGCCCTGAGGCCAGACTTTCTCTGCCTGCTCGCAAGTGCCCGCCCCTAGCCCTTGGTCCCTGACAGAAGGGGCAGGCACCCCTGTTATTGAACTGAGGTAGGGGGAAAGGGGAAGGGGGAAATGAGGGCGGAGCCAGTTGGCGAGCAGACTTGTCTCGGGATCCGAAGTGCCCCCCTCCTCTCCGGACGGCCCTGACCCCAGGCCCCTTTCTCCTCCCGTAGTGTGCACCAAGGGTCAGGTGGTGAGTGGCCAGTACCGGATGCTGGCGAAGCATGGGGGCTACGTGTGGCTGGAGACGCAGGGGACGGTCATCTACAACCCTCGCAACCTGCAGCCCCAGTGCATCATGTGTGTGAACTACGTGCTGAGGTGAGCGTGCGAGGGCCAGCGGGGGCCGGGGTGCGCGGGGCCCCAGCTCCCCAGCCTGAGGACGGCAGGCCCAGGGAGAGCCCAGCCTCTCCCAAGGCTCTTCGCCAGCTCTCTGCGGTGCTGATCCTTACAACCCAGAGGGCTACGGTGGGTGTCTCGGGAGCAGGGGGACACTTGGGATGTCCCCTTTCCAGTGCTTTGTCCTTCTCCTCACCTGTCTCTGGTGCCATTCCTCTCACCCATGTGGGGAGGCAGAACAAAGTCATCACTTAATGAGCATTTTTTGAATGGGGAAAACCACTCGTGTGGTTTGAGAAAAGCAGACGTAACACCCTCACTCAGCAGCACCTGGAAGGAAAGCTGGATAAAGTCAGTGCTAGAGTGAAACAGACAAAACCCTTCAGACCCACTCACACCACGCAGCATCCGATCACAAAACAGCATCCCAGGCAGGTTCCTCGTCTGAGCGCACTCCCGATGTTGCTCCCTCTGCTCCAAACTTCTGTCTGTGTGGTTCTTTACAAAACGACGACCCAGTGTCCGTGCCCACGTGTTTGGCGAAGAGGCTTGGGCATCGGGGTTTCCCTGTGCCTGGGGAGCAACAGGACTTGGCTAGAAAGCATGGAAGGTCTGAAGTGCTCTCTTGTCCCATCAGTGAGATTGAGAAGAATGACGTGGTGTTCTCCATGGACCAGACGGAATCCCTGTTCAAGCCGCACCTGATGGCCGTGAACGGCATCTTTGACAACAGTGGTGAGGTGGCTGTTTCTGAGCAGAGTCACTTCCTGTACACCAAGCTGAAGGAGGAGCCGGAGGAGCTGGCCCAGCTGGCCCCCACTGCGGGAGATGCCATCATTTCTCTGGATTTTGGTGGGTGCTCCTCAGCTGAGCTGGGGGTTGTCGAACCCTCTGGGGGTGGGGGAGGTTTCTACCATAACAGGCCTCCCTGACCACAGCCTTTCCTTAACCAGAGATGCCCCCATTCCTTCCCCGAGTCTCATTAATTGTCTGTTAGTGGCCAGACTCTGTGCTGGGCGCAGAAGAACCACACATACACCTGCCAGGGGTGAGGCCGCTCTACTCCTGAGCTCGAGAAGTGCTGAACCCAGAGGGGTTATGGGGGCTCGCTCCTGAGCAGTCACATCTCCAGCACAGGAGGGCGGGGGGGAGTCTGAGATGAGAGAGGGGACAGCAAGAGACCCGCCCCATGGCCGCTGGCAGTTTCACAGAGAGGGCGGCTCTCTGACTGCCCCCTAAAGGACAGATTGCTTTTTAGGCAGAGGGCCAAACTAAAATAATGTTGGGAGAAAGAATTCCAGACACATGGATGGAGAAAAGGTTCAGGCCCAGATTTGGCCCCCAAAGGCACTACTTCTTTAAACGTGTGCAGACCCCACGAAGACACGAGTCCATACAGCCACAGAAACAGCTTTCAGAGCCTCCTGCTCCCATGCCGGGGGCACTTACTGTGTACCCGGGGGCCCCTTCCTCCCCTCTGTGTGCCTGTGTGCGGCCCGCAGCCTCGCCACGGCTGCGGAAGGAACACAGGTGCAGCTGCAGTGCCTGCCCTGGTCTGTCTCGGCCCCTGTACACGTGTTCTTGAGAGGCCACGTGAAACTAGTACCTTCAGCAAGTCGAGGGCAGCCCTGGGACAGGAGGTTGCAGCCTCCCCACTGTGCAGTAGCACCCAGGTGAACCACCCAACTCACCTCTCACGGCCTTCTCATCTACATGCAGTTCGCTCTTCAAGGAACCGTGGCTCCGAATACATTAGTCTCTGAAAATTAAATGCTCCAAGAGGGTGTCTTCTTGAAAGGGAGTCTGTACGTTGACTCAGGAGCCCCAGTTAAAGGGCTCTTTGCCCCACCTAAGCCTCAGAGCACGGAGGGCCTAGCCCCAGGCATGACTTCCAGACCCTGTGGAGATTTCCTGTGCATCCTGTGGGCTTCCTCTGCCCTGGGGGTGAGCCCAGTGGTTGCGGGTGTTAACCAAGCCAGACCCTTGTCTCTGCAGGGAACCAGAACTTCGAGGAATCATCAGCCTATGGAGAGACCATCCTGCCCCCCAGCCAGCCATGGGCTGAGGAGCTGAGGATCCACGGTGCCCAGAGCGAGGCCGGGAGCCTGCCTGCCTTCACCATGCCCCAGGCAGCTGCGCCAGAGAACACCAGCCCCAGTGCCACCAACAGCAGCTGCTCCACGGTGAGCCCCCCTGGGACGAAGCCACAGAGAGGGTGGGCTCCTCCTTCTAGCCGCTGCCAGGTGGCAGGACGGCCTGGACAGAAATACTGCCCTCCTCCTACTCAACTTATCCCAGAGATGGCGACCCTTACCTGCCAAGTATTTGAGCTGTGTTCTTGTTGCCGGTAGCCAGCCCATCCCCGTCCTCACCTAAATAAGTTCCTTGAAAGCAGCGGCTGAGTTGCACGGTTTTGAGCCCCATCCCTGCCTCATCCCAGCTCAGGGTGCAGAGCTGTGCAGTTCCCCCAGCCCTGCTGGCCATGGCCTTCAGCCCATTCACTCCTCAAGACAGGCTCGTTTTATGAGACTGAAGTTCAGAGAGTTGATGAATTGACCAAACACACACAGCTTGTAAGGAGTGGCACCTCTATCAGTAGTTGGAGTGCAGTTGATCTGTAGGCCCAAGAATGTATTTTTCCTTCCACCTTGGACTTTGGGGAGACTAGTGTCATACCCTTGACATTGTCACTCTCCTTCCTGGGCTCCAGCCCGACAGCCCTGAAGACTATTACACGTCTCTGAACGATGATCTGAAGATTGAAGTGATTGAGAAGCTCTTTGCCATGGACACGGAGGCGAAGGACCAGTGCAGCCCCCAGGTAGGTGGCCATGAAGGAGATTGGGGTGGCCGTGCCTGCCAGCTACAGCTGGCAAAGGCCCACGTCTGCTCCTGTGGCCTCACCTCTTTGGGGCAGAGACCAGTGGAGATGCTTGGCCAGGGCCGTGGTCCCCAACCAGGTCGAGGGCACGGGGAAGTTGAGCCAGTGGAGAACCCTTCTCCCACTTCCGCCCTCTGCTTTACCTGTACCGAGCCCGGCTCCTCCGCTTTTAACTCTCACCTTGTTCACCCCCTCCTGACTCAGCTTTCTCGGTGCCCGTGCAAACCAACACTGCGACTGAACTTGGCTTTAAGGAAGCCCAACATTTACAAAGGACATCTAGAAGTATAAGCTATTTATAAGCATAGAAAACAATTACTCCCTCCTCCACAAACTTAATCATCTTAGGAGTCTTTGAAACACTATTTTATTTCAGGTACATTTAAAAATGGCATCTGATTCATAAATTTTCATTTACCTGTCACATTTCAGGAAAGCATTTGTTACATAAGGGCAAATGCTCTTGCAAAAGCCACGTGAGCAGGGCTGAGGTGGGTGGGTGGGTGCACGTGTCACGAGACCCAGAGGAAAGTCATCCATTCCTGTGTGTCTTAGCCTGGGTCATTTGTTCGAAGTTCTGCCTTGCGCCTCCGCTTGTCTCGTTAGGCTGCCAGGCGTGAGTTCCAGCTGTGCTGCCAGACGCTCCCTGTGCCAGCCCTCCCTTCTCTCTCCTCTGAACTCCACTAGGATTCATTACTTAGCACTTGATCATAACCGTCTGCTTCTGTCTTTAACCGTTCGTTTCACTGTAATCGCTAACACCTTAAGCACATTCTCCCCTCCCACTCCAGTGAGGGTGTCATTCTTAGAAGGAGGAAATTCATCTCTGCGTCTGCTTGGGGGCATTCCCTGTGGTGCCCCCTGTGGCCCTGGGAGCCTGAGGGGCCATCTCTGAGGACTTTGCTGACTGGGGTGAAGGCCACGCCCGGGGCCGCAGTCTCTGAGCAGTCGCAGCGGTGCCCTGGCGCTGGCCGTGTGTCCAGGCCTGTGCCGAGGCCCACGAGAAAAGGAGGACAACGCTGCCCTCAGCTCTCCAAGAGCCACTGTGTGCAGCACAGGCCTGACTGTCCCCTGAGGACAGTCACCGTGGGCCAGAGGAGGCAGGGATGGTTTTGTGGAAGGGGCTTCCTGGGCCTCATGAGAGAAGGTGGGGTTTGGGCAGGTAGAGTAGCAAGAAGAGAACGTTGGGGTGGGGTGGGGGCGTGATACCAGTGTGGTGTGTGGAGGGATATCCTCGCGCAGATGGGTGGCACAGGCTGAAGAGGCGACAAACTGCACGGAAAGGCTAGAGGAGGAGTGTGAGTGTCCTGGTGGGCCACAGGGAGCCAACAAAGGCGTCAGAGCAGGGGGGCCCCTGTCAAGCTGTGCCCGGGATGACTGACTCCAGCAGGGAGGCATGAGGGACCGAGAGGAAATAGTGCTGGGGTGCGGCGCCAACTGCTGAGCGCATCTTTGCCTTTGCCCCGTGTCTCCCCAGGTGGATTTCAGTGAGCTGGACTTGGAGACGCTGGCACCCTACATCCCCATGGATGGGGAGGACTTCCAGCTGAGTCCCATCTGCCCAGAGGAGAAGCTCTCGCCCGAGAACCCTCAGCTCCTCCCCCAGCAGTGCTTCAGCACCATGACGAACATCTTCCAGCCGCTGGCCCCGATGGCTCCTCACGGCCCCTACCTCCTGGACAAGTACCAGCAGCCACTGGAGAGCAAGAAGACAGAGCCTGAGCACCAGCCCCTGTCCTCTATCTTTTATGATGGCGGGAACAAGGCGTCCCTGCCACCATGCTGCGGCCAGGCCAGCACTCCCCTCTCCTCTTTGGGGGGCAGATTCAACACGCAGTGGCCCCCTGACCCACCATTACCCTTCAGGCCTGCGAAGTGGCCTGTGGCAGATCAGCGCACTGAGGCCCTGGGGACGTCACCATTGGGGGCCCCGGTCACCTCGCCTCATCTCTCCATGTTCAAGAAGAGGTATGTGGCAGTGGCCCCAGGCCGCTCCAGCCAAGGCTGTGCGGAAAAGGGAGGGGCAGATGGGCACCCACAGTGAGAGACCTGGGCCCGGAAAGGCTCGCTGCCCCAGCAACCAATCCGGCCGCACAGCGGCTGAGCCCCGAGTTAGCCCTCCTCAGAAATCCGAGAGCCTAGGCTGCAGAAACCCCGAGCCCCAGGGAGCCTCTCTCGGGGATGTTTTTACAGGGCTGGAGGGGGCCCAGAGGAGACTGAGGACAGGAAAAGGGAGAGCATCTGGCTGTCCAAGCCTTGAACACCAATGTCTCTCATCGGAGCACCCCTTGAAGTACCTCTCTTGTTAAGAGTTCATTACTGGAGTCACAGAGCACAGTGACCTGAGTAATGACTGTCTCGGTTCCCTCATGGGACCCTGGTGGAGAAAAGTGAAAAGACGCCCCTGCCTCTCTCTGCCTCTCCCTGCCTCTAAGCACCCAGTGCTGCCTTCTAGGCCCTGCCTTCCCTAGCTCCTGCAAGTCCCCAACAAGCCCCATGTCCACTGGCTGGGCACTTGCTGGGCAGGCTAAGGCCAACGGTTGGCTGGTGTATGACCTCCAGCCCCCAGAGCACGTTGGTCATGCTGCCCCAGGGCATGTGCCCTTGACAGAGCAGCGCTCAATGGGAACAGATCAGGCAGGGCTAGAGGGGCCAGAGAGACCCTCCTGAAGACCAATGGTCCCTAGCTGGGCCGCTGCTGAGGCCAGGCCCAGAGGCTGCCTGGGCACAGCTGGGTGGGTGGGCAGATGTGGAGGGAGGTGCAGGTGACAGGGACCGTTAGCATCCCACCAGGCAGAGGAAACTGAGGAAGGGCAGCAGAGCCACAGCTCAGGCCCTGGGGCCCATACCCTTCCTCTGGGACTCTGCCCTGTGGGCCTCAGAGCTGCCACAGTCTTAAGTCTTAGTTCAGGGTGGGCCCTCGGAAGGCCCCGAGTTCAGGTGAAGGTGCTGGGTGGCGGGGGCTCCAGACACCCTCACGGCCATTCTCTTGGGCTTGGCAGGTCTGCGAAGGGCTTCGGGCCTCAAGGCCCGGACGTGATGAGCCCAGCCATGGTCGCCCTCTCCAACAAGCTGAAGCTGAAGCGACAGCTGGAGTATGAGGAACAAGCCTTCCAAGACATGAGTGGGGTGAGCCACGCCCTGACAGGGGTCGCCTTGGGGTCCCTCCACGGCCCTTGCGGGAGGCTGGGTAGGGAACTGGTGCCAAGAGCAGGGATCCAGGCTGCAGGGAGCTCTCACACACGGGCAGGCTGGGCATGCCAGCCAGGGCAGCAGGGAGGGGCGGGGATGTGGCCTTTCAGAGAGAGGGGGCACCCGCCTGATTCTGGGCATCGCTGCCCTGAGCCCACCCCACCCCCGACTCAGTTTGAGGACTTGGTTCTCTGGCCCTCTCCCCCCTACATCTGCCCCTCCCATGCTCAGGGGGACCCTCCAGGCGGCAGCCCATCACATCTGAGGTGGAAAAGGATGAAGATTCTCAGGGGCTGCGGAAACTGCCCTTCGATGCCTGACAAGCAGCTGAATGCCAGCCTCCCGAGTGGTGAGCCGCAGGCCTGGCCCTCCCGGGGTCGGGTGGGGGGTTTGCTGGCAGAAGGGCTGGGGGGGCTGGAGGGCCCATCCTGGTTTTCTCACTCACTCACCACCTGCCTTACCACCCCACCTTCCACACACCCAACTTTGCTTTTCCAGTCCTGCTCAATGTCAGTCAGAAATCTCTGGGCTTCGAGGTGGGGGGCTGGCTCTAATTCTGGTGATTCTGCTGAAGGAAAGGAGGATGCGGGGGCTTCACAGCCTCTCCCCTCCCCCAGGTCAGTGCTGCCCTCACTCTCCGACATTGATCTTTCAGATGAGTTCACCCAAAACCCCATGAGGGGCTCGAGTCAGCCTCTGAGACACCTGCCGCCACCACAGCCCCCGGCTGCCCTGAGCCCCAGGGAGAGCGCCAAGAGCAGGTTCCCCCCGCAGTGCTGCGCCTTTCAGTACTCAGACTATAGCCTGCCATCAGCTCATAAGGCTGCAGGTGGGTGCACTGGGGGCTGAGGCCTCCCTGCCAGGGTCTGGTGTGGGGGGGTGCGGGGGGGGCGGAGGGGGGCACAAGGGCCCGGAGATGGGCTTCACAAGGCGCAGGTCCCAGTTCAGTGTGAGGGGACCTGCTGCCGTGAGAGGGGTGAGCCCTCCTCCCCAGAAGTGATGCAGCAGGAGCTGGAAGGCCGCCTGTCCACGGGGTTTGGAAGGAACTTTCCAATGATCAGCTGACATCCAAGGCTCTTTCGATCCAGAGTTCTCGAGCCTGTGTTTTTGCTCAGTTCTCTGTGTTAACCAAATTTCCCAGTGCCCCACTTGACCTACCGGGGCATCACCCTGAGTTCGGGCGGGAGCTGAGCTGAGGACATGCATGGAGATCACGCTGCTGGCGGGGGCTGGGGTGGCCTGGATGGCCATGGGGGAGGTCGCCCTGCGGGGCCTCCTGGACAGTCAGTCACCTGATGCCTGCCTTCTGCCCTGGGCCTTGGTCTGTTACCATCTTGCAAAACATAGATGTCGTCACAGAAAGGTCACTCCTTAGCATAAACAAGTTTGAGACTGCGGTGGAACATACCAGACCCCTGACCAAAAACAGGGAGTTTCCTCAGCCATGCAGCTTGGGGCAAATTGCTGCTCTGAGCTTCAGAATCCTGGAGGGAGAGCCCAGGGCTTAAATTCCAGCCCTTCTCTTAACCAGCTGGAGGGCAGAGCAAGCCGGACCTTCCAATGAGAGGTCTGCATTCCAAGTGTTGCGTGCTGGTACAGTTTGTATTCAGTACACAATAATCAGCACTGTTATGCCTGCTGTGAGCCCAGGCTTTCCCTTGAACCTTAGAAATCAAGGGGCTTATTTCTGACAGTATGTAAAAGCAGCAGGGATTACAAAGGGACAGTAAGCAAGTATCCATTGTGACTGTGGGGGCTTCAGAGAGGCAGGAGACTGGCCCTGGTCCACAGGGGATGAGGCCCAGTGGGGGATGCAGGCGTGGACAGTGGGGAGGGGCACTGCACGTACACCACCAAGGGAAGGGACAATGGACCCTTACATACAGGGACCCAATGAAGGGCCTCCACGCCCTCCAGGTACCTGGGCCTGCCTTCCAAGGAAGTGGGGTTTGGGTGCTCTGAGATCCCCCTTCCCCCCTCCCTGTAATACGTGTGTGTGTGCATGAGTGTGTGTGCACACAGCGCATATGCCTGTAGATGTGTGCTGTGTGTGCAGGCAGCGACTGGCTCAGAATTCCCTCCCTCCACTTGGCCCTGCCCCCTCCCACCCCCGCTGCCAGTGCACAGTGGCCACAGGGTCGCAGGCTCTTACTGACGTCTCCACCTTCAAGGCCAAGAAGCCTTCATGGGGGCTCCCTCCATACAACCCCCCCAAAAAAATGTCCTCTTGCTGCTGCCTGCACCACACACACTCTGTTCCTTGGGGTTCAGCACCCCACCTAGCGGGCTGGGTCCAGAGACAGACACATTCCCTGCTGGGTCCCCCTCCGAGCACAGACTCAGGTCACTCAGGTAAGATGCCATTGAAGAAACAGAGTAACAGTGGGGCTGCCGCACCCATACCCCTGAGGCACGAAAACTGGAAATGCCCCTTGCTCTCTGCACTGGGCTCTTCTCATACCGGGTAGCCTCTTATGGGATAGAGCCTTTTCCGAACGTTTGATTCAGTTTTTACGATGCAGTACCAACCGTTCTTTCAGGTGTGGCAAGCCGGCTGCTCGGGCCCTCGTTTGAGCCCTACCTGCTGCCCGAACTGACCAGATATGACTGTGAGGTGAACGTCCCTGTCCCAGGAAGCTCCACGCTCCTGCAAGGAGGGGAGCTTCTCAGAGCCCTGGACCAGGCCACCTGAACCAGAGCCTCCCACAGGGCAGGCCCCCCGCACGCCGTCCCGCCAGCGTCACTCTCTGCGTCTGTTTTTGCAGCTAGGTATTTCTAACACAACCCTTTTTACAAGATGCTCTTCTCACCTGGCAAACTCGCCCAGGTCACCAAGTATGGCCTTTTTCTGCAGATGCTCACTTTACTATCTATATTTTTAAGATACACGATTGTCTGGCCTGTGTTGTATTCTGTCAATGAAAATATTCTTAAATTTTGTAAGATTCCCCTCCCCAACTTCAATCACTTCTAATTTATATTACCCATCAGCCTCTCTCTGTCACACACACGCACAGTATTCACGCTGACAAGTTTGGGGGGTGTGTGTTCCAGTGCAGGCGAAGCTCCGCTCCATTTAACTAAAAAGATGCTGTTGTTGTTGCCAAAGAGAAACAAAGTAATTTTGCTTTCAAGCTTGATTCGCGTCCTCCTCACGCTCGCGCTCTCGCGGTCCTTCTTTCTTCCTTTAAAACTAATCGCCATACTGTAAATTTCAGTCTTTTAAGCCAACTCTTCGCTCTAATCTTCATGACTTCTGGGGAAAAAAAAGAAATGTGAAGGGCGGACTCCAGTGCATGTGGTTACCTGGGAAAGTTGCCGTGTGGCTTTCCTGAACTGTTTGGTGTTCCCCCCGGTTTGGTGGATTATTTTTTAATTATTATTATTCAAAACCATAACTGAGTTTTTTAAAACTTTATACCTGGGTTAAGTGTTTATCATATATATGGGTACTTTGTAATATCTAAAGACTTAGAAACGGAAATGCAATCCTGCTCACACAATCACTTTAAGATTTTTTTAAGCTGTTAATTTTCCTTTTCTTGCTGACACTGCGCAATTCCTCTCTGGTGGCTTTTGCTTTTGGGGTGTGCCATAGCGTGACAAACAATCCAAGAAGCGGAATCATTAGGTGGGAGCGCTGCGGGCTGTCCTCTCCTCGTGTTCTGTGTGCATCGTGTATGTATGTATATATTATTATTGCTGCCGGTGGGGCCTGAGGGCGCGTCACGGGCTAGGGGCTTGGGGGTGGGGCGCATCGAAGGGAGAGGAAGCGCTTTAATTTCCCTTAAGGTCGTGTTGCTAGCCCTGCGAGTGCACCGAGCTGTGGGACTCTCATGGGCTCTCACGTGGCACATTTGGGTATTTCCAGAACTACCATGAGATGGCTTAGATGGGAATTCGTGAAAGTAAGCAAAGATTCAGAAACGGTGCAATGACCCAGTCCATGTCTCCCCAGCTTACCACCTGGGGGTGCATGGAGCTGAACTGAGAGGGGGTACAGAAAAGGGGGGCAGCTGACCTGACCAGCCCCATCCCGCTGCCCCCTCCTCACACTGCCCTGTAAGACCAAGGTGCAGTGCCCCTCGCTGGCAAGCAGCAGGCAGACTGCGGGGACCGCCCCAGCCTCAGGCCCTCCCCCAGGTCTGCCTGTCACTTGAAGTGACTTGTATAGGTAGGAAGCACTGGAAACAGAGTGTTCTCAGAGCACTTTAACTCACTGGGTAAGAGGGATGATACCTTCGGTTTTTACACACCAGTCATACGGAACTTATCTGTCATGGGTGCAATGAAGAAGTTTCTAGAAACACACACCTGAAGTGCAACAGTGTCAACAAGCCTGGATGCACTCTGCCAAAAACAAAACAAAATTTACATTTCAGAAAACTCATCAGTTACATGAAAAAAACGACCTATTCCCTGTGTTGCCCAAATCACGCGTCAGCAGCACAGCTCCGTCCTCCGCACGGCGACAGGGCCGGAAGGGTCAGTGCCACGCCAGTGCTGGCGTGGATTCCTGCGTGCACTGCCTCGGCGGTGGGGGCGTGTTACCCTTGCGGTTTTACTAAAACACTCTGAAAAATATTCCGAGCTTCAATATTAACTTTACCTGTCAACGTAATGAATTCATGTACATTGTTCTTTTGTCGAATTCCTACTGACATTATTGCTATATGGGAGCTTAACTTTATAAGGAAATGTATTTTGACACTGATATCTTATTAAAGTATTCTGATCCTACCACTGCTGGTGGTGCTGATTTCCTGTGGATTTATTGTGGGTTACGCTGGCGTAAAGCAAAGCATTTATTCGCTCACCGAACACGGACATGGGCACCGGTCTCCGTGAGACAGCGGAGGCCAGAGGACAGGCAGATGGGGGAGGGAAGAAAGACTAATGTTAATCCCTGGCACCCACCTGCTACTGGAGGCCAGGTTATACCGTCCCTCTTTCTGTCTGTCATGGGGCCCTTTTTGTGCCCAGCGGGGGGGCCCAAGGGAAAAAGTCACGTGAGACAGTGAGAGCCGTGCGGGCATGTGCGTGGCACGTTGCGATGACAGGAAGGCCCGGGCCTGGCAGGCAGAAAGGGCTTCAGTGTGGAGGTGGCGGAGCTCAAGGGGGGACTTCCCAGGTAGGACGTGAATGGGAAAGGCAAAGAAAAAAAGAAACCTCAGCCAGGAAGAGCACAGTGAAAGCGCCAAACTGGATGTGGACATGATGGGTTCCCTGATTCAAGTTTGCCTTTCCAAGTCATGACCTGCTCGTGACCAGGCAGCTATCTCCATGGTGCAATCAGGAGGCGGGGGGGGGGGGGCGGGTGAGCATGGGGTGCGGGTGCTGCAGCGGGACCTGGGGCAGACCCAGCAGCTGCCTCCCGCACACTCATCACGCACTTCGGATCTAGAACCAGCCGTTCCAGAGCCCCGAACTTCATTTGCCTAATAGTTTGTTCCACACGGCACAGCCCCCCTCACTTTCTTAGCCCTCTTGATCCTCAAGCTGAGCAATCCTGGGAACACCCAGTTCACAGAAGAAACAGCCAAATTAAGTGGCTTCCCCAGGCCACACCCTGTGACTGGAAGAGGGGAAACGGAAGCCCAGTCTGAGCCATGCTCCTCTCCCCTCACACCGCTCTGCCGGCTGGGCTGGGGGAGGGGGCATATTTTAAGCTAGAACTCTGTTTGCATTGCCAAATAGAACGTTTCTGTCTTTATTACTTTATCCTGTACACCTCCTTGTAGTCCTTTTTCTTTCCCCCTCTCTTCTCTTCCCAAACTTGGTGCCTGGACCTTCAGCCCAGATATTCTGGGCCCTGCCTGGCTCCCACTCACCTTTGCCTGCTTTCTCGGAACTCCTGAAAACCTCATCTGTTGTTTTTTCTTTTTCTGAAGCTGTTCTGTGAGTGACATCTCAGCTGGGCCTTCAACCGCAGAGTTGCCTCTGAGTGTTGGCGAGTTCAGGACTCACGTATGGATGAGCCCATCCTGGGACCTGACGACTTAGGCGGGTGTGGGTCTACAGAGCATCCTTGGCAAGGCCATCGGCCTTAACCCCCTGCAGATGGCGATTGTGTCCTCTAGCCTCTGGGGTGGAGGGAGTGCACTAAGGCCTTGTCCCCCTTGTCCCCGATGGATTGTAGGAGCTTGGCCTCTAGAAGCACTCTAGCTCAAGACAGTCTCTCCCTGCTTCCTTCATGTTTTGTCTGGAGTAATCCAGTGAAGACAGACTTAGGTGCTCCTGATTTCATATTTTACTTCTCAAAATGCAGGTGGCTTTGGAGTAGGTATGTGCCAACATGGCCAGGTGGGCAGGGACAGAGGTAGGGCCCCAGTGTAGAATTAACAATCGTTCAGCCACGGGGGGCTCCTCCTGACTCTAGACTGGTTCCCCCCAGGCAAGCAAGGCTCAGCAAGGTAAGACACCTTCCCAGCTTGTGCCTGGGTTGGCAGCTGCTGGATGGGAGGTGTCTCCAGGAGGGGGACTCGGACCCAGAGCTGAGGAAGGAGGCAACCCCACCTGGTGGAGCAGGGCCAGCCCTGGCTCCGTCGGATCCACACAGGGCAAAAGTTACTCTTTCCTGAGGCATGATCTCTAATGTGCATTTCAGATTGGGTGGGGCGGGGGGCTGGAACTGGGGGTTTTACTGGAGTTAGCATGTAGGCCCACTGCCTTTACAACATGAAAGATTCAACCGTCCACCGCCTGCTCTCCTCAGCCCTTGCCCGCCCTCTGCTCTCTGCAGAAAAGAACTTGTATCAGGAGGCCTGTCTGTGTACGAGTGACCAGGTTAACTTGGCCCTTCCATCCTTGAGGCAGGAGCAGCGCCAGTAACATGAGACTGGATGTATTCTCCTAGATTTACTCAGAATGCTGAAAAGGAGTAGGCACATACATATACCTAATTTCTCAACCAGTATACAGGCACTCCCCCACACATGGTTCTCACCCCACCACCACCAGCACCACCACCAGCACCACCATGGCCTTGCAGCTCTCCAGCCTCTTCCTTGTTCTTCCCTTGGGGCACTTTCAGTTCTTCCACAGTGATCATGATCACAGCACAGCCCACATTGCTTTGAAATGTTCCCCTGAACTCAGTGGCCCCTGTGGAAACTGTTTGGCCTCTCTGTAACCTTGGTCAAGTCTAAATCAGTTCCTTCACTTCTAGGCTGAACCTCTCTTGGCTTCCCAGGACCCAAGAGAACAGAGTTTTGAAGTACAGATGACCCTTGAACAAAGCAGGGGTCAGGGGCACTGACTGCCAACACAGTTGAGAATCCACATAGAACTGAAGTCAGGCCTTTGCATACGCAGGTCCCCAACCCAAGATCAAAAACACACACTCCCCCAACCACTTGCATGCACACACACACTTTTGATGAAGTCATGCTCTCCCTCTCCAAGAGCTCACCAAGCTAGTGGAGGAAACAAAACTAACCCTGGATAACTCAGAACCCTCGAGATGGAGGCCCATGGTCCCCATTTTCCCAGGCACCCCAGTCTCAGATGTTGTGCTTCCATGTCCCCAAGTATGTACTTTACTTGGGCCAAGGACCCCCATATTGGGTTCAGAAAGCAAGAAACTTACAGATGCAGCCCTCTGTTGCTTTAGGGTAAACTCTGGGTCCTATGGGAGTTCAGAGGAGGTCAGGAGAGATTGGCCTGGGCCTTAGGAGCAGAGGAATCCCTCACCAGAGCTGGGAGGGAAGAGGATTGGAGAGGTGGAGTGGGGGAAGGCGGGGGGAAGATCATTCCAGGAGAAGGGGACAAGGGGGACAAAGGCATGAGGCAGACTAGGCAGCACGTGCAGGAGAGCCCAGAGAGCAAACAGCACAGGGAGCTGGGATGGAGGAAGAAGGCAGCAGCGCAGCCTGGGCACTCACAGCACAGGCCTGGAGTCAGACTGAGCTGGGTTCAAATTCTAGCTCTGCAGCTTCTAGTTGTGTAATACTGGAAAAGACCCTTAATGTCTGCAAGCCTTTGTCTACTGTCATGCGAAGGGAGCATAGTAATAGTCCCTACTTCATAGGGTCAAAGCTGAAGATATCAATTTGTGCATCATCAGTGGACAAGTTTGCCCTGACCAGTGTGGCTCAGTGGGTTGGATGTCATCCTGCAAAATGAAAGGTCACTGGTTCAATTCCTGGTTGGGGCACATGCCTGGGTTATAGGTTCGGTCCCTGGTTGAAGCACATACAAGAGGCAACCAATTGAAGTTTTTCTGTCACGTGGATGTTTCTCTCCCTCTCTTTCTTCCTCCCCCTCTCTCTAAATATATATTTTTTAAATAGTAGATAAGTTGTACTTAACTCCATGAGATTGGATGAAACAGACCTCTGCAATAAGGGCATAGACAAAGGGTAGGATCCTAAGCTAGAGCCCTGGTCCATGTACATGCTGCTACAAGTCACAGGAAGAACCAAATAAGGAGAAAGAAATGGGCTCTAGGGTTGAGCAACTTGGAGATTAACACTGACCTTGACCCAAGCAGTTGTGGTGGACAGCTGAGGACATTAGCCTGACAGGAGTGGACTGAGGAATGAGCTGGCTGGGGTGGGGGAGAGAGACCACTGCAACATGCAACTCTTCCAGGAGATTTCCCTGGGAAGGGAAGTGGGGAAGTGGAGTGTAGCTGGAGACAGGGATAAGGGAAGTGTTGTTTCTTTTAACCACTGAATGAATTTTTATCTGAGAGTAATTTCCAATTCACAGAAAAGTCGCAAGAATAGTATAGAGAGCTCCTGCACCCAGTTTTCTCTGCTGCTATCATGACTGTGATAAACAGTAATGGTTACCAGAGGAGAGAGGGCTGGGGGGAGGTAGACAGAGGGGGTTAGAAGTACAAACTTCCAGTCATAAAATCAGCAGGTCACAGCAGTATAATGTACAGCCTAGGGAATAGAGTCAATAATATCATAAAAACTTTGTACCGTGACAGTTACCAGAATTGTGATGGGCATTTAGTTGGGTATATAAATGTTGAATAGCTATCTTGTATGCCTGAAGCTAATATAATACTGTGTATTAACTACATTTTATTTTTTTTTAAAAAAAGCAAATTCTGAGATTTCAAAGGTGTCTGAAATAACGTGGGGGAGAAGGTCCGAGGAAGTGGGGGACAGAGGACAGTGTCAGGGTTGGAAGGTGGTGGTACAGTGACATCCAGCACAGTGATGGAGGAGGGGTGTGCACTGGGAGCTGAAATCACTAAAGGAGGAGCGACCAGAGGCCGAGGCTGGTAGCTGTGAGGAGAACGAAAAGTTTGATGACACGAGTGGGAGGAAACATGGAGAAGAGGTTTGGAAGTGCTATTGAGAAGCTAGGAGGGTCCCCTTCACTTCCGTCCCTGCCTGGCACCTGCCTGCAAGGGAGAGAACCCAGCCTCTCCCTGAGGTCAGCAGGGAGCAGGGGCCCTCAGCAGAGGGGGGCTCCAGTTTAAAGGGACAGGAAGGCATGTTCACAAAAGAGGGGAGGATCTAGGAGGTGGCTGATGTCAGAGCTCCAGAGAATGCAGTGGAAGGATCTGGAAGGTGGGGAGGGGTGGGAGACGGGAGAGAATGAACTGTCCAGGGACAAGGACCAGGTGGTGACAGAGGACCTGGAAGCCTTGGTCTGCCACTGGTGACAGATGTAAAGAGAGTGGAAGGGAGGGAGTATCATCCCAAAGATCTCTCTGAGGTTCAAGCCCTCCGGCTTGAAGCCTCATGGCTGGGGTCAGGCAGAGAGGTACAACAGCTCCCCTAGTATGTCTGTGGGACTTCTAGGCCCCCTTATATCTTACATCACCTGGGGACCCTCATACAAGTGCACTCATTGACTGTAAGGTGGACTGTTGCTTTCTAAGGTAGGTGTGGCAAGGGGGTGGCTCGCCCTCTCCGCCTGCCAGAATCTTGGGTTTCAACCCCTGTGGCTGGGCCCAGCATTTGCAGGAACAAAAGAAGACAACTACAGTTGGAGGACCCACTGGCCGGAAACAAAGGGATGTTTTCCCATCCTCATTAGCCTTGTTGAGGCAAGGGCAGCTAAGCATGAACACTGACATCATTGGGGGGCCCTGCGGTTGCTTAAAGGCCACTGCAGGGTTCCAGCTAAAGATTCAAATCCAGATGAGATAGATGACTCAGATGGGCGTAGGCCAGCCCGGAGGGATGTGGGAATCCCAGGGTGTGTGTGTCTGCTCCTGCTGCTTCTTAAATGTGGAGAGGCAGCTGTGCTGACCAGGGTGGTCCTGCCATGAGGGTTGGTTATGCCCGCCACCCCACATATCAATGATCTGAAGGTTCAGCAGCAACTCTGAACCTTTCTGAGCTGTGGGACCTGACCGTTCCACAATACCACGGGCTAGGCAGCAACCCGGGTACATTAGGTCCCTCTCTGGACACCGTACTTTCACAGACACATACATGAACAGAAACTTGTTCAACAAAGGTGACTAAAATGGTGATGGGACATGCAATCATGTCACAACAAGAAGCTGAGACAGTCTGTCCAAAAATAAAGAAGATTAGAGGAACTCAAAAGCCCACTTTCCAATATCTACAAAAGCATAGTGTGCAGAGTTTTTCTGGGCAGCCCCACAGGACAGCACTTGGTCGGCAGGCTCAGGAAAACAGAGTTCTGCTCCGTGCAAGCACGTTCAAGAGTGAACCTTACCCCTCCCCTGCTGTGCCCCGCGTTTGCTTGCTCGGTGTATCAGGGAGAAGACAGCTTTCCTCTAATCACCACGGAAAGCTATTTAGAGAATGCTACCTAGCAAAGATAAAGAAAAGCTGTAATTTCAAAACTGTGTTCATATCTTTGTGCAGGTAAAACCTTGTCTGCCCTGGCTGGGGTGGCTCAGTGGAGTAAGCACCAGCCTGCCAAGCTAAAGGCCGCTGGTTTGATGTCCAGTCAGGGCACATGCCTGGGTTGCAGGCCAGGCTCCCAGTTGGGGTCTTGCAAGAGGCAACTGGTCAATGTTTCTCTCACCCTCTTCTCCCTCTCTCTAAAAATAAAATAAAATAAAATAAAATAAAAAGAATAGCATTCAAAAAAAAAACCCTGGCCATCAGACACAGGCAGTCCACAGCACCCAGGATGAATGGGGAGGAACTAATACTCTCCCTTCTCTGTCAGGGCAGAACAAACTACAAATTATATTGAATTCAGGCTTTAAAAATGTTTTTCTTAATACACACGACACTGGATGGTCACTAAGAATTACTGCCTCTCTTTGGGGAAGACTGGAGTCACATGTAAAGTCAGTGAGCACAGCACCTGAGTCAAAAATGACCCTTGAGAACCGCCATGGAAGGTGTGCCTGGGCTGGAAACTGGCACCCCCCCTCAGTCAGCCCAGCACAGCCAGGTCTTCCTCCAGTGCTGGAATGGCTGTGGTGTCTCTGGACGAGCAGTGGAGGAAATAGTTGGAGTATGTCTAGGGGCCACGTTGTAAAGAAAAGGCAGGTCTTTAAACATAACTACTCGAGGCACAACAGGATGCTCTCACCTTGACAGGGTGTGGTGACAGACACCGAGGACACATCTGACCCACACCCCCTCCCTCATCTTCTCAGGGACATGCGGTCACTTCCTGGAGTGGTCCGGGGGCGTAGTTACCCACAGTAGGGGGCAGACCCAGATTCTGAGAGACCTGTTAATTGTAGGTGTCCTTGGCACAATGGATACAAATGACACTTCCCCTCTGTGGTGCTTCATCCCCAAACCTGTAATACCACTCTAATCACAGGAAAACATCAGGCCAATCCTGATGGAGGGACAGCCTATGAAATACCTCACCAAAATTGCTCCAAACTGTCAGAAGTCATCAACAAGTAAACTTTAATTGTCACAGCCAAGAGGACCCTAAAGAGACATGATGATTAAATAGATCATGTGATTTCTTGGGGGGGATAAAAAACATTAGGCAAAAACAAGGAAATTTGAATAAAGTATGTACTTAGTTAATAAAGATGTATCAGCATTGGCTTATTAATTATAAAAAACATACCATAGAAATGTATGATATTAATAATAGGGAATGTGGGCATATAGTAAATGGTAATTTTCTATTATTTTGCAATTTTTCTGTAAGTCTAAAACTATTGTAAAAAATCATGTGTAATACAAATGTCAGATAAACACAAAGAAATGCAAGGCAGAATGGAGAAAAAAGAAAAAGATAGATAAATGAGTAAATCTAAGGGCATACTGACTGTTAGGACAAAATAATGATAATATATTATAGGGTTAAAATAAACGTGAAGTTCAGGCATGTAAACAACAGTGCAAGAGGTGGGAAGGGTGAATGGCATTAAGTGACTTTTAGTCTGCAATGTCTAGGAAGTGCTAAATGTAATAATTTAAATTAGACTTTAACAAGTCAAGGTAGTTGGTAGAGCAATCACTAGATAAATAATGTGTAAAATAATGTGTAACTAACAAGGTAATAGAGCAGGAAAATGGAATTGTTAAAAAATACATGATTATTCCCAAGGAAGGCAAAAAAGGAGAGAAAAATTAATATAGAGAAAGTGGGACAAATAGAAAATAATAAGATACTAAATTTAAATCTAAATATATCAGTAACTACATAAAATATAAATGGGTTAAACATTTCAGTAAATGAAAAATATTACTTCCGGTCAAGATGGAGACATAGGTAGACATACTTTGCCTCCTTGCACAACCACAAAAAGAATTACAACTAAATCTCAAAACAAATAACACCCAGAACTGTCAGAAACTCAAACTGTATGAGAGTCTGACAACCAAGAATTTAAAGAAACCACATTCATGAAGATGGGTAGGAGGGGTGGAGGGGCAGGGAAATGCTGCGTGGCATGGAGAGGCAGCAGAACAGGTGGTCCCACATTCACATGTGGCAGATAAAAATCAGAAGGGATATCTTGGGAGCAAGCAATCCCAGCGTCAGGCCAGACTGCACAGCCCAGGGTTCTAGCATCAGGAAGATGAATCCTCATAACTTTGGGCTATAAAAACCAGTGGTGTTGTGATGACACAAGGTGTTGATGACTTCTGATGAAACTGGCAGATTTTCAGGAGACTCTGCTTAAAGGGTTCACATTGTCTTGGAATATATACAAGCCCCCCCCCCACTCTGGGATTCACCAACAGAACAATAGTTAGAAGGGTGCCAGTTGCATATAGGGAGTGGGTGAAGTAACTGGAAATGGGGTGAGTGCCAGGTAAACCCCCAGAAGCCAGGCAGAGGCACTGTCCCTTTTCCAAGCTCTCCTCCCACACAGAGCCACAAAGCAGGTAAAGTGGATAACCCCACCCTGACAATGACCTAAGGCTCTGCCCCACACAATTTACAGTCTCCTTTTCTATAAAAGGCCATGTTACTAAGACAGAGAGTCAAAGCAGCCCTACCTAATACACATAAACAAACACAGAGAGGCCACCAAATTGAGGAGACAAAGAAATATGGCTCCAAATGAAAGAACAGAACAAAACCCCAGAAAAAGAAATAAACAAAAAGATATAACCAATCTATCAGATGCAGAGTTCAAAACACTGGTGATCAGGATGCTCGAAGAACTCACTGAGAATGGCAAAAACATAAAGGAAGAATGAAGGTTATACTGAATGAAATAAAGAAAAATCTACAAAGAACCAACAGTGAAGGGGAGAAAGCTTGGATTCAAATCAACAATTTGGAACATAAGAAAGAAATAAACATTAAACCAGAGCAGCAATAATAAACAGGAATTCAAAAAAAACAAGGATAGTATAAGAGTCCTTTGGGACATCCCCAAACATACCAACATTTGAATCATAGGGATGTCAGAAGAAGAGGAAGAACAAGAAACTGAAAACTTATTTGAAAAAATAATGAAAGAAAACTTCCCTAATTTGGCAAAGGAAATAGACATACAAGTCCAGGAAGCAGAGAGAGTCCCAAACAAGTTGGAAGCCAAAAAGGACCATAGCCAAGACACATCGTAATTAAAATGCCAAAGGTTAAAGATAAAGAGAGAATCTTAAAAGCATCAAGAGAAAAGCAGAAAGTTACCTACAAAGGAGTTCCCATAAGACTTCCAGCTGATTTCTCAAAAGAAACTTTGCAGGCCAGAAGGCATTGGCAAGAAGGATTCAAAGTGATGAAAAGCAAGGACCTATAACCTAGATTACTCTATTCAGCAAAGCTATCATTTAGAATGGAAGGGCAGATAAAGTGCTTCCCAGACAAGGTAAAGCTAAAGGAGTTCATCATCACCAAGCCATTATTACATGAAATGTTAAAGGAACTTATTTAAGAAAAAGAAGGTCAAAACTATAAACATTAAAATGACAATAAATTCACAACTATCAACAATTGAATCTAAAAAGAAACAAACTAACTAAGCAAACAATTAGAACTGGAACAGAATCATAGATATGGAGATCATTTGGAGGGTGTCAGCTGGGAAAGAGAAAAGGTACAGGGAATAAGGAGCATAATTAGTAGGTTCAAAATAGATGGGGGTGGGGTGGTGTTTAGAATAGTATAGGAAATGGAGAAGCCAAAGGACTTACTTCCACAATCCATGGACCTGAACTAAGGGGTCAGGGGGGTGGATTGCTGGAGGGAAGTGGGGGGGGGGGGTACCAGGCAGAGGGGGCAAAGGGAGAAAAATTGGGACAAGTGTAACAGCATAAACAATAAAACATATTTTTTAAAAAGAAAAATTTGAGACTGGGTTAAAAAAATAAATATAAGCTGCTTGCAGGATTTATCCCTTCTAAATAAGAATACAGACAGAAGAAGGTAAAAGGACAAAAAGGATATACAAGCACAAAATTTAAAAAGCCACTGTAGCTTACTAATATCAGATAGGTGGACTTTAAGGAAGAAGTATTACTAAAATAAAGAGGGACATAATAAAAAGTAGCAATGCAACAGGAAAATATTATAATTAATTCTATATTTATATGTACCTAATATGCCTTAGAAATTGATATTACTACAAGGAAAAATAGAAAACCTATAGTGATAGAAGATTTTAATACATGTTTCTCAATGGCTAATAGCACAAGCAGAAAAACAAGTAAGGACCAAGAAAATAACCCACAAAAGAGGAGAAAATATTTCCAAATCATATATATGATAAGTGACTAAGATCCAGAATATATAAAGGATATCTACAACTCAACAATTAAAAGGAAAACAACCCAATTAAAAATGGGCAAAATATTTTAGACATTTCTCCAAAGGAGATATATAAATGGTCAATAAGCAGATAAAAAAGATGCTCTGGGAAAATGCAAATCAATACCACAAAAAGATACCATTTCACATACCACCAGGATGATTTCAATCTAAAAGGTGGACAATAATGAGTGTTGGTGAGGGTATGGAGAAACTGGAACCCTCCTACATCGCTAGTTGGAACGTGAAATGGCACTGCCCTTAGGAAAACAGTTGGGCAGCCTCACAACATTAACCATAGAATTACCATATGACCCTGAAATTCCATTCCTACATAATACCCAAGAGAACTGAAAACATGTTCACACAAAAACTTATACACAAATGTTTACAATGGCATTGTCCACAAGAGCCAAAAAGTGGAAACTCAAATGACCATTGATGGATTAATGCATAAACAAGATGTGGCATATCTATACCATGAAATATTATTCAGTCACACAAATTAATAAAGTACTTATATATGCCACAACATAAATGAACCTTGAAAATATTATGCAGAGTGGAAGATGCAAGACACATATGAATTATCAAGAATATATAAACCCATAGATACAAAAAGTAAATGAGTAGTTTGCCAATGGCTGGAGGAAGTGAAAAATGGGAAGGGTTTCTTTTGGGATGATGAAATGTTCTGGAATTAGATAGTGGTGACGGATGCACAATTTTGTTAAATGCTAAAAACCATTGACTTGTACAATTTAAAAGAGTGACTATTACAGCATGCTAATTATATCTCAATAAAAAAATAAATAGATAAAGAGATTGAAGGTCTCAATTAAGAAGTAAAACCTAATTGACATATGTAGAACCCTGTGCCCCAAAACTACAAAATAGACTTTCGTTTAAGTGTACATGGGGATTTACTAAAATTAGTCATGTACTAGGCCTAAGTATTAGCCCTAAGCAAGCCTTAACACATTTCAAAGATTTAAAATGACTCAGCTTAATCCCTGACCACAATGAAATTAAGCTAGAAGTCAGTAACCAAATGCAAGTTTAAGAATCACAAGGTGTTGAATTTAAGCAACTCACTTCTAAATTACCCATAGGTCAAAAAATGTCACATTGGAAATTATAATGGAATATACTTTAAGTATTAATAAAAGCTTCTAGGATTCAGTTAAAGCCATGCTTGAAGGGAAATTTGTAACTTTCAATGGATATATTAGAAAAGAAGAAAGGATGAAAACCAGTGATATAAGTATTTATACCAAGAAGTTAGGAGACAAAAATTAAACCTAATAGAAAAAACAAATAAGAAAGCAACAAATAGGACACAAAAAATGAAATAGAAAACAAATGCAAAATAGAGAAAAATCAACAAAGCCAAAGTTAGTTCTTTGAAAGAGTAATAAAATTAGTAAACACCTTGCAAGATGTATCAGGAAAAAGTGAACAAATTAATATCAGAAACTAAAGTTAAAGAGTATCAAAGAATGTTAGAAAAAAATGTATGCCATTAAACAAGATGAAACAGGCTCTCTGAAAAATCAAACTTACTAAGACTAACACGAGAAGAAATAGAAAATATAAAATTCCGTTATTTATTTTAAAAACTGAATCATTAAATAAAACTTCCCTACTAGGAAAACTAGTCCCATATGGCTTCACCATTACATTCTCCAAAATCTCTGAGGAAAATCACTTTCTCAGATTTATTTAACAAACAGATTTAAAAAGAACACTTTGGACTCATTTATGAGGCCAACATACCCTTGATACCAAAGCCTGGCAAACATTTAACAAGAAAAAGAATTTACAGAAGGCCAATCTCTCTCACAGGGATCTATTCAAATATCCTCAACAAAATATTACCCAATCAAATCCAGTAATACATGGGAAGGAAAACATACTGTGTGTGAGCTGGGTTTATTAAAGGAATACAAAGCTAGTTTAACACTGAACACTCGATCGATGTAATTTTCCATATTAACAGAATAAAGAAAAAATCAATAAGTATAGAAAAGATATTTGATAAGATTTGAAATGCATTATTTAAAAAAACTACTCTTAGCACACTAGTAATAGAGACCAACTTCTTCATCGTGATAAAGGGCACTTTTTATGCAACAAACATTGTATTTAATGGTAAAAATTAACACTTATACAAGTTTCCTCCTGAGAGAGACAACATAAAGATGCCAAATATTATCACTTCTATTCAATACTATACTAGAGGACCCTGCCAGTGAAAATGAAACAAGAAAAATAAATAAGTATCATGAGGATCACAAAAAAAAAGGCAATTATATACAGTCTACATGACTGTGTAGACTATCAATAATGTATTGAGCCATAGGAAAATGCAAAAGGATCTTCAGATAAATTTTTTAAGGTTTATTAGTGAGTTAAGTTAGATTGCTGAATTCAAAGATAAGACACAAAAATCAACTATATTTTGCCCTGGCTGGTGTGTCTCAGTGGATTGCGTGCCAGCCTGCGAACCAAAGGGTCGCTGGTTCAATTCCCAGTCAGGGCACATGCCAGGGTTGTGGGCCAGGTCCCCAGTTGGGGGGCGGGGATGTGAAAGGCAACCACACATTGATGTTTCTGTCCCTCTCTTTCTCCCTCCCTTCCTCTCACTTTCTAAAAATAAATAAATAAAATCCTTTAAAAAAAAAGACATAAAAAATCAACTATATTTTATATACCAACAACAAATAACTAAAAAGTAACATTTTTAAATGATAATATGCATGCTTTCGATAAAAAATAAAATATCTAAAAATAGGCCTAAAAGATGTATAAGATTGCTAAATATAAAACTTCAGAAAATATTGAGAGAAAGTACAAAGATAAATGAAGGGCTATACTGTATTCATGGATTAGAAAAGTCAACACATCTGAGATGTCAATTCTCATATCTAGCTGTACATTAAATACAATCCCAATCCCAATCAGTTTAGTCTGTGTGTATAAGTGTGTTTGAAGTCTGAAAAACATATTCTGAAATTTATGTGGAAATTCTAAGAGCCAAGAGTATCCAAAACAATACTGAAGAAGAACAAAGTTGTGGGGTTTCTATTACTAGATAGTAAAACTTATTTTTAAATCACAAAAATTATGATAGCATGGTATTCCATAAGGATAGACAAATGACAAATAGAACAACAACAACAACAAAAAACGCAGCCCAGAAATGGAGCCACCCACTCACACATGGGCACTCACTCGAGGCAGGGCAATAGGTGTGCTTTCAATAAATGCATGAAGTCAATAGGGCATGGGAAAAAACTATTATTGGCTCCTAGTTCATACAAAACATAAAAATGTCCAGATGGGATAGAAATCTAAACGTGAGCAATCAGGTTTCTAGAAGATAAAATAGGAAAATATCTTCATGACCTCAAAGTAGGCAAGACTTCTAGATTTTTTAAACATGAAAAGGCAATCCCCAGAACGGGAGACAATATTTGCAATATTTACAACTGACAAATAATTATGTTCAGGATAACTCCTCAAATCAATTAAGGATCCAATAGAAAAACAAATAAAAGACTTGAGTAGACACTTCACCCAAGTTTTTATGTCCAATAAAAATATAAAATGGAGTTCAAATTCAATAGTTACCGGGAGATTGACAGTTAAAGCCACAATGAGGAATCGCACATCCACCAAACGGCTCGAGTGGAAAACTGTAGGCCCCACGTCCTGGAGAGGACACGGAGGGGCGGGAGCGCTCGTGCAGCACTGCGGGAAGGGCGCACAGGCACAACCACTTAGGGAAGCGGAACACAAGCCTACTCTTTTACCCAGCTGTTCTCACAGGAATACCCAAGAGAGATGAATGCATCTGTCCTACAAGACGAGTAGAAGAACATACACAGCAGTGTGATTTCCAAGGGCCCCAGACCAAAAATAACCCAAATTCTATCACCAACAGAATGGACAAATGAGTGGTGACACATTCAAAAACAGAATATGCTGCAGGAATGGAAAGGAATGAACTATTGCCACATGTGAAAACATGGATGAATATCATAAATGCTGAGAGTCGGGAAGCAGAGCAATGGAATACAAACTCCTTCCTTCCATGTATACGTTTAGTACAGGCAAAACTAGCCTATGGTATTAAATGTCAGATGTTAATCATCTTTGGGCAGAATGGTGAGTAGTGAGGAGAAAGCACAGGAGGGGTTAGTTACTTCTAAGTTACTGTAAAATATTCTCTTTCTGACACAGAAGGGAGTGAAACATACAGAGCATGTTTCACTTTGGGGGAATTCATCTAACTGTACACCTAAGATTTATGTGCTTTACTGCTTGAATTCTATACCTCAATAAAAGTTTATCAACTGGAAAAAACTTTCATACGTATCATTAGTGCCTGTGGGAAACAGGCAGCCTACGTTGTGGGTAGGAGGATAAATTGCTGATACACTTGAAAAGCAATTTGGTCATATTCATACAAATTGAAATGCGACGTATATCCTTTGAACTTACTGGCCTTCTACACGTCCACCTGTGCACAAACATACACGAACAAGGACACTCACTGCAGCGGATGTTCATGCCTAACTGTCAGGAGCAGGGGGCGGCTGGAACAGGTTACAGGGCCGCCGAGTAACAGCATATCAGGGCTGCAAACACACGAGTGTTGATGCAATCCGGCCTGAGTCCTCAAGCCTCATTCTGGGTTTATTCGCCCTGGAATGTCCCTGGAAGGACACACCAGGAATGAGCAGTGGTGGCCGCCTCTGTGGCTGGGCACCAACAGAAGAGCCACTGGGTGGGAGGGGAGTCACCCAGTTGTACCTTTTCAATTTTGTACCACGCCAGAGTGTCAACTCATTAATCCAAACAGAAACGTGGTCTTTGCTTCATTGTGGTGTCCAGGCGTGAAAGCACCTGGCGTGCCAGAGAGGGACAGGGTCCCAGAGGCCATCCAGCCTAACACTTCACCGGCATCACGAGGGGGCTGAGGTACACATGGTCCACATTCCTTCAGGCTGTGAAATACTTTATCTGGGAGACACCACCACCTTCCCCCATGTGCCAATGAAGCTGTCGGGTAGAAACAAAAGCCCCAGGGAATGTGCACAGGAACAGCAGGGTTTCTGGGGGAGGGTGCAGGTGACAGGGCAGACAGAGGAGGCTGTCACCAAGGGTCCTTCATGGCATCCTGGACAGACTGACGGTGGGGGAAACTGGAGGAAACTACTGACAACATCCTGCTTCGAAGGACGTTTAACAAGGACTAGCTGCTTAAATGTCCAGTCGCTCTTTTAACTGAATCTTAGTTTCCACATCCATCCACCCATTCAACCAATCAGTCCATCAATCCATCCAGTCAACCACTAGGCAGTCTCTCTGCCCACCTAAGGGGCACTAGGCTCCAAGCCCAGCATAAGGAATATAATCACAAACACAATCCTTGCAGAGCTAGTGAGTTACAGCACATGCTGGGCCAGCTCACAGGCAAACTGTGAGGGTGATGTGGCCACCAGCAAAGCCTTCTTTAAGTGTTTTCTTGCAGTTTGATGAAACATGAATCTAGCATTAAAACATACTATTGGTCTTTGTGCTCATTTGAAATTATATTTTCAATTAACTCCCCAAATGTATTGAGGTATAATTGAAGTGCCATAAAATGCACATATTTAAAGTGCACAAGTTGACCAGTTTTGATGTACATTTACAAAACCATCATCAAAATAGCAAATGTTTCCATCACCCCCCAAATTTCCTCCTTCCTCCCACCCCCATCTTCAGACAACCACTGTTCTAGAGAAAGTTTTTGTGGAAATAAGAAAGTCTTCTATGACCTTACTATGTTCCTAGTAGGGCAGGGGTGAGGGTGGGTGATAAACGGCCCCTGCCGTCCCACCGCCAGCCCCATCAGCACCCCTGAAGCACGGGCTGTCCGACTGCAGGAAGTTTCTTGGTGCTCTGGGAATGCTACATTGGCCTCAGAGTGCCCTGGCTGGCCCCTGACTCACAGTTTTGGTTTCAGAATGAACACTTTGTGAGAAAGACAGTTCCTTTATCTGCACATGGATTCCTTGATTACGATCATGTGGGGATGATCAAAATCATCTCCCCAGTTCTGCATTTGTGTGTGTCTGCTACTGTCTGTGTCACTGGAGAGAAGGCAGCTGGGATGGCAGAGGCATGTCCCAATGGGATCCACTGCTGCTCTGTCTCCTGCCCTCGGCCCCACACTCTCCTTCACTCTGTCCTCTGGCCAGCTGGACAAGATCTGACCACCCAGCCTTCTTCTCCCGAACCAAAGAGACCAGAAAACCAGAGCTCTTCCCAAGTTGGCGGGCTCCTTGTGGCTCCTCTGCCATCACCAGACCCAACCAAGAGCAGACCATTGGCACAGCCACAGGCAAGGGAGAGAAACGCTTTAAACCGAGGAAGAGAGGACGGCTGGGCAAGGCTTCTTGGTAGAAACAAGTCACTTACTTGGCTCTTTTGTTTTTAATAGATACGTAGTAGGCACCCAGCAAATGCCAATCACCGTGGGCAACAGGGGTGTGGAAATGAGTAGAACATGGCCTTTGGCCTCCAGAGGGTCACAGGAGAAAGCAGTAAGGCAGACACTGTGACAAATGAACAGTAATCACCAGCACAGAACGGGAAGCAACAAACGGGTCGGAGAGGCTGGGGGTGGAGGTGGGGGCTTCATGAGAGGGCAGTGTCCGTGAGGGTCCCGAAGTGGGCTGTAGTGGTCGGGCACAAGTTCTAGGGTTGGCTGCCTGGCTTTGCACCTAGGCTTTCCCAGTTACTAATGCTACAAGCTCAGTCAACTTCTCAACTTCTCTGTGGCTCAGTTTCCTCATTCTGTCAATGGCACCTATTTCATAAGGTTGTTGAAAGAACAAATGAATTAACACCTATAGAGCACATTTAAAACAGTGCTAGCTATTAGAGTCTATAGTTATTGATACTATTGGCTTGAGGTGAAGCAGGTGCTTAGCTGGTAAGGAAGGGTCTAGGAAAGGTGCTCCCAGAAGCAGGAATGGCGGGAACAGAGGCAGGGAAGTCTGGGCATGTGCTGTGCCATGGCATGGCTGCTGCACGGTGGCACGTGGTGAAATGAGGCCAGAAAGGTAGGCGGAAGTCTGATGCTGCCAGGCCGTGTGCACTGCGGAGTGTGGGCTCGGTCCTGCACCTGACCGAGCCAGGCTGGAGGCCTTGTTGTAAGCAAGGACCAGATTTAGTGGGTGGGTCACAGGGCTGCCAGACTAGAAGAAGCGAGAGTGGAGGTGAGGAGCCCAGTGGGGAGCCCACTGTGACAGGAGAGAGGAATGAAGAGCTCCTAACCAGCACAGTGGCAGCAGGGATGGAGAGGAGATGAGTTCCTGGGGCCAGAAGGTGATGGGATGCAGGATGAGGAACAGGCAGAGTCCTGGATGACCTGGGTCATCACAGAGTCATTAGTCAGGACTGGGAAGACTGGCACAGGGGAGGGTTTGGAGGGAAGGGAGAGTAAAGAAGAGAAATAACAAAATAACAGGTTCTGAGTACTGACTGGAAGCTTTATATAAATTATTTTATTTAAATCTCACATTGCCCTTTGAGAAGGGTTGCTGTTATTATCCACATTTACAGCTGAGAAAATTGAGGCATGGAATGGTTGAATACTTGTGTCAGAGCCGTGGTGTGGTTTTTAGGGCCTGCATTACTAACCCCTCAGTTCCACAGTACCTGGAGGTACCATTTGTGAGTCTATTGCTTAGCAGAAGCGAGGTGGAGTTAGAGCCACAGGAGGATGACAGCATGTAGGAGAGAGAAGAGGGAGAAGGGCACCAGCCAAACCTAGAGACGCAGCTCTGAAATGCCAGGAGTCCTAGGGAAGAGGCCCAGCTGCCAGGAAGCTGCCCAGGAGGATCCAGAAGACACCCTCCTGTCCCTTCTCTCCAGCCTGCTGGGGGAAGCCAGCCCTAGGACTGGGCCTAGGGGTCCTCCCCATAACCCCAGAGTGCACACTGGCAGGACTGGCCTTCTCCCAGAGCCCGGGACCAGTTACATAACCTCCTTGAGCTGTGAGGCAAGCCTAGTATTAGCTTCCTCCCCGCAGGGCACTGGGAGGGGATGGCTGCAAAGATGAGGCTCAGCTTTTGGAGACAAAGTGAGTACTATAAGTGGAGGTGTGCCAACCCACTCTGGGCTGTAGTGAGGTCCGGTTTTGTCTCCCAGTCCACTTGCAGACAGGGATGAGATTCTGTTGACAAGAGTTTCTCAAGGTGTTCACCTCAGCCTCAATAGCCACTGGCCCAGGCCGCATTTGGGTATGTCACTGACTCAAGTGTGCGCTTGCTCTCATGCTAACACTCTCTCCCTCCTCCCCCCACACAAACGCACTGCTCCTCCCCAATCCAAGCCAAATTCATCTGATTTCTCTGGACATCTAGCTGAGAGTTGTCAGTCAAGAAGAGTCTTGCCTCGTTCGATAATTCCAAGTTCTGAGATTTCCACAGCACTTTCACCATGGGGAGAAGATGAGGATAAGAAAAAGGAAAGAGTAAGAGCCAAAAGTGGGTGGGGGGAAGCAACTTTGCACCCACCCTTGATTGACACCCCTCCCCAACCCTGTTTCCAGTTACAGGCGGCGCCAACATCTAGCCCCAGGGTGGTAACAGAAAAGAGCGAGACTGTACACAGAGAAGTGGGGACCAGGAAACACAGAATCTGCGTCCTCAAAAGGACCTTATAGATCACTCACTAGTCCCACTCTCTCATGTATAGGTGAAGAAAGTATTTGTCCCATGACCAGCTAGGGACACAGTGCAGCGTCTTCACTGGCCACTCAGTCCCCACTTTACACACGCTCCAGATAAGGACTGGGGGAGGCTCACGTTAAAACAACCACGAGCCTAACCCAACATCTGCTTCTGGAGACTCCCCAGTGCTCACGCCCCAGCCCCTCCTCAGGGCTCTGTGGGTGACACAGCACTGCCCAAGTCCCTGTCCCTCACCTCCAAGCTTTAGGGATAACTGGGAGCCCTACGTGTCCTAGAGACCTAGAAGGATCTGGACTTGCCCAGGTTGCTGGAGCCTGTAGGGCACTAGAAAACAATGCTATTGCGATGTCTGGACAAGGTGGGCTCCTCACAGGGTGGGCTCTTTCCTGTTCCCTCACAAACACCCTGGACAGCCCATGACTCTCCAAGGAGCACCTGCTTTGGGCCGGGTGGACCAAGAAATTACACGTTTGGGCAGCTCATTCCCCCAAGTCCTTATTTCTGCCAGGCAAAAAAACGAACAGCCCAAAGCATGCCAGTGGGCAAGAAGAAAAAATAAAGCCAAGCATTCTCATGCTCCAGATTTAAAACAGAAAAATAAAAGAAATATGTCCACTGTGTAAATAACAAATACACTAACTCTACTTCCCAGCCAAATATTGATATTTCCTTTAAACTTAGGGCTAAAATATCCATACTTGGGCAAGGAGAAACTTGTGGCTTGGGCCAAAAGCTATCCTAAGTCATATACAGCCATTAAAACTATGATTTTCAAATAAAAGTTACAGATTTAGGGTGACTTTCTGAGCCCAAAGTTATTTTGACTTTTCATAAACAAATCATGAGACCAGCACATCACCACGCTATGTTGACGATAGCATCCAAAATAGTTGTACTATCTTTAGTATTTTTTCAATTGATTTATAACTATACAACTTATGTATAATTTATAATCAAACAAATAATATTTAATTATTCACATGTATGCATACATAGGATTTTTAAACATCCATACAGACCGACAAGAATGAGCCAGTTATTGTCACATACATGGCAGACAATGTGCAAGGTGCCCCTTCCTGGAATTCTCTTTCACGAATGTAGACTGCATGAATCTCCCAAGAAGCCTGTGATCTGAATCAGGTAGACCAAGCTAAATAAAAGATAACATAGCACACAACCCACAGCTTTAAAAGTTGTCAGTTAAATAGTCCAGATGGTCTCTTTCTTCAGTCACAGCCAGCACCTCTGCCCAATACTGTATCTGATTCCAGTCCAGAATAAAATACCCCCATTTTCACTACCCTTGGCCCAACTTTCCCCCAAGGTGTGACAAAGCATTCTAAAGTGGCAGAGCTGTGCCTGGAGCCTGCCTTCACGTCTTGTAAAACACGGGACCAAGAGGTCCCAATTAAAATTCATTGCACAGAAGCTGCCACTCGTTTCAGAAGTAACCCTCAGTCAGCTCTCTTGGGTGAGCTGAGCAGGTCGAGAGTTGCCTTCTCTAATGGGGACAAGGTGGCACCAGACGGAATTGCCTGTAGAGACAATAAAGGCAAGGAGAGATTGGATCCCAATCCTGAGCAGCTCCTGTTTTATTAATCCTCACCTGAGGATATGTTTATTGATTTTAGTGAGAGAGGAAGTGGGGACCAGAGGAAGGGCAGAGAGAGAGAGAGAAAGAGAGAGAGATCAATTGCTTGCCTCCTGTATGCACCCCAGCTGGGGATTGAACCTGCAACCTCAGTATATGCTTTGAGAGGGGACTGAACCCATAACCTTGTGATACACAGGATGGTGCTCCAACCAATTGAGCCACCCAGCCAGGGCTTTGAACAGCTCTTGAATGGCTTGCAGGGCAAGACCCCTTCTCAAGATGATGTCATATTTATGAGCAAGTAAAAGGGGACCAATTGGAGAATGGTCTGAGTTCTGGTGATTTGCAGCAGCTGGCCTTGATTTGTGCCATGAGATGAAAAAGGCTGAAATCTCATGTGTTTCGTTTACCGCTGTATTCGCAGGATCTAGAACAGGGCCTACTGCCCAGCAGACAGTCAACACAGGGTAAATCTAATGGCATAGTAAGTCCCATATGAATTTATTGCCCCTGCAGTTTTAGGAGCAGTGATAATTTTTAAACAGGCTTTGGCTAGAATTATAGTATGCTTCTTAGAGTGTTTTGCTAAGGTTGGGACAATTCATTGTAGCAAGTAGAAAGACAATATGCTTTGAGTTCAAAAGGGCATTGAGCTTCTAATTCTGACTGAAACACAGTAATATGGACTAGATTTATCCTCCCGGCCTCAATGACAACAACAGTAGCAGCAAAAACCTGGGGGAGAAAAGAAACAACAGTTTGCAGACTTTGGCTACCGGGTAATGCAGGACAGGGACCCTGAGAGATAAGGAACAGAGTGAGCACCACTGTTGTCCCCTCTGGAGAGCACTTACAAACCGCTGGGCAGGGGGGCAGAGTCTGGTAGTGGGAGTTGAGGAGACAGAGCTGGGAGTCTGGTGAGTCCAAGGGAACCAGGGCTCTCAGGGCAGAGAAATGGAGAAAAGAGAGCTGCCCAAGGGATGATGGGAGGGGGAAGACCCACAGATCTACAGAGGGCCCCCTGAGAGTGTTCAGCTGGGAAGGAATCAAAAAGAGGGGGGTAAAATCACGGGTGCTCATAAGGGCTGGGAGCAATTTGCGTTCCCATCAGCCACAACAGAAAACCTCCCAACTCTGGGCAGATCAGGTAGATGGCCCTAGACAAAAGGTTTTGATCCCTTCCTAACCCAAAGCAGGCACTCAGTAGTATCCAACTGTTTCTAAATAACTTCATTGCATCCCAGAACAAGATGTAAGGGTATTTATAGGAATACAAGAATATCCAGCACCCAAAAAGGCAAAACTCAGAATGTGTGGCATCTGAAGTAAGAGGAAAATATACCTCATATGAGGGGGAGGGGGCAACCAATCAATAGAAACAGATACGAGAGTAACGCAAACAATAAAATTAGTAGGTAAAACTAATAATAAAATGATTAGTATAACTATATCCTGTATGTTCAGGAAGATAGAGGAAAGATTTACTATGTTAAGTAGAGACATGAAAAATGGGGGGAAAAAAAGACACAAATCAAACTCTAAAAATAAAAATTTCGGTGTCTGAAATAAAAATAAATGCTAGGTAGGATTAACAGTAAATCAGACATTGTCAAATATTTGTGAGTTTGACTTAGCAATAGAAAGTACCCAAAATAGGAAGGAAAAGGAAACAGAAGGAAAAAACAAAGACAAAAATCACCAGAGTATCAGTGGACTGAGTGAATAAAATCCATGTCCTGGAGACTGGGAGGAAGGACAGAAATACTATTTGAAGAAAGAATGGCCAAAACTTTCCAAAATGATGCAAACCGTAAGTCCAAAGATACAGAAATTTCAACAAACCCTAAGCAGAAGAAAAATGAAGAACAATCCACCAAAGAATATTATAAATAATGACATTAAACTAGTAAAATAGAGGAAATCTTAAAATCAGGCAGACAAAAAAAAAGATATACTATACAGAGTAATAAACATAGGAATTACATCAGAATTTTCACGAAAAACTATACCAGCTAGAAATCAGTGAAATGATAATTTTTCAAAAACAATTACAAAGTAAAGACTTTCTCAGTTTACAAGAGCTGAAAAAATTCATCTGCAGCAAATCTGCATTACTAAAAAAACTGTTAAACGAAGTCTTTTAGACAAAAGAGAAATATACCAAACATATAAAGAAATAAAGGATTCATATGTGGGTGAATACTTAAAAGTGTATTTCATGTTTTCAGTCTCTAAAACATCATTAAACATTTAAAGCAAAATAACAGCAATGTGTTCCGAGGCTCACAGCTTAGGTAGAATTGAGATGCCTGCCAACAGCGGGGCAGAGGTCAGGAGGAAGGAAACGCAACCGTTGTAGGTTTTTTATATCATAGCACTAAAGGGCTATTATTAGAAAAGAGGAAATGTCTGAACTCGGTGATCTCCGCCTAAAAATTAGAAAAAGAAGAAAAAATTAAACCCAGGTAAATAGAATAAAAAATTAGAAAGAGCAGAAATCTGTAAAATAAGAAAAACAAAAGAGAAAAGCAATGAAACCAAAAGCTGGTTCTTAGAGATCCACAGAATTGATAAACTCTTAGCCAAATGAATCAGAAATAAAAGAGCAAAGGCACAGATTACCAGTATCAGGAATGAGAGGTGACGCCACTACAGATGCTGCGCATACTGGGAGGATAATAAGTGAATAGTATGAACAATTTCTTCCCAATAAGTTCAAAAACTTAGATGAAATGGACATATTCCTTAAATGATATAAAATAACCAGACCTGATTCAAGAAGAAATAAAAAACCAAAATAGCTTTGTATCTTTTAAAGAAATCTCCAGGCCCCAATGGCTTCCTTGATTAATTCTACCAAACATTTAAAGAATAAATAATATCAACTCTACACAAAATTTTCCTAAAAAGGAAGAGAAGGGAATACTTCCCAATTCATTTTTTGAGTCCAGCATTATCCTCATAGATAATCCAGACAGACACTCAGGTAAACAAAATCATAGATCAGTACCCCTCCCTCAGAAACATGGGTGCAAAAATTCTTCCAAAAACTCTCAGCAAATTGAAAACAGACTGGCACTTCTTAAGGGGAGGGTGCTTGGGGGGCTGGGTGAAAAACGTGAAGGGATTAAACAAACAAAAACACTCAAAGATAACAATACAGTGATTACCAGAGGCAAAGGGGGCAGGGGAGGTAGAACAGTGGTGGAAGGAAACCTGACTTTGGGTGGTGAACACACACTACAATATAGGGATGATAAATGATAGAATTGTACACCTGCAACTGATATAATTTTATTGACCAATGTCACCCCAATTAATGCAATAAAAATTTTTTAAAAATAAATGAACAGCCCTGGCTGGTATGGTCCAGTGGATTGAGTGCCAGCCTGCAAACCAAAAGGTCACTGGTTCGATTCCCATTCAGGGCATGTGCCTGGGGTTCAGGCCACGTCCCCAGGTACAGGTGTGTGAGAGGCAACCAATTGATGTATCTCTTACACATTGATGTTTCTCTCCTTCTCCCTCCCTTCCCCTCTCTCTAAAAATAAATGAATAAAATCTTTAAAAATAAATAAATAAACAAAAAAAGAAACAACCAGAAACAAGCCCATAGATACAGAGAACAAATTGATGGTCACCAGATAGGAGGGGAGTAGGGAGAATGGGTGAAAAAGATGAAAGGGATTAAGAAATACAAATTGCCAGTTATAAAAATAGACATGGGGATGTAAATAAAGTACAGCATAGGGAATACAGTTAATAATATTATAGTAATTATGTATGTGTCAGAGGGGGATTAGACTTATCAGGGTGGTCACTTCATAAGTTATATACATGCCTAATCACTGTTGTAGACATGAAGCTAATATAACATTGTATGTCAACTGTAATTGAAAAATAAATTAATTTTTTTAAAAAGCTAACTAAAAGTCAGGATGGAAAAATGTTGAAAAGAACAAAGTAATAGAAAAATACTCAAAGGGACGATCTATTTAAGTTTCTAAATAACGGAAGCAATAAAAGTAAACAGACTAAGTCAAGCATGACCTGAAATAGAATTTTTGAAAAAGACATTAGAATATCTTTACTTAAAAATGCCTTTATTTTTGAGCAAAACAATAAAAACAAGAAAATTATTCTTGTGAACTCTACAATCTGAACACAGCAGATGAAACTCTTACAAGTTCATAATAAGATTTTTTAGCTATCCAAACAATGACCATGAAAAATACATCTCTAATTCACAACTCAGAAGCAGATTAAACTCAAGTTTTCCCATGAAAACAAGAAAACTGTATTCATAAAATTAATAATTTCCTCTCCTTATTGGGCAATTATCCTACAAAACAGCAACCACATCCTTCTCACATCAAGTGAATGCTTTGCACAAAATACTATATGATGTAAACTCATGTGTTGAATGTTCCATTGGACAAACACAGAACAAGATTTAACACTCCAAATTTTTTAGAGAAAATAATTTTTTTGAGGTCCAAAAATTCTGCATGAGAAATATGCAATAAAGTGACATTCTGATATGAGAAAATTGAAACAAGGGAACAAAGATATTTGCAAAAACATAGAGGAGAGGATTCACATATAAATAAGCCCCAATGTAATTTTTTTATAATCTATCTTCTGACTATTATAGTTCAAACTATAGTCTTGACTGAAGGAAATTTGAAAAAAAATTGAGCAATAAATGCTTCTTTTTCGTAATGTCGAAGTACTGAACAGTGTGAGAAAGAAAGAATACTGCAGAAGACGGCATTTGGTTGCCCCGGCGCTGCCGCCATCCAGCCAGCTGCTCAGGCGGAGACCCGGTGACGCTCGCTCCACAGTGGAGGACAAGGCAATTTGGGAGCAGACTGGTCCACATAATGACAGAACCCAACTGGGTGCAACTTACATAGGCAAGTCAACCTTACTGGGAAGAACAGCAACTCCAGGGGAAAGCTGCCACTGTGGAGACTTTATCTTGCCTTCCGTTCTAGAAAATCCAACAAAGCACTGCGGTGCAGGACCATCGGCCCACACTGATCGCCACATCGTCAGTGTGGTCATGGGCCAGCTTAAAGCCGATGAAGACATAAGGTTCCACTAGATGTTCCTGTCAAGGGTGCTTGGGTTTGCACCAATGACACATTCAGGCTTGCATTACTTCTGCTGACCTCCCAGCCATCCACTCACGCTGCTTCCTCCTCTCTCCTCTTCCCGGTACCATTCGCCCTGCTCTAGGTATCACATACAAACAAGCAAGGCCATGTGGGAGCGAGCACAGTGCCCTGCTGCTTCCTGGGTGTTATGCAAATATTGGGACGCTAGACCAGTTACACCCAACAGGAGAAGTTTGTGTTATACCAGCGCATGCTTTGGAAAGGCGTAATGTAAATTTTGTCTTTTTTAATCTACTGACTAGATGCTCTAGCAAGCCAAAGTGATGAAGGAGATAGCGGATGCCTCACCATCCTCTTGTTGATTTATTTAGATGTTTCAGTGCCTTGTGGTATGATAAAACCACAAAAATTTCCTTAACAGTTAAAAAAATACTATCGATATCCAAATATTGCTTTAATTTACAGTGATACGGATTTATTTAATTTTTTAATGATTTAATTTAAAGGTATATTTAATCAAGTCAAAATGTTTTGTTATATTTATGCAGTAACAATAGTCTGTTATGTAACCCCATTATAATATTTGTACTTGTATGTAAATTTCTTGGTTCATTTCCAAATCTGTCAGTGCTTTAAGTATCTAATTGATAATTTCAGTTGCTACTGCTTCAGCCATGAGAGGTTTCTTCATAAAATTAATTTGAAAAATTAAGAACTACAAAGATTGAAGAATGTCTAGGCATTTCTGTCAATCAAAGGCAAATTATGTAAAAGCCTTAATTATAACATAATTATTAATTTTGTTTAAAGAAGAGAAAAGTTTAATTTAAAAAGTATTAGTCCATGTACAGAACACCCAGTTATGCCCAATAAAAATTAAATTCAGTTATCTCTGATTTTCTACCAATTTCAGCCATATAAAAATCACAGCTTGCACATATTTTCCAGTTTTGTTGTTATATAGTTTTATTAGGTAAGGAAGGATATATATTTGTTATTTTAAATATATCTTATAAATATATAATTGCCTCCATTTGTACTCTTTCCCTAGATTCCAAAAATGTCTAGGCCAGGATAAATATAGCCACAAATTGATTCTTTGAAAACACTAATAATATTGACAAATCCTGGTGAGATTATTCAAGTAAAAAAAGAAAGCTTAGCCCTGGCTAGTGTAGCTCAGTGGATTTGGGCTGCAAACCCAAGGGTCACTGGTTCTACTCCCAGTCAGGGCACATGCCTGGGTTGCAGGCCAGGTCCCCAGTGGGGGCCCATGAGGGGCAACCACACATTGATGTTTCTCTCCCTTTCTCCCTCTCTTCTCTCTCTCTAAAAATAAGTAAATAAAATGGTTTTCTTTAAACATCTTAAATAGTTAATATTATGAGTAAAAACAAGACTATCACTACAGATCCTGTGGAAATCAAAGAGATCTTAAAAGACATTTTGAACAACTTAAAATCAATAAATTTGAAAACTTTAATGAAATGGACAGATTCTGAGAAAAACAAAGTGCACCAAAACTGGCAAAGTAGGCAAAGGCTGAGAAAGTAGAAAATCTAATTAGCCATCTTACTATTTTTTTAAATTAATCTATAAACCTTCCCACAAAGAAATTCTGGGCCCAGATGTTTACCAGTGAACTCTTCAATCAGTTGGCAAAGATATTCATCAGTTGTACACAAACTCACAGAACCAAAAGAGAGCCAAGTTTCAAATCAATTTTATAAGACACACATTGCCTTAATATCAAAGCCTGATTAGGATATTTTAAGAAAGGAAAAATTACCAGCCAATCTCACTCATGAATTTAGATGAAAATTTCCTATACAACATACTAGCGAGCTGTATCTAGTGATATACAAAAACAAAACAAATTATAACCAAATTGATTTTGTTATGAGACTGAACAATCAATTAATGTAACTTGTCACAATAGAATAAAAGAAGAAAAAATGATTATATAAGTAGGTGCAAAAAAATTTTTGATAAAATTTAATGAACTTTATAATTTAAAAGAATCTGTACCTTTTAGGTAACCAAGAACAGAAGGGAACACCCTTAATCTAATGAAGTATATCTTTAAAAACATCTACATCACCCTGGTTGGTGGGACTCGGTTGGTTGGACGTCATCCTGGAAACCAAAAGGTGAAGGGTTTGATTCCCCATGAGGGCACGTGCCTGGGTTGAGGATTTGGTCCCAGTAGGGGTGTGTGCAAGAGGCAATGAATCGATGTTTCTCTCCCTCTTTTTCTCCCTTTCTTCCCCTCTTTCTAAACCCTCTCTCCTTTCTTCTCTCTAAAAACAATGACAAAATGTTCCCAGGTGAGAGTTAAAAAAAAAAAACTACATCAAATATTATAATTAATGGGGAAATGTTAAAAGCTTTTCCTTTAAAGTCAGAAATGAGAAGTTTCACACTATCGTTACCTCCATTTATTAGCGTATGGGAGGCACAAACAAGTAGATAAGTGTAATTTGCAAACAATATAATTGGGTACATGAAAAATCCAAAATTATCTACAGACATATTATCACAATTGATATGTAAATTGGACAAGATTACTGCCACAAAAGTCAATTAAAAAGTTTCTATTATATTTCTACATATGTAGAAGCAAGAAGCAAAATGAAATTTTTAAAATGCCATTTACAGTAGCAAAAAGAAATATCAAATATTTAGTACTTAACCTGACAAAAGTTTTCCAAAACCTTCACATAGAAAAATATAAAACCTTATTGAGAAAAATCAAATGTGAAGACAAATGAAAGGCTTTACATGTTCATGGATTGGATGGCAATATTTCAAAGATGTTGTTTCTCCCCACATCGACCTGTAGAGAATGCAATCCCATCTAAAATGCCGACAGCTTTGCAGCAAGCACAGACGACTCTCTGGAAGTTTGGCTGTGTGGGGAGGTGACAATAGGGGGACAGCTGGAACAGGTCACGAGAGCAAGGAAGGAAAGTGTTTCTAACACGGGAAAGACTTAAATATGCTTACAAAAGTGACAAGTGGTTGATGATTGGTGCAAGAATTAAAATCCAAGCCAGGTGGGAGGAATGACTTCAGAAAGAAAAAGAAATACCACATTTATAAAAATAAAAGACAGAAAGAAAAGGTGGCTGTAAACATAGGTTGGCTTGTAGACTGGTATGGAAGAGGGTTCCCAACCAATAATTTCAATTTTCTTAGCAATATGGGAGATGCTGAGGAAGTGAAATGGAAGTTTGCAAAAACAGAGTTTTCAGGCAGTCCTGGTAGAATGTGAGGAAGTGAGCTGATGAGAGAAACACGGTGCAATGGCAGATCAGTCCTAAGAGTGGATCTGAGATGGGAAAGCTTGAATGCATAAAGACAGCTGAGAGTGAAACTGACACAGAATGGGGTTTCAGGATACTGGCAAGAGTGATCCTGCAATAGCAGATGGCAGTATCTACTCTGCAGAAGAAAGGACATGAGGAATGGGAGTGCTGAGGGGTTGGGACAGAAAGGAGATGAACAGAAAGTAGATACTCCAAGGAAAACCACATCTTCATCTTTCTCATAAAATTCTTTACTTTTCTATTGTTTATCTCAATCAGAGGCAATGGGGATCTTGAAACGATGTAACGAACACAGCCAGGGATAGAAACGTCACCTCAAGAACACTTAGTCCTATCAGTTAGGATATGCTTTAGCTGCAAGCAATAGGAAACCTCGATTTAAAAAAAAAAGTCTTGAGATTCCAGTCAAGATGGAGGCATAAGTAGATATGCTTTGTTTCCTTGCACAACCAAAAGAAAGATAATAACCAGTTAAAAAAAAACAAAGAAACAACCAGAACTGCCAGAAAATCAAACTCTAAGGAAGTCCAACAACCAAGGAGTTAAAGAAGAAACACTCGTTTAGTCTGGTAAGAGAGGTGGAGATAGGAAGCCTGGGTAGACAGGATATGCAACAAGGTGGTGGTTGGCTGACTGGGATATCCCACATTCATATGTGGGTAACCTGAGAGGAATAACCAGAAAGCAAGACAATCTGTGTAACCCAGTGTTCCAGGGTGGGGAAATAAAGCCTCAAAACCTCTGGCTATAAAAACCTGTGGGGGTTGAAGTGGTGGGAGAAACTCCCAGGCTCCCAAGAGAGTCCTTTGGAAAGACTCATGGGGTCCTAGAATGTACACAAGCCCACCTACCCACCCAGGAGTCAGCACCTGAAAGGGCACAATCCACTAGTGGGAAGTGAGGGAAGTGATGGAGACTGGGGCAAGAGCCAAGCAAGTGGCATTGGTCCCTCTCTGACCACTCCCCCACCTCATGCAGAAGTAAAGTGGGTTGTCCCACCCTGGCAAATACCTAAGGCTCCACCCCTTACAATGTAACAGATGCACCAAGACAAAGAAATATGGCCCAAATGAAAGAACAGATCAAAACTCCAGAAGAAGAACTAAGTGATTAAGAGCAAGCCAATCTGTCAGATGCAGAGTTCAAAACACTGGTAATCAGGATGCTTACAGAAATGATTGCATATGATCACAAAATAAAGGAAAAAATTAAGACCATACAAAGTGAAATAAAGGAAATTATACAGGAACCAACAGTGAAGGGAAGGTTCACTGTTGGTTCCACAACAGTGGAAGAAATAAGCATCCAACTGGAATGAAGAAACAAAAATTCAAAAAAATGAGGAGAGGCTTAGGAACCTCTGGGAAACTTTAAACATTCCAACATCTGAATCATAAGGGTGCCAGAAGGAGAAGAGGAAGAGAAAGAAATTGAAAAATTATCGGAAAAAAATAATGAAGGAAAATTTCTCCAATCTGGTGAAGGAACTAGACATGCAAGTCCAGGATGATCAGAGAGTACCAAAGAAACTGTATCCAAGAAGAAACACACCAAGACACATAATTAAATTACCCAAGATTAAAGATAAGGAGAGGATCTTAAAAGCAGCAAAAGAAAAGGAGAGAGTTACCCACAAAGGAGTTCCCATAAGATTATTGGCTGATTTCTCAAAAGAAACCTTACAGGCAAGAAGGGGCTGGAAAGAAGTACTTGAAGTCATGAAAGGCAAGAACCTACATCCAAGATTACTCTATCCAGCAAAGCTTTCATTTAGAATAGAAGGGCAAATAAAGTGCTTCTCAGATACGATCAAGTTAAAGGAGTTCATCATCACCAAGCCCTTATTATATGAAACATTAAAGGGATTTATCTAAGAAAGAGAAGATCAAAACTATGAGCAGTAAAATGACAACAAACTCACAACTATCAATAACTGAACCTAAAAATTAGAAAGAAAAAAAACTAAGCAAACAACAAGAACAGGAATAGAACCACAGAAATGGAGATCACATGGAGGGACTTCAGTAGGGAGGGGAGAATAGGGAAAAAGCACAGGGAATAAGAAGCATAATTGGTAGCTACAAAATAGGGGGAAGTTAAGAATAGTATAGGAAATGGAGAAGCCAAAGAACTTATATGTATGACCCACGGACAGGGGGTGGGGTGGAGGAAGGCTGGAGGGAGGGAGGGTGCAAGGCTGAGGAGGTTAAAGGGGAGAGAAAAATGGGACAACAGTACTAGCATAATCAATAAAATATACTTAAAAATGAAAATTGAAATTAAAAAAAAATTTTAAGCCTTAAAATAAGAAGATCTAAACATAGATGAAACTGTAGGACTGGCTTATTCCCAGGTATGCCACTGAGAACCAGGTCCTCTCCATATCTCTGCTCTGCTATCTTGTTCTCAAATGATCTCTCCATGAGGTGCCAGGTCACTGTGTCTTGTCCAGTGCCTGGTAATGGGTTGGCAAAAAAGTTCATTTGTTTTTTTTTCTGTAAGATGGCTCTAGTAGTGCTTAGTTGTCTTTAACTTCATTTGAAACAATTTTGTTGTATTATGACAGCTGTCATATCACCATGCACTAAAAAAACTTATCAAAATTGGTGAATTTTTGTGCAGCAATTTAAACATCGAAGATGGAAGAAAATATGCAACTTTTTCAGCATATTATGCTTTATTACTTCAAGAAAGGTAAAAATGCAAAAAAAAAAATAGATTTATGCAGTGTGTGGAGAAGGTGCTGTGACTGATCAAATGTTTCCAAGTGGTTCGTGAAGCTTCATGCTGAGATTTCCTACTGATGATACTCCACAGTCGGGTAGACCAGTTGGAGTTGGTAGCGATCAAATCAAGACATTAATTGAGAATAATCAATGTTATACTAGTCAGGAGATGGCCACATACTCAAAATATCCAAATCAATAAAGTTATTAATGAAAATGAAAAATGTGTCCTTTAGATTATGGAAAAAACTACCGTATTTTTCAGACTATAAGACACACTCCCCCCAAAATTGAGAGGGAATGGGGGGTGTGTCTTGTAGTCCAAATGTAGCTTTACATTTACATTGGTGAAATATTAAGTTATTTATGTTATTAAGTATTTTACCACATTTTTTGCTTCAAAATTTTTTTCCTATTTTCCTCCTCTAAAACCTAGGTGTGTCTTATGGTCCAAAAAATGCAGTAAATGGACTTTTTGGCCAACCCATACATATAGTAAGTTTTCCGAGTGTTCTTGTAGAATGAATGAATGCATGAATGAACGACTTTATTTCCTAGATTTTCTACAATAGAAAAGTCCAATCAGCCTGACAAAGCAAGGATTTTAATACCAGACCTGGCTCAGGAACCCCTGAGTGCTAAGGTGACTGACTCCCTCTGAGGACTGTCTAGATCTGGGCAAACGACCATCCTGTGGTCCTGAGTCCTGAGGGAGCTGGGGAAGGTGCCAAATTAGGTGCTTCAAGTAGATGTCCTCCATCCCTTAAGCTCAAGCCTTCTTCCTTTTATGAGTCCACCTTTGGTTTTTGTGGCTCTTAGAAAAGATATAACGAAAAACTAAAAGCATGGTTGCCAAACAGCATAGTATCAATTGTTCATAATATGACAGCAGAAGCTCCAGAAGGGAACACAGGTGGACTAGTGATAAACAGAAGAAAACACAGAAGCAGAGAGAGGGCTCAGACCAACATAATAAAGGTCCTTCGCCTGACAATTCCATGGGGTGTGGTATGCATAAGTAGGAGACATTTCCAGAACTGAAACTCCAAGTGTAGGAGCTATGGAATTATGGGAGCTGGTGGGGAGGCACCACTGCCAGTCACCTGCCTTTCAGCTCCTTAGCTGTTCAATAGAAGTTCAGTGTGACCCACCTGTAATTTTAAATATTTTAATAACCACCTTACAAAAAGAAAAAAAGTGAAATAAATGTTAATGTTTTAGTTAACCCAAAATACCAACAATATTATCATTTCAACATGTAATAAAAATTTTTAAATTAATATTAACAAAGTATTTTACACTTACTATTTGTACTTTTTAAAATTCAGTATACATTTTACACTCTTAGCACATCTCTGTTCAAATTAGCCATGTACCAAGTGCTCAGTAGCCAAATGGACAGCCCGTATCTAAATAATGTGGAGTTTGGGATGCGAGTGTTCAGTCATATGTTAAACACCAGACACTGTTCTAGACTCTGGGGATAAAGTGTGATTAAAGATAGAAAGGTCCCTTTTCTCATGGCACTGACATTCTTGTAAGAGACACAGGTCATGAACAGACCTCTCTGTACATTATTTCAGATGGTCACAGAGGGAAAACAGGGTGCCTCGATAGACAGCAACTGGAGAGAAGCTGGAAACATCTTCCGATAAAACAGAGTGTCAGAAAGACTCTCTGAGAAGATAAGATCGAAGCACAAGGTCAGAAAAGCAAGAGGGGGCGGTCAGGTGAAGGCCTGAAGGTGAAGCGTTCCAGGCCAAAGGAGGAGTCGGTGCAAACACCCTGAGCCAGCACGAGCTAGTCTGGGCTTGAGGAGCAGGAAGAGGGCCAATGCAGCAGGAATGAGGTAATGAAGGAGGCAGTGATGAAGGAGAATTCAGAGGCAGCTAGCAGACCATGCAGGGGGGTAGCTCTCAACTCTAGTTGAGCTATAGAATCAACTCCACAGCTTCTAAAAAGTATTCATGCCCAGCCCCTCCATCTCCTCACTCTGAGGCTGATTTGATTGGTCTATGGCAAGCCCAGGTATCAGTAATTCCAAAACACATCCCAGGTGATTTAAAGCCCAGGCAGGGCTGAGAGCCACTGAAGTATGGAGTTGCGTATGCCAGCAGAGAGTCTGATGCAATGGGAAGGAATCGAAGGGTTTGGGAAAGGTGTGACATGGTCTGATTTACCTTTCAGGGGCCAATGCTTCATGGGGAGTAACCTGGAAGGAAAACAGCAGAAGCTGGGGCAGCAGAAGCTCTGACCAGTGGGTCAGAGCCCCCGAGAGAGGGCACAGGGAATCAGGATGTATAATCAGAGCTACTGATGGAGGAAGTACTGGGATTGAAGGAAAGGAATGAATTCTTGAAGGTCTGGAACCAGTGGCAACAACAGGCCTGTATGGAGGACCTACTCTGGGCAGGGCTGACCCGGGGGGTCCCAGCAGCAGCAGAAGCAAAGTCACCTTCATAAACCTATTGTGGACTCTCTGAAAGAGAATCGTTTGTCATAACAATGTGGCATGGTGAGACAGGACAGTGAGAAGCTAGGCAAATTCCTTTGTGAGTGGAACAGGGAGCCTGAGACAGACAGCTGAACACAGTGGTTGGCACTTGACAGCCAAGTGCAGATGGTCACCAGGACGGAGTGCCTGACAGGGAACAAAACTGGGAACACAAAGACCTCCCCTCCACCAGTCTCCCCTCCCCTGGCCCTGACTCCTCCCTGGTGATAGCATCTAGGCCCCAGCTGTGTTTCAGCTCCAGGCCCAGAAAAGCAGCAGAACCAGGTGAATGACACCAGGACCCACTGCAATGACTAAAGACACTGCCCGGCCACTGACCAATCAATGGAGACCATGACCCTGAAAGGACACACCTGGAGGACAGATGAATATTCTGCGAGACCCTCCCCTGAGACCTCCCCTAAGACTCCCACCTGCAAGGGAGAGAAAGAAGCCTCAAGACAGAGGGCCCAGTGCACACTCTCCCTGAGGGGAGGAGCCCATGCCATTCCCTTCCGCCCCACTTCTTTCTCCACAGGCACGCGTCTCCTTAACTCTGGGCAGCTGGTAGCTTGGCCCAGGCTGATCCCCTGAACTTGTCCCCAAGCCCCCTTTTCTCTGACTTCCCAGTGAGCTAAAGCAGCCCAGCCCAGGCTCTCCTGTTGCTTCTTCTATGCTCATCCCTTCCTTGTTTCATTGTCCCCAGCTTTAATAAATGTATCCTCATAGTCACCTGGACTCATGTTGCGAAATCTTTCCTACACACAGTCAGGAACCCACACAGTACAGCTGGCCCTAGGCCAGGCCCCTGCCCAGTAATAGTAGGAGCTGGAAGAGGGTGTTTCTCAGAAAGGTGGCATTGACTTTGAACATCTGTATTAAATTTGCAAAGTGGACCTGCTTGGCAAGGTTTATTCTACATTGGAATCTTATCCATGCAGGTCAAGGCCCCAAGTGGCCTTATCCCGCATGGCATATTGGTTCCATCTACTCCCCCCAGGCCCTGAAGGCGTTATGGCCCTGGCCCTGCTGCGTGTGAGTGGCGGGGGGTGAGCAGCACTGCCGTAGAGACTGAGAGACCGAGAGGGGCCATGCTCAGGACATCGTGCAGCTCTCCGCTGCCACATGTCCTCCGTGAGGAGAGGGAGACCTGACACAGACACCCAGAAAGCAGGCCTGCAAACCCCGCTCCCAGCTGTCTCTGAGGACCAGTAGTGTGCCTGACCTTCCTGAGTCTGTGGCAGTGACAATGTATGGGATGCAATTCACACAACATAAAACTAACAACTTAAAAGTGTCCTGTTCTGTGACACTGAGCACATTCACCATGCTAGGCAACCACCACCTCTATCTAATTCCACAACACATCCATCGTCCCGAAAGAAAACCCTGAGCCCCATAGGCAGTCATTCCCACCACCTCCGCCACCCCTAGTAACCACCAACCTACTTTCTGTCTTTGTGGATTTGCTATTCTGGACATTTCATATAAATGGAGTCATACAACAGGCGACTTAAGCCCCTGGCTTCTCTAACTTAGCATAATGTCTTCAAGGTTCATCCATGGTGCAGCATGTAACAGAATTTCTTCCTTTGGCTGAACAATATTCCATTACGTGTATACACCACATTTTGTTTATCCATTCCTCCACTGACGGGCATCTGGTCGTTCCTGCCCTTCAGCTGTTGTGTGTAGTGCCACTCCGAACATGCACATAGAGTCTCTGTACAAGCCTCTGTCTTCCATTTTGGGGGGGGTCTACACCTAGGAGTAAAATTGCTGGGTCGTGGAAGTGCTTTCAAGTTTTCTAGGAATTGCCAATAGTAATATTTTCATTCTGCTTAAAGTTGTATTGTATTTCTGTGACTTTCATCAAGAAGAGCCCTGCTGTTAAGGGCTCACATCAGCTTTCTGATCCACTGAGCAACCCATGGATTCCTTTGCAAACCCCTGGTCTCAAATGCCCCAGCAGCAGCAGCAGCAGGACAGGGTGCAAGGCTCGTCCGGTCGCTTTGTCCTGACTCTCCCTGTGCTCCACCTTACCCGCCCTCCTTCACACCCCACTGCTCGCTCCTGGCACACTGTCACTCCCCTCAGTGCTGGCTGGGGCTCCTCACTCCTCTTGGCTGCTCCCTTCCCCACGGACACACCCTGTAACCACCACCTCCTCCTCTTCTCTACCTTGACAGTGCTCGACTGTGGCCCACCCAAAGTCCTCCTGGGGACTCCTCCCCTTGACCCCACTGCCCCCGGTTCTCCTGAGCACACCCACAGCCCTTACGACAGGCTTCCGCCCAGGTCAGCCCTCAGTTTTGTTATTTCCGCCAACGGCTCCTGTAGTTTCAGGTGTCAGCAGCCTCTGCCTCCACTTTTGCTGAGAGCCCCCACGGCCCCCAGCAAGGCAGGCACCCAGAGCAGCACAGAGGGATGGCTGAGGTGAAGCAACGATAGCTCTGATGCAAGAAACCTCCACCTCTGTGAGGAGCCCAGACGGCCTTTGGGATTGCAGACAATTGCTTCCCCTCTCAAGGCTTTTTAAAACACAAATGGTATTTTTCAGTGCTGTTCTCACAGGAAGAGGTATTTCGAGCATCCAAGGCAGTAAAGGTCAACAGTTGTGAGCATGAGAACCCTCGTAGGGATGGTTAGATCCATGTTACAAATGAGGACATGGGATGGAGAGATTAAGAAAGTCCCTGAGGTCAACCTATCAGCGCTAGTGCTGGGTTCTGATCCAGACCAGTCTGACTCCAAGTTCTAGATTCCTTTCACCACATGCAGCTGAAATTGCACTGAAATTGCAACATAATAGACTATATACTGGCAGGATGGTGAGGAAACAATTAATTAATTAAAATTGTACCTTATGCTGGAGACTGATGGAATCCTTTTAAAAGCAACTTGGTAATAAATATCATTCCTACCACTTGACTTAGATGAATTTATTCCTAGGATATCAATCTCATAATGTAAATAAGTATATGATAGAGTATTCATGTCTGCATTATTTGTTATAACAATAAATTGGGAGTAATCTCAAAATCCAAATCATAGGAGATTGGTTAAGAAAATTGTGGTGTTAAAGCAACTCAATATTATTCAGCAATGGTTCTCTACTGGGTACAGTTTTTCCCCACTCCCACCCCTGACCTGCCCAGGGGTGGGAGTTGCCATTTGGCAATATCTGCAAACACTTCTTGTCATTCCAGTGGAGAGAGGTTTGAGTTCTATTGGCGTCCACTGGGAAGAGGCCAGAGATGCTCCTGAACATTCTACAGTGCATAGGACAGGCCCCCAAATGTCAGCAGTGCTGAGGTTGAGAGAGCCTGTTGTACAGACACTAAGTATTATTAATATGAAGACTTTATGATTTGATGTGAATAGAAAAAAGTAGAATTCAAAATTTGGGCACACTGCGATTTTAACCATGGAAAATTATGTATCTTGCGTATGAGGGAATGCTAGATGGAAACACGAAAAACTGAAAACATACATTGGTGGAAAGAGATAAAGCACATTCTTTTAGAAGTTTTCTTGCCCTGGCCAGAGTGGCTTAGTTGGTTGAAACATTGTCCCATGACCAAAAGTTTGTGGGTTGGGTTCCCAGCCAAGGCACGTACCTACAACGTGGTTTGGACCCCCGGCCTGGGTGTGTAAAATCCCCAGTCCAGGCATGTCTGGGAGGCAACCAATCACCGTTTCTCTCTCTCCCTTCCTCTCTCTGTAGAAGCAATGAAAAAAAATGTCCTTGGGTGAGGATTTTTTTTTAAAGTTTTCTTTAATGATGTTATTTTTTTATACTAAATGAAAATGGAAAAAAATGAAGCAGAACTTGCTGCAGGTATGATTTGCAACTAACATTGTGAGTGGCACATTTTTGTGCTCAATACATACTTCTGGAAAGAAAAGATGTAATTTTGTAATTTTTTAATAGAAGGTATGTAAACAGAACTAAAACTAGCTTATGATTTTCTTAACCAGTGCCCTATAATTTGGATTTTGAGACTACATGAAAAGAATGTATTGGTACATGTGACTCGGACAAGAAGGAGATCTGATCTCAGGTCAGATGGAGCCAAGAGTTCAAACCGTGGCATCTTCAACCTGTAGATATGTTCTGTGATTTCCCTTTTACTCTGACACAACCACCACACACCCATTCTGTGAGTGTGGCCCTCACCCTCTGCTGCACACGGCCTCATCTGCAGGAGGGAGACGGAAAAGGCTCTAGGCTTAACGTCATTTTGAGTGTCCAGCTATGAATCCAGAGAAAGAGAAAACTATCTCATCATCCCTAGAGAAAATCTCAAGGAAGTTTTCTAATGGCTGTGTCACATCTATCCATTGATCCAATTGCTATGGTTGAATGTTGTTGATGGAAAGTAGGAACAGAACCAGCAGAAAAAAGACCAGCAAGAAAACAAACAAACAGACAAAAACAACATATCCACTATCCTCAGGAATTGGCAAACATTTGAGTACTTGAAATCAAATAGTGACACATACATAAGAGTGAGGTACCCAAGATTAAAGATAAGGAGAGGATCTTAAAATAAAAAGAGAAAAGGAGACAGTTACCCACAAAGGAGTTCCCATAAGATTATTGGCTGATTTCTCAAAAGAAACTTTGCAGACAAGAAGGGGCTGGAAAGAAGTATTTGAAGTCATGAGAGGCAAGGACCTACATGCAAGATTGCTCTATCCAGCAAAGCTTTCATTTAGAATGGAAGGGCAGAGAGAGTGCTTCCCAGATAAGATCAAGTTAAAAGAGTTCATTATCACCAAGCCCTTATTATATGAAATGTTAAAGGGACTTATCTAAGAAAAAGAAGATCAAAACTATGAACAGTAAAATGACAAAAAACTCACAACTATTCAACAACTGAACCTAAAAAAAACAAAAACAAGAACAAGAACGAACTAAGCAAACAACTAGAACAGGAACAGATTCACAGAAATAGAGATCACATGGAAGGTTATGAGTTGGGAGGGGGAGTACAGGGGAGGGAGGTACAGAGAATAAGAAGCATAAATGGTAGGTAGAAAAAAGGCAGGGGAGGTTAAGAATAGCATGGGAAATGGAGAAGCCAAAGAACTTATATGTATGACCCATGGACATGAACTAAGGTGGGGGAATGCTGGTGGGAGGTGGGGTACAGGGTGGAGGGAAATAAACGGGAGAAAAAATGGGACAACTATAATAGCATAATCAATAAGATACATTAAAAAATAAAAATAATAAAATAGAAAAAAAAACAAGAAAAGAAGATAGAGCCCAAAATGTTTGGAGTTTCCTATTATCAAAAAAGAAAGAGATATTCTGTGGATTACTTTTGTCTGCAACAACAGAGACAGGCTCGTGAAATCAGGGAGCTGAAAGGGACCTTACAGGCAGGGCCACGACCACCCACCCTGTCCTCAGCCTTGGGCCTGGCTGCCTGGGAGATAGGGAGAGCCCATGCCTGTCGCCCAAGTCAGCCCCCTTTGGCAAGATGGGACAAAAAGATGGACATCAGGCCTTCAAGGCTACTTATTGAACTGGATCCCAGAAAGAATGAACCCAGTGAATGAACTGAAGAAGGCATTTTTTAAAACAATCACTTTCAAAACATTTTTGACAGCAACTTAATAAGAAACACATTTCAGGTTGCAATTCTGTGTACGTACAACACACACACACACTGACTGCATAGCCGAGGCTGAAGCACGATGGCGCTGGTCCTTGCTACATGTGATGGAACACGCTTTACTGACACTTTTTACCTCATTCTGTTTTATTTCATTAAAAAAATATTTTTGAAAAAAATGTTTTTGAACACCCATTAAATTATTTTCAAGTCAAGACCCACTAATGATTTGAGACCAGGACTTGGAACTTATATTAAGAGAGGCTGAGCATGTATTATTAACAAGGCTTCCTTGGTCCTACCTGCGGATGGTGCTTGGAGTTTCCACCATCAGACTCACCACTAGGGATTGAGGCTTCTAACTGTCTTAACCTGGAGAGATAGCAAACCATCCATTGAAACCTACCAAGGGTCTCCTAGAGGACCATGTGGAACATTAGGAGTGATACTGGTAGCACTACCTGGAGAAGGAAAACGCTGGTGGGGATGGGCATGCGCAGTTGACTAGAAAAGATGAAAGAAATGCAGACGTTCCTTCATGCATGCATTCATTCAAAAGCCATTAAATTATCTGAGCTTCTGTTTCCTTGTTATAAAACAGTGTTAAAATTGGTATGTGCCATGAAACTACCATGCCTGCGTATGAACATACTTTGCCTTAGGTAAGGATCCCAGCAGTCCAGGCACCTACTGTGATAAAATGTTTCATTGCTGGCCATTCTTGGCTCCCATCCTTGAAAGAAGATCACACATCCCCCCCATTCCCATGTGCTTTCCTGTAGGTGGGATTCACATCTGCACCCATCTCAGGCTCAGCCATATAACTAGCTTGGGGCAATGGAATGAGTGGAAATAACAGAGGAAAAGCCTTAGAGACAGTCAAGTCCCTTTCAGTTCTCCAGCTTGCTCCTTCAGCCATGATTCGTCACAAATCAGGGCCTCTCCTTCAGTGGGGGTCCTACATGAGACAGGGAGCAGAGCCACTGCTGACCCAGCATGTTCAGGACACAGAAGCAAACCTATGTTTTATAAGCCACTGAACTTCAGGGATTAATTGTGACAGCAGCAAAACTGGTTAACAGAGGCCCATAAACAGAAGGAGAAACAGGAGGAATAAAAAGAGAGCAAGGCTGAGCAACAGGAAAGGAGATGTTTTTGAGTATCTATTGGTGTTTAGAATCATGTTGATGTCATGAAGAATTATAAACCCAAGGCTGGGACATATGTGCTGCCCCTAGAGCTTTAAAGTCTAGCTTTGAGTGGAGCCATGATGAATAAAATGACCTAGCCACAGGGCAGCAAAATGTAAAGGCCAAGTGTGCTCCAGACCAAGGGCTGCAGTAATTGCAGGTATGGAGGGACAACTCTTAGTGGTGTGGCGAGGACTTAAAGGACTTGAGTGGGGCTTGAAGGATGTGTAGCACTCAGGAGGCTGCTGTAGGCTGAGCAGAGGACACCAAGCACAGCATGAGGACAGCTTGAGGGGAGAGGCCAGGGCTGAGGAAGACAGTCTCAGTTTGAGGAGTTTTCGAGGGGTCATGGCAAGTAACCTCTACCTCTTCATCAGGACTATATAGAGCTTGCTGGCCTACCTGTCTCTTTAGTGGGTGAAATAAAGACAACTAATCAGAGACCTGCAGATATGAGCAGAGCCACAGAAAGGCATGAACTCTGAAGGCTCAGCCATGCAGGGGGGTAGGGGCGTGTTCTGAGGAGCTGCTGGTACCCCCAGAGGTGAGGCTGACTGGGGCTGTGGGCTCTTAACAAAGGGTGTGTTTGGTTTTGGTTGGGACCACAAGCATCTACCCAGCATGATGGTGTTTCTGGTCAATGGGCCTAGATTTTCATTTCTGGAACATCTCCATGATTTCCCGAGAAAGTCAAACCTTGTGGCTGGAATGCAGTACCTGCAAGAGTTCGAAAAGAGTTTTGCAAAAGAGATGTAAACAGATGCTGACCTGTGTTCTTTAAAGAGCATGCCTGCCCTTTGCTATTTCCTCTGGAATGTTCCACAGACCACACTGACCTTCACCAAGGGAGAACAGGCTTTCATGAATTCAGACTTGCCCTGACCTGTTCAAAAAGGGATTTGTGCAAGTCACAAATATCTATACAGTACAATTAGGGTTTTGTTTCAATGAGGATATTGTGCGGGAGGAAAAGTAAAGTAGGCAGAAGCAATAAAGCAAGGAGTAAGACACAATGCTAGGTAGGAAGAAGACCACGAATTTGACAGCATGCTTCCCAGGGCAAATGCACAGAGGCAAATATTGGTTATAAGGTACCTGATTTCTAAAAGGCAAGAACTGGTGCCCAGGTAAAGCACAGGTGCAGTGGTACTGAAACTAGAGAGAATTCCTTCCCTCTCTCAATGCAGTGTGTTGAATTCCTCCTTTAATAGCAACCTTCCATGAATACAACGGGTTTCAAGGGACTAGTCTTCAATACAGGCTAATGGCACAAATCAAAGTTCGATTCAACAGAATGAATTATTTGAAAAACCAAGACAATGCAGTCCAAGTCTGCAACCATCTGATGGTATCCTTTGACCCAAGGATGATATTCAGAATATAAAGAAAATGAATGGTTTATTCTTCAAGTAATCCTCCATGACATTTGTATCTTAAAAATGAGCTTCTGATTAGAACAGAGGGTCCACAGTTTGAAGTTATACTATCAAGCAAAAGCTTGAGGCTCAGATAATCTATTGTTTCTATTAAAGGAGGACTGGATACGCTTTGGCCATATGCCAAGTGTAGGGTAGGGCCAATGTCTTTTGCCAAGTTAAGGAGCCTAATCAGGGTTGGAGTCAGCAGGAAAATTCACTGAATCTCCACAATGAAGGGGGCCAAGAGCAGCAGCCAACTTTCCCAAAGGAGTTAATACTGCATTTACTTCAACCTGTGGCAAAGTCCCAAAAGCCATGTGCCATGGAGACCAGTCACTGCATGTTAGCCTAGGAAATGTTCAAAGCAACCATTACCAATCACCCATTAAGACCACAAAACATTTAATGAAGTGCCCAGGACATTTAGAATCTTACTGCCAGCTCACAGATTAAAAGAAAACAACACTGCCTAGCTTAACCAAAATGAGCTCTGCACAGTTATCTTTACAAGTCATAGAATGAGAGCACTAGTGTGAGGAAAATGGGGGAAGAGTATAGCAATGATTTATTTTAAAAAGGTCTGGATATCACTATGAAATTAGTGTCTTAAAATAGGTACTTGTCATTTTTTCTCAGCTTTGGGTTTGAAAGGGGCTTAGGTGCACTCTCTTTGGTCATCCCAAATCAGGGTTCACCCAACACCAGCTGCCTCCACCATGCTGTTGAAGTTGGGCCCCGACCAGATCAAAGTCATGTCACTGAGGTGCTCCGGCAGGGAAGTCAGTTTCATAGCTGCCCTGGCCTCCAAGGTCGGCCCCATGGGCCCATCTCTAAAAAGGTTGGCCATTCATTAGGTCAAGCAGTTTTTTGGCTAAGTCTATAAGATTTTCTAGGTATACTACCATGTCATCTGCAAACAGTGACAGTTTTGTTTCCTCCTTTCTGACTTGGATGCCTTTTATTTCTTTTTCTTGTCTGATTACTGTGGCTGAAACTTCCAGTACTATGTTGAATAGAAGTGGTGAAAATGGACAGCCTTGTCTTGTTCCTGATCTTAGTGGAAAAGATTTTAGTTTTTGCCCATTGAGTATGATGTTGGCTATAGGTCTCTCATATATGGCCTTTATTATGTTGAGGAATGCTCCCTCTATTCCCACTTTGCCGAGTGTTTTTATCATAAATGGGTGCTGTACCTTATCAAATGCTTTTTCTGCATCTATTGATATGATCATGTGGTTTTTGTCTTTGCTTTTGTTTATGTGATGTATTACATTTACTTATTTGTGAATACTGTACCATCCTTGCATCCCTGGGATGAATCCCACTTGGTCACGGTGTATGATCTTTTTAACGTATTGTTGGATGCAGTTTGCCAATATTTTGTTGAGGATTTTAGCATCTATGTTCATCAGCAATGTTGGCCTGAAGCTTTCTTTCTTTGTTGTGTCTTTATTTGGTTTTGGGATTAGGATGATGTTGGCCTCATAAAAAGAGTTTGGGAGTCTTCCATCTTTTTGGATTTTTTGGAATAGTCTGTGAAGGATAGGGGTTAGCTCTTCCTTAAATGCTTTGTAGAATTCTCCTGTGAAACCATCTGGTCCAGGGATTTTGTGTGTTGGGAGCTTTTTGATTACTGCTTCAATTTCCTTTGCTGTTATTGGTCTGTTCAGGCTTTCTGCTTCTTCTTTATTGAGTTTTGGAAGATTATATTTTTCTAGAAATTTGTCCTTCAGCCAAAAAACTCCTTGACCTAATCAATGAATTTGGCAAAACAGCAGGATACAAAGCCAATATCCAGAAATCAAAGGCATTTCTGTACACCATCAATGAAACAGCAGAAGCAGAAATCAAGAAAAAAAATACCATTTGATATATCAAAAAGAAAAATAAAATACCTAGGAATAAACCTAACCAAAGAAGTAAAAGACCTGTATTCAGAAAACTATATAACACTGAGGAAAGAAATCAAGGAAGACACAAATGGAAACATATACCGTGTTCATGGATTGGAAGAATTAACATCATCAAAATATCCATACTACCCAAAGCAATTTTCACATTCAATGCAATACCTATTAAAGTACTAATGGCACATTTCACAGACATAGAACAAACACTTAAAAAATTTATATGGAACCATAAACAACCCTGAATAGCGGCTGCAATTTTGAGAAAGAAGAGTAAAGTAAGAGGGATCACAATACCTGATACTAAACTGTATTACAAGGCCACTGTAATCAAAACAGCCTGGTACTGGCATAAAAACAGGCACATAGACCAATGGAACAGAACAGAGAGCCCAGAAATAAACCCAAGTCTCTATGGTCAATTAATATTTGACAAAGAAGGCAGCAACATAAAATGGAGTAAAAATAGCCTCTTCGACAAATGGTGTTGGGAAAACTGGACAGCTACATGCAAAAAAATGAAACTCGAACACCAACTTACACCTTACACAAAAATAAATTCAAGGTGGATAAAATACTTAAATATAAGCCCTGGCCAGTGTAGCTCAGTGGATTGAGCGTGGGCTGTGAACTAAAGTGTCACAGGTTCAATTCCCAGTCAGGGCACATGCCTGGGTTGCAGGCCACAGCCCTCAACAACCACACATTGATATCTCTCTCTCTCTCTCTCTCTCTCTCTCTCTGTCTCTCTCTCTCTCCCCCCAAAATAAATAAATAAATAATTTTTTAAAAAGACTTAAATATAAACCGTGACACCATTAAAGTCCTAGAGGAGAATGTAGGTAGGAAAATCTCAGATATTTTATGCAGAAACACTTTTACTGACATGTCCCCTAGAGCAAGGGACATAAAGGAAAGAATAAACAAATGGGACCTCATCAAAATAAAAACTTCTGCATGGCTAAAGAAAAAAGTATTAAAATAAAAAGAGAACCAACTGTATGGGAAAACATATTTGCCAATGATACCTCAGACAAGGGTTTAATCTCCAAAATATATAAAGAACTTACACAACTCCACTCTAAGAAGACAAGCAACCCAATTAAAAAAATGGACAAAGGACTTGAACAGACACTTCTCCAAGGAGGACATACAGAGGATCCAGAGACACATGAAAAGATGTTCAATATCACTAGCTATCAGAGAGATGCAAATTAAAACCATAATGAGATACCACTTCACACCAGTCAGAATGGCCATTATAAACAAAGCAACAAACAAGTGTTGGAGAGGTTGTGGAGAAAGGGGGACCCTAGTGCACTGTTGGTGGGACTGCAGACTGGTACAACCACTATGGAAAGCAGTATGGAACTTCCTCAGAAAACTAAAAATGGATCTGCCTTTTGACCCAGCAATTCCACTGCTGGGACTATATCCTAAGAACCCTGAAACACCAATCCAAAAGAACCTTTGCACCCCAATGTTCATAGCAGCACAATTTACAATAGCTAAGTGCTGGAAGCAACCTAGATGCCCATCAGTAAATGAATGGATCAAAAAACTATGGTACATGTACACAATGGAATTCTATGCAGCAGAAAGAAGGAGCTCCTACCCTTTGTGACAGCATGGATGGAGCTAGAAAGCATTATGCTAAGCAAAATAAGCCAGGCAGTGAAAGACAAATACCATATGATCTCACCTTTAACAGGAACCTAAACAACAAAACAAAGAAACAAGCAAAATATAGTCAAAGACACTGAAATAGAGGATAAGCTGATGGTGACCAGAGGGGAGAGAAGAGGGAATTTCAAGGGACAATGGGAAGGGTTTACAGGAACAAATATAAAGGACACATGGACAAAAACTAGGGGGGGTGGAAATGGGAGGCACGTGGAGAGGGATGGGTGGGTGGGCTGGAATGGGAATAAAAGGCAGAAAACAGTACTTGAACAATGACTAAAAAAAAAAATAGTTGGCCATGACATTGTCAAAGCAACCGATGACTGGAAGGGTCTGAGGACAACAGTGAAACTGGCCATTCTGAACAGACAGGCCCAGGTGGAGGTGGGCTTCCTGCCTCTGCCCTGAGCATCAAAGCCTTCAAAGAACTGCCACGAGACTAAAAAAAAGCAAACATTAAGCACAGTGGAAATGTCACTTTTGATGAGATAGTGAGCATTGCTCAACAAATGCAGCCCTGATGTTTAGCTAGAAAACTCTCTGGAACCATAAAAAGACTCTGGGGACTGCCCAGTCTGCGGGCTGCAACACTGCCGGCCACCACCTTCGTGACATCAGCAGTGGTGTGGTGGAATGTCCAGCTGGTGAAGAACTACAAAGGAAAATATATCAGCTAGAGATCATTTGACAACCAAATAAATAGATACTTGTCCCTATAAAATCTCTTTTTTTTTTTTTAGAGGACATCTACTAAAGCTGGGGACAGGGAAACAAGGAAGGATTTAGGAGATTAGAAGCAACAGGAGAATCTAACAAAGCAGGGCTGCCTCGGCCCCCTGGAAATGTCGTAGGAAAAAAAATGAGCCATGGCAGGGCTGCCTTAGCTCATTAAGAAGTCAGAGCGTCCCCACAAGTCTTCTGATGATGTGAAAAGAAAGTTCTCATTTATTTTTACCCTCAGCTCTACTCTCCACAGCTCGCTCAGCTCATCCAATCCACCCTGAAAGTCTGTTTCACTTTTCCCTTCCCACACAAGCATGACACTGGCAGCCTGGGCTTTCCCAGCCACCACCAGCCACTTCCACTGAACTGACCCTTCCACTGAACTGACCAATCATACATCAGGTTAAGTCTAGGAGGCCAGCTCCAATCCCAAGAAACTGTGACACTGTCCTAATCAGAAATCACAACCTGTGCCTGCCAAGCTGGACTCATCTCATAGGCGAGTAAAGGAACAAAGTTTCTCCTGTTATTCATCCGGAACAATGAATTTGGAACACAATTCAAATTAGCCTTAAGTGCCTTAAGAGAGAAAGGTTAGTTTATATAACTTTGATTCTTCTTGGTACCTAGTAGAGTACTGTGTACACTGTAGGAGTTCACTGATTGCTATCGTTTGGTGAATATTTCCTTTATTACAGGTGCTGCACTTGAAGCTTCACATGATTTATTTCATGCATACCTTTTGTCACTTATTCTAACAATTCTCCTAAAAAGGTATTATAATCCCCCACTTAAAGATGGGAAACCGGCTCTGGCAAATCCATGGACTCACCCTAGATAGTACAGCTAATAGGTAGCAGACTGGACTTTCATCCCAGGACTGCCCCATGCTAAAGCCTAAGCTCTTTCCACTGCACCATGCTGTCTACGTAAAAACATTCCATGAAAGCTACAAGCTGGTCCAGTGACAGTGGAACCAATGATGGCAGTCACAGGTGGGCAAATCTCTGGCTCAACATCACATAAACCTTCTAACAGAAGGTCCAGCAACAGAGTACACCATGAGGCAGGAAGTAGTCCTCACGGAAGCAGTGTTCTGTCTGAAATAATGTAGAGGGGATTGCTACTCAAAGGCTGGACTAGATGATCTCAATCTCCGACATCAAAAAGCAGAGACAAAGGCAGATCCTGAGAAATGAGGCTATAGCTAAATTCCAGGGTTTTCCTTATGCTTATGAGACACTGAGTTTCAGGAGACACAGAGATGAAACAGACACAAGTCTCCAAATGGTTGGAAGGGTTATAATTTGAGCTTGGTATTAAACAAAAGTAGGCTTTCAGGAAATGGGAGTGGAAACAAGTTGAATATTATGCCTGCCTCCCAACGGAGGGAGCTACGCATAATATTCCCAATGAAGGGAACAGGATATTAAAAAAACAGCATGATGAGAAATTGTGGAAAATATTTAGGGAAATGGAGGGCACATCACAGAAAGGAGTGGGAGGGAAGCATAGAAGGGTGATCTGAGGCCAGACTATGGAGAGCTTTGGAGGGCTAAGGGACCTGTGCTCCCGTCAATTGTATTTGGCAGCCACCGAGGCTTTTGAACAATGAATGATGTACTCATGGCCATGGCTTAAATAAAGCCACATAAATCCTCAATAAAATATTAACAAACAGAATCCAACACTGAATTAAAGGAATTATATACCACGACCAAGTGGAATTTTTTCCAGATGCACAATGCTGGTTCAGCATTCAAAAATCAATCAGTGTAATCCTCAGCATCGACAGGTTAATGATGAAAAATTATATGATCATATTAAGTGATTCAGGAAAAGCACTTCATAAAAAAGTAAAAACCCTTAGCAAACTAACAATAGAGGTGAACTTTATCAACTTCATAAAGAACATCCACAGAAAAATGCACAGCTAGCATCATATTTAATGGTGGCCGAGGATGGCTTTCCCCCTCAGATCAGAAACGAGGCAAAAATGCCCACTCTCACCATTCCTTTTCGCTATCGTACTGGAAGCCATAATAAGACAAGAAAGCGGGGGGTACACAGATGGGAGAGGAAGAACTAGAACTGTCTTCATTCACAGAAGACATGACGGCCTGTGTAAATAGATCAATGTGGCACCCAGGAGGGCCAGCAGGGTACAGGAGGGCCCCTTGCTAATTTGGTAATATGAGTGTTGAATCAAGAGAGTGAAACTAATTTCTTAAGCTCTCACTATAGTATAGACCTGCCAGAGCCTATATGAAAAGGAACAAACCAACCAACAAGAAAAAAAAGCCAAACTCTCAATTTAAGTAGCAACTTGAACTGAGCTGATATGGATGCCAAGGCACTTAGATGAGAAGTGAGGAATTTCACTAAAAAGATAGCAAGTCTTCTTTTCTGCTCAGGCCAACTCAGCGGCACTCTCCCTCTCCTCCTCCACCCAGAGATCAAATTCTGCACGGGAGGGTAGGGCATGATGTGATAGCTGTGTGCTTATACGCTGCTTTATAATGGCAATATATTTGTTTCGCCTTCTTAATTTTCTTCCAGACTCAATCCAAGAAATTCAGACAACATTCAAAATAAAAATGGCCACCATGCAATCCAACATTTCCTTATTTCCTTGATGGTTTGCAAGTGAATGTGTGCTTCTGTAAGTATCAAACTAGAGCAGAAAGCTTTAGAACAATGCAATCAATGGGAATGTAGCTGACAATGTGTAAGACTCAGCAGAAAACAAAAGGACTTTTAGCACAAGTACAGTGTGGTGGAAGACAAAAAAAGTAGAAGTTTCAGAGTCAGACGGACCACGCTGAGTTCTGAATTTTGCACCATTACCCCCAACCATGTGACAAGCAAGCTTCTTCACCTCTCTGAGCCCTCAGCTTTCTCACCTTTGCCACGAGAATGATGATAATACCTACCTAACATTGTAAGAATGACATGTGAAAATACACATGAACTTGGTTGGCTGCAAATGGCTAAACAAATGCTAGCTTTGTTTACCCAGTTGGTAAGGCAGAGCCCACATGTGAGAGCGTTCGGCGTTCAAAGCAGATGAGAAGTGCAGGCAGCACAAACAACAGAGGGACAGTTCTGTGGGCTGAGGTGGGCAACAAAGGCCCCCCAACAGACGTGGGATTCCAGTTGAATCTTAGAGGATTCAGAGCAGACCTCAGATAGGGAAGAGGAAAAAGTTTTCAATATAAAGGAGGTACCCCCAAATAATTACTGAATGAATGAAAATCACAGAGAAACAAACAAATCAAAACATCCAAGATAGATTCTAGAAGCAGTGAGTAGACCTGAGACAAAAATTAAAGATGGCCCTTCACTTTGCAAACATTTTGTTTAAATGAGTTTTCTCCCTATGGGTGCCCATGTGAACACTCAGGCACTTTCTAGAGGTGGGCACTGCTGTTCCCCTGGCCCTGGAGAGCCTGCAAGTCTCTAGAAACCTCACTGTGGCTGGTTTGACCCCCTGGTACCGCGCTATCTTTCTGACCTATCTGTAACCTGCCTGTTTGGGTGAAAACACTTCCTGTAGCCCCAGTGGGACACGACAGCTCTTACACCTGCTGACATATTTAGACCCATACATTATCTCGACGGCCCCTGTTCTCTTTGATAACCACCAGGACACCTAGATTGCTTGAGTCAGCTTCCTCCACAAACCACAGTGCAAAAGATTCTCATGGGAAAAAAATTAAAAGGTGCCAAGGTATCTTCTGACTTTGGCGCTTGTGTTTTTAAAATGAAGCTTTCAGGTAAAAATAATGGTCAGAGGGACGAAGAGGTTTAGGGGAGCAGAGTTGGGTAGAAAGGCAGAGTCTGAGGATAGGCAAGGGAGAGCAGTAGAGGCAGCAGAAACGGATGGAAAGAACCCTAGAGATTTGGGCTCTGCTGTAGGGATTGTTATTGATCTCGCTGTGGCCCTGGGCTGGTCGCTTAACTTCCTTGGGCATTAGTTTTATCATATGAACATCAGGAGGCCAATGGAAGTAACCTCTAAGAATTTTCAGCCCTTACTTTGTTTGCTATGCTGGGGAGAGGCGAGTCAAGCCAACTGTTTTTTTCTGATGCTCCTTCATCTATTCTCCCCCTCACGACCCCTAATGACTCAGAAAAGTAACTACCCCCCTCATTAGAGAGAGCCACCGGATAACTAAAGCTGTTCGGAATTACTAGGTTTGTATTTCCTGTTTGTGACTCTCACTGTCCCACAAAGAAGAAAAAAGTCACTGCGAGAAGGTTTTCTCCATCCCCTGAGGCTTTCGGTGGGCTTGATCACCAAGTGCTAATCCCAGACACGTCACTCTGGGTGCCACACGCATGCTAGACGTTGACATGCTAGCCTTTGTCTGGGGGATATACACTAGAGTGGCATGGGTCTGGGGACTCTGCCTAGTGAGGAGCAAGCAGGGACGAGGGCACGTAGGCTGGAAAGGCACAGACTTGAGAGAAACACGATGATGGCCACAAGCAGCGGAAAAGTGGACAGAGAGGTCGGGTTTGTTTGCTGTTGGTCCGCAGGGCGGAACTCAGGGCCACCAGAGGAAGCTTCGGTAAGGCAGAAGATGTCCCACTGGACGAAGAACTTACCCACAAGCAAAGCATTTAAGGGTATCTCATGGGGGTAGTGATCTCCCCACCCCAGGAAGCATTCTAGCTCCACGCCCATCTGCCAGGAGACTTCAGAGAGTACATGCTCAGCAGGGCGAGGGGCTGAGGGGCTGAGGGGCCTTCCCAAGGCTGGGACTCTGAGATTCCACCACAGACAATTCTGAAGCTCAGCAAACGTTGCTCACCTTACTCTCTAGTTGTTCTGTTCTGTTTGCTTTACTTGCCTGAATTCTTGCAAATTGGCTCCTGTGCTGTGCGACTGCACTTCTCGCTTTTCTATTGATATTCAAGGGGTCAGGGACCCCCAGGCTTTTTGTTTGGAGTTCCCTAACTACCTTCTCCCCTCCCAATCAGAAGTCCCACCAACGTGATCAGGAATAAAACATGTTAGATGCAATAGTTAAAGTCATCAGTTCAAGGTCCTGTAAGGCCAGTTGTCCCTTTGCAGACTGAAAAAATATTTTAAGGTTGGGTTTTTCTGCTATGATAGGTCCCACCCTCCTCATGCTGGACAAAGCAGAATACAATACAGTCACCAACTTGACATCTGAGCCCACCTGACCTAGGGCAGTACGGGGGATTCAGAACAAACTCCACAGCATCCAGGAGAATGTACCGCCTCAAGGTCATCCTGGGAGGCTGAAGGACAACTATCACCCACTCTTGTAGTGGTTTCTAGTTTCTTTGCCCACTTCTGGGATCCCTGGCTTAGCTTTCATTTCTCAAAGTGTTCCCTAATTTGTACCCAAGACATTCCTCTTCAAGAAAGCATTAAATTTGACATGGCAATACTGTCTGTAAACAGAATCCTCCTAGCTCTCCAGTGTAGGAGGGACATTTCATTCAAGCCTGCACTGCTCATGCATTGCAATTATGACGCAGCTCCAAGCAATAGTTCAGCTCCATGAAGCAAGGTATAAAGGTGCTAAGGCAAGGGGAAAAAATCGTACATATTGTAGGGTCATAACTCGACCCAATATGCATGCATATGTAAAATGACATAAAAAGAAAAATCGTTTAAGGCAAATAGATGAAATGACTTCAGAGGAGATTGATTTGAAGGACAGGTTCTCCCTCTTCTCTCTCCCCCAATTTAAATTTTTTATCAAACTCTTAAAAGCGGTTGCATGCCAAAAAAATACTATAAACAAACAAACATTACCCCTTTTTTCCAGCACTACCTTTTCAAGGCCAGCTTCCTTTGCCCCAAAGCACACTCACATATAAACTGGGGCTGATTTGACTAATCTGATTTCTTTTGAAGTTGCCACAGCCTGCTCACCCTGAAACTACACACACAGGAGAAACCTCATAAAAAACAATAGTGATAAGCCTCGTGCCTCCTTTTCTTAGCCAGGAAAAGTTCTCAACCCCTCACAACAGGAAGAGGCCTGCCAGCATACCTCCCTCGAATTGCTGGTGCTCCACCTCTCAGGGCTCTGGGCTCTGAGCTTAGTCTTCCTTTGGGGAAAGCGGGTGCTCTGTGCCGCATGCAAAGCTCAGCACCCCACGGACCCTGGACCTGAGGCAACTACCCCAGCTCAGTCCCTTGGATGGGACTCATAACTGCCATGTGCTTGGCTGAGTTCTCCTGCTGGAGAATCAAATTCCCTAGGTGATACCCTTGTCTTCTGATGTCCTCTGTGCTTACAGATGAACACACGGCCAAAGAAGGGCTTTGAAACAGGACACTCTCCCCTCAATCTTCCTGAGTTCTTGCCACTAGCATTGCCCACAACCTGACAGGTGGGGACAATCCCTTCCACTTCTGAGGAAAGCTAAGGAACTTTGACAGGTGACTTCAAAGTCACAGATCAAGGCCAGGGCAGTCCTCTCCATCTCCCTGGAGGAAACAGTCCCCAAAAATATAGGTGCAGGGGCCTTGGGTGGCTCACGTCCCCACAGGGGACGCCTATAGGGCGTGATATCCCCTCTCTACAGTGGTCCCAAAGGATCTTTCCAGATAAAGACTTTTCTAGTCCCTTAAATCCTAAACCTAGACACCACATTTTATTCTCCTGGGTTATAAATCATATACATCTTACTGGAGTTACTTCAGGACATGGGAAAAGTCACCCTGGGTTAGCTGAATAGCACGCCCAGCCCTTCCTTTGCCCTCCGATACCTGTTCTAACTCCACTCAGTTAGGATGGGTCCTTTCCCAAACTCCGCCCACACTGGCCCTTCCTCTGTGGGTCAGGCTTGGAAAGCCTGTCTTGTCTCCTCCAATGGACTGAGAGCTCCTGCTGGGAGGCCCTGGAACTGAGGCCCAGGGCATGCAGCACAGGGCAGGGGCGCGTAGTATGTGCTCGCTAGGGACTCGGGGAGTTAGACTTGAAACAGACGCATTCCCCGAGGCCCTGAGGAGCCCTTCATAGTCCAGTGGAAATGCCGTCCATGATTAGCTTGTCTGTAACACTCAAACCAAATAATTTGTCATACAAACCCTCCCAGGTACGTGCTTCTGGAATGCGGGTGGCAGGCGTAGTGTCCTTTGCCTAACTGTCCATAATACCTAAGATATAGACCTAGTCCTCGAACCACAGAGGAATGTGAGAAGTTTAAGTAACAGAACATTCCTATAGACGGAGCACATGCATTCCTGGCCCTGCCTCCTGGGCACCTAGCGCAGGTGTGACCACACTGCCCCAGAGGCACCTGCCTGCTGAAGCCTCGCAGTCTCCCCATTCACCCCAGGGCCTGCACTTCTCCTGTTTCTCTCACTGCCAGAGCCCTTCGGAGTCTTTCTTCCCATCCCGACCCTGTTTTCCTCAGGTAACAGTAGTGAGAACTCTTCTCAGACTCCCTCCAGCTTCCCGCCAGTGAGCCTCTCAATGCGAGGGTGTCCATAAGCTCATTCCCCACTGATTAAAGTGGGACAGACTAAGACATCCTAAACTCAAGTTGCTCAAAATTCAAAATTCCACTGGGTGCTGCCCCACGTGCCTCACACCAGAGCCTTGCCCTCAGCTCCGAAAGCCCTTCCTGGGGCTGGAAGCAGAGACACAAGGAGTAGGGGGGTCTCCAAGTCACTGTGCTTAGTCTCTCTCATGTGCCTTAGAGAGTCCCTCACAACGTGCACACTTGTGTTTTTCCATGCTGAGGGCTAGTGGCAGCACACACACACTCTTAAGCCCTACCAACACCTGAAAAGCATGTCGAATCTGCTGATTCAGTTTTTAACATCCCAGGATATTCAGTCCTTGGAAATTTTCCATCTGCATCTCAGAAGCACAAACCTTTCCCTTCAAGCTTTTGGCATTCATGGAAACTGCAGAAAACATGCGCCAAACCTCCTGCACACGGGAAAGCACACCCACTGGAAAACGGGAAAGCCAGCCTGGTGAAAATGTTTAATACTCAGGCTCTTTCTGAGTGACAAAAATGGCAGTTTGTGTCTTTCAAGGAATTTGTTCAGTCCATCTGAGTTGTCAGGCTCACAGACGGGCGTTTGTTCGTGATGTCCCCTCAGCACCCTCGCCCTGATGGGGACGCCGCTCCTGCTCCTGACGCTGCTCCTCTGTGCTTTCTGTCTTCTTTTCCTGGTAAGTCTGACCAGGGGGCTATCGTTTTTCTTGATTTTTCTCACAGAGCCATTTCTCTATTTGTTTATTTTCTTTTTTGCTAATTTTCTCCTTGGCCTTTGCAATTTCCCTTTTCTGCTTGCATTGGGGGGTTTATTTGCTCATCTTAGTCTGCTTTTTGAGGGGCAGGCTGAGGCCATCCCCGGGGTCCTCCTTCTTCCCTGATGCAGACGTTTCAGCGTGCAGCTTCCCCCAGTGCTCTTCAAGGGCATCCCGCCAACCCTGAAACCCTGTGTCTTCATTCCCATTCATACACTAAAACATCTGACATCTCCTTCTATCACATCTTCAACCCGTGTACTATTTAGAAGTGTGTCATGTAGTTCCCAAGTATTTGGGGTTTTCTTCAGATATTCCTTATTGATCTCTAATTTAATTCCATGTAGGTCAGAGAATATACTTTATGTGATTGAGTCCTTTCAAATGCATTGAGACTTCCCTTATGGCCCAGAATATGTCCTATTACCAATATGTCCTATTGGTAAACTTTCTGTGTATTTTTGACAAAAATGTGTATTCTGCGGCTGTTGGATAGAGTGTTTATAAAGTATTAATTAGGTCATGTTGGCTGATAATGCTGTTTGGTCTTTGATATCCTTCTAAGTCTTCTGTCTCCTTGTTCAGTCAAGGAGTAAGGGAGGGAGGTGTTGGGAACCAACTATAATTGTGGATTTTTCTATTCTTCCTTACAATTCTATCAATTTTTTGCTTCATACATTTTGAAGCTCTTTTATTAGGTGCATAAATGTTTAGGATTGTTGTCTTCCTGATGGTTGATCCTTTCATTATTAAAACTTACACTCTTTGTCCCTGGTAATATTACTTTGAAATTTACTGTGTGACACTAATATAGCTATGATAGTTAGTATAACTTTTTCACTCCTTTACTTTAAGCCTATTTGTATTTTGTATTTAAAATGGGTTTCCTGTAGGCAGCATGTAGTTGGGCCTTGCTTTTTTTTAATCCAATCTGAAAATCTCTGCCTTTTAATTTGGGAGCTTACACCATTTCCCCTTACTGTGCAAAACTTGAGGACAAGAAAACTTAGACGGAATGGACAAGAAAGACACACATTACCATTTTTTCCCCACTCAAACCGCTTGCAGGACCTTCGTCTAACATTTCCTACAGTGACGGTCTGCTGGTGATGAATTTTTTCAGCTTCTTGTTAGGTCTGATAAGAATCTTAGGTGTGGTATTTCACATGTTTTTGAGGACACCGTCACCAGATAAAGAATTCTGTGTCAATTCTTTAATTCTGTGCTTGCTCCATCGCCTTCCCATCTACATTGTTTCCCATGAGAATTATCCTTCTTACCTCTGCTCCTTCTTTTTTCCCAATGCCTGATTGGTGTTCTCTTCATCATACATCTTAAGCAATTTGATTATGAGAGGCATTGGTTTCGTTTTCTTCGTGTTTCTTGCACTTGCGTTCATAGAGTTTCTGAGGATTTCTAGTTTTATCACATGTGGAAATGTTCAAGCCATAATTTCTTTAAAGATTTTTTCTGTCCCTTCTCTCTGTTCTCTTGTGAGGTATCAAACGCACATGTAAATGACTACTTTAAGTTGTCCCGTTCACTGACACCACCCACTTTTTTCAGGCTTTTCACTCGTTTCATTTTGAATAGTTTCCATTACTGTCTCAAGTCCATTCAGCTTGTCTTTGGCGATGTACAATCTGCCATTAAGTCCATCTAGTGTTTTTTCATCTCAGACATTAGCTTTCACCTCTAGTTCAGTATAGGTCTTCTGTCTTCCATGTCTCCACTTAACATGTTCAGTCTTCTCTCTACCTCTTTGAAGATATGTGAGTATAGTTATAATAATTGTTTAATTTTTGTTTACTAATTCTCTCATCTGTCATTTCTTGGCCAATTTCAATCTATTGATTTTTGGTACTTTTTGTTTCTTTCTTTCTTCGCATTTCTGGGAATCTTTTATTGAATGCTAGATATCATGAATTCTGTCTTACTGGTTGCTGAGTATTTCTGTATTCCTACAAGTATTTTGTTGTTTTTTTTATTTTATTTTAATCATTATTCAAGTACAGTTTTCTCCCTTTTACTCCCAGTCCAGCCCACCCTCCCAACCCACCCCACTTCCCTCCCATTACCACCCTCCCCCTAGTTTTTGTCCATGTGTCCTTTAATTTTGTTCCCATAAACCCTTCCCATTGTCCCCTGAAATTCCCTCTTCTCTCCCCCCGGTCACTATCAGCCTGTCCTCTATTTCAACGTCTTTGACTATATTTTGCTTGTTTCTTTGTTTTGTTGTTTAGGTTCCTGTTAAAGGTGAGATCATATGGTATTTGTCTTTCACTGCCTGGCTTGCTTCACTTATCATAATGCTTTCCGGCTCCATCCAAGCTGATGCAAAGGGTAGGAGCTCCTTCTTTCTTTCTGCTGCATAGAATTCCATTGTGTAAATGTACCATAGTTTTTTGATCCATTCATTTACTGATGGGCATCTAGGTTGCTTTCAGCATTTAGCTATTGTAAATTGTGCTGTTATGAACATTGGGATGCATAGGTTCTTTTGGATTGGTGTTTTAGTATATTTTACAAAGGAGGCAGCAACATAAAATAGAGTAAAAATAGCCTCTTCAACAAATGGCATTGGGAGAACTGGACAGCCACGTGCAAAAAAAAAAATGAAACTTGAGCACCAACTTATACCTTACACAAAAATAAATTCAAGGTGGATAAAGGACTTAAATATAAAACGTGACACCATTAAAGTCCTAGAGGAGAACGTAGGTAGGAAAATTTCAGATATTGCACGCAGAAACTTTTTTACTGACTTGTCCCCTAGAGCAAGAGACATAAAGGAAAGAATAAACAAATGGGACCTCATCAAAATTAAAACCTTCTGCACAGCTAAAGAAAACAGTATCAAAATTAAAAGAGAACCAACTGTATGGGAAAACATATTTGCCAATGATACCTCAGACAAGGGTTTAATCTCCAAAATATATAAAGAACTTACACAACTCCACTCTAAGAAGACAAGCAACCCAATTAAAAAATGGACAAAGGACTTGAACAGACACTTCTCCAAGGAGGACATACAGAGGATCCAGAGACACATGAAAAGATGTTCAATATCACTAGCTATCAGAGAGATGCAAATTAAAACCACAATGAGATACCACTTCACACCAGTCAGAATGGCCATTATAAACAAAGCAACAAACAACAAGTGTTGGAGAGGTTGTGGAGAAAGGGGGACCCTAGTGCACTGTTGGTGGGACTGCAGACTGGTACAACCACTATGGAAAGCAGTATGGGACTTCCTTAGAAAACTAAAAATGGATCTTCCTTTTGACCCAGCAATTCCACTGCTGGGATTCTATCCTACAAATATTTTGATCTTTGTTCTCTGATACAGTTATTTGGAAACACTGATCCTTTCAGGCCTTTCTTTTACTCACTGAACAGCATTTAGTCTAGGGATCATTTTCCCCGTTGCTGAGGGAAGACTCTTCTAAGTCGGTGGCTGGAATCCCCACCAGTCTGGCCACTGGGATTCAGCACTGTCCTTACCTGATCTCTGGTGAATGTTGCTCTGATCCTTTCCCAGGTAGTTGCCCCGCATGCATGTGCTGACCAGCAGTCACCAGAATACTTAAGAGTGACTCTCTGCAGATCTCTAGAATTCCCTCTGTGCACTTCTTTCCTGTTTGCCATCCTGAAAAGTCTAGCTATCTCGGCTTCCCCACACTCCTTGTTCCATCTCTTTACATTGAGGGGACAGCATCTGGGATACCCCCGCCCCCATCCTCAGCCCAAAGTGTTTCTCCAGGCAGTAATCTGGAAAAGTTGTAGGATCCACTCATTTGTTTTCTTTCAGGGATTAACATTACCTGACTTCCAAAATCTTGAGGGCCACTGTTTCACACATGTTGCCTGTTTTTGTTTTTGTTTTTGTTTTTTAAGTTGTTTCAGGCAGGAGGGGTCAGTTCAGTCCCTGTTACTCCACACTGGGCAGAGAGAAAGTCAGTACTGCTGATATAATTTTATTATATTTCACAGATATTTAAAAAGTGACAAATATGGGGCAGGGGGGAATGGGGTATCTGCTCCTAAATCAGATGATAAAATTCAAAGACATGACAAAATTATTTCATAAGAGTATAAAGGGCCAGAAGCAAAATACATTCAGATACCTAAGTTAAATATATGCACACTTTAACTAAAGGAGTGGAAGAGTTTGTTGTAATAGACCTTGGGGAGATAATAGACCATCGCAAAAATTAAGCAGTGTGTAAACTGATATTGAATGTAGAAGAATGGCTTTCCAGCGCCCAGCACCCATTCAGAGGCCAGGGACCTGTGTGAGCCCTGCCCCGGCATCTTGGGGAAGCATCACACCACATGGCCAGGGTCACCCCAGGGAGCAGGACGCCCCGTATCCTCTGGTCAGTGGGGAACTTGGAACGTGGGATCGGAGGCCTCAGGCCACTCGAGGTGAAATGTTTCCTTAACAGATAAATGCCTTTCAAACCCTAGGAGATGTAGAAACATAGAAATTATTAAATAAATCAAATCTATACTAAAGGTAAAATGTTGCATTTAGGAGCACTTCTGGGTAAATTAATATTCGAGTCCATATAATGTTTGAAAGAATTTGCATGTGAGAGTAGCCAACAAACTAGACTTGTGATTCTAACATAAATGTGTGTTACTCTTAGACTTACGGTTTTAGGTTGAAAATTCTAAGATGCTCTCTTAAGTTTATGCAGATTGCTGGGGTCACCATATTTATACGCTTATTTTTGGAATTCTTTCCAGTATTATATAAATCAGAAGATATCGATCAAACAGTTGCAGCACTTAGAAATAAAAATGGAATACACTGAATCTTAAAGGCAGTTTGAATATTTTAGAGCAGCAATTTTCAGCCTTTCTCATCTCGCGGCACACATAAATAACTAAAATTCTGCAGTTCACCAAAAAATATATTACATTTTCTTGTGACCTGACAAAACAGGTCTAATTTTAATTCCCTCACAGCAGATGACGGCTGTGCTGGTGGGTGTCATGTTTTTCCTCGACAAGCTGAGGGACAGGAGAGCTGTGCCCATGACTATTCAGGTACTGCGTGTTTTTAAAATTCTAGGGACACACCAGCTGAAAGTCACTGTTTTAGAGGAAATTATAATGGTCCCCCCTCGACGGGATTCCAAATATTGCTAGATTAACAAAGAGAATTATAAAATTTGTAGGTTCAACTTAAAAGCTTACGGGGAAAACCAGAGTGTTTTCTGCCTAAAATGTCAACATACATTTTGAAACAAGAGTAGACCCTGAATAATCTTTCAAGTGACAATGCTCCTTTCTTCCCCCGACACCCAAAAGCTCCCCACCTCCCGCCCCGCCTTCCTAAAGAGCAGTGTGAAACCCGCTGGTGCAGGCTGTGGGCAGGCCCTGAGGGTTTTCACACGGCTGATGACAGCTGACCCTGACTGAACGTGTCAACCTATGGTCACTGGCGTCAATACAACACCAACAGGAATCCCAAACTAGGCACAGTGAGGAAAGAAACTTCATTTAGTGCACACAACTGAACGGTGACACGGCATGGAAACAGCACTGTCGTGGATCAGCTCTGGGGCCAGCTGGCCCAGGGGACCCTCTCCATCCAGCTCGGCAGCTCCGCGCTCCATGCTGCCACGGTCTGCTTCGCGCCTGCTCTGGTGACACCAGCCCCAGGGTGTCCACTCAGCCCAGGGGAGGACTGTCTCCATTCCCAGGTGGAAAGAGGCAGTGTGCTCGATTTTGGCTGAAGCTGTGACTCGGTTTTGGTTTTGTTTGCTAGTTTTTACAGATCGAAGTCTCTTAAGGGCCAACATGGAATCGACGTGTGAACCAGAACTGCCTTTTATAATCTTCCTCAAAGAGGAAACTTGGTGGCCAACTCTGTGAGAAAATCTGGCCAGTCCTCCTTATTCAGAGGACCAACACGGAGCTCTCCCAAACCAACCACGGCCAGTGCCCGTGCCACGCACAGGAGGACGGCCAAGAGTAGTAAGCGTGCCACCCGCCTCAAGGGGCCCCCAGCACCCCCTGCTCCGGGCAGGCGGACACCTGCGGAGCCCCAGCAGGCCAAAGGGGCCAATCTAACACCTACTAATGAGTCCTGAAGTGGCTTTCGTAATTTAGGATCTGGTCTCGCCTTGAAGTTGCCAGGTTCTAGAAACTTTGTTATTTCTTCTTTTATTCACCTGCATCATCAAAGGGATAAAGCACATAATCATGTTCCCATTGTCTGAGCAGAACCCATTACAGTTGCCGAGAAGCGGTAATCGAGTTTATCAAACATAATTACCTCCACTCGCCCCATGCCCTCTTCAGCCAGCCTCCCCCGGTCAGGAAGAACGAACCCCGCCTTTCACAAGGACACTTGCATATTTGAACGGCTTCCCAGGAGTCTTCGAGTGGCATATAATTGTGTTTAATTTAATTTTTTGGACATTAGTCCCCAAGGCTTTGATCCAAATTCTGTATTTTTCTGATATAAGGAAAATAAGGCTCCATCTCAAATGAAGCACTGGCTTTGCGTACAGTTTGCTGTTCCTCGTGCAGCTGACCTTCTGGTACAGCCTTTACTCCCCAGCAGCCCCTTCTGGGCTCGGCCTCTTTTCCCAGCTTTTTGCACTTCCCTAGTGATTGTCAGGTCACCAGGAGCCTGGGCACAGTCAGGTTTCAGGGACACTTTCAGACCCCCAAGTCCCCAGGATGGGGGAATCCAACACCTCTCTTATCTCCCGTGTGACAGGCAAACCATCCTGACCTTGACTTTAGGGGCCAAGGTGTTCATGTTGAAATACACATTGATTGGGGGGAAATAAAGCTCACGCAAGTTTGCTTCAGGTAATGTACCCAAGTAAGTCACAATCTGGCCAACTTCCCGTTTTTAAACCAATATTTATTAAACACTTCGCACATGAAAGCACACTACACCTGCCCTCAAGGACCTAACAATATTGTAAAAGAGAGGGACTAAAACAGGTTAGTGAGAGCAGGAGGCCAGAGGAAGCACAGGGATGCAAGAACTGTGCAGAAGAACTGCAGAAAGCACAAACTTATCAGGTTATTTCTCTCCAGTCTTGGGGCGAAACCCCTTCCCTGTCTAGCGGCTGAGCCAACCATCCCGTTGCTCTGAGCCCGAGTTATCCCGGTCCTTTAGGGACCGCCTGAAGGAGTTCTGCCTAACTCCCACGGAGGGGTTTCTCGCCCAGACCCGCTGACTTCCTTCTCACCCGATTCCTGGAACCATCTCAGGAGAACTGGCATTCACGTTAAATATCTAACACCCCTGTCTCCAGCTCCTTAACCTTTTCAGCTCCAAGGACCTTCACCTCCTTTCCAGATCGGGCTGCTTGTCCTCCTGGCCCCCCTTTAATGTCACAGCCACCAAGAACCACTTCCTCTTTGAAGTCTTACCCTCAGTACCCCACTCTCAGCCTCTGGTTCACAGCCTCTGGTTCTTCCAGCTCCCTCCCTCGGGTTCTCTCCCTACACCTCCATCTGACTTCCCACCTTGACCTTGAGCTCTTGACCCTGCTTGGTTCTCCATATCTATCAGCATCCTCTGACTTCACTTCCTTTCATTTAGCCAAGAACTACAGAGTTTCACTTCAGTTGTTCTCTTGAAAACCACCTCAGCTGCATCACTTGCTTGTCTTTCTGTTGCATCCACCCCATCATCTCCTAGTCCTGAATTTATCTAAATACCCACCTCCTATGCCAGGGACCCTTTTAGGGCCACTGGAGAAAACTCTCACCACCGTGAGAATGGTGCCCCACAAATTTACAGCATCGGCTACACCCTCGTCACTCTCAGTGAATCCCCACTCTTTCCCATTCCCCCACCTTCCCAACCCAACTATCTTCTCTCTTAGTTGACCCCCGTTCTTAATTTACAGAATTATAAATTTAAATCGCCCAAACCCCTGCCCCCTCATCACCACTATATCTGCCCTCAGCATTGCCCCTCCTCAGAGGAAGAGGCATCTGGGTACTCAGAGGGCTCCAATATCACTGACTTTCTCAAGGACCTGGTTCCATCAGGGACAATTTCTCTTCTGTGACTATGAACCTATGAATTCCCAGTGGATTTTTTTAAGCATTTCCTTTTTTAAAAGGTTTTATTTATTTATTTTTAGAGATAGGGGAAGGGAGGGAGAAAGAGAGGGAGAGAAACATCAATGTGTGGTTGTCTCTCACGTGGTCCCCATTAGGGACCTGGCCCACTACCCAGGCATGTGCCCTGACTGGGAATTGAACCAGCAATACTTTGGTTCACAGCCCATGCTCAATCCACTGAGCTACACCAGCCAGGGCCCTACTGGATTCTTCACTTCTTCCTGTAAACAAGTTCATGCCTTTCTTAAAAAAAAAATCCTCCTTCAACCCATGCCTCCTGCTTCTCACCACACAGTAAGAACACTCTTCTTCCACAGCCAGATCTCCTGGTCCACCCTTTTGGCATCTCTGGGTCACACAGGAAGAAGAAGAGTTGTCTTAGGCCACACATTAAATACACTGTGGCATGCAATCACAAAAATATTTCATAATGTTTTAAGAAAATGTATGATTTTGTGTTGGGCCGCATTCACAGCCATCCTGGGCTGCATGTGGCCAGCGGGCGGCAGGTTGGACACCCCTGGACAGTTTCAGTCTCCACTTTCTCACCGCCAACCCACCCCTGAACATGGATACTCTGGCGGCACCCCTCTCGTGCCACTGAAAATGCCCAGTCAACATTTGCATGTAGGTGTCATAACAGCTCAAAATCAACGTGTCCAGAACTAAGCTTCTGATCTCTGACCCGAGCCTTCTCCACCCACAATTCTCGCCAACGTGTTTAAGAGCCTCCACATCTGGTCGATCACCTTGGATCCACCCCCACTGCCATCTCCTAATCACCCCCTGCTAGAACTGCCCAACCGGCTGCTCTGATCACAGTCTCTCTGCTTCTCTGCTTCCGATCACACCCCTCTAGCCCATCCCCCACGCTGTCTCCATGAGGTCACCCAGTCAGGCTGCTTCCTTGCCTCTCAATGTAAACTCCCCTCGGGCAGGAGTGCTGAGTCCTCTGCACAGGCCAGGTGTGCCTGCTAACCCCACGCTCCCCAGCCTGACTGTCCTGAAGTCACGTGCACAGTCTGCCCGCATGGGCCAGGCCTGCTTGCGCCTCCGAGCCTCTGTGCACGTTCTTCCTTCTGCTGGTGAGGTCCTGCCGCTGCCTATCTGTCTTCAGGCATCTCATCTTTCAAAGGTCAGGCACGACATCATCTCAAAGCCTTGCCAGAGCCCCCGGGCAACCGGAAGCACTCTGCTCCCTCTCCAGCCATGTTCTGTACCTGCCTCCCTCATGGCAATTACCTTGTCGTCTTGTAATTCTAATAAGCCCTCCCTATTCTTGGTTGTGTAGGTCAAGTGATAATAGAGGAAAGGGCTTGGTAAGCTGTAAAAGCTCATGTAGATGTGAGTCACAGGGAGGCAGGGGCCAGCATGGGGAGATACAAGGAAACAAGCAATTACAATACAATGCAATGAGATCATTACCACTGCGGAGCCTCAGATGTAGAAACCAAGGCTCAGAAAATGTCAAGCTTCAACAAGGAGCCAGAAGACCTCAATGCAGGCATCCTGGTAACCCAGGGGTTTCAGTCAGGGTTCAGATACCGGAAACAGAATCCACCCTTATGTGTTAAACAAAAATTCTGTTGAGGAATTTTGGTGCTCCCAGAACGGATCACGGAAACTGCAGGAGAGGAGGGCTCCAGGCTGGGCCGTTAGAAAGACCCGGCAGAACCTGACCCCCAACTCGCCCGCCAGGAGACCTGCTGCCTCTGCCGCAGTCAGGAGGGCAGAGAATCAAAGCCCGGCACATGGAGCCGTACAAATCCAAAGCACAGCGCCAAAACTCCAGTCTCAGGGTCAGGAAGGCACCCCCCCCACCACCCATGTGCCATGACACCCGCGAAGCTAGTCGCTGCACAGCGAGTCCCGGCTCACACCCAGAACTACGCTGGCTGCCAGCAAGAGTCAGGGCGGCTGGAAGCCTGACCCCCTTCACGTCCACCTCCAGGTAGTGCCTGACTGCCTCGGAGGGCGGAAACTGAACCCAGGAACCTCGGAACAGGGGGAACCTCAGAACAGGGAGACCCTGGGAAATGCCAGTTTTAGCTTTCCAGCCCCCCAGGTGCGGGAAGACACACCCAAGGAGTTTGACGCTGAGTGCCGACCCAGAGCTCCCAGCCCCCAGCGCCAAGAGATTCTTGCGTGAAGGGACACACCTCGCTACGGGAGAGGTCCCCTCCTGGGAAACGGTGTTTGCTTGTTCATAGTTCACGCGCTTTAGAACAAAGAGCTGAAGGACAGTTTCGCTGCTGGTAAGAAGATAAAGATTCTCCTAACACAGAGTGCCCAAAAGTCCCTCCCGCGAGGCATTCCGCAGTGGGCGTTCCCTGGCGTCATCCACAGTGCAGGGTCCTCAAACACAGGTGGAGGGGACGTCGATGGGATAGTTTTTAAAGTGGCTTTCGCTAAAATGCAAAGGCATCATAACGTGGACATGGAATCGGGGACGCTGCTTGTCCCCGTTTCTCCCATCAGCTGGTCCGGCCCTCCGATCAGCCACTGCTGTTGTCCTGCGCCCCGCAGAGCCTGTGGGTTCGCGGAGGGGTCCGGGGCTCTGCGCCCCCTCTGCCAGACCGGCCGGGGCTTCTTCCTCCATGCTCTCCGAAGCCCACACAAAATTCCCTTCGAAAGTTTAACTGCTTTTAAAATTCTTGAAAATTCATCTTTGACCATCTCTTGTGACAGCCACTTTGTTGGACAATGGGAGGTTTGACACCAGCCTGCAGGGCCAGAATTCTGCTCGGCTGCTCAAGACCGATTCAGCGCTTTGGAGGCGCCCGGACTGGCGAGGTGGCAGTGGCTTTTCCAGATCACAGAGTCTGGGCATCGTTCTCCTCCATCGCCCACGAAACCCAGGTCCAGGCTGGGATCGTGACACAAAATTAGTTGCAGAACAATAGGGTACAAAAAAAGCTAGAAGAGTCCCCTCCAGCTGGGACTCTTATGTGACAGGTGAGAAAACTGAGGTCTGGGAGGGTGGCGGGGAGAAGAGACTGGTGAGCTGCAGAGCTGGGCCCTTTCCCCAGCCCCACCCCCGCCCCCGCCTGTGGGCACTCACACCCACCTTCCCCTGCCACTTCTGTACTGAGTCAGTGTCATGCCGGCCACTCCCTTAGAAGGAAAATGCACACCTCACAATGCTGGCTAGCTGCGTTCTCCTGCGGTGTGCTAGGCACTTACGAGAGATTAGTGCTTCCAAGGAAACTGCCTCAAATAAATGTCTCCATCCATCACTCAAGCCCCTGTCTGAAAGGACCTGACCTAGAGGAGCAAAAGGCCCCCTGCCATCCTGTGCTTCTCCCAGAAAATGATCTACCACCTTCGCTGTTCCTCTCCCTGTTCTTAGATCTCCTGGTGTTGACTCCCAGGCAGAGCCTGCCGAATGTGGCTAAGCTTTGTCCTCAGCCAGAACAAACGGCCAAGGCCTGGCGTCTCGGAGAGAGGATCACCGGCCACTGGTGAGGTGAAGCCCAGCCACAGCCAGGGAGCTTTCTGCCCAGGTCATTGTCAGATCCCATCCGAAAGCCAGGCCGCCAGCCCAGTGTCTTACTGATACATAGCTAGAGGCTGAGTTAAGATGCAGGAGCAGGGTGAAGAGCATGCTCTGAAACTAAGATTAGAGCATGAGGAGAGTCTGTGGAAGGGGTCCTCTCCACTGTGGGCATCTGTGCTCCTTCTCACCTGTTACTGCTTGTATTTGGCCTGATGAACCCAGTTGCCTCAGCTGAAACCCCCTTGGAGTGGAACCTCCTCCTGGCAGGCTTCTCCTCTGCGTCCTTGCCTGTTTCTACCACGGCACCACCATCCTCCAGGTCTGTGAGGCCTGCGCTAAGTCAAGTCCTGTTGATTCTCCCTGCACTATGGCTTTTAGATCTGCCCCTGGGTGCCACCTTGGTCTCCCACACCAGTCTCTCTGGCCCAGAACTTGCAACAGTCTCCTAACTGGGCCGCTCTGCTCAGTCTCCAACCCCCTCTCATACTCAAACAGCCTCATAATCTCTCTCCCACTACTTTACCTGTGATCCTTGCTTGTGCATGTGTGATGTTCCCCACAGCAGTGAGCCAGGCACCCCCAGAGTGGGACCTCATCCCAAATGACCATGTCCGTACCCCCACTAGGGGCACACGTGCACGTGTGCACATGCACACACGTGTACACACCACACACAGAGCTTCCCACCAACCCAGAATGAGGTACCCGCTATTCCTAGGAAACGTTCCTCGGGTTCCTGCCACTGTGCCACCATCCCCCCCATTCCCCACCTGGCACCCCCTCCCCCACAGTGTGCACACAGCTAGGTCCCTCCCAGGCCCACAGAGAGCCCTGTCCATCTCAAATGTGTGCCCCACTTGCCACTTGTGCCATCTACATGAACGTGGCCTCTGGACAGTGGGCAAGTTCGACAGGGCACAGGTTATCATCCCCATTTTGCAGGAGCAGAAGAAACTGAGCCTGAAATGCTAACAGCTTGGTCCCCCGCCCTGTGCACACAGCCACGGGTCATTTCAGCAGAACCAGTCCTGGCCTCTAGCCCAGCCAGCCCTCTCCCACCACCCGGAGGCAGAAGACCCAGGGTGCTGGGAGGAGGAGGGGAGACAGGGCCAAGAGGAGTGGTGGAGATGTCACTCACTCTCAGTCCAAAGGCCCCAGAGAAAAGCAGTGAGTGATGGGCCAATCCTGTCAGCCAGAAAAAAAGAGGGCGAGTTCCCTGTTAAGGAGGCACCCAGCACAGCATCCCCCACCTGACCAGCCAGACCTGGGGCCAGGCATGGCGACACCCCCCTCCTGGGTGGTGGAAACACGAGGGGCAGTGTTTCCGGTTTCCTGGGAGGTGTGGAGGAAGCAACTGCCACCTTTGCATACGTCTGTGTTATCACATTGGCTTGGGGGAGTTCGACACCGTTTGTCAGACTGTGTAGGAAAACACAGTGGCCAGACCTTCCAAACAGGGCGCCTTTGTCCACAGCTGACACCCTGGCCCAGAGCCCAGCTCAGCTTCAGGGGAGGATTTAGGTCAGGAAGATATTGGCGCTGGGGGTGGCTGCAGCCTTACAATCTGCTTTAGCCCAGGATTTGGAAGATGTTCCCCCTTCCTGTAGTCACACCTATGCCCCTGGGGCAGGGGGCAGGAGGTGGCTGGTCTTGCTGTAGTGTTGTAATTACTGCTGACTTTAAGGAGAAAACATGGTTAGGCCTCATTGGCCCTGCAAAAAAGCTGTTTGTCCACTTCCCATCACATTGGAAAGTCCCCAGGCCACTTTGTCAGACCATCACGTCTTTCCCGTCAGCTCCAGCCTGAAAAGTCTGTACTTACCTCTTCAAACATGCAAACTTGTAAAAAAGGTCACTGGATAGATTCCCAATCCCGGCATATACCTGGGTTGTGGGCCAGCTCCCCAGTAGGGGGCACTGGAGAGGCAACCACACACTGATCCTTCTCTCCCTCTTTCTCCCTCTCTTCTTCTCTCTCTAAAAATAAATAAATAAAATCTTTAAAAAAAAAACATGCAAACTTGTGCAAGGAGGGGTGGGAAGCTAGGGGAGCTTCCAACTGGGGAGGTGGCCAGGGAACTGGGAGTGATTTTCAAAGCAAATGTACTTCAAGAGAAACGAAACAAAACAAACAAACAAACAAACAAAACAACCCTCAGGTTATCCTGAGTCATTTAGAGTCTGAATTTCTACTAAGTTCGTTTTCCACACATCTCAAGAAACACTACTCAAAGAGGGTTTATGAGGAGCAGCCACACCATGGCCTGCTAAGGCCGTTTCCCACAGGGATCGGCCCCAGAACCAACCTCAAAAGACAATTTTTACCTTCCATGCTCATTTATAGGGTTAGCTGAAAGGTTTCAGGTTTCTGCATCTTTTTTGAAAAGGGGTCACCAGTGCACAATGTTCTCCTACTGGCCTCGCCCGCCATCTGGTGGACAAAGGCGGTACTGCTTCCAAGAAGAGGATTCTCCTGGGGCACAGGCTTCTAGAACAAACTTGAAAATCAACCAGGAAAAGGACCGTGGGGAAAAAAAAAATCCTTAACGCTTAGAGGTCAGAACAGGCATCCTCAGAGATATTTCAGGTTCCGTTCCTGAGCACAGCAATAAATTGAGTCTCACACTAAAGTGAGTCATAATCTTTCTGCTGGTGGAGGGTCTTGCCTTCCGTTTGGGAAACATGCAACATCTGCGAGACTCAATAAAGCAAAGTGCACTCAATGAGCTATGCCTGTAATAAGTTTCATTTTCTACGGCAAAGATGCATTCCTTGTTGTTGTATTTGCTAATCATTTCCAGCGTGCCCTGCTTCTCTCATCACTCAATAAGCACGTCAGTTGAGCACCTGCTACAAGCCTGATGTCATAGTAGGTCGTGGGGTAGAGACGAATCAGGTGACCCTGTCCTAAAAAAAGGAGGAGGGGGGGGAGGGGAGAGAGGAGCAGGAGGAAAAAAGAAAAAAAGAAGCTTTAAGTCTTTTCTATGACCGTAAAATTTCTCTTTAAAAAACTCAGTTTACATAGAAAGAAGCCCCAAGTCCAGAGGTGCGGAAACATGCGAGCCAATAGTAACATTCCAACGTGGAGTGCCGCGGGGGGCGGAGCGTGTGCAGCAAGGCCGCAGAAGAGGATGTCTGCTTGGGGAAGAAAGGAGAAACGGTCCCTGGGAACAGAGAAGGGGACATCTGACTGACTGAGGGTCAGCCGCACAAAGGAAGGGCAGGCAGGGAAGGTTCAGTTAAGTCTTGTTGAACCTAAACTCTCACTGCTTCCCTCACACTCCATAGTGGTCAGCGGCAGTGTCAGTAGAACACGGGTCACTGGGAACAGAAGGGCATCCTGAGAAGCCGGGAGGAAAAGGGGGAAGGGGAAGGGGTTCAGGATCTTCGTGAAGATGAGGTGGGGGCCAGCTTCAGGGCCGTTGGCTGGTCTGTGGGTGTGCGACTGTAAGTGCTGTACTCAAGAGGAAGTAAAACACTGGACTTCGGAGTAAAAGAAACCTGGATCTCAACTTCGCTGCTGAACAGCTGTGTGACCTGGGCCAATCACTTAACCTCTCTGAGCTGCAGTTTGTTTTTTTTTTTTTCACCACAAATCAGGGTAATAATAACAACCACTCCTAAAGGGAAGTGAATGAGGCAATGCACGCAGAGTCCCCCAAGGCTTCCCCCACTCCAGCCCCCCATGTGGCTGCCCGTGGTGACATCAGGGCCTGGTGCCAGGTCCTAGTGCAGTTCTTCTGTAGAGCTGGGTCTTCACCCACCTGGTCCCAGAGGCTCCCCCACACCTCACAGGTGTCTTCAAAACGGGGTTATCACACACAGCACAGGACACTCTTATACTAAAACATTTGTTGTTTATCTGAACTCAAATTTGGCCAGTTCCCTGTAACTTTAGCTGCTAAATCTGGCAGCCCTAATTCCAACCCCAGGTTGGGAGTGCAACCCAAGGTAGCCCAGGGAGTTGATGGTGTGGGGCTGCCACGGCAGCCCCTGAAAGCCGCAGGGAACTCAGGCAGCTTCTGCAGGTCAAAGCTTCGTCTTGATTCACCCTCTGATAGTGACCCCAGCACCGCCCAGACAGCTTCCCCGTGAGTTCCGTGGGAAACCAGTTCTAAGGGTGGGAAGCACAGGGCACGCAGGGGAAGTGATTCCAGATCAAATGAAGTTGAGACATCGCACTAAACAAAAGTATGTTTCAGTCACTGCCAGACTTCTCCGGCCTCTAATCTGCTGGTGTGACCTGGGGTTTCTAGCAGCGGGTATGACACATAGCACTTCCCACAAAGACCTGGGAAGCTCATGGAAACTTGCCTTTCCCATGCATCCCTTAGGACGAGCTTTGGGCGCACTGGCAGCTGAAAGCAAAGTCACATCTAAAACTCCTGTAAACGGCAGGCAGAGCACAGGCACTAACACAGCCCCATCAGAGTGACCCGTTCCTGATCCTCCCAGCGATGCAAGCAGCCTCTGAGCCAGCAGAGACAGCGTTGCCTGGCCCATGAGTGGGTTTTGAACGAGGGTCCCACTGTAAGTGCTTGAATTTTAAGCTGATGGGTGTTCATGGTCTTGTGGGGCCATGGCGGGTGCTGGGATGCTTTCCCTAAACTCCCAGCCATGTCTCCCATCCTTCTGCTTCTGCACCTAAAATCCCATCACATGGGTGTAAAGACTTTGACACCAGTCCAAATGCAAATATGCCTGGGAAGAGGGGCCTGTTGAGCCACCAGCAGCCACCAGACGTGGTGTGAATCAGTGGGTGGGATCCCTCTCGGGGAGCAGTGCAGTGGCAGCTGTGCTTGCCTGTGTGGGGGGTGGGGGGGTGGGGGGAGTTACTCGGAGACCCAGAGCAGGTGTGCAAGGCGAGGGAGGAGCTTGCCTGGCAGCTGGAGGGGAGTGGGCCCTCCCAGGGCGGCAGGGAAGAAAAACAAGCTCAGATCTTACATGGAATCTTATAAAAAGCCAAACCCAGCCCTGGCAGGGGGCTCAGTTGGTTGGAGCATCGTCCCTGTACACCAAAGAATTGGGGGTTCAATTTCCAGTCCAGGCACATACCTAGGTTGCACGTTAGATCCCTAGTTGGGGTGCCCATGGGAGGCAGCCAATCGGTGTTTATCTCTCACGTCTATGTCACTCTTCTCTCTCTCTCGCTCATATTTTTAAATCATATGTTTTAAAAACATTTTTAAAATTAAGAGAAAAAAGTTAAACCCAGGCTCAACATGACAGCCCCTCACACACGGCTATAGGCACTTAACCGGCTCCCACAGGTTCGCTCCCCCACCCCCACCCCACTTCACCCCACCCCACCCCAGAGTTTCCATCTATTCTGAGGCCTCTAGTCCCCTGCATGATTGCATAGCACGTGCAGACACAGGTCAGACCCAGGGCCAGGCCTCCTCTGACCTGGCCCCCAGTCCTGGTAACTGCACCCACCTGCTACCCCAGTGCTAACACCTGAGTGCTCACTCTTAGACCCTCACCTTATTTTCTAAGCCCTGAATTTGGTTCCCTGCCAGACCCTCCCCTCCTCCTGTCCTAATTTTCTGCCTGTCACTCCTCTGCAGGGCCCCCAGATCTGTAGCCCTACACCCCTTCAAGAATCGGGTCCTACCCCCAAACCTCAGGACAAACCCAGCTGTCTGCTGCAGCCACGGGGCTCCTGCCTGCCAGAGGAAGCTCCCAGGGGCCCTGCACCACCTGCCTGTGGGCAGGGCTGCTGGCTGCTTCCCCTGGATGTCCCAGATGCCGGCGCCTCACCCATGGCTCCTTCTACCATCAGCCTCATTCTCGCGATTCTGCCTGGGTTCAGTTCCCAGGTGTTCCGTTGGCGATGGAGTCCTTCCCACCTTAACCTCCTCCCTGGAACACAGGCCTCTGCAAGACAGTTCTGCAGACTGGGGTTGCCACCCAGCATTCTCTTGGGCTGGAACCCTTCCCAAGAGTCTTGTGGGTTCAGCTTTTCTGGGTGACCTGATCATTCTGCTGATGGCCAGCAGCAGGAATCTAGAAAAACTCTTGGGCTGAAAGTCTCCTGGTAAGGACAAGCTGAACCCCCAGAGGGCAGTATTGGCCAACACTAGCTTCCCAGAGTTGCAGTAGCCTTCCCACGTTTAGGGGGAGGAAGAATGGAGCAGCACAAAGATGAGGAGAATAAAGTTCTTTATGGGAATAAGTCTACTTTATGTAAACTTACGTGAAGTGAAAAAGGTGTGTCATATAAAACATTCAAAGAGGCTTGGGGGGGCAAAATGTCAGTGTCATTACCTCCTCCGGCTGAGCCCGACGTGACCCACCACTGGCAGGCACAGGTACAAGGCCCAGCGGGGCAGCGCTAGCAGCTCGTGCGCCACAGGCCTGCGTGCGAGTCCGCCGCTGTAAGGTAGAAACAGCGGTCACAGGCCTCTGCGGCGCTGGGCGGCGGTAACTCTGCCAGCTTTTCACACGCAGAAACTGCACCTCTGAAGGCTTTCAACAACTTTGCCGAGGCCTTGGCTCAGCTGTGGCAGAGCTTGGGCCAGAACCCCAGGACCCCCATCTCTGGTGTAGAGCGATTCCCACTGCACTCTGCTAGGCCACTCCTCCGCCCCCGGACAAATTCATCAGAAGTTGTTCCTGAGAGCCACCGTGGCCTAACCCAATTCAGGTCTCCAAGGCACCTTCCAGCTCTGAAGGACGGAAGTCCAGGATTGGTTCTTTTTTTTTTTTTTAGATTTTGTTTAATTTCTAGAGAGAGGGGAAGAGAAAGGGAGAGAAACATCACTGTGTGGTTGCCCCTCACATGCCCCCAACTGGGGACCTGGCCTGCAACCCAGGCATGTGCCCTCACTGGGAATCAAACCAGTGACCCTTTGGCTTGCAGGTCTGGGCTTAATCCACTGAGCTACACCAGCCAGGGCAGCAGCCTCTTCATTGGAATAGTCTTCCCATCAGGCCTTCCAACCGGGTTGGAGCCCCGGGCCCTGTATTCAGGCTTCTCTGAAGTCACCACAGGTGGGCTTTGCTTCCACAAGCCCAATGCATGAATGGCTATTGGATTTATAGAAAGTATAGATTATGCACAAAATTCCTTTAACTAGCAAAGTTCCCACATCCATCCCCCTACTTCCCAAAACAGAGTTAAACTTACAAGACTCAGACTGACACCCAGGTGGGTGGGAACTCACCCACTGCTAATTCACTCACAATACAGTAAAGGGATTAAACAAAGAACGTGCTTAGGAAGTGGGGTCTCTGGTCCAGCTTGGGGTGTGTGAAGACATAAGGTGTAGCTCCTTGGCCCCCTGGTCTGCCTGCCTGTGTCAAACCACAAGCCAGAAGGGAGCCACAGCCTAGCCAGGGCCATCGGCTCAACCGGCCCTTTCCTGGCGCCTGCTGGGAGCCAGGGAGCATGCTCTGCTGTGGCCCAGCCTCCGATCTAGGGAAGAGATGCTGCGAACCACCCACCACTCGAACAGCAAGCAGCCAGAGAGAAGCGCGCCCTTTCACAGGTGGAAGTAACTGGGGTGGGTCCTGAAGGTCGGAGGGGTGATCAAGGAAAGACTGTTTTGGGGGCTGAGGAAACTGCCAGCAAAAAAAAAAAAACCAGCAAGGTAGGCAGGCTGGGGGGTGTTTAGGGAAGATCGGGAAGCATTCCTTCTCTCTCCAGCTAGATTAGTCTACAAAAGTAAGGATTGCACACGATGATGCTGTGTTCTCCCTCAGTACTTGCCTAGCACGGAGTCATGAACCCGGGAGGAGCTTGTGAAATATTGTTTTGGGTGATATCTATTAAGGCACGACATTCCGCCAGGGCACTGAGGCAAGTGTGTTGAAAGGAAATTGAATTCCTGGCATGCACCTGTTATGCCAGTTATCAAGTTCTTGCGTCTCAGTCGCAAATCCATCCTCAGTGCCCTGCTGCTGATCTTCAAGCTGAAAGCTATACACTTTTCTTGCCAGGCCACGATGTTAAACTTTGTCAGTAGAGGGCGCTGGAGAGACAGCGCAGGAGAAAGGGAGCCTCTGGTTCTGGCGCACCGTTTTTGTTTGTTGTTTTTTTTTTCCCCCCTTGCTCCCTCGATGCTGCAATGTTTGATCAGCACACCTAGCGGCATTCTCCTCCTATGGTGAATGGGAGGGCACCTTAGGGGCAGCTTCCTGGTCAGTTGGGTTGCCACCTCAGTGCGTAGTGTCCTGCTTGCCAGCTTTGACCTGCTTAACTTTGACTTGACCTCAGTGAGCTTTTACACCACCCAGAGGCTCAGCCACACCCTCGCCCATGAGATTTGGATTTTAGCCGCAGAGGAACACCTCTCCCAAATGTATTCCTTTCCGTATTATTTAGAGTTCTCATGACCCCCAAGTAGCCACTTCCTATTAATAATTAAAAATCATTTAGCATCTACCTTCCCTGTTGGAATGACTGTGTAGTTTCTGTCTCGTAATTGGGCCCCGACTGATACCACGCTCATGTGCATGCCTTTATACACATGTGCATGGCTCATGCACATGCCTTCACATATGTCCCTGCAAATGTTCAGTGTCGGGGTTGGGGGGAGGGGACTCCTAGAGCAACTCCCTGCTCCCTTCTCAGTGAGATTTCCCGGACAAATCCTCCGAGCATCTAGAGCCCCCCTCCTCTCCAGCACCCCCATATCAGCCAGAGTTCAGTCAGGACAACAGAAACACTCTCAGTATTCAAGCAGGAAGGGATCTAATACGGGGACTTTGGTGCTTCGGTCTTAGCTGCACCTGCTCCTAACTGTCGTTGCGGCCAGGTGAGCTTGCCTCCGGGAAACTCAGTTCCCACTCCTGTAATGACAGAGATAATGATAGTACTTAACTCGTATGGAGCCTCTGAAAATTCCATAAAATAATCCACGAAAAATTACCAGTGCCTGCAACAAGGTTAGTGCCCAATAAATGCAAGCTATTATTAGTGTTCCTGTTATAACCTTCTAATTGCTCCAGCACGTCTGAGCTGAAGTGTTCCCAGGCCACAGCTGTCTGTAGTTGGGGCAGCCAGGGAAGGAAGAGGACATTTCAGCAGTGAGACGTCCATACGTCCGTCCGGGATTACAGACTACCCTAGACGGGCAGGGGGCCCACGGGGGGGAGCTGAGGTGTGGGCTGGACGTGGCTCAGCCACTCAGAGATGCCTGCTGTCCTCACTAGCATGAGTTATACATCCTGAACCTCCTCCACCCACACTGAGTGAAGCTTTCTCTTCCAGACTCCTTTCTAAAACTCTAATTGAAAATGTAATATATGCACATTGGTTTTTTTTTAAGTTAAAAAGTACAAAATACTATACAGTTAAGAATGTCCCCTTCCTACCCGAACCCACAACCCCACAGCCCTCCCACTCAGAGATAGCCAACAGGCATTACAAGCTATTCTTATGTGTCTTCCTAGGTGTGTTCTAGGCATCATTTCATATTTTAATACGAGTGGGAGCACTGCTTTTGCTTTTTTGCTGAGTATTATATTTTGGAGAACACTCCATATTTGCATTGACACATCTACCTGTTTGGATTTTTTCTTTATGCTTATTCTTTTTCAAATCTGCACTTTTTTTATTGTATTCTTTCCCATTACCATTTGTCCTCTTTGTACCCTCTTCCACCTCCCCCTGCCCTCTGCACACTGTGCTCAGTATGGATACAGCACTAATTATTTAATCAGATCCCTTCAGGCAGGGAGCTCCATTTTTTCCAGTCTGGTGCTATTGTAAGCAGTGTCATAAGAAACATCTATGTACATCCCTCCTTCTTTCTTTTTTTGAGGTAGGAAATCATCTCACCTCGTAGAGTGGGAGCCCCCAAAACCACCTTCAGGCTCTAGCCTTTTTTTCAAACCAGGCAAAGGGACAGAAAAGCTGAGTTCTGGTCCTGGGTCAGATGTTAACGCCCTTGGCGCTCAGACACCCTTTGCTCCAGCCCTCTGAATGACTCAGGTCCCGGCTTACCGGACAGTGATCATCGTACCTGCTTCGAAGTGCCTCACACGGACATTCTGGGGATCGGATGAGACCATGTGTGTGGAAGCGTGTGAGTGCTGTACTAATGGACAAGTCTCTCCTCCGGTTATTTGCCAGACCCGCAGTTGACAGGTTGCTCTGTGAACGTGCCCACCACCTTCAACGTGGGGCCTGCTGCACACCATGCCTCTGTGAAGGGAGACCAACCCCGCACGCAGCTCCTGCCCTGGACAAGCCCAGGCTGCTGCGCACTGCACCATGGGTGCCTGCCTTCCCCACCTTTCTTCTTCCCCACAGCCAGCTGACCGCTCTGGACACCTTCCCAGTGGGTAGTTGCCCTGTGGCTAGAACGAAAGGCTCTGCCCAAACAGAGGGAAACCAGGTCATTCTGATTCTTGCCATTGGAAAAGTCTACTGGGAAACAGAGTTAGAACAAACACAACCCAGAATGCACAGAGAGTGGCCACAAGGTCAGGGCTGGGAAGCTGAAGTTACAAGGAAGCTGAAATTGGGAGGAAGCAGAAATCCCACATACCCTGAAGCTATGAGGCAGGGAAATGTTGGGAAGATTATGTTGGTGGGAAGTGAGAGGATACGGAGCAGCAGCACCACCACCACCAGCCGAGGGGCAACAATGGCAAAGCATTTGAAAGCACACCAGCCCCAGCTGCCAAATCCAGCACAGTCCTCAGGCACCCAAGTCCATGCCCTGTCTCCATGGTTCTCTCATGTGGCCTTACCACAAGGTCCCTTTCTGTGGGCTCAATGGGGGAGGGGGACTTTTTCCATACTGCCAGGAGGGCCAAACCAACCCAAGACTTATGAGACCTGCCTTCCCAGCTTCCTGCAGGGCCCCCTAAAGAACAGGTGTACGAGTGTTCCACCCTGGAGCAGGGGAAATGAGAATCCTAAACTCCATTTTGCATTAGAGCACATTGGTTTGCTTAATGAACTAATGCAGTTTTGTGGAGGCCCACCTCCTAGGGAAAGGGCAGGGTGGAGAAGGGTGGAGAGCAGAATTGGAGAGGCAAATGGATAACAATGATCAGTTGAGACTCTGCCCACATTGGTACTTCCCTCTTGCCCAAATCTCCCTCACCCTTCATGTCACTGATACCAAACACAGGTCTGGCTGCCTGCTGCTTCAAAAGCCAATACTCAAGAGACAGGAGCTGGTGTAAGGAGAGATGGTCTGTTCAAGTGCTGACCACATGGGAAGATGGGGGGCTCTTGGCCCAAAGCCCATCTCCACCTCTCAGTGGAGGCAGAAGTTTTTGTAAGGAGGGCGAGGGGAATAGAACAAAGAAATCAAGGGAGGGGGTTGGAAAGTTCTGTACGTGCAGACCAGTGCAGACCATTCTGATTAGGACCTTGGCACTGGTCAAGCGATGGTCTGGTGTGTGTCATTCTTGTTTTAGGGTTGAAGGTCAGCAAGTCTCCTGGAGGTGAAATGCCTGAAGGTTGGAGTCTGTATCTTTTGAAGTTCATTCCTAGACTTCTTATGCAAACATGCTGTTCATCTACAAGCTACGTAAGAGTCAGGGTCAGCACCTACAGAAACAACACCAAAAGCATAGTGGGGTGGGTCACATCCCCACTGCTTACATCACCTCATCCCACAGACTTTCCTGGTACTGCTCCAGCCATACCAGCACCGGCACCAGTGTTCTTGGCCATGACAACAGATTGCCTTTTGGGCCCCAACTCTTCATCCTGTCTCATAGCTACAGTTTTTGTCCTAGGTCTTTGCAGTTCCTCCCACTAAGGGAACAGAGTAAATTACATTTCACCATCCTTTGACTTTGGATTTGGCCATAAAAACATCTTATATTATTGGCCAAAAGGGATGGCGTGCCAGTTCCAAGACCTCTTGTGCTATTTTCAATGCAATGAAAAGAGCGTGCCCAGGTTAGCCCAGTGTTCCCAAAAAGAGGGCAAGGGACGTGTGGGACAAGGCCGCCTTGGCCAAGCCTCCTGGGTGAGCCCAGCCAAGATCAGCCAGCTCTCAGAGCCCGAGCTAAAGACGTGTGTGTTGCTGTATGCCACTGAGGCTTTGTGGTCGTCTGGCATACGGCTGAATAACTGCCCACAGCACTTACAGTACATTTCTCTACTCGGTGACTCAGATGGCAGCTTGTTATTTCTTTGTTTCTGTGAGCAGGCTAGAACGGCCAGATTTGGTGACTGAACATATAGGATCCCCAGTTACACTCGAATTTTAGGTAAACGATGAAAAATTTTTGTGTAAGTGTGTCCCATGTGATTTTTAGAATGTCTCTGTACTAAGAAGTATTTATCCAAGGGCATCCTGTATCTATTTGACAACTCCTGGCGCTTCAGGCAGGATCGGCAGCTCACACAGGAGCTGTGGGAGGGTCCCCATGGTCACTACCACGTGCTGGGAGAGGGAAGTCAGGTTAGAGGTTTGCCAGAAGCCGGGTCTTGAGCCCTTTCTTCTCTCCAGCGACAAGCCCGCCCCTTCTAGTAACAATATGATGTATCGTTCACCTAGCCCTTGTGTAGGCAGGTAGTGGGCAAACACGCATCTTATTTTTACACCAGTGCTATAATGCAGGGGAGTAGCTAAGCCCTTAACCCCTCTACAAATACAAATAAGTAGACAGCTAGAGAGAGTAGCCAAGTGAGAGTTCAAACACAGCCCTTTCTCTTTCCATAATACGGCCCTGCCTCCAACTACCAAAAATGTTTGAGGTCATTTTCACAAAACTGAAGACAGTGAAGTGTATTCCCCAGCCACCCCCATCTCTTTGCTGGCCCCCCTCAATCCACTCAGTGAATAATGGGGGCTGTATTAATATGCTGGGGCTGCTGTAACCAAGTACCACAGACTGGGCGGCTTAAACCACAGAAACGTATTTTCTCAAGTTCTGGAGGCTGGAAGTCTGAAATCTAGGTGTCAGCTGGGTTGGTTCCTTCTGAGGGCCGGGAGGGAAGGGTCTGTTCCAGGTCTGTCTCCGTTCATGTGTCCACTGGACTGAGCCACGGGCTGTCCAAACGTGTGGTGGAGCACCACGTCTGGGTGTGCCGGGGAGGGGGTTTCTGGGGGAGACTGGCCCTGGAACTGGCGGGCTGAGTGAAGCGGATGGCCCTGCACAGTGCGAATGGCCATCACCTGACTCTTCGAGGGCCCGCATAGGAAAAAAGGTGGAGGAAAGCTGAACTGGTTCCATCAGCCCGGCTGCTTGAGCCAAATATCGGTCTGTTCCTGGCCCCGGACTGAGACCTGTCCCAGCAGCCCTCCTGGCCATTGGGCCATTGGGCCCAGGCTGGCTCTCTGGGGTCTGCACTTGTAGAGGGCGGGCGGTGCCACTTCTCAGCCTCCAGAGTCACACGAGCCTTATAACAAAGCATGTGAATAACACACACACACACACACACACACACACACACACACACACTGTCCTACTGTTCGGTTTCTCTGGAGAGCCCTGGCTCATACAAAGCCTCTCTCCTCGGTTTATAGATGGCCCTCTTCTCCCTTCTCTTCATGTCACCTTCCTTCTGGGCATGTCTGTGTCCGAATTTCCTCTTCTTGCAAGAACATCAGTCAGACTGGGTTAGAACCCACCCTGATGACCTTATTTTAACTTCTTCACCTCTGTAAAGACTCCATCTCCAAAGAGGGTCTAAGGTACTGGAGGGTTAAAACTTCAATATGTGAGTTGGGGGTGGAGAGGACACAATTCAGCCCATAACAGGGTTTGTGGGACTCATCGTAAGTCATCTGCATACAGTTTGCATCTAAAAGAGGACCCCAAGGGAGTAGATTTCAAAAGATGGGGTTCTAGATTTCAAGTGGTGGAATTCTAGTCTTCAAAGCAGCCCTTAGGGGTGGCAGGGGCCCCTCCTACAGTTAACAATGGCACCTCGGAGGCATCACAACCTCTGCCAAAGGGGCCCTAGCAACCAGTAGAATGCGGGTTATTGTGAGGACAGGGGATTGTGATGGTGGAATCTGGTGAGACCAAATGTTAGTGCCTCAAGAGATGTCCCTCGGCCCCGGTGGGCAGCACCGTGGTTTTCAGGATGACATCAGAGGACAGGGAGACGATGGAAGCCCGGGGGGCGGGAGAAAGCTGCCCAGCCATCCCCAAGATGGCGCCCGATGACCCCATGTCTGAAGGGAAGTCGAGGGCTGCTTTGGTAAGGGGGGTGGGAGCCTCATCTCACCGCCCCAGCCTGTCCCCTCGTGGGAGGGAAAGTGCTGTGGGGACGTGGGACAGGGGCCGAGTGTCGTGAGTTTCCAGTTGCCGAGAAGAAGAGGGGTGCTGTGCACCCCATCCCCACACTGGCACCCAGCTGCAACCAGGGGTCAGGGCCCTTTGCAAGGTCATGAGGCCACTTGGTGCTGACTTGGGTCTCTCCCATCCACCTCCCTGTGTGGGGCCCTTTCCTCTGTCTGCGGATGGCACCCAGCTCCCCCACAGCCCTCCGCTGGTCCCCATAGCTTTAGGCTCTCTCAGCACAGACTCTAGGTGTCTTCCTCCCACTGTAGCTCCTGGGACAGTGGGGTGCCTAGGTCTTTTCAGAGTTAGATGGAGTGGGGCTGGGGAAGTTACCTCCATGGTGATTTGAAAATCGCTGGGAAGAGAGCCTGCTGCCTCAACTCCCAAGCGCCTCCTCTCTCACCTTAGGGTTTCATTCCTATGTGGCAGCTCGCCCTCTCCTTCTTTGCTCAGTTCCTGTAAGTGCTTTGCTTATAAGAGCTCAGCCTCAGTCTCTACAGCTCACAGCAAACACTGGTTCAAACACAGCGGCCCACTGCAGCCCACTGCAGCTGGGGCTCTGGCAGTGCCCTGGGGTGGGAATGGGGGCAGCCCCCACACTGACTGCTGGCCACCCCTCAACCTCCCCCTCCCCGCCTCAGGAGGCAGAGCCCCCTAAGCCAGACTCTTCCTACGACTACCTGGAGGAGATGGAAATTTGTGACGACAGAGGCTGCTCAGAGCCACCTAAATTGCCATCCCCTAAGGCTGGCCCCACCACCAAGGGCCAGGCGGGTGATGGGCCTGAACTCACAGAGAAGCCCCTGGCCCCAGGGACCCAAGGAATTGAGTGCAGTGCTGAGATGGAGCTGGAGAAAGTGCGCATGGAGTTTGAGCTCACGCGGCTGCAGTACCTGCACCAGGAGAGTGAGCGCCAGCGGCAGCACGAGGAGGTGATGGAGCAGCTGCGGCAGCAGGCGGCACCCCATCTGGTAGGTGACAGGGAAGCAGGGGAGCTCCACGGGCCCCCTGGAGGGCCAAGGGCCAGGGGCGAAGGGGGCCTCCGTCTCTGAAGCCCACCCTACCTGCCTCACTGCTGCACCCCGCCCCAGTCCAGAGCTGGCACTCACTGCCTCAGAGCTCCCATGCTGAGCTGGGACTTGACCCTGCCCTGGAAGGGCTCTGCATCATCCACCCACCAGCCCCTGGCTTTCCTTCTCAGGGAAAAGTCTTCAATGTTTTCTCTAGGGCTGGATTGCCACCATTCTCCATTCCTCTCTGCATCTCTTCTAAGAGATGTGTCCTTAGGCTTGACCCAGCACCCCTGCTGCAGTCTGGCCAGCAGATTTTGATAAAACCATCCCCTCCCCTGATCAGGGCTGCATTTGCTCTGTTGCATCGCTCTGCCTTGTTGTCAACTAAAACTTAGACATCTTTTTAGCAAGAAGTGGACCATTCTCCCCTACTCTGTACTAAGAGGGGACGATTAAATGGGATGTGAAGTGCTCAGCACTGTAACTGGGCCACCATTAGCCTAAATAATGAAAGAGGTTATTATTTAAAGCAATGTCCTCTGGGCTTTAAAGTCAGACAGCTGGGGGTTAAAATCCTGGCTCTACCACACAGAAACGGCACGACACTGAGCAAGTTTCAGAGCCCAGGCTTACTCCCCCGGCAGGCGGTGCCTGTCCCCTAGGGTCACTGCGAGAACTGGACGAGAGAACGTGTGCAAGGCACTCCGCAGTGGGCCTGGCACACTAGGCGAGCACTCGATAAGTGTTAGCTATTGTCATTTTTATGCACTCATGTGACTCCCTTCTTGACCCAAATGCAACAACTCGTGTTCATCATTTTTCAATTTTATTGAAATATAATGTATGAGCTATGCTTCCCAGCTCTGAGTCATCCTCAGTTCTGAGAAATTGGCCTTCTGTCTTTGTCCAAGTCATTGCTGTAACTGCTGAGGAGGATATGACCTAAAGAAAATACCGTTAAAAGATCTCCCTACAGGTTAGCTGTGTGCTGTTCATCACCGCCCTCGTGCTGCATTTCAGCCAGCTCACATTTCTCTGCTTTGTCCAAAAAACTACCCCGAGACACACTGTCAGATGACTTCCTGGCATTAACATATTTTACTACCTTTAACATTTCCCCAGTGGACTGGTCAGTATTTTTGTAAGAAAATGGGGTTGGTTTTGCATGATTTGCTCTCAACAAACAAACACTGGCTGCTTAGCAATTATTTTTTTTTCTTGCTCACAAAATACCTCCTTAATTATGCACTAAATGATTTTGCTGAGCCAAGTCAAGCTAATTGAATGGGGATTTCTAGAATCCATCTTTTTTTTTCTCTCTCTCTCCCTCTTTTTAAAAATCTACAAAAGATTTGCCTGTCTCTAAGATTCTGGCCCATTTGTTGATATTTTTGACACATCACAAATAAGTTCCATTTCCAAACGTGTGGTTTTACCCTCAGGATCCCCAGATGACACCTGTTCAGGTTGAAGCCCCACACAGCGGACAGCAGGTGTCCGTGGCACTGTGCCTCTGGCTGGCGTCTCTTCCTCGCCAGACTCATTTTCACTTCTGAGTTTAAACACGTCCCACCTTGCTGGATGAGGTGGAGGCCCTTGCTGTAGCGTGCTCTCTGCTTTCTGTCATCTACTTGGAAGTCAGGCCATTGAAAGTATTTTTCAAAGTCTAAAAGGTTTCACAAATGCATGTTCTGTTATTAAAATCACACACAGCACCCACCAGCACTTCAGACTGAAAACACGTGCAGATGACAGAAGGGGGCAGGAAGGCAAGTCCCGGGGCCCAGAGCCGCCCGGAGGCTGCAGAGAAACAGGTCTGCCCGGCACCCCCATGGCACCAGAGCACCAGGACTCTCCCTCTGGTCCCCACCTTCCCTGCCATTCATTCTGGAATTGGCACCGCTGGAGTCATCTCTTCTGCCTCACTTTGACTTGGCTGCCCTCGCATTTTATGGAGCAGTTTCCACAAGGCTGTGTCCAAAACCCCAGTCTCCAGTGACAGTTCACAAGTGTTTGGCTGAATGCTGGGGAGCTAACTTTCTGTTTAAACTTCTCTCCACTCTCTGCTTTTCTGGGTGGGTGCGTGGGTAGATACATTTCATTGTATTGAAAAAACACCTCTGTGAGCGTGTTTCTAGCTAGTTTAGGGACTCACAGTCCCTGCCATTGGCCTGCTTACAAAAAAATGTGGCATGATTTTAGGAGACATTTTAAAGAAGAAACCATGGGTGGCATCTTACCAGCTTTTGCCTTACTTACAAGTCAATGCTTCCTACAGTCAGAATGGGCTCTGTCAAGCCTCAGTTACACAGGTTGTGGAAAAGAACAACACACAGGCAGAGTCAGCCAGGCAACCCAAGATGTGCCACCCCCATGGCCAAGACTCTGAGGGTTTAGGGAGGTCCCGCCATCAGCCAATCAGATTCCTCTCACCTGTCCTCGGGAGACACCAAACCTGAGCTGAAGGACCACAGACTGACCCCATGTGACAGGGACCAGGACCGAGGCAGTGCCCAGGGGACACCCTCTCATGGGGCTACTGTCCAGAAAACAGGCACTAAGTGTCAGGGCAAACCACCGGAGAGCACACCAAGGCCTGGCCTCCAGCTCCAGGACCTCAGGACAGACAAGACTGCCTGCCTGTGTGGCTCGGAAGCTGGGGAAGCAGAGAGGGGAAGCCGAGTCGGGGACAGGAGCAGACTCAAGAAGTAAACGCCCAGGAGTGCCCTCTCCGTGCCAGAGACTTCGCTCAGAATTTCTGATTTCTTGCCTCTCCCTCCTCATGATCTTGTGAGGTGAGCACCATTATCCCTCCCTTAGGTGAGGAAGATGACTGGCCAGCGGTCATATTCAGGAAGACACAAGAGCAGATTGCAGCCCTGGCTGGTGTGGCTCAGTGGACTGAGTGCCAGCCTGCAAACCAAAGGGTCACTGGTTCAATTCCCAGTCAGGGCACATGCCTGGGTTGCCAGCCAGATCTCTGGTGAGGGGCACTTGAGAGGCAGCCGCACATTGATAATTCTCTTCCTCCCTCTCTCTCTAAAAACAAATAAATAAAAATCTTTATTTAAGAAAAAGCAGATTGCAGCACAGCTCTGCCTGGTGCCCATGCCCTGGTTTTGCCAGCTCCACTCTCTTCTCTCCCCCACAGTTCTCAGGAGGCCTCCAGGACCTCCTGCACCCCCAGAACCAGTTTGCCCTGTTCCTGTACTGCTTCATCTTTATACACATAATCTATGTCACCAAGGAGATGATCTTCTTTCTCTTCTCCAAGCACTACCTGTTCTGCATCGCAGCCATTTTGCTTTGTTTGATTAAAACTTTATGGTCATAGGTCTAAGTGTCTTTGTTTTCTCCGTCACTGGGGACCTCCATGCTAGAGTGTTATTGGGACCTGACCCACGATGGCCTGAGCTACCCTGCCTCCTCGTTCCCTGGCACCTCCTCCCCTAACGTGGTGCCTCCCTGCAATCAGAACTTGATGTTAGAAACAGCTTGCTGTCAGCCTTTTACACCACAGTGTGAGTGACACCAGTGGCTGGGCCTGAGCAGCACTATATCCAGTCAGTGACACAGAGTTGGAGCCGCCCTCGGGCCATGCACAGTTCAAAGAGAGAAATGCTGAAGCTCGGGGAGCCCTGGACAAGCCCGTCAGAATCTGACTGGCAAAGGGTGTCCCTGGGCAGTACATGCCTGGGTGAGGCCAGGCAGCAAAATCTGGGCATCCTCCTGGGGGCACTGGGAAGGAAGAACTGAACACCTGATTGGGCCCAAAGCAAATCAGCAAGGCTGCTGTAGTGGAAAAGTGGGAGGAGAAATAAAAGAGCCCACACAACCCTCAAATCACACAGACGAGAGAGACAGACAGAGAGAGAGAGAGAGAGAGAGAGCACAGTAAATAAACAGTTGTCCACAACAGAGTTGTACACACCTCCCCCACCCCACCCCTAAGTACATGGACAACCATGACCTAAAGAACAGACTTTAAACACTAGAGGGCTCACGGGAGGCACAAAATGGAACTGCAGCCCTGAGCGGTGTGGCTCAGTGGGCTGGACATAGTCCCACACACCAAGTGGTCGCAGGTTGAATTCTCGGTGGGGCACATGCCTGCATTGCAGCCCGGTCCCCAGCTGGGGGCGTGCTAGAGGCAACTGACTGATGTTTCACACATCAATATTTCGCTCCCCCTCTCCCTCTCTTCCCCTCTCTCTAAAAATAAATACTTTTTTTTTAAATGAAGCTGCCAGGTGCACATGGAACAAGGAAAAGTATTTCAACTCCCCCATGGCCAGCCCCTACCCCACCCCGTCTCCATCACACACACCCTTAGCCCACTGGCAGCTGCACTGACCCCAGCAGCCCCGCCCAGGAGCACGGCTGGCCCCGGCCAAGGTACAGGAGCCTGCAGGGATAAGGCCGAAAACCGGATGAGGCTGGACAGCTGCATGATCAGTCAAGTTTTTAGGAAGCCCTCCCCTTCCCAGGCGCAGGGGTCTGCCTCAAGAGGGACAAAAGGGTAAGTTTCTGTCTGGGGCTGTCTAAGTGATGATGCTGAGGGAAAAAGACAATGAAAAAGGACGGCCTCCCCGGGATTCAACGTCAGAACGTATTACCTGCCAGCTAAGTCTGTGGTGAGCCCTCATCTCCCCCTCGATGCAGTACGACCACCCCCATTTGTAGAACACACCAAGTGCTATTTATAGCTGCATGCGAAGGGTTACTTGGAAGTAATAAAGCCATCATTTCTCATTAAATGCTCAGTAATAGGGTTTTCGCTGTGGGTCACTGCTCACGACCATTTTATTTGATCTGGGCTTCTGGGGTGGGCTTGAGGCAAAAGAAGGAGAACAGGATATCAGTGTTTAAAAACAAAACAAAACGGATGTTTACCTTGTTATCACAGACGGAATTGGGAGTTTGTAAAAAATACCAAGTACTATACGGTCATTTGGTCCATCACGTGTTGCCAGGTAAAACTGGGCTTTAATAGATTCGTTTTCCTTACAAATCTTCAGAGAAAGCCTTAGTTAACACTCTTGAACAGTTAGCACCTCAGCTCACCCCTTAGCAATGGGCGTGAAATCTCCCCTCTGTGCCTCCTACTGTGATCTCCCGCCGTGATTAAACAGCCAGCAGCCAGGATCTTTCTTCTGGGAAGATAAGAACAGCTCAAAATGGTACAGATCTCCCAGTTCACATGCAAAGCAGAAAACCGGAAGGGAGAGAGACAAAGGTGCAGAGAGAAGCAAAGGATGGGAAAAGGCACAGCTGAGGATTCACCAAGCAGACTACCAGTCAACACACAAACACTTCTTGAGCCCCTCCAGTGTGGGAGGCACGTCACTAAATGCTTTGCGGAGAAGATGTCTTCACCAGAGCCCTGGGAGGTAGGCAGGCTCAGAGGGGTTAGGTGATATGCCCAAGACCATCCTAGCTGTCAAGTCTGACTCCCAAGTGACTTAGTGGACCTCACAGCCTTGCTGGGGACGTGAGGCCATGGCACATGAAAACGTAAAGGTGCTATCAGTCAGCGGTGAAGGAGATCCAAGAAGAGAGGTCCCTGGAGCCCAGGATGGTGGGATGTCTTCTCAAAAGTGTCCATGAGGGTGGGTGAGCTCGAGACAGGCGGAAAGGAAGTGGGAGAACTCACATGAACTGAGATCAGGAATGTGTATGCTGTATTCAGGAGGAAGGGAAGACTCGTGGTTGCTCCAATGAATGGTGTAAACTAAGTGTAACAGGCCTGGAAAATTAATTTGGAACCCAATTTTATAGTCCTAAACATTGGTCTGAGGAATTATGAACTCAGTCCCTTGGGAAATAGAAAATCCCTGAAAATTGTAGTGAGATAGTGACCACCCCAACGATGGGGGGAAGCCCCCTTTCCCTCTCTCTCAGGGGACCATGTTCTTGCCTTGAGCTTTTCTTCCCATTTCCAGTTCAGGAACATTCTTCCTAAGGTCCTGTGTGTGATGGTTGCATCCACTGTAAAAGAAACCTAGCCACAGTGGCTTCACAAAATAAAGGTTTACGACCCTCACATACTAGTAAGTCCCAGGTAAGGCAGTCCATGACTGATGAAACTGTTCTAGGAAGTCATGGAAGACTCAGGCTTCTTTTTGCTCCACTATCCTTAGCACACAGCTTTTATCCTCCTTACTCCATGGCTTTCAGCCTCATGATCTCAAGATGGCTGCTGCAGCTCCAGGCATCAGGTCCACAATTCCAACTCAGAAGGGGTGGGAGGGGGAGGGGGCATGCAGAGAGGAACCACCTTGTAACAGCTTTTCAGAAAGACTCACCTAGAGATTTCTGCTTACATCTCATTGCCCAGACTGGTCATGTGGCTGCTGCTAGCTGCAGGGTATCTGAGGTGGTAAGGGTTTTTTTTCTGTTTGTTTGTTTGTTTGTTTGTTTTGTCTGGACATTGTCGCAGTATTGAACAAAATTGGGATTCTGACAGTATGGAGGAAGGAGAGGTGGATATTGAATAAATGACTGTGCCTAGCATACCCTGCTTTTTTCAGGCCTGGCCCCCACCCCCCTCCCCAGAGCTGAGCCAGAGTTACGCTGGAGGCTGAGACAATTGGGTGGAGCACAGCTGCAGCCAATCTGGGCCTGGCCCACTTCTGTCTTAAGGCCTCATTCGCATACCACAGCAGGAAGGTCATGGTTTTGTCTGGGCACGTGACTGGAACAGCTCTGCCTTCATCCTCCTGACCTCTGCCTGAGGCCCCATGACCTTACACAACCAGGGCAGCAGCCCGGCCTGGGGACTTGGAAGGGCATGCCCCTCTGTGCGGGGCACCTTCAGCAAAGACACAAGAGAAGGCAAGTTTGCCCCTAGGTCCTTCTCCTTCCTGTGTCCCAGATCCCACAGAACAAAGCCAGTGCCCCTGACATCTCGACCTCGTGCCTGGCAGCCCACGCACACGGCCAAGCAAGAGGGGACGGGCCACGTCTGTTTCTAATCCCACCTTAGCAGACGACTGGCTGTAGCAAGCCAGGTCAGCTTTCTAGGCTTCACTTGGGTGACCTATGAGTTATCCAGACTCTAACTCAGTTTTTAAAAAACGTAAAAAGAACCAAAGCCTAGGGTTGGGTTTAATTGATCTGAGACGGTGTCCAGGGGGGTTGGTGGACTTGAAAGCGCCCCACTGGTTGCAATGGGCAGCCACACTACAAAACCTAAATCCTCGCTGCTCAACGTGCCATCTGAGGACCAGCTGCATCTCCTGGGGTGTCTTGGAAAGTCTGGAAGCTCTCTGTTGGAAGTGATGTGACTCAATTCCACCACTGCCTTGTGGTGGGGACGTTGCTCTTGGCCTGGAGGGTCTGCGAGAGGGAGGCTGCAAGATGGCAAGGGAGGGGAGGGTAACCGAGCACCCTGTCCTCCCTTGGGTGCCAGGGAGGCCCTGGAAGTGCCATGGGAGCCTCCGAGAGTGCAGGGCCCAGCCCAGGGTGGGGTGCATCAGGCCTCCCTCTGTGCTGTTTGCGGGTCCTTGCTCTGGCCTTCTGAGGAACCAAAGGATTTTCCCCAGCGCTCCAGGATTCATCAGAAACTTCCAAATCTCCCCAGGCCTGTCTCCGCCTCTGATGTGTGTAGCTTTGGGGAGATCTTGCTAATATACGTTTATTCATTATTTAAAGGCTTGCCACTGTTTCTTCAGGAAGGTTAAGCATGATTAAAAGATGGGATTTTTCCACAGGGCACAGCAGAAAAGCTGGGGCTCCCGCATTTTTAAGCTGTTTTGGCCAAGCCTTGTTGCATAATTTAAAGTCCGTGACTTGTGTAGACTTAATTAGCCCAAGGAGCAGCAGCTGCAGGTTCATTAGTTAGTATTTATTAAGCGCCCTCAGAGGGCTTGGTCGGCTTTTAAGAGGAAAGTGGAGAATCAGCTTCGGACTTGCAAATTTCCTACACTTAAGTAGGAGGGGGTTATAGATGTGTCAGGAGGCAGGCATTTTTGTCCTCAAGGGGAACCAAGGGGTGGCATCAAAGGGCCTGGAGTCATGAAGCAAATCCCCACAAGCGCCCTTCTCCTCAGCAGAGAGTGAGTGATACCACCTTGCAGGGCTGTGGTGACAGGTGAATACGATAAGGGAGTGTGCTCACTGTAAATGTGAAAATAGACAAGTCACAGGTGTTAGTGAGCGGTGAACGAGGGAGGTGTAGGGACTGCCCACCTGACGCTGAGGACTGGGAGAAGCAGAGAGGGCCAGTTCCAGGATTCACGGGGCCCAGTGCAAAAGGACAATGCAGGTGTTCAGGAATATTAAGAATTTCAAGGTGCTGACAGCAGAGCCTGAAACCAAGTGTGTCCCCACCTCCCAAATGCAGGGCTTCTCTCAGCGTAGGCAGCCCCCCCCCAGCACAGGGCCCTCTGATCACACAGGTCCCCCTGAGTGGGGTGCCCGGTGCCACTGCCCTGGTGGTGTGCCCACGAGGCCAGCCCTAGGGGTGCGTGAAGGAGAGCCCCTGAGGTAAGGGGCTTTGGTGGTGCCTCCCAAATCCCACCCTGAGAGACTAGGTCTTTGGATACCCCATCAGAGGGAGGGAGGGGAGCAGGTGCTGTGCATTCTGAAAGGGGTGGGGACCACTGGAGTAGGCCCAGGGGTGGAGGATGCTGAGGCCTCCGTCCCAGGTAAAGTGGGCCCCTGCTTCACCCACCGGCTCTGGAAGCAGCATCCGAGGGGGCAGGAGGCACCTCTCTGCGTGCAGGTCACGCCCCAGGCTTGCAGCTGCTAATCACAGGGCTGGTGGAGCCTCAAGCTCTCCAACGCCTCCAGGTTTCCCTCCCTCCTGGCCTTGGCCCCTAGCCCCATTCAGCAGGTCATTTTGCTATGGGCTACAAAATCCAAAAATAAAAGAATAAAGCTCAACTTTTACCCCTACAAACCTCATTTGTATCAAATGACAGTCACTTTGCCTCAAACTTTCCATCAAAAGGGCCTTTGTAAGGTTCTGGGACAGAAGGCAAGCCTTGGAAGCCAGCCACCAGGAAGCTGGGCAGAAAGTGTTGCACAAGACAACTTTTGACCGAGGAGATGGCATGGGTAGGGTGGGGGTCTCCAGAGTTCCCTTCCCCCCAACCCAGAAAGGGCCAGGTTACAGCAGCCTGCCACGCAGCTCTTCTCCCCGCACCCAGCTCTGCTTCGGCTGGCCGAGAAAAGCCAGAGCAGCTAGTAGTGCGGCTACAGGGACCACCCGGGGATGGGGCCTCCATCGGGGCTTGAGGAATAAGAGAATGAACCATCCAGGGCACAAAGGGATGCCATAGGCAACCCGAGGAAGGCTCTGTGTTCTGTGAAGGTTTCCTGGAGGGGGGGAAGGGTGCACACAGCCCCGCTGTGTGTGCAGCCTGTGCGGTGCACTGTAAGTCTCCTCATCTCAGCTCCTGTCAGCCCCGCCCCGCCCCGTCCCCTCCCCTCCCCCTCCCCCAAGGCAACACTGCCACCACCCTTGCTTTGCAGCTGAGAAAGCAGCAGACTCAGAGGGTTCAGGCGTGGCCTGAGCCTCCTCAGTGGGAAGGTGGCAGAGACCAAGTGTGGCAAGGAGCTGAAAGTTGGTTTAAAGGAAACAATACAACATACAGATGATGTATCACAGAATCGTATACCTGAAACCTATATCATTTTATTCACCAATGTCACACCAACAATTTTTAAAATAAATAATAAACAGAGAAATGTATGTGTCTCATCTCCTTGGGTTTGTGGATGAAGATTCAGAGCTGCTTTGATAACGCAGGAGAAGAATACTGTTGCTTTATTTCAAATAGTACTATGCAGCCCCACTGTGCCGCTCCATGTGTATGCCTCGCGGTAGCAGATTCAAAGGTGTTTGACTTAAAAGTCTCCCCTTTTATTCTAGCCATTCTCTCACTGCCTCCCACCAAAGGCTGTGGAGGGAAATGTCTTTCAAAGGGGACAAGGATGCAAGTCCTCACTCATTGGCCCAACCCGTTTCACACCCCTACCCTTTTCTTGAGAGGTAAGCGGGAGCTCCATACTCCGAGCCCTGGGTGGCTTCCTCTGGATCCCACTCAACACCCTCTACTTCGTCCCTCAGGTCGGGTGAGTGGGTCTGTAGCCGGCTTGGGGCTCATCCCCCTTGAGTGGATAGTCAAGGGTGGGAGCCATGCCTAGCTCTCTCTCTGGAGCGCAGGACGCTGTGGCAGGTATAGGGAAGAAGAGGAAGGTGGTCAGACCCAGCAAGAAATCTCACAGTCACTTCTGGGCGACATCTGTATGCTCACAGACAAGAAGCCCCCTGGTGTCAGTGCCACCCCAGTGGGCTCCTAGACAAGCATGTGCTTTGACTGGAAGACCCTGCAAGCTGAGCAAAGTGGTAAAAAGCTCACCGGCTCTCAGACACCAGGGTGACTTCAGAGGAACTTCAGGAGACTGCCCTAAGCAAAGCACATGCTCTGGACCTTACAAAAGTCTGTGAGCCCAGCAGCTCTCAGTCTCTGAACTTGAGCTACGATTTCCCTTGTGATAGAGTCTGTTTCACTCAGAGACCTGCTGGGGGATGTCTTTAAACAGAAAACACTGCCAGTACAGAAATAGAATGTGATTCACTCGACCACAGGGTTTAAGCACAGAAGCAGCAGTAATGGACTCTCCTCTTCACAAATGGCCTCACCTTGAGGTGTTTCAAGAGACAGATAGACCTCTTAATGCATTTCAAATCAGGTTAAAGTGGCAAAAATCTAATTTTCATATACAACTTCTTGAAGAAAGGTGGGAATTTGGCCCGAGCCTGGACTAGGATTAAAGAAGGGGCCTGGAAGCGGAGAAATGAGGAGGGAAGAGTGTGTTGGGGTGGAGGGCAGAGCTGGGTGCCCAGGCTGAGTGATGTAGAAGGAGGCTGGCAACAGCTCTGTGAAGTTTGTCAGACAGAGCAGCGGGGCCTAGGGACCAGAAACAGCCAGAGTGGGGAACAGGAGCAGGAAGCATCATTAGTTGCCATGGTGATAAAGGAACACGGAAAGGGGGAGAAAGAGTGAGGGGGGATACTGGGGAAGAGCTGTGTTGCACTGCTGTCTACAGACAGCTCTCTCCGCTCCCCCAGACGCCGTGTCTGTGACTCCCTGGCCCCTCCCAAACCTCCCCCACCGCACTCGGCTCATCCCTGACATGCATAAACTACTGCGAAATGATATCGAGGACATTTGGATCCTAAACGTGGGTAGGCTGGATGGGTACCTACTCACTGGGCCTCTGGGTCTCAAAAGGCCTCTTGAATTCAAAAATACCTTCTCTACTGTTCTGCCATATAGCCTATAATTCCACCATTAGGGCAGAATTTCTTAAACTAAGGATTTGTTGGTGTTCAGCTACAAACCAGCATTAGGAAGGATAATGATAATATCTTGAATATCTTTTTCTAGAATCTAATAAGAGAGCAATTTAACACATGTAGCAGGGATCTCAGCTGCACTCCTCGAGTGTGCGCATATCTGAGCATGTATGAGGAGCTGATAGGGCAGGCCCCGACAGGCCAGTCCACAGGATGGTTCCAATGGCATCTGCTGGACGTGTCCGGCATTCGTTTTTTTCTTGATCTTCTTTTGGGGTTACTCCTTGTTCCTCCATCTTTGTCCATGAGGTTCTTGGGGGCCGACTTCTAGTCAAGCGTGGGTCCCAGACCCAGAGGGGACCAAGTGGAACATTCCATCTCCCAGCCAAAATACTTGGTTCTTGTGTTGTCGTGTGATCCAAGCCGGACCAATGAGTCTGAGAACTGGGACTTATGCTGGAACTTTCCCCTGGGTAAGAAGCTGATAGATTATATGTCCAGAGCTGCTGGTGGCCATCTTGTTCCGCTTGGGGAAAACCTGCCTGAGAATAAAACCAATACAGAGAAAAGCAGAGCTGAGAAAAGAAGAGATATGAACAGAGAGGAGGAGAGAGAGAGAATTGGCATGACTCCTGCCCCTGGAGCCACCTAAACTAAGAGACATCCTAAAGCTTTTCAGTTGCCATTAACTTTGATTTGCATTGGGTTCCTGCCCCTGGGAACCAGGAGTTCTCGGTCTTGTGGAGGCAGTCCCGTTTGGCTAAGGAGAGGGAATTATGGGTTAGAACCTGGGCTCAGCGATGGCCAGTGGAGGAGGTCTCGTGGCGCCTGTCCTCAGCCTGTGCTATGGAGAAATCTGTGGGGATGAAACTAAGCAGCGGTGTCTGGGACACAAGGGGAGAAGTGGAGTTCTCTCACATGCCCCTCAGCAGGAGAGGGGGCTGTTTCCCCACTTCTTGAGGGAAAAGCCCTGCTCTGGCACCATGATGGGTGGAGGCATGGGAGGCAGTGCCAAGGGAGATGGCACATGGCTCGACTGAGAGAGGACACCCAGTGGGAAACTCCACAGACAAGCGTATGCCACGCATGACCAGCATTACAAAGTACTAGGTTCAGAACGGGGTCCGTGAAAAGACCTTGAAAGGTCTGGAAAGAGCCCCAGTGTCCACCAGCTGATGGGCAGATAACTAAGATGAGGGACGTCCTCAAGGTGGAACACTATTTGGCAAGAAAAAGGAATGAAGCGCTGATACATGCTGCAACACGGATGGGCCTTGAAAACCCTATACTAAGTGAAAGAAGCCAATCACAAAGGACCACATATTGTGTGATTCCTTTTATATGAAATGTTCGGAACAGGCAAATCTACAGAGACAGAAAGTAGATCAGTGATTGCCAGGGGCTAGAGAGATTCAGAAGTGACAGCTAAGGGTCAGGTTTTCCTCTGTAGCGATAAAATGTTCTTAAGTTGATTGTGATGATGGTTACACAACTCTGAATATACTAAAAGCCATTGGATTGTACACTTCAAATGGGTGAATGGATTATGGGTTTGTGAATTATACCTAAAAAAAAAAAAGACTTTGAGTCCTGCCAGTCTGCGAGTGGTGAGGGTGAGGATGGGGGTGGGGGCGGCCTCCCGAAGGCCAGGGACACATCACGCAGCTGCTGCTCTGGAGCCGCAGTGCTGCCCTCAGACCTGGTAAGAGGGTCATCACGCTGGGCTGGCACTTGACCTGGGCTCCACTCTGACTCTTCTCTGGTCTCCCCCTCCCTCCTGGGGTAAGCACTCTGTGGGGCCAAGCGTACGTGTCCACCAGGCTCATACCTTCTTCCTACACCCTGGGGATACAGGGCCCAGGGATTCTGTGCCCAAAAGGTCCCAAACCTGTTTCTAGAGCCTGCGGGCCCCTTCCCTGAGTCCATCCTCTCCGAGGTAGATAGGTTGTCCCCACACATTGGTGGGGACAATATAAGAGGTGGGATCGGAACTGGATACGTAGGCGGGGACGCTCTCCAAGGGTGGGGCAGAGCTGGGGGTGAGAAGAAAGGGCTGGCCCTGTGTCACGAGCATAACAGGGTCAGGCGAAGTCTGGGCCAGCTCTCCCCTCAGTCACCACGTTCCAGCATGGTGCTGTAAGGACTATGGAGATTCTCAGTTCAACTTGAACTTCCAGGTCAGTATGAAGATATTTTTTTCAAGATAGGAGCCTAGAACATTGAACAATTTGTTAGCTAGCTTTAAGGTCTAAGATATTTAGACACACGGTTTGTGAACCTCCATTGGCCCTCTTGCTCTGGACCCCCGCAAACGGAAACATCTGACCTTCTGGGAGATGCTGCATTTAAGAGAGAAATCTGAGAGCTTTTCTGTCTGATGAATCCGGGTGTGGGCTTTGCCCAGGCTGCATCTGCGGATTTAGGAAACACAGCTCCTCACTCCCAGCTGAAGAGAGAGCTGACACATGCCTGCCCACAGCCTTCAGGTTTAATGATTTCTCACAGTGTTTTCTCAGCTGAGCCCAGGGGCTTACGCATGTGGCGAGGTGCGGGCTGAAGACTGGGGTGGTTGTGTAAGCCACACCAAGGAATTCTGGGTCTGTCTGGCTCTCTTGTCTTTTGTTTCGTTGTGTTAAGATATAATGTAAGAGTCCAGCTGGCAAGAAGTTCTAACAGGGGGTGTCCAACCTTTTGGCGTCTCTGGGCCACACTGGAAGAAGAATCATTGTCCTGGGCCACACATTAAATACATTGTGACACAAAATCACAAAAACATCTCATAACGTTTCAAGCAAATTTACGATTTTGTGTTGGGCTGCATGCGCCCCGCAGGCCGCAGGGTGGACGCCCCCGTCAGCAGACGCTCAGGAGAAACATCTGAGAGCAGGGCTGGCACAGGCCAGAGAGTACTGCTTGTCTTCCTCCTCCACCTTCCCGACAGCCCAGGTCCGCGGAGGGTCCTGTGGTCTAGCCCCTGAGGTAGGGACCTGCAAGACACAAGGTCTCTGTCCTCCAGGAAGTCACCCTCCAGTTAAGGAAGTAACACTGACACCGAAGTCACTAAAACACATTGTAAAAATATATATATCATTTAGGGTGTGACATAAAGTCTTTTCAGGACTAGAGAGCATCTGGTCCAGAGCATCTCCTTGGTGCTACTGACATTTTGGAGCAGATAATTCTTTGCTTGGGCACAGGGAGGGGCACAGTCCTGTGCAATGTAGGATGTGGAGCACATATCTGGTGTCTACCCACTAGATACCAGTGTCCGCCCCCTTGTCCTAGTTGTGACAACAACAATGTCTCCAGACACTGCCAAACATCCCCTGGGGGGCCAAAATTGCCCTCTGTGGAGAATTGCAGCTCCCCACAATTTCCAGTGTCATTAACAGGCCTAGACCGACAGCCCTGCAGGGAGCCTGAGAGGGGGGAGGAAGAGCCCGGTGCTTGAAGGAGGAGGTAGCACCTGGCTGGGCCTCCGAGGATGGGTAAGCTTTGGCTAATGTAGCCGGAAGCCCAGATAGGGGGAAGAGTGAGCTGAGAGGCAGAGAGGTGGGGACCAGCAGCTTACTGCCCAAAGGGGCCCAGCTGAGGGTACAGGAGGGAGCTGCAGTGCAGCCCACCCTCCCTGGCTAAGCAGTGCCCCACGCACTGAGCTGTGTCTGTCCAGAGGAAAGGGAGCTTTCTCTTAGTACAAAGGTGTCTTGTGCTCCCCACCTCGTAAGCTCCTGGTGCTGCGCTGGCCTGGAGTGGGTCTCTTTCTAATGACAGGAAGGCACCACAGAGGTCAGTGGAGGCCCCATGGAGGAGCGCGTCTTGGGATGGAGCAGACAGGCAGACAAGCAAAGGGTCAGCACTCTGCCAGGGTCTGATGGGACTCTGGTTTCCACTGGCCCGCATTGGCTCCACGATGTTCCTTTCCACTCTGACCGCCCCTCCCCCCCCACACACACAAAGGCTCCATGTGGAAGAATGAGAAGGAAGTTCATTCAAACACCCAAAGCAGGTTGAACCAACAGGAGAAGGAAGGCTCTGAGAGAAGAGTCTGGATCAGGAGGCAGGCAGCGTCCAGTAAACCTGGGGCTCAGATCACTGTTGCTCTGCCCCGTCAACAGAAAGGCCCTACACAGAGCTGGTCACTACCCAGGGAGGTTACCTCTGCCTGGTGAGACTTCCCTCCTACCAACGGACCTTCAGAACCTGTAGAAACCCGTCACCCCTTTACCTTCCCTTCTTTCTTCATCGATCCAGCAAAGGGCCAGATCAAACTAGGGTGCGGACGCTCCTGGGGATACATGTAGCCTCTCCGAAGGACACATATTTTGGTGTGGGTCTTTTGAGGAGCCTCACACTACAAGTCCCCACTTGTCCAAGCGCTCTCTCATATAGGCATCCTGTCTGAGCGCATGGACCGGGGCTGCTGCCAGTCCTCCTGCACACCCCCTCTCACGATCACCTTCCCCCCACTCCCAGGGCAAAGGCACCCTTCTAACTCACCCTAAGTCTTACCACGGTGCACTGATGTGGGGGGGCTGGGGGGGATGCACAATGAACAAAGGGACGATCTAAATCCTGGTATCCACGATGGAAAGGAGCTACTGATGACTGGGCAAATCTCCTAGCTGCCAATTCTCTGCTTTTTTAATTCAAAGTGAAGGAGAATCTCTTCTACTTGTCGACTGATGGATTTTTAATGATCCACTCGTGAGCTTTGCCATACAGCTGAAAAGGGGTTTGTAAGATTGAGTGACATCACTCTAACAAAACGCCTTACATGCCTTTGTACTTAGGTATGTTAAAAGGTTTCTGAGCTCAGCTCCTCCATCTAGTAAAAATAAATAAAGTAAAATAAAACAGAAATGGAATGCTGACCCCTGACCCCTTCTGGCAATGAGTAATAGTCATCTGAGGATGTATGAACTAATTAGTGTGGGAGAAAAAAAAGTAGCTTCGTCTCATTAAGAGATACATCCCCAATTAAGCTTTCTTTTTTATGTTTCCTTAGTATCTATTAAAATTTCTAGTAGCATTTGTTTTGATTAATTGTGGGCTAGTTGTCATGGTGCAGATCCAGACAAGATTTTCTCTAACCTTTAGAGCCTATGGTCACAGGAAACTTTTAAAATAAATTCATTTTACATACATAGCTTTGTTGGAGAGAAGTATGATAAGGTGATACATAAATGACCCTCGATCATAAGAATATGTTAAATGAAAATATAAATTAAAGGAGAAAAAAGAGATGAAAATTTTTCCACATTTAAGAAAGAATTTAATGCATTTTTTAAAAGGATGGTGGTGGGTATCCAATCACTATAGTATTTCATTTAGAAACGTGTTTCAGAATATTAAAACAGTTTTATTTTAAAATGTCAATATTTGCATATACCACAAAGCACTGCCTATGTAAGTATTTATACTATGAAAAATTGTTGAATGTTTGCTTCTAAAATTGTGCAAAGAGATATATAGATTTTCAAAATCCTTTTAGGAGTTGGAGAGAAAAATGTCTAGAGTACCAGGGTCACCGAGCCTGGCTCTTGCCTGCAAGGGGAGCATGCCTACAATAAATGTGAAGTCAACAGCTTTGAATATTCTCTAAATGTTGGGGGACCTGTGGGCTCCCTTAGAGAGGGAAGAGAACTCTCACTGGTGCCCCGGTGGTGGGAAATGGGTCAAGGCGCCCCCTGCATCCTATCCATACTTCCCTCTGGTCTTTTCTGCTTTCGTGTTTTATCTTAAGCACTCCTCTAAAATCCCATGCTCTCCACTACAGATGCCCCATCATCAGGTCTGTGTGAAATCTGTTTTGCGTTTTCCCAAGCTGCCTCAAATCCTTCCTCTCTTTCGGAAGCTTTCTGCGCCCACAGTGCCCCCACCCCCAGCCCCACCCCCAGCCTTGTGGTGGCAGCCTAACACCCCTCATACCACCGGGCACCTCTGTTTTCTCCAGTTTTCTGTTGCTTTCCGCTAGCCCTCACTCCCCAGCCAGGCCAAAGTTTTCTCTTCTGTCTCCAAGTCTTTTTTTCTCAGCAGTAAGAAAGATGTAGATAATAATCAAGCGAGATGAAATTTGCAGAGTCGGGCACCAAGCCTGGCTAGGACTGGGCACCCAGTTACGATCAGCAAATACTTGCTAATCATGCAATTAAATTTTCTCCCTGACCAGAGATTACAGAAGTCTGGGCCTTCTAGCGTCCCCCTTCTTCATCGCCCAGGAAACCAAGGACAGTTACCAACTCCCCAGGTCTCCTGTAGGTAACTTGCTAACTGAGAGTGACGAAAACGCCCTCCCCCCCTCCTGCTGCCAATGCTGGGTCCGCTGGGGGGAGGGGAGCCGAGAGCTATGAGGTCATGCTCGGGTCACGTGACCGCTGCCGCATCTGTCAACTGTGGTACAATTGCTGTGACAGTCAGGGCTTGTGACATTCAAACCGGTATCTCTCCCTCCTCCCTCTCCAGCGCGCTGGCCCCTTTCACACCAAGGCACCGTCTCAAAAGTCTAGGACCCTGAAGGGTATGGCTCCAAATGCTACAACTTAAGGTCTGGGAACAAAAGAAAGAAGTGGAGAGGGGAAGAAAGGTCCAAAATTGTACTTCTTGCAGCTGCAGTTTGAATACCATGCTTAAGCCCAGATTCTTTAAAATATTTTCTGCCGACCCAGTTTGGCATATGTATTAAAGAGTCTTTTAAAAGTTGTCATACTCTTTAACCCATTAATTCCAGTTCTAGGATGCTTGCCTATGGGAATAATCTAAACTGGGGCAAAGGTTTAGGTACACCAAATTAGGTACACCCCCAACCATAAAATTATCAGTGAGTTAAATTTTCTTTATACTATTCTGGATCTTTAAGTTTTTCTACAATGTGTGTGCATGAATTTAACAGACAGACAAAATGTTATATACAGATAAATCCCACTAAAAAGCCATGCACCAATTACAGTATTATTATTTATTATAATGAAAACTTGAAAATAGCTCAAATATCAATTGCTGGGCAAATGGTTAAATAAATTATAAAACATAACAGGTGCAATACTCTGCAGGCACTGAAAATGAAGGTAACAAAGACCAAGCAATATCATTATGTGAAAGATTCAGAACCAAGCAGTGGGTCGCCTTATGCATCATTATCTGAGGATACCACTGTGCAATCTGCAAGAAAACAGAAAATGGGAGCCCTGGCTGGCATTCCCACTCAGGGTACATGCCTGGGTTGCAGGCCATGACCCCCAGCAACCACACATTGATGTTTCTCTCTCTCTCTCTTTCTCCCTCCCTTCCCTCTCTAAAAATAAATAAATAAAATCTTAAAAAAAAGAAAAAAAGAAAATGGGAACTGTATCGGGATGGTAAAATTATATGTGATTTTAAAAACATTTTTGAACTTCTGAATGTTTTTCTATTTCTTGCATAATAAAAATATTTTCATGGACTTATGGCTCAGTAATCCAAATTAGCAGGACACACACGGGAATCTGTTTTCCCTGTCTGCTTTATCTCATTTTATGCCGAAACACCCCAATGCAAACAGGCTTTTTTCTCTTGTTCTACTGATGAGAAAGCTAAGGCAAAGAGAAGGTAAGCGAGTTTCTTGGAGTGAACTAGCAAACAAAGGGCAACCCGGGACTAGAATCTCCCGCCCCAGGGCTCTGGCCCACAAACTGCACACATGCTTTTGTAAATGGCTGCACGGTGCTGCCTGAAGAATACAAGCTACTGCTACTACTGAGACCCCAACTCTGAGACCCAAGTGTGGATTCTCTCCAGTGGGCAAGAGCCTGGAAGCAGGAATCATACCCTACCCATGCTCTTTGTCTCCAGGGTGGGAACGCCTAAGGCTTTCTCCATCCACCCTCCAAGCCCTCCACCCACTCCCCCACACACAGCCTGCCTTGTCCCCAGAACAGGCTCCCAGGAAACATGCCTTGCCCAGGGATAAAGAGAAGGTCAGTAGATTTGCAGTTTATCCTCCCCCACTCCATGTAGGATACAGCCCTGCTCAGAGCCTTCATCAGAGGAACTGGGACCCCATAGGCCAGCAGGTGTCAAAGGCCAGTTGCAAACCAGGGGGGCACCAGAGAAGCAAGCCTGGAAAAAAAGATCAGAAGAGGTCAAGGGTCAGCAACAGCGGGTGAAGCTAGCAGTGGTGAGCTGGGAAGCTTAGGTGCCCCAGAGAACTTGGTCATCAGGCCCTGGTCCTTCATCTAATGGACAAAGTGTGAACTGCCAGGGTCACACACAGCCAGAGAGAGTAGGAGTGAGCCCAATCCAAAGCTCCAGAGAATTGGTCAAAGGTCAGGCCAGGCCCCCACAGAGCCAGGCTCCATCATCCGTTCAACATCTCTAGTGCCATTCCTGCTTACCAGGTCTTTCTGTTCTCATGGGGCCAGAGCCAGTACCCGATCTCCAGTTCCACCTGCCTTGGGGATCGGGGGACCCCATACATAGTTCCAGGTGGGGAAAATCTGGAGAGTCACGGGCAGGGAGCAAGCTCCCTCTCCAGGGAAATAAGCTCAAACTCCAAAGCACAAGAAATGAACAAATGGACTGAGAGTCCAAGGATGTGCCCAAGTCCAAGTATTCCAGAGCCTGGTGGGGAAAGGTTCCAGAAGGCAGGAGGGGTCAGGAAGAGGCAGGACTTAAGTGGTCCAGACAGAGGGGCCTGCTCTAAAGCACTAAGAGAAACCAGAAGATTCCAAAGTTAGGGTAATGTCACAGAAAGGTAAGAGGGGAGCTAAGCCTAGGCTTACCAATCCCAATGGCAGGGTGAGCCCCTAATAAGGAGAAAGGGAGGTGGGAGGGCTTGGATGGGGTGGTTTCTATAAATGGGGCATCTGAGTGTTCCCACCTGGGAGTGGAAACCATGGAATGCCTGAACGTCAGCAGTTTCTGCTACTGGAGACAAAGTGAAGTTAATCATATTTTCTGTAAGAAAAGGGATGTCATTGGCCCCAAATGCTATTTACAGGGGCTTTTCTGGGGTGGGGGTTGGGGAGCATTGCTTATGAAGAGACCCGTGCATTTGTCTGAGCTGGCTGATGACAGGCTGATCTGCTCTGCTATTTCTGTGGGATCAGTGTGGTTTCCTTGGGCCAAGAAGGGGGTGGGGCAAGTGCCGCATTGGGGACCTGACAGAGAAGCTTGGTACATTTTACACAGTCAAAGAAGGTCATGCCCCTTTCATGCTTGCAAGCTCTCAATGGCTTTCCACTGTGCATAGAATAAATCTAGACTCCTCAAGTGCCATCCACAAGACCCGTGTGATCTGGCCCTGCCCCTTCCCTGTGCCCTTCACTTGCTGAGTGAAGCTCCACCGGCCTCCTCTCAGCTCCTCAAACTCGCATAGCTTTTTTTGTCTTGGTGCCTCAGTCTGTGGTTCCTTCCACCCAGAATGCACTCCCACCCTCCTCCTCTGCTGTCTGCAGGGCGGGCTCCTTGCCAGCCCTTAAGTCCACGAGGCCCTACTTGAGCTGGGGTCAGGGAAGCCTCGATGCCCCGGCCCTTGACTTCTCCACAGCACTGAAAGCAACCCGAAGTCACCAGCTGTCTCCTTGTTTGGTGTCCCCTTCCCAGGCCTGGCGCCTCCTGCCATCCCCACCCCACCCATCCACATTAGAAAGTTCCTTTGTGAAAGCTGGGCCCTTTGCCGGCCTGCTCACTGCAAGGGATGCAAAATCTGGCAGAGGGCCTGACATTTGGTAACCACTCAATAAATATTTGTGGAATGAATGAATGAGTAAATGAATAAGAGGTCTGCTGATTGGAATTGAACCAAGTGAAGGCCCAGGGCTCAAATGCCAAACTAGGAAAGACAAGAATCTTCAAAACCTTCAAAATCTCTACTGTTCCCCTTCCTCCATTTGAGCCCCAGCGCATCTTGCTTCCCGTTCTCCTCTCCTCCCTCCTTCTCTCCTGTCCCTCCTCTCTTTCCCAGAGCTCCGCCAGCACCTGCTCTGTGCTGGCTCTGGGCTAGGTACTGTGCCACCTTCCTACACACCCTGCTCCCCAAAATGCACCCCATTCCCTGGTCTCCCACAGGGTCCCAGTCTTGCCCTGGGCCCCCTCGAGTCACATCCCTTGTGCAGTCGTCACCCACTGATACCCCTTCTCTGCGGGGCTTCATTAGGACCGAGGCCTGAGGCCAGAACATCCTGGGAAAGCAGAGGGAAGGAGTCTCCAAGGATCCAGCTACAGCCATGCACTTGCTAACATCGCTGTCTTACCGGGAGCTGAAGTTCCAGAGCTTCTACACAGTGAGTTTTTCATACAATGAAACACAATAACACAGTCTTTTCAGGTTTTCTCTTTGTAGTCCCAAGAGTGTTGTTAGGTGATTATGACCCGAACTGTGTGTCCTTGCTTCCTTTGAGCTTCAGATTCAAGTGAACCTTTGGCTCTCAAGACCCCTTTGAGTTCTTAACATTCTAGATCCTCCCGGGTGTGAATCCACTGAAGTCTGTAGCCGCCAGGATGAACCGAATGTCACCCTCTATGGGCACATGTCCCAGTGACAAAAGAATGTGCTCAATTCCATCACCCCAAGGGTGTGTGGGAGGGTGTGGCGACTGGCCCAAGCGTCTGCCAGGACTGTCTGTCAGAGCTGGAGAGTCTTTCGCTGTGTCTGCAGAGAGACGTGGAGTAGGCTGCCTCCCGTGGAAGGGCTGCTGTCCTGAAGGAAGAGGCCACTGGGTGAGCTGTGAGCCAGTGCAGGAAAGTGTTGGGTGCTATGAGACAGGGAGGGCTTGTCGTGCTTCAGAACCATTGAGAAAGATGGGGGTGGAAGGGCTCCATTCCTTCTCAGTACTGTCAATAACAGGCATGATTTCAGGGTGAGGTCATGATTTGGAAGGGATAGGATGGGCAGACTTGAGCAATTTCCCCCTGAGAGCTCCAAGAAGGGCTGCACTTTGGCTCCGAGTCGATCTGCTGACCCACTTCCGGAGGTCCTGGGACCCCAGGGGCAGAGAAGAAGCCTTGTGACATTTTCTGATCTGCTGGCCTGCTCTCCCTGCCTTCTCTGAGCTCCTTCTAGCCCAGGCTCAATGCAACCCCTTTGTTTCTGGCTCTCCAGGAAGCTCCAAACCAGAACTAACTCTACACTCTCTCTCTATCAAGTTACCCCCCACCTTCCAAGAGGTACAGGCCTTGGGGGAGGGGCCGAGTCTTGCTGCATGTGTTTTCAGGTCCCCCAGTCCTCCCCCAGCAGGGAGTGAAACTACCAAAGTAGTCTCGCCCCAACTAAGCACATACTCTGTCTGCATCAGCAGCAAACAGCTTCTCTTGCACCTCGGGAGGAAGTGTTAATGAGGAAAGTGGTGGGGAAGGGTTGTGCCTGCCTGCGGTTATAACTGTTTGCTCCTTTTAGCTCCTGGGGATCGAGGGGCTTAAAGGAGGAGCGTGCCTTCTTGAGAATGGGGGCAAGTGGAGAAAGCTGCCACCGGTACATAGAGGCAGTGCGTCCAAGCGCTCAGGCGCTACTGTCCCGGCAGCCAACACTGTGGGGTGGAGGGGCTTGCGGGACCACTAGTTTTTGTTCTGCTGAGGGGACATTAGGAGGGAGGAGACTGGAACCCATGGGTGGAGAGGGCTGAGGAGGGGAAGACTGGGGAGAAAGGGAGAGCATCTGGCAGCCTTGGGAGAGGAAAACTTTTGGGAAAGCAGAGACATTTAAGGAAAATGCTGCCCCACGGGCACTGAAGCTGCCTGACAGTCCACTTTTATGGAGATGAATTAATGTCGGTGCCCAGCAATGGATGGGGGCCAGCTTAGAGGGCCAGAGCTTGGGTGGGCCAATGGGGTCCAGACACTCCTGGGTTATAGCAGGAAGTGGGGTTCTAGTTCCCAGAAGGGGCAACAGCTGGGGGGTTGGGGGCTAGGTCAGCTGGGAAGAGGCTGCTTTGCGGGGTCTGGGAAGATGGCTAGGAGAGAAGGTGGGAGGCTTTAAGAGTAGGGAGACCCTGACAAGAAAAATTTGTAAGATAGGGAATACTACTTGGCCAGAAAAAGGAGGGAATTTTATCCTATGTGACAGCAATGGATGGACCTGGAGAGCATTATGCTAAGTGAAGTAAGACAGTCAGAGAAAGACAAATACCACATAATTTCACTCATCTGTGGAATCTAATGACCCAAATGAACTTACAACAAAATATAGACAAACTCATAGATAGGGAGCAGGCTGACAGCTGTGGGATGGGGAGCGAAGAGGCTGGATGAATCAAGCAAAAAACGAAAACAGAGACAGAGAGAGGGAGAGAGACAGCTCTCCCAGGAACACGGACAACAGTGTGGTGACTGCTGGGGAGGGAGGCGGAGGAGGGTACAGGGTGGGTAAATGGTGATGGACATAGCTGGTGACCACACAACACAGTGTGTAGCTGACATGTTATAGAATTGTGTACCTGAAACCTGTGTAATTTTGTTAACCAGTGTCACCCCAATAAATTCCATTAAAATTTAAAATAATAATAATAATAATAGTGGGAAACTATGTTGGAAAGCCTCAAGTCCTGGACAAGTGAAATGATATAGTCAGGAGGGGAGGCAGGAGTGGACAGGGCATACAGGTCACTGATTCTAATCTTTTTCAGTCTGTGCATCAATGAACTTGACCAACCTCACAAAAGAGCTGAGTAGATTACTTATTATCTCTCACTTGGGCTGATAAACTGCCCCCAGAAGGGCTCCTACCCCCAGCCGCTCCCTCCCTCCAGTGTGTCTTCCACATACAGTGACACTAAATCTTCGAAAAGTCCAGTTCCCGTGGCTTCATTCTTATCTGAAGTCCTTCAACGACCCTTCATCACTCGCCCACCAGAGTTAGTCTGACCCCTCCACAGGGCAGGCGGCACCGTGGAGTCAGGCTCTGCCCGTCTTTCCAGCCTGGTCCATGACCATGCCCCCTCACACTCATCACAATGAACTACACACAGTTCCTCTAACACCACTTGCTTTTCCACACCTTAAAGCTTTTGCATATGCTTTTATTCCTTTTCCCAGAGTACTTTCCCCAGCTCCATTGCAAACACCCCAGAAGCCTTCTATGACCCCCCCTTCCTGTTACTGTTCCCCATAGCACCTTGTATACAGCACTAGGCTGGCACTTCCCTGTTGTACCGTCATCGCATGATCTTCTGTCGGTGTGTCTGTGACTGGTGAAAGGACAGGACCGAGTCTGTTCTTTGTAGCCCAGAACCTAGCTCAGGGCCTAGCTCATTGTTGGCATTGAGAACATGTTCATTGAATGACAGAATTTGCAACTCAAAAGGGCCCACCTAGAAGACACCCTTTGGGGACTCTGTCTAGCTGACAGAGACCCCCTTTTCCATGAGAACTGCCCCCAAACACCAACTGGACCATCGGTGGACATGTGAACTGAGCTGGGCCAAATGGACTCTCAGGAAAGTGGAACTGAGTCTGAGAAGCAAATTTGTTTCTGGAACCACTACACCGAAACCTGCGAGTGCAAACATTGCGAGGCATGCTTACTCCATCATCCAACCTAGACACTAGAGAAAGTCACTCCTGAAGGGAAGAAATGGGCGTGGCCAGGTAGAGGACTTCAAATGGCTTTCTGATCCCCAAGTCCAGCCCTCTCCTGAGACCCTGATGGAGTCCTGTCCTGGGTTCTGGGAGATACCCCTGTTTACTAATAACTTGTCCCCAAATTTGTGCTAGAGCCACACAGGATTTCTCTTCCTTATACAGTCCTTTCCGCACAAGGCAGCCTTTGCCCACGGCAGAGTTACTCCGGGTTTTCTCTTCAAAAAAACTTTTATTTTAATACATAAATTATGCTTGGACATAGATTAGACTTTAAATCAACATACCCATGTTGAATTAATTGGCCACATAATTTATAGGACCCAATGCAAAATGGCAAATGTGCTATCCTTTCTTCAAAAAGTACAATTAAATAAAGGTACTAAAATACAAACCTTTCCCCTTTTTTCTGCAATCTCTCTTTTGATTTTTCATGGTGTATATTTGCTATACAGTGTCTAAGTAAATGAAAATAAAAATTTTAAATCATTAACATGAACTTTATTACTTATCTTTATATTGTGCCATGCCCATGTGGAGAATCACCAAAATTACAATCTGTATTTCTTGGCTCCTCCCAGAAAATTCATCAGGCTGTTGTGAAGAGATGATCCCAAGTCTCCCCAGGCACTGACTGAGCTATCTGATGGAGAACCGTCAGGTATGGGGATACTTTGTGGGGCAAGTGCAGACCCTCGTGAGCTCCTGCAGTTCCCATCCTGAGACTCAAGCCCAGCAAGCTGGACAAATGCTGCATCCTCCTTCCCACAGATGTATGTGCTATGCCCTGGCCAGGGTCAGGGAAGTCCAGCCAAGCATCTCCTATTACAGCAGGCTGGCTAACATACCCCACAGCAGACAAGTGAACCCCAGGGTCTTTAAACCTCCACACCAGGATGTGCTCAGTATCTGGTGGGAGAGATATTCACCCTCACTGACTTACCTGCTGAATGTACCACAGAGCTGCTAGCCAGGGGTGCAGTGGCTATCATTATTATACCCAGTCATAAGACCCTGCAGAGCATGCACACCTTACCCAGACCCTCCCTGTATGCACACCAGGCCCTCACCAGGGACAAAGGGCAGCAGTGGTCACTGAATGAGGGAGGGGAAGGCTAAGCACAGAGAGCTGGGAAGTGGTGGCCAAGAATGCATCCCAGGGAGATGGGTAGGCTGTGGGAGTTGGTACCACGTGTGAGCCAAGGCTCCAAGCCCCTGGTGCATGCTCCAAAGTCCTATGGGGCTTCACTTACAAAACCCACATTCGAAGATAAAATTAAGTATCTCAAGGCAGTGGCTACAGAGCATTAAATCCCAAGCACTGAGCTCTGCTGAGCATGGAACCCTGTGTGACTGTACTAGTTACCTACGCCCATGAAGCTGGCCCTGTACACACGAGGGAGATCTCCAAGTCCCACTAAATAACAGGAGGACAGGAAGTTGAACAAACACTTCACACACATATTAAAGAAACTTAGAACACTCAGACCCATAAACCAAAAACACTGCTCACATCTAACCTGGCGGATGAGCTAAAGAATAGGCTTTTTGTCTTTACTCCCTTCAGCCCAGACAGCAGAACTGACCAGAAGCTGTAGCATGTATGAATGAACTGGAATTAGATTTCTGAGCATTAAGCCAGGCTTTATTCCAAAGCATAATGCCTTTAGTTGTTCAAAGGGTATTTCATAGAAGATAGACTACTATAAGAGCAACAGAGAGGAGGAAACTTGAGTAGTTTCCTTTGCCTTAATAACTTATGCTTTTATGGCCTAGCAGTTCATTTCCCAGAGGTTTACAGGAAAAACTTCCTGTTGGGATTGATTCCAAATAAGGCCTTTCGTATTTCTGGCATCTTTTGCTCGGCTATCAGATCCAGCCGACTTTCCAGGGTATTGGAAATCATTATTCTATAATTTCCACTGTAGACCTCCACACCTCCCACTGTGTTCATAGGTAGGTGCACCTCTCGATCAACTTGGACTTTCGCCTGTTTTTGTGAGACTTTCATGTATTCAGGGGTGGCTTTTTGCACTATAGCCTCTACTAGGACGTGGTCCTGTGGCCTGCAGCGTACAATCATCACAGGCTCCAGCAGTCGGAGCAGACTCTGGAGCACTAGTTTATACAACAGCCCCTGGTATACTTCTGGGTTTTCCACCAGCCTGATGAGTTTCACCTTCATATCATCCAGCAGCTCTGAGACGAATTCATTTTGAGCTGTCAGGACCCTCAGCCTTGCTTGATTCCTTATGGAGGATATATAGATTTTCTTCTGCTGCTCTATCTGCTTTTCCTTTTTCTCATAGTACTCCATAATCTTCGTTCGTTGAGTCTGCACAAGACGTACTTTCTCAATGCTGAATTCCTCCTCAGACTTGGCATCTATTTCTTCTACCTTTTCATTGGCTTCCTGCTCAATGAAAGCCAGCATGTGCTTAATCCGCTTCTGCACCTCAATATCATTCAGGGCCATGGCTGCTCCTGGAGAGGGAGATGGAGGGAGAGCTGGCAGACCCTTTGGTTCCTTTGATTAGGGCAGAGTTTCAGGAGAGTCTCCAGAGTTCCATTTCCTTAAATGTGGAGTGCATAAGGGGAGGAGGGAGAGAGTCAGCATCCAGAGGGAAGGATCTTGGAGACCATCTATCCACCACTTATTTCACAGATAAGGAAACTGAGGCCCAGAGAGGGAAAGCAACCTGTCCTAGATCATACCTTAGAAGAACAAAGACTTGAACTTGGATCCCTAGAGTCCTCTCTCTACCACACTCACCAACTTTCTGTCATCAGTTAATAACGAGACAATTAGGGCAGACATAATCCAGAAGGTTTCTAGTCAGTGATGGCTCAGTACTCAGGAAACATTACTCCAGATGCCACAGAAATAAAACTAATTACAAGACTACTATGAACAATTATATGCCAACAAATTAGAAAACCTAGAAGTGGATAAATTCCTAGAAACATACAATTTATCAAGACTGAATCATGAAGAAACAGAAAGTCTAAACATACCTATAACTAGTATGGAGATTTTACCAGTAATTAAAAACCTCCCAACAAACAATGCGTAGGACCAGATGGCTTAATTGAAGAATTCTACCAAATATTTTTTAAACAATCAATGCCAATCCCTCTCAAACTCTTCTCTCCAAAAATTAAGAGGAGACACTTTTATGAGGCCCACATTACCTTGACACCAAAGCCAAAGACACTACAAGAAAAGAAAACTACAAGACAATATCTCTGATGAACACAGATGTGAAAATCCTCAGCCAAACACTAGCAAACTGAATTCTACAGTGCATTAAATGGTTCCTACATCAGGAACAAGTGGGATGTATCCCTGGGATGTAGGGATAGTTCAACATACAAATATCAATCAATGTGATACGCCACATTAACAGAATGAAGGATAAAATTACAGGATCATTTCAATAGATGAAGAAAAAGCACTTGAGAAAATTCAACACCCATTCATAATAAAAAAAAAAACACTTAACAAACTAGGAGTAAAAGAAAATTATATTACACGCAACAATAAAAAACAGAAAGATTTACCTCTAAGATCAGGAACAAAGCAAGGATGCCCCTTCTTACCACTTTTATTAACATGGTATTAAAAGTCCTAGCTACAGCAATTAGGCAAGAGAAAGAAATAAAAGGCATCCAAATTGAAAACAAAGGAGTAAAATAATATCTATCCCCAGCTGACATGATGTTGTATTTAGAAAACCCTATCAATTCCACACACACACACACACACAAACATGCTAGAACTCATAAACCAATTCAGCAGTTGTGGGATACAAAATCAACATATAAACATCGGTTGTGTTCCTATACATTAAAAATGAATAATCTAAAAAGGAGCCCTGGTTGGCGTGGCTCAGTGGATTGAGCACTGGCCTGTGAAGCGAAAGATCACTGGTTTGATTCCCAGTCAGGGCATATGCCTGGACTGCAGGCCAGGTCCCCAGTTGGGGGTGAGGGAGAGGCAACTGATTGATGTTTCTCTCACACATTGATGTTTCTCTCCCTTTCTTTCTCCCTCCCTTCACCTCTCTCTAAAAATAAAGAAATAAAATCTTAAAAAAAATGAAATTAAGAAAACAATTCCATTTACAATATCATCCAAAAAGCCAAAAAAAGTAGGAATAAACTCAACCAAGGAAGCTAAATATTTGTACACTAAAAACTACAAAACATTGCTGAAAAAGAATTAAAGAAGACAAATAAATGGAGATATCCCATGTTAATGGATTGGAAGAAAATATTGTTAAAGATGTTTATACTGTCCAAAACTACCTACAAATTCAATGCAATCTCTGGCAAAGTCCCAATGGCATTTCTTCTTTTGAAGAAATAGAAAAATAATCCTAAAAATTTGTATGGACTCACAAAGGACCCTGAATAGCCAAAACAGTCTTGAAAGAAAACAAAGCTGGAGGCCTCACATTCCTGACTTTAAAACATATTATAAATCTACAGTAATCAAAATGGCATGGTACTGGAATGAAGACAGACATATAGACCAATGGAACAGCACAGAGAGCCCAGAAATAAGCCCACATATATACAGTGAAATGATTTTTGACAAGGGTATCAAGACCACACAATGGAGAAAGAACAGTGTTCTCAACAAATGATGTTGGGAAAACTGAATATCTACATACACAAAAATCAGCTCGAATGGTTTAAAGACTTACACATAAAACTTCCAATTATAAAACTTCTAGAAGAAAACATGGGGAAAATCCTCATAATATTATTATTGGTCTTGGCCATGACTTCTTGGCATGATGCCAAAAGCAGAGGCAACTAAAGCAAATGGGACTATAGTAAATTCAAAATCTGTGTGGCAGAGAAAACAATCAGCATAGTGGTAAGGCAGCCTATGGAATGGAAGAAATATTTACAGACCATATATCTAATAAGGGATTAATATCCAAAATATATAAGAAACCCCTACAACTCAATAGCAAAAACAAAAACAAAAAAAGGAAGAAAATGGAAAAAAAAGAATAGACATTTCTCAAAAAAAAAAACGCACAAATGCCCAAAAAGTTTATGAGAAAATGCTCAACATCACTAATCATCAGGGAACTAAAATCACAACCACAGTGATATGTCACCTTACGTTTGTTAGGGTGACCATTATCCTCCCACCCCCACCAAAGCAGAAAATGAATGAGTTCAAGAGGATGTGGAGAAATTGAAACCCTTGTGCAATATTGGTGGGAATGTAAAATGGCGTAGCAGCTATGGAAAACAGCATGGAAGTTCCTTTAAAGGTTAAAAATAGAACTACCATATGATCCAGCACTCCCTCTCTGGGTATTTATCCAAAAGAATTGAAAACAGGACCCCCCAGAGATATCTGCCACCCTCCCCCATATTCACTGTGGCCGTATTCACAAAAGCTAAGAAGTAGAACCAACCTAAGAGTGCCCCTGAGAGTTGAATGGATAGAGAAAATGTTGTCTGTACATACAATGGAATATTATTCTGCCTTCAAATATGACAAGGATGTCCTGTCACATGCCATATTGCAGATGGATCTTGACCTTAAGTGAAAAAAAAAGCCAGTCACAGGACAAATGCTGCATGATCCTGCTTAAAGGAGGGATCTACGCAAACAAATTTATAAAGGCAGAAAATAGGAGGGTGGTTGCCAGGGGCAAAGGGAAGAGGCAGCTGGAGAGTCGATGGGTATAGAGTTTCGTTCATGCAACGTGAAAAAGTCCTAGAGATTCGCCGATAAACATTGTGCATGTAGTTTACAGTGTGTTGTAACTTAGAAATTTGTTAAGAGGATAGATTCCAGGTTATGTATTTTTTAACACTATGAAAAAATAGAATGCTCTCCCAGAAAGATGTGCCACTCACCACCCTTGGTGGAAAATGACCCAGCATGGTGACAAAGACCAGGACTTTGGGCTCAACCTTACAAACTGTTGTCGGAAGTTCAAAAGAAAATTCCCCCACTAATTGAGAATGTAATTTTTTGAAAAACTGCACTTTTGTAATCAGAGCAAAACATTCTCTGCTCCTAAATAACACAACTCAATTAAATGGTCAGGGGGAAAAAGGATCCCTGGGGAACCCTGCTGGTCCCTGGCGTTGGGAGCCATCATCAACGAAAGCAGAGAGAGCAAGAGATCCAGGAAGCCCCAGGTTATATGTGTAGAAGAAAAAAGTGTACGAGAGGAACTCTCACCAGTCCACTGCCAAGGGCCAGCCTTTGCTCCGGCGCCGGGAGTCTGCAGGCAGAATGTGGAACTTGGAACGCACGCTAGAACCTGGCACTGTTTCTTCCTTCTTTCTGCAGACGACCCTCACAGTCTGCCCAGGCAGCTTGATCCAAAGAGCCAGGCTGTCACTGAGGGAGGCTGGCCAAGTCTGCAAGAGGAGGCCAAGTGGGATTTCCTTGGCACATAGGCCATGCTGGGGGCTCCCCGGGCCTGCTTGGAATCTCAATTAAGTTGGCATAGTGAGGGCTTCAGGTCTGGGATGGGCTCACCTTAACCAAGTCATCAGAAATGGATACGTGCGTGAATCAGGCAGCCAGTTTATTAATTTACTAATGAAAAATACAGCTGTCATCTTGGCAGATCCTGGCCTTTTTTTCCCTCTGTACGTGAGTTGCATGGGAAGGCGATCCAAAAGCGGTTTAGTGAGAAACCAGAGCAAGCAAAATTTGCCAGATGGTCTTTAAGGGGGCCACACCCACTGCAGGGGCTGGCCTGCTCCGGTGGGTGACGAGGATATCTCCAGGCCCAGACAGGGCGGACATGGGCATGGCCAGCCTCCACGAGAAGGGCTCCAGAGTCAGCTTGCCGGAATTCAGACCCTAGTGCTACACTTACCATTTTGTATGACTTCGGCAAAGCAGCTCCTCCCTTGAGGCCTTGGTTTCCTCAACCGTATAATGGAAATAATAGCATCACCATCACAGGATTATTGTGAGGATGCAATAAAAGAAATGAACTTTTAGCGTAATGCTAAGCATGGAGTTGTCAGGCTTGGTACTTATTATCATCATTACTACCACAGTCACTATTACCAGTACCTCTTCTCCTCTGCTTGGGCCTCATTCCTGCTCAGTATCTCTGTGTAGACAGAGTACCTGTGGCTGATTTGGTTTTCACTCCCCAAAGGAAGTGGGAACGCACCCTAGTCTTCCTCCTTGTATTAAATTTTGTAGTCCTGCCTGGAGTTTGGGAAGCTCCCAGCATCTCACCGCACCCTTACCCCGTCTCAGGAGGCCCAGCCACATCCTTGGTGATGGTGGGCGAAGTCCTAGATTCCAGAGCCCCTGGGGCTAGGGTGGAGCCACCTCATAGCCTAGTACCAGTCCCACATTCTTGCTTCTAAACAGTTCATCAGTGCAGGGACCTGAAGGCAGCTGCAAGGTGGGGCAGGGTTGAGAGTCAGGACTGAGCCAGTGTGTCTGCAGGCATGTGGTGCCTGTGTAATGTGTCTGGCAGGTGTAACTTTCAGTCTGTCTGGGATGGGGATTAGGAGGCTACATGAGCCTGTGGCTTGAGCAAAACGACACAACAAACTAAGAAATGTGAATTGCACATGTCTGCTCTTGCATGAGAGCCCATGCCCCACCGTTCTGATAAAGCAGGCTTGTGCTGTAAGTGGCTTTGGCCTTGCCCATGTTTGAGGCCTGGGGCATCACCCAGGGCTCTTTAATACATCCTCACCCCTATACACTATTCAGCACTGGGGTCTTCTCATTGCCTCCCACACACATCAGGTTCTGCCCCACCTGACAGCTGCTGTTCATACCATTCTCTCAGCCAAAATGCCCTCCTCGGCTTCTCTTCACTTACCTAAATCCCACCTGTATTTTCAGGCCCAAGTTAAGCCCCCGCCACCTCCCTTGACCTCTGGGCTCCTTCTCAAAATAATGACAGCATGGCTATTTTCCAGATAGAGTTCAGAGCTGGATTCAGTGTTGTGTTTTTTTGTTTGTTTGTTTTTCCCACTTTGTTTCTTCCAAGAAATTCCTCGAACACAAGGATCTCCTTTAGTGGGGCTGGGTATAGACAGGCATAGGTTAAAATGATTGATCAGAATGAGAGCTGGGGAAGGGGGGAGACCTCCTTTTTTATTGTGAAATACAATACACACACCGAAAAGTGTGTAGAACATAAATGTGTGGCTTAATGCCTTATTGTGCTATACAAATATTCTGTAACCACCACCCGGGTCAAGAAATAGAACATTGCTAGCACCCCAGAAGTCCCTCTTTATGACATGGGGGAGACATTTCAAAACTGATGATTTTGTAGTTGTGGGCAGAGGAGGGTCCTCAGAGGAAGTGTGAGCTTGGAAATCTCTCTTCTCCAGCTCTCACCCTTGCCTAGGGGGCCTGTGTAGGCCCTGGGAAGGAAGTGCGGAACCCAGGGAACCCACGGCATCAGCATCGAGAGAGGGAGGAGGGGCTGAAAGGAGTGCAGGGTGGGCAAAACGTGTCTGTCAGCCAGAAGCCCCGCCCAGACCCCGCCCCCGCCCCCGCCCCCGCCCCAGGCAACTGTTCTTCATTCCAGCTAGGGTGTGTAAGCAATTTAAGGGCAGACGTCTGGGTGTGGGCTTCCTATCCCTGGCCGAAAGAGTGGCGGCCCAACCTGGGCCTCCAGACACTCAGACATTGCACAGCAAGAAAGGGAAGGGGCTTTCCAGAGCCTGGAGTATGGGGCAACACGCAGAGCCCAGGAAGTGGGTGAGGGAATTTAGAGAAATACTGACTCCCTGGGGGATTTCAAATGCTAAATATGTGGGAAGGGGGCATCCCCTTTGCTGTTTCTCAACAATCGCTTGATGGCCATACATCACATGCCAGGCGCTGTGTAGGCGCTGGAGGTGGAAGACAGAACCCACGAGACACCAGCCCTGCCTCTCCAGCCCACGGTGTAATGGGGGAGAGGAACCAGCAAGGGGGTAATCACCCAACGGTGTGTGGTGGAAGGAACCAGAGCTTCAAGAAAGCTCAGGGAATGCAGGGATCTAGTTCCAAGTCCACTTCCAAGTTCATTATGGGCTCTTTTATAATGCATTGCTCCTACAGACAAGGTAAACCCTGTCGTAGGTGGTTCGAGACATTCTGTCATTGACAACAGATTCCTTAACTTGGAGGCAAGTCACCTGGCAAATGTAGCAGGTTGGTAGTATTCACTAAGGAGAATTTATCCAAATAGATAAGAATCAATTGAGTCCTTATGGACACCTGACTCTGTATAGTACTTTGGAGCTTCCAGAGACAACCTTGGTTCAGAAATGTGGAAAGGTATTTGGCACCTAAAATGGGATGATATAAGAGCCAGGAAAGAACACAGGTTGAGTGGCTGCAGACTCCAGCTGGAGACGTGGTCCCGTGGGCAAGGGGGAAAGAAGGGCACGGAGGGCCCGATCATTGCGATAAGCAGAGAGAGAGGATGAGACCGGCTAGAGGGGGAGAATGCTGGGGGCCAGGGTGCAGTGGTAGGGACACATAGGAGGTCTGTGTGCAGAGAACAGACCGGTTTGGAGGCAGCAAGCAGGCCTGCAGTGGGAGTGAGCCGTGTCCAGAAAGACAGCTGGAGTTGAGCTGGGGAAGGTTTGAAATGTCAGATGGAGATTGGGGCATTAGGCAAAGGAGACCCATCAAAGACTTTGGAGCAGGGCTGGAACTTGGCCAATCCGAGGTTTAGGAAAATTAGCAGAGGCAGGAGCATCTGGCTATAAGCCAAATGCCAGGTGGAGACTGTGCGTGGATGAGGGCTTGGGTAAGAACACAAGGACGGAGCTTTGGGGTGGAAGGAGGTGTGGTGCACAGCCAGCTGGCAGGCCGGATGAGTCAGGGTCAGGCCCCAGGTGGGCGGGCAGCCTGCTGCTGCTCACAGAGCCGAGCAGCTCCCGGTGAGGGTGCGGGGAAGCATACGCTCTGTTCCCTGCCGCCTCCCTGCAGGCTGAGGGAGAAAAGCAGGAGCCAAAGAGTTCATTTGCTCTGGAAGTAAACAGAGACAACCTGAGGAAAACATCAAAAGTGCCCAGAAAGCTTCATCTCTTTTTCAGTGCTGATGAGCAAGGGGACACACACAGGTTTATTCCAAGAACCCCACCCCAGTGGCAGAGCCCGCTCCGACCAGGACCAGAGGAGCTGGTGCCTGCTGGGGGGTGGGGGTGGAGGTGAAAGGGTAAGAAATGCTTCTACTCAAATACTTCACATACAGAATTCACACCTCAATTTCTCCTTTTCAAACACCTGGAGGAAGTTTGCTTGAAAGCACTCGGGTTCTCTCTAAGAGCAATTGGCTTCGAAGTTGCATGGCTGAAAGGTTTCAATCATGGCTTCCCCTCAGAAAGGGGCCAACCCGCTGCCACCTTAGGAAATGTGGACTTTGGGGTCATAAGATCCGATATTGTAGAGAAACAGAAATTCCATTTTAAAAGAAAAATGCATCTATTTTTCTATGTTTTATTGTGGCAAGGTATACATGACATAAATTTGCACCATTTTAACTGCTAAGTACTGTTCAGTGGCATTAAGTGCATTCACGTTACTGTGCGACCACCGCCACCCACCTCCAGAACTTTGTATCTTCCCAAAATGACACTCTGTCCCCATTAAACACTAACTCCTCACCACCCCCGGCCCCCCACCACAGCAACCACCACTCTACTCATGTCTTTACAAGTTTGGCTATTCTAGGTACCTCATAAAAGTGGAACATTCAATATTTGTCCTCTGTGACTGGCTGATTTCACTTAACATAGGGGTTTCAAGGCTCATCCACGGTGTAACATGTTCCTCTATAAGGCTGAATAGCACTCTCTTGAACGAATCTGTCACATTTTGTTCATCTGCCCATTGAACCATCCATTGGGTTGGTTCCACCTTTTGGCTGCCGTGAATAATGAACGCTGCCAGGAACACGCAAGTACAACGATATCTGTTTGAGTCCCTGCTTTCAATTCTTTGGGATATATACTTAAATGCAGAATTGCTGGATCACATGGAGACCCTGTTTAATTTTCTGAGGAATGGCCATACCATTGCTTGAGCGGCCGCACCCTTTCACAATCTCATCAGCAAGCAATGCAGAGGGACTCCATTTCTCCACATCCTCACCAATACTGGTTATGTTCTGGATTCTTTGATAATAGCCATCCCAATGGGTATGAAGTGGTATTTCGTTGTGGTTTTGATCTGCATTTCCCTGATGATTAGTGATGTTGAGCACCTTTCCCCGCACTTATCGATGGATTTTTCTGTGTGTGAAATGTCTATGCAGGTCCTTTGCCCACTTTTAAATGTTTGTTTGTTCTTGTTGTCGTCGAACTGTAGGAGTTCTTTTCCCTTCTGTGCTCCCGAGCACTCAGCTCCAGCCTCGCGCCAGGGAGCACTCCAGCCAACAGCGTCTCCGTGGGGGGTTCCAAGTGTGAGCCTGCAGCCAAAGGGAAGACAAAATCTGGAGTTTACTACAGGTAGTCAGGTCAAATACTGTGTAGTCAGACTTTTATATGTCATGTGTCTAGATGTACATGTTACATACACATAACATGTATGTGTATATATTCTGACTCACAGTGAGAAATATGTTACTGTAACCTGCAGTACAAAACGTTGGAGACACAGGCCCTTCAATCTGCCCTCCTCAGAGAGCAGCTAAGCAACCATCTACTGTTTCTCACGCAGCCCCTTGGAAGGTCTCATTTAACTCACTTATCAAAGTATTCGTCCCCCAAAACAGGCCTCTTCTAAAGTGGGGATGAGATGCTGGCTACCTAAATATAAGCAGTTTATATAGCTAATGTGTGCTGACCATGTCCCACGTGTCGAGTGGTCATGGGACATCACGGGGTGGTAATTCTTCCAAGGCAGGCCCCTCTTCATACTAGGGACTCTGAGGCAGGAGACCAAGCGGCCCATGAAATAAGTCTCTCTTTTGGCCTCAGGCCTTCCATGGGCCAGAGCTTGGTGCGGTGAGAAGTGCGCAACACTTTCTGTTCAAGTTTCATTCCTGATGTCACTCACGGGCTGGGCGATCTCAATAAGGACTCAAAGTCTGCCTGAATGCCATCCAGGTGCAGACACAAGGATTCACCTGTAAAACAAGGATGTTAACAATGGGGTCTGCCGCCCTCTCAATGGAGCTGCAAAAGCCACATGATGTAAGGGGTGAACAAGCTTTGTGAAGTGCTCGGTAAATGTCAGATGCCATGCACAAAATACGCTGCCCCTCATCCTGTCCCCGCTGGAACCACAGTCTTCAAGCGGCCTGTGGGGAGGGAGGCCCAGGCCAGGGCCCCAGAAGTCTCCAGCAAGCCAGGAATAGGTACGAGGTCAGCCAGGAACCCCAGGCCAAGTCTCCAGCCTGTGAGCTGTGGGCAGGAACAGCCCCATGGGAGTGCAGGTGCTCTGAGTGCTCAGAAACACAGTCCTCAGCTTGGGACATATTCAGATGCCGGACACTGCTTTAATGTTGACTTAATTCTCACTGTGATAGGTCCTGGCTGATCTCACCCCTGCTGAGCAACACATCTCAGCCTCTGACATGGAAGGTTCTGGTCTGCAAGGAGGAGAGTGTATTCATCCAAATCTGCCCCTCACCACGGGTAGGGATTTCTGTGATGACCTTATCTGGGAAAGTACAATTTCTGACTCATCTTAATACTTCCCACAGAGTCCAGCGCACAGCAATCACTTAGTAGTAATTATTAGTTGAAACTATACAGATGGGCGGTGAGGAAAGTCTCCCCTACAGACTGTCACAACCTCAGGGATTTGCAACCCACTTTCAGAAGAAAGAGAGGGGGATGGGAAGATGGGAAGAGTGCTGCAGTGGCCTGCCCCAGAGGGACGCCTCCTCCTCTCCTGACCACATTCCTAGAACACAGAGTGCAATCAGAACTTTAAGCCCTGGCTGGTGTGGCTCAGTTGGCTGGGTGTCATCAGAACTTTAAGCCCTGGCTGGTGTGGCTCAGTTGGCTGGGCGTCATCCTGCAAGGCGAAGCGACTCTGGTTTGATTCCCGGTCAGGGCACACGCCTGGGCTATGGGTTCGGTCCCTGGTCAAGGTGCATGTGGGAGGCAGCTGATCTGTTTCCCTCTCACATTGATGTTTCTCTCTTTCTCCCTCCCTTCCCCTCTCCCTAAAAATATATAAATAAAGCCTAAAAAAAGAAAAAAGAACTTTACACATGTAAGTTACCCAAATGAATCTCCCAGGCTCTCTAGTTGAGTCTATTCTACTCAGAAAGGTGACCTGAAAGCCCAGAAGGGCTCCCACAGTTGTACCGTGTCCCACAATCAGTGATGACACTCAACATAATGGCTGACCAGCCACAGTCGTCCTGCCTGAGTTGCAACGGGGTCCTCAAGGCTCCTGCTCTGCCAGGCATTAGCCATTTATGTTGAATCAGAAGGTCAGAGCAGGGCAGGGAAAGGCCCGGGGTGACAGGGGCAGCTGGTGTTGAGGATTCAGGGCAGGGGGCATTTATTAACCAACACGAAATTCACATATTTTAAAAAAAACTTTTATTGTTGACACTGCTACAGATGTCCCCATTTCCCCCTCCTTTGCCCGCTTCCACCCATCACCCCACCCCCTCTTTTCTCTGGCCACCACCACACTGGTGTCTCTGTTCTGAATTATGCATATATGCTCTTTGGCTAATCCCTCCACTTTCTTTCATCCATTCCCCTCCCACCCCCGACAGCTGTCAGTCTGTTCCATGTGTCCATGCCTCTGTTTCTATTCTGTTCATCAGTTTATTTTGTTCATTAAATTCCACATATAAGTGAGATCATATGGCATTTGTCTTTCTCTGACTGGCTTATTTCACTAAGCATAATAATCTCCAGGTCCATGAATGCTGCCACAAAAGGTAAGATTTCCTTTTTCACAGCTGTGTAGTATTCCATTGTGTAAATGCATCACAGCTTTTTTAATCTACTCATCTATTGTTGGGTACTTGGGCTATTCCCAGATCTTGGCTATTGTAAATAGTACTGCTATGAACATATATTCTTTTGAATTAATGTTTTGGGTTTCTTAGGATATATTCCCAGAAGTGGGATCACTGGGTCAAATGGCAGTTCCATTTTTAATATTTTGAGGACACAACATACTGTTTTCCACAGTGGCTGCACCAGTCTACATTCCCACCAATAGTGCCCTAGGGTTCCCTTTTCTCCGTGTCCTCGCCAGCACTTGTTGTTGATTTATTGACGGTGGCCATTCTGACAGGTATGGGTGGTATCTCACTGTGGTTTCAAACTGCATCTCTCTGGTGATTAGTGGCGTTGAGTATGTTTTCATGTCTGTTGGTCACCTGTTTGTCCTCTTGGGGAAGTGCCTATTCAGGTCCTTTGCCCATTTTTTAATTAGATTGTTTGAATTCCTGGTGTTAAGTTGTATAAGTTCTTTATATATTCTGGAAATTAACCCCTTATCACGTGTATCACTGGTGAATACATTCTCCCACTCAGTGGGCTCCTTTACCTGTTCTACTACGTTGTGAAGGGGTTAAAAGTTAGTCCTGCCCCTATGGAATCTGCTGGAAATTTCCACCTTAAAGGCATTAGGAATGCACAGTTTAGGACACTGCTATTGTGTTTGTTGTTTTGTATCCTCAGTCTTTTTCTCTGTGTGTTTTAGTTTGAAGAGGTCCTATTGCTATGTCTTCAATGTAGATTTTTTTTTCTACAATGTCCAATCTGTTGTTAAAAACAGCCAGTGAATTTTTCCTCTCAGGTACTATATTCTTCAGTTCTAGAATTCAGTTTCGTTCTTCTTTATATCTTCTATCCCCCTCCTCCCTATCTTCACATTTTTCTTTAAGTCCTTGTGTATGTTTCTAATACCTTTTAAAATCTTCATCTGCTAATCCCATTATCTCTCATTTCTGGGTTTGTATCTATTGACTGGCTTTTCTTCTGATTACATTTTCCTACAGTTATGGCAATAGTGGATGAAGGGTTTTTTTTGAGGCTTATTTATAAACTTTGTTAGGGGAACATCTACAGATACTTAACTGTAGTGCTAATTTAGCCCTTCTACAAATGTGGAATGCTTCTGGAGTTTCTACTGAATCCTCTGGACATTCTACACCATCTCTTCCTATTGGCTGGTTGAAACTCAAACATCTCCCAACTCCGTGTAGGCCTGAGAACCAACCAGTTCATATTTCCTGGCAGTTCTTCACCTAGCACTGTGAAGCTCACTCTCTGCATGTACAATTCTGTATCAGCAGAAGACTCAAGAGGATCATAGGGGTCCTCCACCTAGAAAAGTCTCTTCAGCTATCTTCTAAATTCAGCAAAGCCACTGTGGTTTCCCCTCACTGTGCTGCAATTCAGAAAGTGCTTCCAGCAGAAAGTTAGACGATAGTGAGCTTGCCTCATTTGTTCTTTCTTGCAGGGATCACAGTCCTGTGCTCTGTGCTGTCCAATCTCCAGAAACAGTGGCTTCATATATTTTGTGCAATTTTCCAAAGTTAATTACATTAGGAAGGTACTATAGGTTTAATGTCCACCCTCCCACCCGCCCCAAATTTATATGTTAAAACCTAAAGCCCAAAGTGTTGGTATGAGTAGGTGGGTCCTTCCACAGGTGATTAGGTCACCAGGGCAGAGCCTTCATGAATGGGAGCAGTGCCATTACAAACAGCCTCTACAGAACTCACTAATCTCTTCTACAATGTGAGGGTACAACAAGAAGTCTGCAACCCAGAAGTGGGCCCTCACCAAACCACACTGGTACCCTGATCGCAGACTTCCAGCCCCCAGCAACATGAGAAATACGTTTCTGCTGTTTATAAGTCACCCAGTCTGTGGCATATTGTTACACTGAGACAGGAGGTAGGCATAGCACCAGTTACTTGAGCATGGCAGACATGGGAACCTCTGCACGAAGCACAATCAACATTACAGTTCCCACTTAAATACAAACCAGCTCCCCTGTACCGCTAGCCCCTCGCTCTAGATGGCTTGCCTAGATGGCTCACTGTTCCCAAGAAGTTGTGTGTTGTTCCTTTTTGCCCTGGTGTGTGGCTGTTTTCCCCAGGCACTCTTATCTTACCCCTATTAGCCTCTTAACCACCGGGGCCAATGACACCCTGCTGCAAACCCTGCCCCAGCACACTCAGAGCAAGCTAGGTACTAACAGCCTCCTCCGAACTTCCAGAAGCCTGTTCTTTATCCTCTACCACAGCGCTGATCACATTATATAGTAATTATCTATTGCTCATCAGTTCCTTTCCACCCCCTCCAGCAATTGTGGCTTTCCAGCTCTTCATCCTCTGCCCAGCAATAAAGCTTGGCATCTAGTAAACCCGAATAAAGGCTTGTTAAGTGAAATACTGGTTAAATCAATGGAGAGTAGGAGCGATAGGAAAAAGAGAAGCCTAAGTAGAGATTCACTGTTCTCACACAGACCACTATGTTTTGACATCTGCAGTTGACACAAAAGGAGAAAAGCGAGCACAGTGCCTACAGAATGCTTAGAAACAAAGTTGATTTCTGTCTCTCAAATCCCTGAAATTTGAGAATTGTTGTTGTTGTTACCACTTGAGGCATTATCCTCTTTGCCCACAAGAAAGGGAGGTTTCTGTTAAGGTCTGTTGGTCCTTCCAGCTAACCCATCTGTGAGCTGACCTGGGGCACCCAGGGTAATTCCTCCCTCCCACTCCACATACACACTAGTGGAATCAGCCAGAGAGCTCTAAGTATTTCTGGCAGTCAGTTTTGGCTTTTCTATGGGCCAAAGGGATGAGGTCACCATCACCAATGAAGTCACCTCTGCATGATTCATCTGACATCAGTTCCCCACTCGAAGTGCTCTGACACTTTCAGAGCTTGTCCCAGACGATCCAGGACCCAGGGTCCTTGACATTGTTCAAGGTTCTGCAGCTGCTCCTACAGCTCCCTGGATCCCTAGTCAATGTCTGCCCCAATAAGAACACGGAGGCTGGAGTCCTGACCTGGGGGAGACCCTGGAAGCCTCCATCCTCCCATCCTGGGACAGATCTTGTCACTCCTCATAAAGGCCTTCCCCATGCCTCCAGCAACTGCATACCTTCTTGTCTCAAAGCTGTTACCAGGAGCTCTCAGGACACATTTTAAAGCACCCTAGAACTCTCAAGGGTGAGACCGATCTCATTCTTGAGAACATTCCCACGTTTATAGATGAGAAAGCTGAGGCCCAGAGAAGCGGGCCTCTAACTAGCCTCACAGCTGGGGCCAAATGTCCTCTCCTGGCTGAGCACACTCCAGAGTGTACTCAGAGCTTCTGCTTCTCACAGAGCTCCTACCCTGTTCTCACAGGGCATCCTTTTGGAAAACTAGTCCCAGAAAATGCTGCCTGAAGAAATGGTCCTGTAGGCAAAGGAAGCAAGTCCTTTCTTCCCCTCTAGAAGTGGCAGAAAACGGCCTTGAACCAAGATCTGACCTCAAGGCTGTCCTTGTCTTTTGTACAAAGTATCTTCCAAATTCATTGCATAATCTAAAGCAACAGGCAATGCAAATGCCCACCCACACTTAGGTGTATTTGGAAGAGTCTGGTGAGATCTTGAGTGTGATTCCACCAGGAACTACCGATAAATAATCCAGGAAGTCCTACTGGGACAATGGAAATCAGATTTGGGGTTTGAGAGTTGAGGCCTCGGAAGGGAAGCACAAGGACAGAACAGTGAGCACTTTCCAAAGTGAAATGTCCTTGAACGCTGGGATTAGCTGGAAGCTTTTGGGATAATCGCTTCGCCTCTCTAGGTCTGTTTGCTTACCTGCAACCTAAGGGAGTCTAAGGAAGAGGGCCCAGTTGACCTCTGGGCTGCCTCTCAATGTGAATAAATGAAAGGAAGTGGTTTGTCTCACGTCAGCAGGGGGTGGGGTCCAGTGCCAGTGTGGAGTGTACCCACTCTCCTCCACCCCTTTTTCCCAGTGCCTAATGTTCAAAGCGGCACTACTGGTCAGTGAACAGGACCTGGACAGCCAGGCGTTTTCAAGCTTTGCCCAGGCAGCTGGACAGGGGTTGCTGCCTGGGTCACAGGCCAAGGCTTAGAGCACCAGAGTGTATCACTCCTGAGGGATCACAACCTAACACCCATGAGGGGCACTGGGGATGGCAAGGGGGGCCCAGCGAATGTCTCCTCCAGGGGGAACAAAGGTACATTTGTGGTGTCCACAGCCAGTGGTGTCTTCCTTTTCTGGCTATTGTGGGGTGCTTCAGTGATTCAAGATGCTGTAACTCTCTTAGTCACCAGTTTTATACTAATGCTTCAAGCTTCTGTTGTGAAGAGAATGGTGGCTGTGGGAAGGGGGCCCAAGCGATAAGCCAGGAGTCCCTGCTTTCCAGCCCAGGGAACACCATCCCCCTCCCCCATCACTCCGCGCACCTTACATTTTTTTTCTTTAACCCTCTAAGTCTTTCTTCCTTTCCGATTTCTAGTCTGTTGTGCACTTGGAGGCCCACGGGTTGGCTCCTGCCTTCCGAGTGGAGTTTAAATCTATATGTATAATTTTGCATGACTATTGCGTCATCGTTGGAGTCGTCGTAGCTCCCCAAGAGGCCTCCTGTCTTCTCTCAGCACTGGGGCCTTTGGACGCTTCCGGGCGCTGCGGGCACTTTCGCGAGGAGCCCTCGGCTCCTCCCAAGCGCTTCCCTCTTGGCCCCCTCCCCCAGCCTTACCTTTCTCCCCTCCCTGCTCCACGGCTCCTCCTCCTCGCCCCCTCTCCGCTGCCCGAGAGGAGAGTCAAGCTAGGGTGAGCCGGCGAGGCCGGGAGGCGGCCGCGGGCGGGGCGCAAGAGCCGGTCTGCGGGCACTGGCGAGCAACCCGCACTCGGGGGAGGTGCCTCGGTCCGCCCTCCTCCAGGGCCGGGCGGGGAGGGGGCCCGGACCCGCGCTGGGCGGGGAAAGCCGTCTGGCCCCTCCCCTCTCTGCCCTCCCCAAAGTTGCGGTCTCCCCCGGGGCCCGACAGTCTTATGATCCAGCGGATCCTCCCGGGGAAGCCGGGCTGGGGAGAGGGCGCGGACGCGGAGCGGCGGGGGCAGCAGGCGGGCGCGGCGACCGGGACCCCGGCGGGGATCCGGGCAGTGACCGAGGCGGCGGCTGCGCCCCGGGCCCGCCGCCCCCTCCCCTTGGGCGGGGGGAGCCGCTGAATGGGGCCGGGGGGACGGCCCTGCTGCGCGGAGCGGCGGCGGCGGCGGCGGACCCCCCAGGCGGGCTGGGGTTGAGCCCGGTACCGGGGCGGGGGCTCCGGGGGGACCATGCCCGGAGGCCGGCCGGCCGCAGCATGGCTCACGGGCCCGGCGCGCTGATGCTCAAGTGTGTGGTGGTCGGCGACGGGGCGGTGGGCAAGACGTGCCTACTTATGAGCTATGCCAACGACGCCTTCCCCGAGGAGTACGTGCCCACCGTCTTCGACCACTACGCAGGTAAGCCTCGGAACTGCTGACTAAGGGGCTGCTCCCCCAGCCGGGAACTTTGGAGTAACTTTGGCGGAGCCCCCTCGCTGCCTCCCCTGAGCGCTCTCCCCACCCCTCCCCCGCCGCGTCCTCCGCCCGGCGGCCGTCCCCACCTCCTGGCTTTGCCTCTAACCATCTCCTTTGCGAACAGATTGGACCCCTTTTCCTACCCCTACTCCCACACCCAGTGCCAGCTCCCCGCACTTCCCAAACCCCTTGGCGTCCTGGGGCGACCTCCTTGACCTTCCCACAACCGCCTCCTCTACTGCCCCAAGCCCCCGGGAAAGCATTTGGGGGGCCGGGCGAGAAAGACGCGGCTACGGGACTTGGGAGAAGGGAGTAGGCTGTAGCTGCGGGCCACCTTGTACCCCGACCTCACGCCACTTCACAGTGAGTCGGGCACAAGGGAAAAGGGGTGGCATCTCCCTGCAGCGCTCTCATGCCTCCGGCTGGGTTGGGAGAGGAAGGTCCTGGTGGGGAGCAAAATTGCCTTAGAGGCTAAGTAATTGTGAGCTTTTCTCCCTGCCCCCATTTCTGCCCCTGCAGTCAGCGTCACCGTAGGGGGCAAGCAGTACCTGCTGGGACTCTATGACACGGCCGGACAGGTGAGTGTCTTGGCCCCTGGCCTACACCCTCTTCCCTTTCCAGATTCAGGGAGCCTGGGAAGGGTCGTTGGAAACTGAGGTGTCTAAGGAGGGAGGGCGTGTTTCCGAGGGGCTGCTGTGAGTCAAGTCTTTATTTCTTTTTTCAAGTCAGCAAATTAGGAAGAGGGAAAAAATCCAACAGCAACCCTAGACCAGCCCATGTAACCCCTAGGCTTTGAAAGTTTTTGCCTGTGTGTGCACCTTCTGTATGGTGCTTGGTGTGTGGGTCCCAAACTCCTGTTGCAAAGTGGCAGCGACCAATCGTGAAGCGCCCTTATTTTTGGTTGCAGATGACCAGGTCTCCCTCTCACAGCCTCTGTCTGGTCCCTCATTGGTGAGTGGTCTGCCTGCCCGAGGAGCCCGATTGGTGGAAAATGGCATCATCTAATACGATGGGAAGGCATTTGGTCCTCGTTATGTTTATTACAACATCACTGCACTCTGGGACTGGAGTCCCTGAAAACATAATTGGTGGTGTTACCAGGGGACCACAGGGAAAAAGAAAAGAAATAACAACCATTCAGCCACTCCCTGGGCCAGGGAGGGGCAGGAAAGGTTAGGAGTTCAGTGTGAATCTTGGAAGAAGGGCTTTATTTATTTATTTTCCCTTGGAAGGCCAGGTGATTTTTTTTGGGGGGGGGGGGAGAGATTAGCAGGCAGAAAGAACTTACACACTTCTCCTGGCAGCCTCTGACCGTTATTTGCAAATTAGAGGTGGCTCCTAAAGGATTAAAGTCTCTTCTCTCTCCCTCTGTCCCAGCTCCACCCTCTTCCCAGACCCCTGTTTGCTGTGGAGCTAAGGTGATTGTGTGATGAAGTTTTGCAGAATCCAGCACTGTGATTAGATCTGAAGACTCGGGCAGAAGTTTCCACATGTCACACAGACTTGGGTCCTTGAGGACATGTGAGCAGCTGAAGGGCTTAGTGAGTGACTTTGGGGACCATCCAGTTGCAGCTTCCTTACCCGTTAAGTGGGGCTTAGCACTGAGCCAGGCACACACTGGGCAGGCGCTCAGTGGAGGTACTGTTCTCTCTGGCTTTCCTAGTTTTGGATTTCAGAGTGATGGTACTGGGTTAGAGTCTGAAAAATGTCTTCTTTGGGAGGTGCCTTAATGTGGCCTCTGGGTTCTAAGCCATTAAGTTAGAGCAGCATCTGAGGATTGAGAAACTGTGGCAGTGGGAGGGGCCTGGAGCAACCCCGTTTCTCCAGTCTGACCCGAGTCAGTACAGGCAGTTCTCCCAGGGCCCCTTTCAGTTGCCTGCTTCCAGCTGTCAGAATGCACGGAGAGCAACTTTTAGGTTGTACAGTGGGTAACTTTTAAACAACAGGTTGAAAGGAGACAGCTTTTAAAGTATGGCCTCTATTGTTAACTTCTGTCACTACCCCTTCTTTCCTTTTCTCCTTCACTTGTCACCATGGCCAGCTGTTGACCATGAGCCCTGTCCAACAGGACAGGGATATGTCAGAACTGTTCTGTGCACATTCACGCCTAACATTTACTGAGTTTCTTCCGTATATCAGGCACGGGCGACCACGTGCAAATATCATTGTATTTCCCCCATGAAACAACCTTATGAGATAGGTGATATTTCATCTTTGCAGATGAGGAAACGGGCTCAGAGAGGCGAGGTTGCTGACCTGAGGTCACAGCTCCTGGGAGGTGTTGCCGGGTTTAGGGCATGGTCTGAATCTGCCCACCTGGAGGTGGTTGTACCTGCAAGAAGCCACGGGAGGCGCTGAGGTACCACCTGGGTCGGTTGAATTGCTGGTGCGTCTGTAGACATGGTATTTGGAATCATCACAGCCCTTCTCTGAGTGGGAGTTGTATGCCACCTTTATAGAGAACCCAGATCCAAAGAGTCATCCAAAATTAGGGCCCACTCACAAAACCAGGGCTTTCCATATGTCGTTAAAATTGCTGTTTCCCGTGGAGATTGTAAAATATACACCAAGTGGGATCAACCGACTAGTGAGGTTCAGATAGCACTGTTGTTGCCCAGGGGCGGGGTACTTCCTCTGTTGGCTGAGATGCATATTCGGCCCCCTTGGTGTTTCTCCCAGTGTCTAAAACTTGTTTTTCGATCAACATTAGTGATGACTCATCTTGCAGCAGTGAAGGGTTTATTACTAATAAGCAATCTTAGCAAAGTAATTATCAGTGAGATTCAATGGTAAGTGCCTAGCGGGTACCTAGCACTGTGCTAAGCACCCGGGAGGTCAAAAGAATACATTTAAGGTAGGGATCTGCCGTGGCCGATGACAGCATGGGTGGAAGTGTCTGCGTCAGATGTCTGTTCATGTGTGCTATATAGGAGATTTCTGTTGTACTCGGTCATTAAAGACTCCATGCTTCTCTGAATCCGTAACAGATTAATCTCACAATAACGATAATGACAAACACATGGGAATTTAAGCCTGGTGGTCAGTAGAACCACGGGCTTTGGAACCAAACAGGCTTGGCTTGGATCTCTCCCTTGCTAGTCATGTGATTCCAACTAAGTTATTTTCCTTCTTTGTGCTCTAGCAAAAGTGTGGATAATTTGGCTTTATAACTTGGCTGTGTTTTAGGCCAGCTTATAATGTTTGATGTATGTAAAATCACGGACACTGTTCTTCACTCATAGTGATGTGTAATATGCTACGAGAAATTATGGTGCTCCACCCTGGGCACCTTTGTGGGGGGAAGGGCTCTCGGGTGGAAGAGGACCATGTAGTCGGCCTGGAGCTGATAGCACTTCCGTTGGGATTCCAGATCCTATACTGTTCTCAGCAGAGGTGTGGAGCCAGGTTTGCACTTGGTAATTCATTCCCACAGTCCCCATCAGCGACCCATGGACACAGCCGAGTGCTCCCTGCTCTAAGTGCCCCGTTGTGTCATCTGGTTTTCTATCTGAATCAGTACCTGCATCCTCCATGGTGGAACACTTAGAAAAACTGAGAGTGTGGTGTGGAATTTGAGGAACAAGTGGGGTGTGTAGGTTTCAGCTGATTCTACTTTGGGAGACAAAACGGAATGAGGAGGAAGCTCAGCACTGGGAAACAGTGACTTTCTCCAAGAAGTTCCCTCATGCACGTGGACACTCACTGTGTTTAATAACAGCAACAATACCTCCTTCTGGTTGGAGCTTCTAGTCTATGTGCTTATTCTTCTTGGTGTCTGACCCCAGCAAAGTTCTGACCCCTAAGCAAACATTCACCCAACGTACATGTTAGGGCACTCAAGAGGTGACTGTACAGCCATATCTCATTTCATTGCACTTTGCTTTACTGTACTTCGTAGATGTTGCAATTTTTACAAATGGAAGGCAAGACCCTCCACCAACAAGAAGATTACAACTCACTTTATTGCAGTGGTCTGGAACAGAACCCACAATATCTCTGAGGTGTGCCTATAGTAGATGACCATTGGCGTTCCAGAGCAGGCTGCTCCCCATGCTGACCTCTGCTGCTATCGGGAGAAAGAGGGAGAGGAAGGAATATGAATGTGTGTGTGTTGGCCAGTGCCAGTCTCCATCCCATGTTCTGCTTGGGGACATCTTTCAATGTCCCAACACACTTAGTAGCATCACTGCCAAAGGGAAGCCCCCTTTCCTGGCCAAGCCCCTGGGTGGTCCAGGAGCAGCTGACATTTTTGACTGCTAAGCATTTCTGAGTGGAAGTTGAAGGCAGCGCCTTCCTCCTCACTGGGGCCTTGTGCAGGGGTCTGGCTTCCGGCCTGGACCTGTGGAGCTTCTCCTTTCTTGCGTAGGCTCTGCTCTGCAGCAGCCTCACTGTCTGTTCGGGGAGGGACTGGAGAGATGAGATTTCCCTCCTGCCTCTGCACTGCTTGAAAGCACATGGAAGGTGGGAAGAGCTCTCGCTCTCTGTGCAGATGAGCGGTGGGGAGCTGCCTGCTCTTGAGCTGCTGGCTCCAGGCTGATCTCTTAATCCTTGGCAGAGAGGCAGAACTTGATACCCTACAGAGAAAGAGGACTGATGCCCAGTTTTATCCCAGGTCCCAGAATACCCACACTCAGGAGAGCGTGTTGGGGGTGAGTTTGGGTTCCCTAAAGTTCCAAATTTAGCCACTGCTTCAGTGTGTGGAAGTCCATATGGGTGCTTTTGGGTGTGCTGTTGCTATGTCTGTTAACTTAAATGCGCTCCCTCAAGTTCAAGGGCACATACATGAGCGCTATAAATACCCTTTACTCAGGTGTCCCTTGTGGTTGCTTTTTTAGTGACAAGCGAGATCTGTTTCTCATTTGACATAGCCCAGCAGCTGTGGCTGCCCTGCAAGCCCTCTCGGCACCCAGGGGAGGACTTCCTCTCCAGAAGGGAATCACCATGGGAGGCAGCCTCCGGATCAGCCTCAGAATTCCTCGCCCTGTGCCCTGTGCCCTATGCCATGTGCCCTGTGCCCTGCTATGCCTTCACTGGGCTGCACCCAGGGCCCTGTACAAAGGGAAGGGGGAAAGGGGAGGGCTAGGGTGAGCTCCTCCCACCTTTAGGCAGCATTCCTTACAATATACCTTCCCAAGTAGACTTTTCCCAGATGAGGAAATTGAGAGTGAGTGGGCTTATGGAGAGCAGATGGAGGTGTGGTTAGAAAAAAGTTTTCTTCACTTTGGAGGGGGCCTGTAGGGAATATCAGTAGGGCTTAGGAAGTGCCCACTCACTTTACCCAGGCTCTAGGTCCCTGCAGCCCCACGTTACTTCCACTAGGGGCCCAGGGAGCAGAGTTTGGGAGGAGCCGCAGGGTTTCATGCAGATGGCAGCTGCAACAGGTGAGATGCTGGCACTAAGCATCCTGGTTTCCCTTAGTAACCTACTGTAGATTTGTTATCTGTACATTTTGCTAATCTTTTAGAAGCTATTTATGTCTCCAGCCTGCACCACATCGCTTGGAATGCTGGCTTCCTCCTCTGTGTTGGGAAGGCGGATGGCCTCGGCTGGCTCCAGAGCCTTTACAGTGCCCAAATGCCCTGTGTTTCCTACCCGGAACTCTGCTATGGGTTTGGGATGTGCCAGTTCAGACAGGCAGACAGGGACCTGGGGTTGGGGACAGCCTGCACCAGCTCTGATTGGTTTCTCTTTGTGCCTCAGATGGGTCTGTCCCCTTCCTGACCCTGTCATCCATCTGGCTTCTCCACTTCCATCCTGGTCCTCGAGGTTTGTGACAGTAACAACTCTGGGAGCCAAACCTTTCTCGCAGACGTGTCAGGAAGGAGTGTCACAAGCATACTGCTGGGGTGGGGGCAGTGTGTGGCTCCCAGGGAGCTGAGCATATACTGCCATTTTCTGTGTGTGCCGGGATATGGGAAAGGCGGAAGCATGGCTTTAAAGCTCGTGGGTCAGAGGCCTAGCGGAGAGCTGGGTTTTTGTGGTTTCGTTGGGGAATTTGGGGTTCCAGGAGACGAGACCAAATGGTCCTGAAACAAAAGAAAACAAGGCAGCTCTCCATGGGGGTGTCAGTGTCGAGCAATGACACTCGTGTCGGTGGTGGCAGGTCCTACCAAGGGGGCTCAGATGCGGACCAGCAGTCCTGCGCGGAGGAGGCAGGGGAGCAGTGACACAGAAACGAAACCAAGGACCACACACGTCTGTTTAAAAAACGAGAATTCATGAGCCTCTGCTGAATTTCCTTTCACTTGGAGGGGCTTGGTTTTGCCCTAATCGGGCATGCTAGCATCAAGGGGCAGCTTTCCGTGCCCTCAGCACTTCCTTCTTCCTCTTTTAGTTTCAGGCAGGCAGCTGCTTTGCCGGAGGAAGCGATGGTTCCCACAGCAAGGGGCGCTGCGCGGGTGGCAGGCTGGCCGTGGCTGGGTCATCGGAGCCCCCCGCCCGGGGTCTCTTGGCTCCTCCAGAAGAGACGCCCCAGACCCGCTGCCTGCCAGCACCTCCTGGGCGGGTTCTTGCCCTCTCTGCGCTCCACGAAGACAGGTCACTGTGTCTGTGTTTTTCTCTGCCACGTTTCCAGCACTTAGCCCAGAACCTGGTGCGTGGAAGGCATACCTCAAATATTTCTTGGAGTGAGTTGAGTCTCATTTGGCTGTCAAGTCATTTTTGCTAAAAAGTTAACCAAAGACTCAGGTTTTACCTATTAGACAATAGCTTCAGGCACAACCACTTTTTGGAGGAAAAAAAAAAGCTTTGTCAATCCAGTAGATGTCTCCAAGGTTCAAAGGAGTGATGGTATGGAGGGGTGCAGCAGGCTCCCAATTTATCCCCACCTGGACCCTGGGGCGTGTTGGTCACCAGTGTGCTCCATCCCCCAGAACTGTCTCTCAGGCTCACGCCTTTTTAGCTTGTTTGAGATCAGCTTTCTCTCAGATCTCCTTAGGAGGAGGCAGCTGGACAGTGAAAGTATGGGTTTTAGGTTCTCCAGTCCAGGTTTGATCCCAGCTCCTCCTCCTTGTAGCTGAGAGACTATGGGCCAGCCAGCCCACCTGCGTGAGCCCGCTCCCTGTAAACAGGAGACTGTGTACCCCACACAGTTGCTGTGAGGGGGAGAGATGAGGTGTGGTTGCCTCCTGTGGCCTGGTGCTCAGCCTGTGGTGACTGAGAGTGACGACTGAGAGTGACGGCCCAGACCAGCCCCAGGGGGAGAGTGGGGGTGGGGGTGGGGGACTCCACACCAGTTCAGTGCAGCTGGGGTTGAGTCAGTGCCTGCTGTGGGTTCCGACCTTCTGTGGGAGAAGGAAGGGGGGATCAGATTGCAGAAGGGTCCACCTAGAAAACTGGAAAAGCTCATTATGTGAAACCCATCTGAGAATGGTTCCAACTAGGAAGAGGGGGCCGGGGTGAGCTTTCTGGAAGATCTAACCTTTCAGGAAGAGATGAGAAGCAGTAGGATATCCTGGTTGCCTATCTCTGTGGGGTCCCACACTGCACTGCCAGGGCCCACTTCCCAGCGAGGAGCTCAACCTCTCAAAACCTCAGTTTCCTTACTTGTGTAGTGGTGATTATGTTGTCATCAGATCCAATCAGAGCTTCTCAGCTGTCAGGTAACGGATTTTCCCAGGCTTAAGATTGATGGGCGGGGCCTGTGACAGATAGCCCGGGACTCAGGTTGTACCTTCCAAATGGAGCCAACCTCAGTCACTTTACCCACGGCTCCCCCATCCCACCCACTGTGTGCTGAACACATAACATCATTTCTCCGTATCACCAAGTGAAAGCTTGGGGTCATTGGACTAAATGAGGTCACACCAGGCAGAGAGCCGGGGGAACCCATACCCTGGGTGGTGTGGAGCAGCGTTGGGTGTGCAGGCATGGGGGTGTCCCAAATGTATCTTTTTATGAATCTCAGACCCCTGCTATCAGTGTCAACATGTGGAGTGAGGTTGATAACTAAATTAAGGAGTTTTTCACCCAGTAACTGACAACTTAGTAATTAGGAGATATTAATCTGGTGCTGTGTCGCTTGTTGATTTGAACAGAAGGAACGAAAAGTGAGGGAAGGGGCCCAATGTCGTTTGTCACTGTTTCCTTTTGAGTGACTGGTGGGAGCAGCGAACCAGCCAATCCCTGACTTGCCAGCCCTTCCTGGCCTCAGGTGAGAACTTGGGGTTTAATAATAACTCACTGGTCATCAAGTAACATTTTTAGAGAACAAAGCATGTTGCGCTTGGGGCTTCTCACCTGCTGCAAAACTAAAGGAAGCAAACGGTCGCCTCCCTGCATAGGTTTTGCGAGACTCAGGGATTCGTTCCAGGCATCTGGGAAAAAGCAACACCGGAGTTACGGGGCAGGCTGTCCCCTCCAGTCCGGTTTCTTCATGTTAATTACTCCCGCCAAGCAGCTTGACAGTGTCTCCTTTCATCACAGATACCCTGTCGTCGAATATTTCATGTGAAAAGTGCATTGCGTTTCTGGACAGAAGAGTTGGTGGAGTGGCAGCTCCAGATGGGACAGTAGGGGCCGCTTCTAAAATGTCTCCGCAAAAACATGTATTACCCCCCCTCCGCCCACCTGGGAATGTAAGGGTGTTTTGTCAGTTTGTTCATTAACCCCGACTCCTGCTTAAAAAGAGACATGCCTGGGTGGCACGTGCTGGTGAGCTGGTGAGGGTACGGGAGGAGCTCAGTGCTGTGTGTGTGCAGGTGCGGCCTCCTTCCAGGAAGGAGGAACAGGGACTCTTCTGTGGTGACGGGAGCTGTCTCTTCCCAGGCTCAGGTGACAGGCGTTCCTTGCTGCCCCTCACCCCTGCTCTGTCTGCCAGCCTTGACTCACATTAGCTTGCTTTTTGGGGGCCACCCAGCAGGACAGCTTTGGCCTGCAGATGGCAGGTGTCTTTGCTGTCCCAAGCAGCTGCCCCAGCCCTTTCTTTCCTCCTAGAATCTTCTTATTCAGGTGAAAACTGCCATTTCCAATCTGTTTGTCCCTCTTCCATTTGACTATGCCCTGAATACACACGAAATTTTTTCTGTCAACCTGCTACTCATTTTGCTTGTCACTGTGGGCTGTCCCCATTGGCACCACCTCTGCATGAGCGCCCATATCCTCCTGCCTGGGTGGGCTGTCGGGACTAGACGGAAACATTCATGCAGTCAGTGAACAAACACATTCCCCAAGCACCCCGTCAGGGCTGAGACCTGAGCCAGGGGCAGGGCTTACAGGACCAGTCAGGCACAGGCCCTGCCCCCAGGAGCTCACAGTTCACAAGGGGCCAGCGGTGACCGTGAGCGATGGGAGGAAGGCAGGTGCATGCCTGTCACTGGGGACACAGAGGAGGCCTGGTTCTGCCCCTCCAAGGAGCTGAACTGGTCTTAAGAGCTGAGGTGACCATGGGGTTCTCCAGGTCGATTTTTGGTGGAGAAAGTTGCTTAGACTGAATTCTTACATATACCAGGTACTTAAGAAGAGTTTGATTTCTGCACTGGGTGTGCGTCAGATGTGTGACTCGAACCAGCATGTATCTCCAGAACACTTAGAAATCAGAATTCTCGGGTTCCACCCCAGACCTGAATTGGATACTTGGAGACATCTCTCTTACAGTGAGCCATGCAGGTGGTTCTGATGCAGGCGGAAATGTCAGAGCCACAGAGAGGGTTTAATGAGTGTTTGTGGACTTGTGTGCCTCCCCTTAGCAAGCCACCTCCCCTCCCCCTTCTTGCAACACACACACACACACACACACACACACACACACACACACACAGGCACCCTTACTGGACACAGTGCCCCTGGAGTGCATGATTCATTCATTTTTAACGCCTGCCCCAGCAAACACGCCTCCTTTCTCGTTCTTTACACTTGGCTGTGACTCCATATTTGTTGCAGTGAATTGATGCATTCAGCCACTGGTGCTGCCTTCCTCCCTCTCCTGGTGGAGATGGGGCCAAGGCACGCTCAGGAAAAGGCAGAGGCAGAACTTTCCAAGCCTCCCTTAGCTCCACTGGGACACCATCTGGCCCAGGGCTGTGCACACAGTAGGTTCCATGGGCGTTCTTTGATGAGCCATTTTCTCTCCCATACATGAAGCGGCCAGACTGAGCGGGGCCGGGGCCCGGGCTCGGGCCCTGCCCCATTCACTGTGGCTAAGGTTAGCACTCTGGGTGGTGACAGGCCTTCCCCGGAGGAGGATGCCAGTGTGGTTAGTGCTAAATTAGTTCCAAAACAACAAATGGGTGATGAGGTCCTTTTGTACTAACACTACCCAGGCAGGTCCCCAGGAAAGGTGGGGGGAAGGGCTGTTGCTCAGACACCCTTCATGGCAGTAATTACTTCTCCGACTGACCTAAGCTTTCTGTGTCAGTGTGCTCCTCCTTCGTGCCTCCGTTCTCCTGCACACGAGCGCGCACACACACACCACACTTAAAGGTTCTTTCTTCCTTCCATCCTCCTCCCTTCCTCTCTCTCTCTATCTCTCTGCCCTCTCTCCTTCTTTTTCTCCCTCCCACCCCCTGCCTGCCCTCGGCCACCAAAACTGTTCCGGTGTACAAAAGCCATCCTTTTTCAAATGGCATAATGATTGGGATTACAAATGAGTTGGCTCAAAGTGTGCTTCCTTTAAGAGCCACTGCTGAGAAAGAGCATTTAATCCTGATTGTCCAGTTCAATTAAAATTCCATTTATCCCGGCTTCATTTTCAAAGGACAGTCTTCCCCAGCAAGCTGGTTTGGGGCTTACATTTACTACCTTAGGGGGTACCCAGTGGGGTCCTTGCCCTGAAGGGATGGGGTGGTGGGAGGTGGCTCCTGGTCTTCATCCAGCTGCAGAAAGCCAGAAGGCCTTTTGGGGCTGAGGTACCCTGTGCCTTCCTCCTCAGTGACTCCAGCCCGCTGGAGGTTGAAGTCTTTCCTTCAGTTTCAACTGGACAAATTGTCTGTTGGTTGTAGTCTAAGCAAGCATTTGGTTCTATTCACATGTAAATCTCTACTCAGCACCCAGACTTAGCACAAGGTTTGCCCTGCCCCCAACCCACCCTGTAAGAAAGCAGGTGTGTGTTGGATTTAGGAGAATGTTTCAGAAAAATTATTATGGAAAGAACCTTGGCCATGATGTTACATCACCTCCACACTGACTTTCTTATCAGCCCACTTTGAAGGAAATTTGGGTCTGTCTGGACATTACCGAAGGTCTTTAAAATCAGGTTTAGGGGGTCATTTTAATGCATTGCTCGTTTAAGCACAGTAGAACTGGTTTCTTGGAAAGGCTGCCAGCTGTATTTGGATAAAATATTGGCCAGGGTGTGTATTGTTCTCCAGCAAGTTCTGGTCTTTAGGAATCCTTCCGCCTGTGTGATCTCAGGTGTCCCTCCAGGGTGTGCGGTGGCCCTCTGTTGGAAGGAAGGGAAAGAGGGAGCCCAGAATGAATGGGCTGATGACCCACTCAGCTCTGCCTTGACCGCAGGGGAGACCCAGCTGCTGCCGGCCACCCTGGGGGGCCCTGCCATCCTGCTGCCTGCCCCACCAGGCCAGTGTGGGAGCCAGGCCAGCGTGGGGCAGCCGCGCCTAGGCAGCCTGGTGCTAATGAAGAAAGCGATTCCTCAGAATTCCTGGTGGACCAAACTCTTCAATGTACAGGTTTATTCCTATTGCTTTAAAAAAAATTGAGATATAACTCACATTCAGTGGATTTTATATATTTAGAGTTGCACAACCATCAGCACTATTTTATTCCAGAAGGTTTTCATCACCCCCTAAAGAAGCCCTGTACCTGGTTAGCAATCACTGTATTCTCCCTTCCCCCCCAACTCCTAGCAGCCACTAATCTGTTTCCCGTCTCTCTGGATTTGCCTGTTCTGGACATTTCATTGAAATGGAATCATGCAATAAGTGACCTTTTGTGCCTGGCTTCTTTCACTTAGCATAATGTTTTTGAGGTTCACCAGTGTTGTAGGATGTATCATATTTCATTTCTTTTTATGGTTGAATAATCCTTGTCTTTCCCTTTTCTGCTCTTTTGTCAGCCTTTATTACAGGGACAGTTTACCCCCAGGCTCTGGGAACCACGTTCCGGGTTGTGAGGCAGAGCGTGAGGGCCTGCTGGGTGCACACATCTGGTGCTGTTTTCACCGGGCCTTCGGTGGGGTGGGGGTGGTCTCCCCGCCACCCTCCCAGTGTCCTGGTTTTCTCTGTGCCTCTGTCCATAGTCTCTCCTCCCTCCCTCTCCATCCTTATGTCTGCATTTACCGAATTCGTGAGTATCAGGCAAAGGGAGTGAGGAGCACGAGGATCCATCAGATAGGGTTCTTCCCCTGTGGGAGTTTAGAGTCCAGTGGGAGGGGAAGATAGACACTGATGGCCAAAATGCAAGTAGAACGTGGCACGTGCCAGGAGAAGGTGACAATGGGGAAGTGTGAGGAGTGTCGTGAAGGCGCCCAGCTGCCGGGCCGCTTGCCCAGAGCCTCTCAGAAGATGGGCCGGGCCTCACCGGGGCTGCCCGATTCGGAAACTCGGTTTTCCCGAGACACTCACGGGCCCCTCAGGCTGCAGGTCTGATCTGTGTCGATTCATAAAGATCCAGATATAAATCAGGTTGCCAAAGGATTAGCTCACCCTGTGGTGTCAGCGGAAAAATGAACACAAGACATAAACCAAAAGCTCACAAAAGAAGAAAAGCAAATAGCCAGTGAACACATGATGTGCAAAGGCATGCAACTAAAAACTTTTTTTTTTCACATGTCAGATTGGACAAGATGGAAAAAAAACTGTTACCCAGGAGTTAGGGAAGTGAATGCTCTGTGTACCGTTGTTGGAGTAAAATTGGACACCAACCATTTGGAGGTTCTTTGAAGGATCGTAAGACTCAGTTTCAGTGTGTTGGAGTGGGGGTGTCCCCAACCCACGCAACAGGCAGACACCAGCAGAGTTCTCCAGGAATTCAACCAAAATTCTGACACTACCTACCCAGAGATAGCATCAGCTTCTACAGGTTAAGGGGTCAGTCAAGACTCTCCCTACTGCCCTCCCCACCTCTTCCACTTCAGACACCAGCCTCAAGCCCAGGCTGTTTACCTGTGCCTCTGACCAACCTGGTTCAGATAGGAGGTTCCAAGGACCCCCGCCAACTCTGGGTGCCAACTGCAAGTCCAGGTTGTGACCTGTACTTCTGACCAACTGGTTATAAATCGGCTTCCTGTGAGAAAAACTCCTCCTCAAGGGGTTCAGTTAATTTGCTACAGCAGCTCACTGGACTCAGAGAAACATGTTACCAGATCACAGGTTTACTGTAAAAGGACATAGCTCAGAGGCAGCCAGATGCAGAGCTGTATAGGACGGGGTATGTGGGAGGGGGCGTGAAGCTTTCAGGCTGCCTCTGTGCATGCCGGTCTCCCAGCAGCTCCACGAGCCCCCCTCCCTGGCCGTCTCCAACCCGTGTCCTCTGGGTTTCTGTGGGGGCCTCTCTGCGTAGGCCACTGTTGCACAGTTGAGTGAATCATTGGCCATTGGTAGTTGATTCAACCTCCGCCCTCTTCCTTCTCCCTCCCCGGAAGTGGTCGGGGGCAGCTGGGGCTTCCAGTTCCCACCCTCTGGTCACATGGTTGGGTGTCCTAGAACGGGGTCCCGTCCTCAGGTAGGGTCCAGAAGCCACCTCACTAACATAATAAGACATGTTTTCGTGCTCTTGTCACTTAGGAGATTCCAGGGGTTTTAGGAGCTCTGTGCTGGAAAGCAGGATCCGAACCAAATATGTATTTCTTATAAATCACAATATCTCAGAGGTTAATTTGGCAAAAACCCTTACATTTTGATGATCCATTTCTTTAAATTTATGCCAAAACATTCAGAGTATACAAATGTTTACATAAAGCGGTAGTCCTCACAGCAATATTTATAATAGCGGTAAATTATAAACATATTAATGTATAGTAGAAAGGGGTTCAGTAACTGATAGCATGGTGTGTATTACAATAATCACAGCCATTAAAAACTGCCTTCAACAACTATTTAAAGATACGTGAAAAGGTTAATGATGTGTTAAGTGTAAAAAAAAGCAGGAATAAAAACTATATATAGCATGATTACAACTTTAAAGAACATGCATATGTACATATAATGTGCAAGGAAAAAATTGGAACAAAACTGTCTGAATGTTAAAGTGGTTAGCCCTAGGTGGTGATATTGAATATTTGTAGTAATTTCCTTCTTTATACTTTATTCTTTTTTCCTCCAATTTTATTTTATTTATTTACTTTTGTTTTCTCAATCCTTACCCAAGGACATTTTTTTTTTCATTGCCTTTTAGAGAGAGAGGGAGAGAGAGAAACATCAATGCAAGAGAGATGCATCGGTTGGTTGCCTCCCGTACCTGCCTTTACTGGGGACCACACTACAACCTAGGTATGTGCTGTGACCGGGGATCTAACCTGCAGCCCTTTGACCATACAAAGACACTCCATCCAACTGAGCCACACCAGCTAGGGCCCTCCAGTTTAATAAAAAAGTTATTTTAGCTCTGGCCAGCGTGGCTCAGTTGGTTGGAGCATTGTCAGTAAACTGAAGGGTTGTGGGTTCGATTCCCAGTCAAGAGCACATGCCTAGGTTGTGGGTTTGGTCCTTGGTCTGGGTGCAAACGAGAGGCAACCAGTCTGTGTTTCTCTCTTGCGTCAGTGTTTCCCTCCCTCTCTCTCTCCCCCTCTCTTTCCCTCTCTCTAAAATCAACAAGCATGTCCTTGGGTAAGAGTAAAATAAGTTATTTTTATTAAAGTTATATGTGCAGATGGCTTAAAGAGTCAACAACTTTATAAGATCCTGTTATGAAGAAACAAAAGATCCCTCTCCATTTCCCCTACAGTAAAGCCATTTCTCACTCCCCTGAGGCCACCACGTTCAATTCTTAGCTGTTTATTTAGGTAAAAAAAAAATACCCTCTGTTGACTTTAAACCATGCATGATGGGGTTTCACACCTACTCTCCACTTCCTGTCCACTTTTTCCCAGGAGCTACATTGTAATTTGATCAGCGGTTATATATATATTTTAATCCTCTACTGCCATTTGATTATTTAAAAAGTTTATCCTTTGTATGTGACCCAACATTCAGGTATTCCGTTGTAACAGGGTGCAGCCAAGAGGGGGGGCCCAAATAGGGATTTGAAATGGGGTCCAGAACTCAAGGTGTCCAGGAAATATTAGGATGTCCTCACCACCGCCCCCCCACAGGTGTGGGTTGGGGGAAGGGACAAATGGAGCAGGGCCATTGAGAGCTGTTTTGCATAGCAACAGCCTTGCAGCTAACCTCTGGTGTGGTCATTTAATATATCTATAACCTTTAACTGGTTACATAGATATGTTAAATAGCTGTGGCCATGCTCTGAGCCAGCGGAATGGAAGTAACTTCCCCACCAAGATGTAACTGGGGGGCAGGTCCCCCGAGTTACAGGGCCAGCGTGGGAGCTTGGAGAAGATTGGCTCCAGGACATAGGGCCACGCCTGCCCAAACTCACAATGGCAGCCCAGTAAAGCTGGAAGGATATGAGAGTGTTGGCAAGTGTAGCCAATTGTGGGAGGAGTCGGAAATGGGGCTGCAGAAGAGGATGGGCATGGGGATTTAAACCCAGGTGCGGCAGCCATTGGAGGGAGAACCACGTGGTTTTGGCTGAGTGGAGACTCCCGCAGCCATTGTACAGGGAGGACCACATGGCTTTGCCACTGTGGAGACCCCAGCTTTAGAAGGGGGAACCACCACCCGGCTTTAGCAGAGATCCCAGTGACAGCTGAGGGTGCCGGGAACCAAGGGAGGTCCCCCAGCCGAGACGGATTACTGGGAAGAAACAGGGGCTGCCTGAGCCACGGACTTCTATTTCTTTTCCTGAGATACGGTACCCCAGACTGGGCAAAGAGGGAAGGAAGGACTGTGTGTATTTTTGGGTGTTTTAAGGGACTTTGGGATTTTGATGAAGACATTAGGTCACTACTTTAAGTTTGTATAGCATTAAATAAACATTTCATTTCCTTTTCACAAATATCTGGCATTGAGAGATGTCTTTTCTCTGGTGGCAGACATAACGAACCTGGCGGGTTCCTTTTGGTAATGGTATATCGCCCGTGCCCCCCGCCCCCTTGTTGTTCGGTAGCAGACGTCCATCCTTCCTGAGTCGGATCTGCTCCATGGGGGCTGGTCGCCTCTTGGGTGCCGGCTGCCACCCTGAGGTTCCCTTCCCTTATTGGAACTCCCTTCGGCTCTCTCCCTCTCATGTGAGAGCCCTGTTTTGGACGTTTTTATGTCTTCTTGTCTTCATTTTGGTGGAGCATACATTTTATTAATTTCCTGAGAAGAGGTGCACAGGAGGCCAAACTTTTTGGCAGCTACTATGTTTGAAAATGTTTTCCTTTCCTTGATACCCCATTAACAGTTTGCAAATAGATCAGAAATCATTTTGTTTTCCTTCAGAACTTGGAAGAGAAGTCTCCGTTGTCTTCTAGCTCCCATTTCTGCTTTTTCGAGGTTCAGCGTCGCTCTGGCCCTGCCTCGCTGGAAACTGTGGGGGTCGCCATGTCACCTTGGAGATTTCACAGTCATGGACTTTGGGGTAGCTTACTGGGCCCTGTCAATCTAGAAACTCCTGCCCTTCAGTTCTGAGACGTTTTCTTGGTTTAGTTCTTTGATTTCTTCACATCTAGTTAATCTCTTCTATTACACTAGAACTCATAGTATTTAGGTGTTGCTGTTCTTGGAATGGTCCTCTAATTTCCTTGTACATGGTGGGGCAAAAGTAAGTTTACAGTTGTTCATATGGAAAATAATAGAATAATTAATAAATAATAATACAAGATTAAACTCTGTTTCATGTACTCACTACTGTAAACCCACTTTTGCCCCACATTGTATTTGCTCTCTCTGTGTCTTTTGCCCTGTTTTGGGGGGAAGTCCTCACTTTTATCATTAACTCCTTCTATTATTTTTTTTTGGATGGTTCTATTTTTAATATTCAAAAGGCTTTTTCTGTTCTCAGGATGTTTCTTTCCTTCTTCCTTTAGCATGTTCTCAGTTTGGTTTGGCTTGCTTCTTGATTGAATGTCTTCTCTAATTTCTCCGAAGATATTAATGATAGTTTTTTGAAGCTCGTGTTTTGCTGTGGAGTCTCTCCTTTGCCCCGTGTCTTTTGCGGTGGTTCCTTAAGTGTTTACTCATACTTACGGGAGTGTCATGGAGCGTGTGGGAGGCTTGGTGTAGGAGTGGGGCTGGCTGACTCTGGCTGAGGTGGCCTGGACCTTGGTCGGCATCATTGATATTTTGGGCTGGACAGTTCTTTGTTGTGGGAGTGGTCCTCTGCACTGCAGGATGTTCAGTAGCAACCTTGGCCTCTACCCATGTGATGCCTGTAGCAGCCCTACCCTAGTCATGGCATTCAAAAATATCTCCAGACATTGCCAAATGTCCCTGTGGTCAGCATCACCTCTCACTCCCTCGACGGACAACCACGGCTGTGGGACGCTGTGTCTGGGCCTTGCACTGAGGAAGCTGCAATGCTTGACTTTGGTCTTTCCTCTCGGGCTGGTTATGTTCCCCAGAAAAGAATCTTCCACTCTCCTGCCTGGGAGGTTCCTGCTGGGTGGTCTGCCGGTGCTCTGGGAGGTGACTAGGGGAAGCAGGGTGGGCGTCTCAGTCTCAGTGTGCTCCCTGGCCTTGTGTGTTTGGTGTGTTAACTGGGCCTGATGCCCTCCCGTCAATGTCCTCTGCCTGCTATCAGGGCTGGGGAGAATGTTCACCATGTCAGAGAGAGGGATCTGGGGTTAGGCTGCATCCTACCTCAGCCCACCTCCTGTGTGTGGCTCCACCTTCAGCTCAGTTGCAGATCACACTGCTTCAGTCCCTACACCTTTGGGGGGCTCTGTTGTGGAGAAAGAGGTGCTTCTTTCCTCCCCCAGCCCCTGTCTCTGCCGACCCCGGATTTGGTTCCCTGGGTCTGCTGAGTCACTTCCAACTCTGTCTTTTGTCTTCAGGCTTCTAAAATCCTGTTACTGTTGTCTCCTTTCCTGTTTGCTTGGTTCTTGTGATTTTATGCCTTTTTAAAAATTACTGTACCTGTTAGAGAATTTTGGAGATATCAGAGATAAGTGCCTATGTTCAGTCAGCTGAGATTTAACTGAAGTCTTTCCCATTTTTTAAATAATCAGAAGCCATAGATACAAAAAAACAAGGTCACAGTGACGGACATCCTTTCCGATGCCTGCTATCCTATGTGTTCCTTTCCTTAGCATCAGGGTCCCTAAAAAAATGCTTTCATAAGATGCTTGTTTGGGATTGAGAATTTGTAGCAAAAGGGATTAGAAATCTTAGGGAGACTTATTCTTCTTCTGGGTCCTGAAGCCACTTGATGAACTTTCCATTTCATGAGAGCACACTTTCCAGAGACCAGGATGTGTGTGCCCACCAACCCGGCATCCTGCCGTGGGCAGGGCCGGAGAGGTGCTAATATTCTCATTCTGCAATCTTGCCTTTGCTAGAGAGTCTGTGTAGAGGCCGATAGACCCTGGCTTTTCAGTTACTCTTTCTCAGACAGGCCGAAACATACCCGTTGGGTTGCAGCTTTCTTCAGTTACACTCCAGTCACCTTGATGGGTCTGGGGGTGTTGGGTTGTCTCCGTCAGCTCAGTGTGGCCCACACTACCGATGACTAGTAACTATTACAGTTCAACTTTTGTTAATTTAATTCTCAAAATGTGGCCTCATGTCAAATTATTAGGTGATCTTACGGTAGTTCTCCTAGACTTGTTAACTGTATCTACAGGTGTCAGTGACAATGGGAGGCTGGAAGGAGCACGTTCAGCCCTCGTGGCGGTCGGGGGAGGGTCTGGACAGTGTTCCTAGGTAAAGAGATGGCGTGTGTTTGGGTGCGGGAGGGGGAGGGGCCCCAGGTAGGACACGGTGTTTCATGCAGCCTTTTCTAGTCCTGCAAAGCTGGACCAGAATTCCTGTGGCATTTAATGTAAGTGTCTCTTGTCATTAATTTTGTGCCTACATTTGAGGCCTTCTCTGGACCTGTTTATGCCACTTAATCCAAACCTCAACCTTGTGAGGTAGGAGATATTGTCCTACCCTTTCTCCTCTATTTTTTTAAATGGATGAGAAAACAGACTCAGAGATATGCTGAGATATATGTACAGCCTGCACAGCCCGTGAGAGGTAATGCTGGACCTCTGACCAGGCCTCTGGCTCCAGATCTGAACCCGTCATTCCAGTGACTGCCTCCCGCTGCCAGGCTTTTACCAGCTAAGCTGGCTGCTCTCTGAAGGAGCTGTGTGCTGTTTGGCTTCCTAGGCAGCACGTAACACAGACTCAGTAGAGGGGTTGACCCAACAGCCGGACTCACCACAGTGGGTGACACAGGGCAGGGCCAAGAGCTGGAGCCTCGTGGGTTCCTGTGCGATATGGTCAGACCGCAGGGGCCACACCTCAGAGCTTGAAAAGGACTCCTGCTCTGCTCCTGACCCGCCCACCTGCCCCAGGGATAGTTTTGCCATCATTTCACCCAGTTGCCCTGGGCTGGGCTGCAGCCCACACTGTCCCAGAGATCAGGATGACAGTGCCTGTCCCAGCACTGCCTCCAGGGAGTTTATGAGGATACAGAAACTCTTGGAACCACTGGAATGACCTTTATTAGGTGCTTTTGCTATAAAATTTTGTTGTTAGTGCTAGTTTTCTCGTCTGCCTGTAGTGTTGCTTCTCTTTGATCGTGTGGTCCCGGCTCTTGGTTCACTTTGTAAATGCCCTGCCTCCCTGACCAGGTTCTTCACGGTGGGAAGTCCGCATCCTTGGTTGGCTGAGCTTGGAACACAGAGGACACTGGTGTGGACGTGGTCTCACTAGCACTGTCCTGGTGGCCACTGAAAACTGCTTGTGGCTGTCTGCAGTGCGAGCGTGCGTGGGCACTATGACCACATTCAGTCCCTCTGCATCTTGACTGTTAAACTTCCTAGGTCTCAATAACTGTTGTTTGGTTTAAAACAAAACAAAACAAAACATATTTGAGCTGTATTGGTTTAGTTATGTTCAGGTATTTGGCTCAAATACCAGACTTCAGTCCTTGTCTACCATAGAAATAAACATAAGCACTTATTAAGCCAGCAAAACTTAGTGTGTTTTTCACGAAGCTGATTTCACCCTCAGTCTTCACTTCCTGCCCATTTATTCCTCTGCCCCAAACCTGCTGAAACTCAGTGCAGAAGGATGGCTACTGGGTGCGGCTGGCAGCTGGCAGCCACCACACACGCTAAGTGCCGTTCATGCCTTAGCTCGTTTAACCTTCCCAACAGCGGAAGAGGAACATCCATTAGTTATTCATTTCATAGCTAAAGGAAACAGAAAATACTAGGCAGCAGAGCTAATAAGCCTGTGATTCAAAGACTGAAAGGTCTGTGTCCAAAACCTGCGGTCTACTGCCTGGTGAAAACAGAGGGGCCAGGCGGGTCCTGCACTAGCTGTTAGGAGAACTGTAGTCCCGCCTCACTTCCACCGCCCTCTCCTGTGACTTGGGACAAGTGATGAGCTTCTTCTTGGGGCCTCGGTGTCTTCACCAGGAACGTGGGAGCTGCCCCATCTCACAGGCTGATGGTGAAGGTTCAGTGGGATCGTTGGGGGTCATGTGAGAGCAGGAGCTGGGTGTTCTTCTCGGAGCTTTGAGGTCAATAAGGCTATAGGCTGTGATGTGGTTAGTTGCTCTAGGCCTGGAGGAGCTCTGTGGGGAGCCTCCTGGAGTCCAAGAGGGCCAGCTGGCGGGGAGAAGATGAAGGAAGAAATGCAGAACAGGCAGAAGGGGGTATAAAACAGGCACGAAGGAGGATGAGCTGAGCTCGAGTGCTCGGCTACGGGGAAGCGTGCCGGGAGGATTCATGCAGGTCTCGGGGAGCTGGTGTGCTGGGTTCCAGGGACGGCCTGCAGGCATTTCTGTTGCGTGCCGTACCTCTCTGAATTTCAAAGAAACCTGTTATTCTGAGTGTGTATGTGTGCATGTGTGTGAATACTTTCAAGGTTCCAGCTTTGCACACTCGTAGTCCTGTATGTTTCTTAAAATAAGGTGAAATTCACACAGCATCAAATAACCATTTTGAAGGGTACGATTCAGTGGCGTTGAGTACATTCACAGTGTGGCACAACCCCCGTCTCAGCTGAGTTCCAAAACATTTTCATCACCCCATTAAAAACTGTATTTTTTGAAGGGCCTGTTCTGTGAAAGCGCATTTGTGAACTACATTAAGTCATCCTCATTTTGCCTGCCTGCCAAGGAGCCTTCCTCATCCTCAAATGGAAGATTTTACTTTGTGTTTGGCCAAGGAGTGTGGTTTAAGTGCTTAGATCCCAAATGGGTTAGTAAGCATGGTTTAACCCTGCCATGCAGCTTGCTGCCTCGTCTGGGCACGGGGACAACCAGCATTTCAGGCTCACTCAGGGTGGAGTTCCTTTCTTCTCTCACTTCATGGCTGCTTGCCTTCTTGGTATCTTAAAAGGCTAGTGAGAGACTTCAGTCTTCATAAGCCTCTTCCCCAGCCTCAGAGGCAGAGAGGGCAAGTAGTCAAGGAGACCATAGTCAAGGAGAATGATGTTGCCTGTGGATTTGGCCCATCCATTACTCACAGTTCTGTGTTGGCTGTTCCCCTTCCCTGGCCCCACCGTTGCCCCCACTATGGGAAGCCCAGGTGAGCTGCATTCACAATGACCAAAGGTCCTCAGTAGTCCAAGTGTTGGAAAGGGTGAGAGGGCTGCTCCCGTGGAAGTGTGAAGCCTGGTTATTACACATGCCTCCCTCGAAATAGCTGGTCCTGGGTGGTCTCTACTCCAGTGTGATACAGAGACTACAGCAATGGCTGGTACAGAGGGGGTCCCTGAACAGTCTTCATGCGCTGCAGAGATGGGGCCCTGTGAATAGCAACTATATGCTGAGTGAGAGGTGGAGGGAGGGAGGGAGAGAGAGAATGAAGAGGAATAGCAGGAGAAGAGGGGTGTGTGAGGAGCCACCTTGGGTAATCAGAACTGAGTGGACTTACTAAGTCACGTGCTCATCTGAGAACCAGTGACTGTGGCCAGGGGGTGGGGAACGAAACTCTGTGATGAGATTAATCCAACCAGGAATTCTTGTAGCTTGCCTAAATACGGGGTCAGGGTCCTCAGGGGCATATGTCTGGATGAAGAAGTGGGTCCTCAACAGTCAGTTTTGGGAAGAAGGAAGTAGGAGAAGGATGCTCAGTACACAGTCAGTGACACCCCTCATATCTAGGTAAAATGGGTATCAAGACAGTGAATGAGAGGCCGTGGTGAAAAGTAGTGGCAGGAACTAAAATGCTGAAAATGAGAGTGGAAGAGTTGGTGTTTGTGCAGCCTGTCACTCCCAGAACCCATTAGCAGAGACAAGGATTGAATCCTTATGGGCACTTTATTCAGATGCCGGTGATCTGAGAAGGTGGCGGGTGATGTACCCTAAAAACTCTCTCAACATCTCAAGACAACCTTTTTATAAGGAGAAGAAAAGGGTCAGTAAGGGGTTTGGAAGAAGGTTAGAGTTGCAGACAAGAGTTGCAGTCTGCAGAGATTTTCCCTAGGATTTCCTTATCTACTGATCACCGATTCTGTATCTGCTGTCCTTCCCGGGAACACAACGGCTCAGAGGCCTTCTCAGTCGCTTGCAGAACCCTGGGGAGCAAAGGTGGAATTGCTAGTCACATAGGTCATGAGTTTCAGTTGCATGAACCACTTGCCTATCAACTCTACCTACAGCTAACATCTTTAACTCTGGAGTTCCCTCATCAAAAGTATCACCCAGTCTGAGGCTCTTCTCTTTGGAGCTCTCATTACGCAGGCGGGAGGGTCAGACCCATCGGAGCACCACAGAATAGCCCTGATCATAGGCCGCAGTTTTATTTTTGGCTGAATGTGGTGACGGCAACCTGAGAAATCAGACTGTTACTGGAGAAGTCGGATTCTTGATTCTTGAGGTGCGGTGCGGGCCAGCCCCATGCCAGCCGGCCGTGACCTGGCTGCAGTTGACCTTTCTGATTTCACCTTTCCACATGCTCCCCACATCCACTCAGCAAGATAGTATGCTGTTACTGTAAGCCAGACTTTGAAGAACAGTCCCCTGCTTTCAGGGAGTCCTGTGGAGATGACAGATAAGAAAAGAAGCAAACTTATTACAGCGGAAGAAAGGGAATGACAGGAAAAGCCCCAGGTGCTACAGAAGTACCTAGCACTGCTTAATCAGAATGGATTTGTTGGATGAAGAGATTTCTAGACCAGAGCCTGAAAGGTGGGCAGGAGTTACGCAGGTGTGGAAGTGTGGAGAGGCAAAGGACAGTGAGACGGGCTGGGCAGCTGACTGATTTGCTGGGTTTGGGGTGGACATCGAGGACCTTGAGCCTGACATCCTTTACTGAGATGGTGAGCACAGGAGGAGCTGCAGATCTGAGGGGGAGCAAATGAGGCTAGTTTGGAAGTGTTGAGTCTGAGATGCATCTAGTTTAGACCAAAGGAGGCGTCTGGAGTGGGGCCTGGAACGCAAGAGGCAGAGAGCTCCTCCAGGTACACTGCTCTGACAGTTTTCTCAACGTCTCAAGCTTAACGTGACCAAAATTGGCCTCTTGAATTTTCTCCCTAATGGGCTTCCCTACCCTCAGTCTTCCTCATCTTTCTGTGAGGACTGGATCCTGCGGCTGCACAGGATGAAACCTGGATTATTCCAGAGACCCCCCCCTGCCCTCTAGCCACATGGCCAGTCCACTGTGCAAGCCCGAGTTTCCTTCCAGAATGTGTCCAGAATCCACCGTTTCTCTAGCTGTCAACTGCTGCCACTCAATCCCAGCCACCCTCTTCTGTCACCTGAGTTACTGCAATACTCTCTCCTGTACGCCTGCCCACCTCTGATTCATTCTCCACAAAGCAGCCCGAATGGCCTTAAAAAAAAATAACATGACTCCCTTTTCTCAACGTTTTACTGACTTTCCAGTGCAGTGGGCTCTGATGATACAGGGTGGATAGTTCTCCGACCCCACCTTGTCACCTGGCCTTTTCCCAGTACCTGCCAGGGCTTTCTGCCTCAGGGCTACTGCCCACACTGTCCTGTATCTGGCTCCCTAAACCTTCCCTCAGATCTCAGGTGAGATGTCACTCCCTCCAACGGGTCATCCTGGAGAGTCTTTCTCCAAGTACCTGGCTCTTCTCCTTCATCGCATGTGTCCCAGTTTGTATTTGTGGTCACTGTTGTCTCAGCTTGTTGAATGCCTGACTCGGTGCCTCAACCAAATCAGACTCATCCCCCTTTTATAACAAGTGTTTCTCCTTTACCTGTCCTCAGGTGAATTCTACAGGAAATAAAACTTCTCTATATACATAATTTTAAATCAATGTAAGATCCTACCAGTAATATGGAGAGATAAAAGGAAAGTGATTCACCATAAAAATATAAATTCTTAAATTCTTAGAGCTGAGTTCTCCGGAAATCATAATGAAATAGTCAAGTACTCACACCTAGAGGTGGAGTTACCAGGAATGGTACAGCTCACAAGTGGTGACTGCCGTGGTTGTGGTTTATTGGTGATGCAGATACAAAGAGCGATATTGCCAGTGGTGTACATATTCTACAGTCATAAGCAACTCCTGTAATGTTTTGAACAAAATAAAGTACTGTCTATCCTTCTCTTTCAGATTGCACTGAAATTACCTTCCTAGAAAATTCATTAAATCTGTGCAAAAAAATACTTTGTGTTTTTAGATACACCAGCGTTAGGTCCTGGATTTGGGTAATTATAAAAGGGGTTTTCACATTCATCACTGCCAGGCAGTACACCCACCAGCCATGCCCTCAGGTGGCTCCCTGACGCCAGCGGGGGGTACCCTATATACCATTTTACAACTGAACTGAAGATTATGGGGGGAAAAAAGGCCATGTATTTGAAAAGTTTTTGAAAAACAGCTCCCCCCTAGGAATTTGTAGCAGTTAAAAATTCTTTTTCCTCCCCCAAATTTTCTCCCCCCATTTATATTGACAATCAGAAACACCTTCCACATTTTCTACACAGTCCCTGGAGACTTTTGGTCAAGATGGAGGCATAGGTAAACACAGCTCACCTCACACAATCACATCAGAATTACAACTAAAGTAAAGAACAGCCATCACTGAGAACCATCAGAAATCAAGCCGAGTGGAAGTGCGGTAACTACAGAATTAAAGAAACCACATCCATCCAGACTGGTAGGAGGGGCGGAGGCATGGAACGGGCTGGCCCCGCACCCACATGTGGTGGATGAAAATTTGGGAAGGACATCTCAGGAGCAAGGGGTCCCAACCCCACACCAGGCCCCCCTTGTTCAGGGTTCCAGTGCCAGGAAGGTAAGTTCCCATAACTACTGGCTGCAAAAACCAGTGGGGACTGAGTCAGTGCAAGAACTTTCTGGATTCCCAAGCAGTTCCTCTTAAAGAATGCACACGTGGAGTTACTCAGACTCACTCCCTCTGAGCTCCAGCACCAGGATAGCAGCTTGAAAGGTACCAATGGCATATGGGGAGGAACTGAAGTGTCTGGTGGCATCAAGGCGACAGCTGGGAGACAGCTTTCTCCCAGACAGAAAGGTAGGCAGAGGCCATCATTCCTTTTCTGAACCCTCACCCCCGCCCCGCCCCGCCCCCACAGAGTCACAGAGCCAGCTGGGGTATGCCATATCCCAGACTCTATCAGGCTGCCTTGTACTGTTTGCTTCACCCTGGAGGTCAGCTCCAGCTCCACCCCACCCAACTTAAAGGCCCACCCAAGCTGTTAAGAGTGGTTTTTCCATAGAATGGCGGGTCTTAGCTCACGCTTCACAACGTCCTAAATTCTCTCAAACAAGCAACAGCCTGTTCAAAACTATGAACAATAAAATAGCAATAAATACATATCTATCCACAGTCGAATCTAAAAAACAAACTGAGCAAACAAGAATAGAGACAGAATCATGGATATGGGGAGTATTTCGATGGTTGCCAGATGGGAGGGGGGTGGGGTAGAAAGGGTGAAGAGGTGAGGGGATTAAGAAGTACAAATAGGTAGTAACAGAATAGCCATGGGGATGTAAAGTGCAGTACAGGAAATGGAGTAGCCACAGAACTTACACCTATGACCCACGGACATGAACAATGGTGGAGGGATGGCCTGAGGGAGTGGGGGGTGCTGGGTGGAGGGGGCAAAGGAGGGAAAATCAGGACAATCGTAAGAGCATAATCAATAAAATATAATTTAAAAGGACAGCCCCGCACACAGCAGCACTGCCCTGGTTGAGAGGCACCGGGCGCTCGGGCACGCTGTGCGTCCCCGCGGGGCAGGGGTCCTGTGCATGCTCACCAGCGTGCGGACAGCGTTCAGCCCGCTGCTTGTTAGAGTAAGTGAATGAATGAATATTCTATGGACATGACATTTGTGCCAAGAAGGTTAGAAAAGGAATATACCACATGGAAGTGTGACCTGACATTTACCTTCTGTCTGCGTGCCTTTGGCCAGCCGACCTCTGTTTGAGTGAAAGAGACGTGTCATTAGAGCTCCAGACAGTGTAGCATTTCAGCTCTGAATCCTTCACCGCCAGGGAAGCCATCTCACCGTGCACAAAAGAAACTGCACTGGCTCTGAAGTTGCGGTTTGTCTTTTTTTGGAAAGTCAGCCCTGTCTGTTGCAGAGCTCAAAACACTTGACCGTTTATCTTAACGTGTGTGTGCTATATTTATCTTCCCCTCGCAGATGGGGAACTGCAGCTTGCCCGAGGGCCATATTTAGCTAAGTCTTGATCTTCTTGCCTTGTGGGGTCAGCTTAGATAAAACAGAATTCTAAAGCTTGATTTTTCACCCAGTCGGTTAAATCTCCTCCCACATTAAATCTGTTACTAGGGCTGCTCACCAGGGTAAAAAGAGTTCTTGTGAGCATTTTTAACCATGTAGTGTGGCGATCTAGTTCAGCCCCTCCTTCTGGAGAAGAGGAAGTGCTGGTTCATAATGACACAGTTAGACGAGGGCAGGGCCAGTCCCCGGCGGATGGATCGGCTCTCTGCCGTGGCACAGTCAGCTTTCCTTTTCCTCCAGCCGGCCGGAGGCGGGGTGAGGGTCCGTCGGGCAGTCGGAAAGGAAGGTGGTGATGGGGAAGATGATCTGCTTCCCCAGCTCCCAAATCATTGGCACATCAATTGGGAGCCTGAGTTATTATAAATCAAAATATATGAAGATGACAGCTGCTGAAACTGAGAAGCTAAACCTTCAATTTCAAGAATTCCTTTACTAAGAAACAATGAGGAAACATATGTACACACACACACACACACACACACACACACCCCATTTCACAGCTGAACTGAAGATGGAAAAAAGCCAAATATTTGAAAACTTTTTGAAACATGGTTACCTCTTAAGAATTTACAGCTCTTAAGAAAATTCCATTTCTTCTTCAAATTTTCTTTAATTCAGCCGTAGCAGGAGGTGGTAGGCAAATTCAGTAAATTGATCACTGATGTATTTTGGGCCAAATTTATCAAAATGCTCCCAAAAGAGACCCAACCCAATTCTGTGAAAAACACGATTATTGTTTAAGGCGGTAAAAAGTGATACTATCATTTCATAAAGTTTAATACAAAATAAACTCACAAGTGACAGAAAGAACTATGCAGAGGAACTAAGGTTTCATAGACTACAAAGAATTATTGTAGGGATGCTTATAATTTGTGTTAGGTTTATGACAAACCATTTTTCATCTTCAGAAGTTAGCTTCAGTCCATGCTGCCCCTTGATTCCCGTACGGCACCCTTTGGGGGTCCCCATGTTTCAAGAGCCATGCCTGAGACCTTTGGGCTTCTCACAAGAAGCAGATGTTTCAGATCGCTACTGTGTGCTTTGGAAGTGACAGAGTCATTCCGTCACTTACCACAAGCCACCAGTTGTCAGGGCCAATCTTCGTGGCCTACATTGTCTGTATCCCTCAAAGTAGTCAGACGCCGTTTTAGACTTTAGAAGTCTGGGACTCGTCTGTTAAAGGGTGAGTCACTTGTGATCCCGCTTTTTATCTTTCAAGGTTGTTACCAAGGAAAACCCTTGTAGGTTTTTATCAATGGCTATTTCTGAAAGTGACGATCGGGATTATTTGGGAGTATAATACGTTCTTACAGCACTTTATAGTCTTCAGAGCGTTGGTCACTGACGTTCTCCCATGTTGGGGACGGAAACCAAGCCTGTAAGAAGTAAGTGACCCGACGAAGGCCACATAGCTTGCAGGTTACGTGTGTGCCCCTCTTCTCCATTCTTTAGGGCCGTCTCCTCTCAGAAGGCTTTTCATGTCCCCTAACCACAGCTCGTGGCATGTACCGCATTCTGACACGTAAGGTGGCGTCCACACACATTCGTCTCCCTTCCCATGAACTCCCTAAGAGCAGGGACTGCTGGAAATGTTCTTGTGTCTCCACCTGTCAGATTCCTCCTCCTCGGTGCCGACCCTACGCACACTCCCACACCAGCACCGCAGTTTCTTCTCCTCTTCCAGGCAGTGGCTTGGAGGTCTGCAGAGCCCCCGGGGGTGGACGAGGACTTGGTGGGTACTGGCTGCTAGCGCTCATTTGCACTCGTCGCCTTGTTTACGACTTATAGAATCTTATGACGGTGCTTTGCATACGTGTATAAGGTGTCCCATAAATCAGAAGGGATCTGAGTCTTGTCCACCCTTCATTTCCCTAATGATTGCCCTCCACACCATTGTGGACACGCAGGAGATGCTTATTAATGTTCCTTTGGATTAAGCATTTATATGTTCACCTGCCCAGTTTACACTTTTCTTTCTCCCACTATTGTATATGACTGTCTTTTTATATGTATGTGTCTTTAACTTCCAACTAAACCCTAAGCTCCAGAGAGGACCATTATTTCTTGTATTTATGTCTGTGTGTCCGTAGAACATCTCCCATGCAGTACGGTCTCAGTGAGTCTTTGCTCGTTGACTTTAAGTGACTGTATGTGACAGCGTACCAGACAACAAAGCACAACAGGGCCTGTGCTATCCAAGGTGACTGGTTTTGCTTACAGTTCATGTTCCAGATATGTATTTTAAGTAGGCATTCGCATGCTAAAAATGTGTATTTTAAAGAAGTCACTGAAGTAGGAGGGAGTGCCAGGGCCCCACGAAGGGGACAAAGGTTGGTTAACAGGGTGCTGGTCACGGGCCCTGCTGGCCGAGCCGTGTGTAAAAAGGGGTCTCCCGCTGGATGTCCCGGCCGCAGCTCTGCACCTGAAGGTCTCTGGTTTGCTCTCCGCGCACATTTACTCAGTCCCCTTCTGTCTGTGGAGCCTTGTCCCCTTGTAAGTATGTCATCTTTTTCAAGGGTCAAGTTGGTCGTTGCAGACCAGAGACTCTTGACCAGAGTGCAGAGCTTAATCGCCGAGCTACCCGAAGAGAGTCCTGACAAAACGAGTACTCCTGGAACTTAGCCAGCTGGTCAGAAACCGAAGCTTCTACTAAGCAGTGCAATACCCCTGTTGATAGAACTCTTGGTTGCTTCCATGGTTTTGATGTGAGACAGTTGTCTTTAGTATGGTTTTTCTCTACTGGGAAGGTTCCAGTTACCATGCTGGAATGTGTAAGGCCTACCTTTTTTAAGGAACTAAAATAGAATTGATCTATTAATTAAGAGGACACCAGAGAGTTGGCCTCACATCCTGCAAAGCAAAAGGTCGCTGGAGGGGGCGCAGGTTGGGGGGAGGTTAGGGGTGGAGGGAGTAAGCAAAAGGAAGGACTCATGGATGTGGGCAGCAATGTGGCGATTGCTGAGGGGAGGGGGTGTGAGGGGGATAAATAGTAATGGAAAAATACAGTAAAGATTAAATGAGAAGAAAAAAAGAGAAGTTCTGGCTTTGAAAAGTGGCTATTGAAGGTCAAGGGCAGGCGCTGCACATTTAACCTTCTTGGTGTTGTCATGTTTGCACGACGTAGCTGGAGGTGAAACTCCTCTGGCCCCAAACCCAGGATTTCACGTTGAGTTCACTCAATAGTGTGCATGCAGGGCGAGGATGCATAGGAGATAATTTATTTTTTTAATGTGCTGTCTATTATTAGACTTCTAATTACTCTGGCTGGATGGAAGCAGAAAGGTCTCGTTCTTATAATAACTGCCAATTATTTAGTTGGCGATTGCAGGCCGAAGGAGTTCATTTTAGGTGGTTGAGACTTTAAGAGGTAACATTTGTTTTTAAGGAGTTCTAAACATTTTTTGTTTTATTCTTTATAACCCAAATCCTTCACATTTTTAAAATCTGGTTTTTTTTTTATTAAAGACTGTATTTATTTATTTTTAGAGAGAGGGGAAGGGAGGGAGAAAGAGAGGGAGAAACATCGATAGAGAGAAACATTGATCAGTTGCCTCTTGCATGTACCCTGATTTGGGACCAAACCTGCCCCCCAGGCACGTGCCCTGACTGGGAATCAACCCGGTGATCTTTTGGTTTGCAGGACGGTGCCCAACCACAGCAGTCAGGGCAGATCCTTGACCTTTTAGTTATTTCAGCAAGATCTGTAATTTAACAGATATCTAGAAATGATTAGTCTAATTTCTTTCCTTTGTGCCCATGTGTCCCTCTTTGAAGAAAGGCAGTATTTGGTATGGTTATGAAAGCAATACATAGCCCACTTATGTTCTGTAGAATCTTTGCATTAGTGTTATTAAACATTTCTAGAGAATTTTGCATTCGCTTTTTATTCTTTGCAATGCCTTCTAGAAAAGAGAATGCACATTCTATTTCCCTGGTGAGGTAAACTTGCTTGTAAAGTAAAATTTCATTTAAAAATCTCATTTGGTTTTCTTAGGAATACTATATTGAATAGTCTTAAGGATCTTGAGTCCCCAAGTGACTAATTAGTATAGTTATAATATTTTCTTTTATTAATCTGAAAATTATACTGTCCTCAAGAGACCTCCATTTGACTTGTGTTTTTTGATGCCAGTGTAGAAAATTTTATTTCCCACTAAAGGAGCTTCTTCTCTGTGGTTGGAGAGAGATGCAAAACCCGGACTGGTATGGGACTGCTGGGACCCTGCACGCATTTATGGAAGAATAGGAGAGCCAGTTTCCTGTGGGATGAAGAATTTATGTGAAAACATTGGAGTATTTTACGTGCCTGGCACTATGTTGAGGGATTTAGTTGCATAATTTCATTTATTCCTCATAATCCTATGAGACAGTATCCCCATTTCTAATTCTGTGAAAACTGGAGACCTAAAAATGAATGAGGGGAGATTTCTTTTTAAATTAAATATTTTATTTGTTTATTTTTAGAGGGGAAGGGAGGGAGAAAGAGAGGGAGAGAAACAACAATGTGAAAGAGAAATATGGATCGGTTGCCTCTTGTATGCTCCCTGACTGGGGACTGAACCCACAGCCCAGGAATGTGCCCTCACCAGGAATCGAACTGGCGACCGTTTGGTTTGTGGGATGACACCCAACCCACTGAGCCACACCAACCGGGACAATGAGGGGAGATTTTTAACAAGAGCACCCCATTCCCTGACCACACCAAGTTTTCTTTCTGGACTGTGGAGTTGCTGGGTAGATGCTAAGGTTAAATGCTGTCACTCCCCGCCCCCCGTTATTGACATGCAGTGTGACTTAGGCAGCAGAGCACAGAAAGTATATTTAATGCACCCAACTGTACTATTTTACACTCAATTGGTTTTTAAAAACATATACTCTACTTTTGATAGGAGTCCTCTGATACTGACTGGGGTGCAACATGTTTCATACCCACATTACTTGATTGCTTTTTTAAATTTCTAAATAGCAGAGCACTGCTTTATTCAAAACCAAGTAGGAGCCTCTACTTTTAAAAATAAAGGGTAAAGGAGATTGGGGATGGCTTTCCCCTTCTTGTCCTGTAACAGCCAGCACCTGAGAAATCTGCCAGTGCCCACGGCTCCAGGCTGTGTTGGAAGCATCCTGGAGAAACCAAAGGGTTAACTCCACTGTCGAGACTTTGAGCCATTAATATGCTGGAGTTGAACAGTATACTGAGGAAAATGTTCGAAGATGACGTATGTGCAAGAAAAATTGTCCCCCAAGAGAAATACTGCTGCTGAAACTCTGAGTGGAAGATGTTCTTAATAATTTGTTCCCTCAGTTCCACGTGCGTTGCAGTTCTAGTAGTGAAGTGGGTCATTTAAGAGGGGTGGTGGCCTCGGCCCAAAATAAACTTTCCTTGAAACCAGATGAGAGGCTAGCCCTGACAAAAATAGAATCCTTAGTCTGTTCACTCACTGGAACGTAAATAAGCAGAATTTTGTGTCTTAGAAGATGGTCTAAGCCAAACAGGATCTTCACTGCCTTTTGTGACAGATGCCAAAGCCGTCAGCAGTGCCGCCCTTCCGTGGAATGCGGAGCAGCGGTTTAAGATCACATACACGGCAGTCCAACATGTTCTGATCTGGAGAGATCTCCAGGACGTCCCGCAGGGGGCAGAACAGCACGGATTGCACGGGCCGTTCTCGCACAGTGTTTGCACGCGTGCAGCTGTAGGTGTGCCATGCACAGAAAAAGAACTGGAAAGACGCATGTGAGAACATCTCCATTTCAGTCATGGACCCTGGAGAGGAAAGGGTTTGTTTGTGAATTCCTTCTATATGCTTCTTTCTTTATATTTTCACACACATACACACATGCGCACACACAATTACAAAAAAAAACATATAAACAGGGAAAGCGAAGATTTAAGTTCTCCGTGAAGATGTATGGTGGGTAAGGCATAAACCTGCCAGGGCCTACATCCCATCTCTCCTACTCACTGGCTGTACATCCTCACCCAAGTTATTGAACTTCTGTGCCTCAGTTTACTCAAATGGAAAACAGGGATAATGGTACTTACGTTATCATATAGTTGTTATGAGAATTAAATGAGTGGGCGGGCATATGGCTCCATACCTGACACAGTAAATTTTCATTGCTTATTAGTTATGAGTGATAACGAACAACACCCAGCTAGCAAGTCTGTGTGCAAACTTTCCCGTGAAAAAGTGTTTCCCGTGGCCGCTGTAGTGCTCACAATATATTTTCTCTAACTTTCATCGTAGTTGTTAGGGGACTTGTATTCTTAGCCCACTGGTATTCAGAACCTCAAAGGGAAAAGCAACAAAAACAAACTGGATGGTCTTGTTTTATGGAGAATGCTGTGCACTTCACTTGCAGGAGACTCCTGACTTTGTTGCCTCGACCATGTTAATCCAGTGGACATATTATTAGCAAACTGAAGGCATGGAGATGGGAATAATGAAGTTTCTCTTTCTTCCTTAGGAAGACTATGATCGCCTGAGGCCTTTGTCCTACCCGATGACTGATGTCTTCCTTATATGCTTCTCTGTGGTGAACCCAGCCTCATTTCAGAATGTGAAAGAGGAGTGGGTACCAGAGCTGAAGGAATATGCACCAAATGTACCCTTTTTATTAATAGGAACGCAGGTATGTCTGCTTTGATTTTACTCATTTAAGGAGACTCTCCCTGGCCTAGCTCGTACTGTGACCCTGAGACAGATGGTCCCGAGGATTAGCGAGCGGTACACGTGTTTGAGCTCTGTTGTAAGTTATGGTGGATGCTGTCACAGTTTTGGAAAAAGTGGTGCTGAAAGAAAGCAATTATATTAGTTGGTTTTAAAAATTAAGTTCTTTGTGTAATCTTGTACTGGTGTGTGGGGATGAAGTGGGACTACATGCTTTGATTCCTTTTTAAAGACGTGTAATATCATGGGACATTATTGACCTTTCTTAATTAGATTGATCTCCGAGATGACCCCAAAACTTTAGCAAGACTGAATGATATGAAAGAAAAACCTGTATGTGTGGAACAAGGACAGAAACTAGCAAAAGAGGTAATGGAACCTTTACGGAATTTATGAATAAGTGTAAAAGCTAAAGTAATGCTAGAAGCTAGCATTTATTGTGCACTTACTGTATGCCAAGAACTGTGCTGAGTGCTTTCCACATATGATCTCACTTCATCCTTGCACCGGCTCTGAGGCAGGTCTGACTAGTTCCCTCTCTTACTGAACAGAGAGCAGGCTTGGTGATGTCAGGTGACTTGGAAGGTCTACCAGGTAGTAAATGGCAGAGCTGGGTTTCAGTCATGGCCTGACTCTAGAACCCAGATTCTGGCGCCACTAACAGTATTTTCCCAATAAGTCATGTGTAGAAAGAGGCATCAGAAGAAGGTGCTGATCTAGAAGCCCTTTGTAATCACTTAAATATTTGTACTATACCAAATCAGGCTCTGTCTTCAGTTAACACTTGTGGAGGAGGTGGTGAGGGTGGGGCAGAGGGTGACAGAGTAAATCTGCAGTTAAAAACAAAACATTGCCCTGGCTGGCGTAGCTCAGTGGATTGAGCTCGGGCTGTAAACCAAAGCATCGCAGGTTCGATTCCCAGTCAGGGCACATACCTGCATTGCAGGCCACGGCCCCCAGCAACCGCATATTGATGTTTCTCTCTCTCTCCCTTTCTCCCTCCCTTCCCTCTCTAAAAATAAATAAATAAATAAATAAACAAACTTTTTTCAAAAGTGTCTTCAAATATTAAAAAAAACGCATTATGGCTAGGTTTGAAAAGAAACTAGTTGAATTTTCTTCCAGCCTTTTTCTGAAAGATAGGAAACAGTGGCATTCCAAAAAATACATAACTGTGATGCACATAATATGTTTCAACTTATGCTTTTCCTCACTCCAAAGCTATGCTTACTTTTTTTCTCTGTTGGGCCCTAACATTATTGGATGCTATTTTTCAGATGTGACTTTAATAGGCCTTTGGTGGAAACAGATTCTAATAAGGTTTTTAAAAATGTACTATCAGAAGGCAGAATGGAGCAGGAGAACTTTGGGGAGGACAGTTTTTACTAAAGCAAAAGATAAATAGATTCACTAACAAATCACTTTAGAAATTCCACATACTCAGTTTTGTAATCCTAGGGAGAGAAGGAATTTCTAAATGCCGTAAAGGTAAAAATCTTAAATGAAAATATTGACAATTGAACTACATGAAAAGTTAATACATCAAACACCAGAAATAAAATTAAAAGTCATACAACAAACTTGACACAAATGGCAGAAAAATGGATTCATATCCTTAGTGCACAGGAACCCCTTGCAAATGAATTGATCAGAAAAAGACGTACATCCCCAATAGAAAAATGGGCTAAAGGACATCAATGGAAAATTCACCAAAAAAAGTGCCAATTGCCAGTGGAGACAGAAAATATATTTAAATTCCTTAGTAGTCAAGTGTAAGTTTAATTTCCACCTGTGAAGTTGGCAAAAAATTGAGACATGAATGGATGATAATAGCCCCTCCTGCAGGGCTGCGGGGGAACGGGCATTCTGTTGTGCTCTTGGTCACTGACTAAAAGCAGTCTTGACAATCTACAGAAGCCTTGAAGCCACGCACACTTTTGATCAAGCAATTCCATAGGTAGGAGTTTATCCTAAGAAAATTGTCTGGATGTGCTTAAAGACATGGCTACAAAGTTGCTACATTATTTATACAGCCCCCCCCCAAACTGTGCAACTATTAAAAATTTATATTAATATATCCATTGATATGTTCAAATTTATTATGTAATTTAAGGAACAAAGTGGTTGTGAAACAATATCCCATTTTTAAAAGGCCTCTCAGCAGCATTTGGCACAGTTGGTTCCTCCATGAAATACTTTCACTAGGCTTCCTTGAATGCCCTCTCTCTGGTTATTCTTTCTTCTTCTTTTTTTTTTTATATTTTTAAAATTTATTTTTAGAGAGAGGGGAATGGAGGGAGGAAAAGAGGGAGAGAAGCATCAATGTGTGGTTGCCTCTTGCGTGCACCCAACTGGGGACCTGGACCACAACCCAGGCATGTGTCCTGACTGGGAATCGAACTGGCTACCCGTTGGTTCACAGGCCAGCACTCAATTCACTGAGCCACAGCAGCCAGGGTTGGCCTTTCCTGTATCTTTTCATCTCTCACTCTGAATGACGGAGGGCCCAGGGATCAGCACTCAGCTTCTTGAACATCTTTTCTTCTATATCCACACTCATTCTCTAGGCCTAGATGAGCTTCTGTCAGTCTTGTGGTTTGAATAGTCTTCTGAAGATTCCCAAATGTGCATCTCCAACCTGGACCTCTTCCCTAAACTCTAGACTTGGTTATTGAGCCGTGCTCTCAGCAAGTCCATCTTGGCAGCTAACCATCTCCAAATTAACATCTCCAAAACAATTCCGAATTTTGTCCTCAAAGCTTCTCCTTCCAAGTTACTCAGGTCAAAAACGTTGAAATCACACTCGACCTTGCTATTCTTATATGATATAGCCAATCTTGCAGAAAAAGATATTGCCCTGCCTTCATAATATATCCAGAATCCAGATGTTCCACCCCATTCTGTCCTCTATCAGTCAAGTTCAGGCCCCTCCCTGTCTGGCCTGGATTACTGGGACAGTTTCTAAGTCACTTTTCCGCTCCTGTCTGTGTCCTGTGTTAACCTGCGCTCAACACAACATCCTGAGGGAGTCTTAAAATGTAAGCTCCATCAGGTCTCCGCTCTACTCAGAATCTTCCAGAGGCTCCCAGATCATGCAGAGTCAAGGCCAAAATCCTCGCTGTGGCCCCTGCTACCTCCCTGCCTCACTGAGGCTCATGGCCTCCTTGCTGTTCCCTAAAGTCTTCTACCTTAGGACTTTGAACTTCAGTTGCTCCCTCTGCCTGGAATCTTCTTCCCTCTGCAACATTACTCATTTCACTCCTATCAGATGTCTGCTCACATGTCACTTCATCAAGACCTTGCCCCATCTTGTCCCCACCCCTTACCTATCCTGCGTCTCCATTTGTCTGCAGACCACATAATACCCTCTGGCATTTCTACCTCTACATTTATTGGCTCATGGTCTTTTCCCTTCAAAGGGTAAGTTTCATGAGTAAGCTTACTTTTATTCCTTGCTGTGTCTCTCATTTGGCAAATAAAAGTGCTCAGTACATTTTCCATGAATGAATGACAGGTCCCTTCTCAGAGAAGCCAGTCTTTCCAGTGGCCTCAAGGCCCTCACTGACCTCATCTCCAGCCATTCCCCCTGCTCACTCTCTCCTGCCACTCTGGCTTCTTTCCCGTTCCTGGAACACTCCAAGTGAGCCCCTGCATCAGGATCTTTGCCCCCATGGCTCTGTCTGCCTAGAATTCCTCCTCTAGATATCCCTCACTGCTCAAACTTCACCTTGTGGAGCTTTCCGACCACCAGTGTCCTCTGCTCTCCACCTCTTCCTCACTCTGTTTCTCCAGAGACTGTGCCAGCATCCGTCCTGTGTGTGCCCCTCCCCCAGAACTTAAGCATTACACAGCTGGGACTTGGTTCTGTTGTTCAGTTCATTGACATTACGCCCAGCACCCGAAGCAGTACTCGGCATACAGTAGGTACCCAGTAAATATTTGATGATTGTTTCACAAAAAAGCCCAGAAGGATATATACTAGTAATTTAACAGTTTAGCTATCTCTGGGTATTGTAATGATTTCATTCTTTTTGCATAGCTGTATTTTATAATGTTCCTTATAATGGTGTCTTTGTGTCATACCAGTTGTATAAAAAAAGGTTTTATGTATTTGTGATTTTTTTCTCCCTCCCAGATAGGCGCGTGCTGCTATGTGGAATGTTCAGCTTTAACCCAGAAGGGATTGAAGACTGTTTTTGATGAGGCTATCATTGCCATTTTAACTCCAAAGAAACACACAGTAAAAAAAAGAATAGGATCAAGATGTATAAACTGTTGTTTGATTACGTGAGAAACATCTTCAGTGGCGGAGGAAACTGTCCATTTCTAAGAAAGCATATGAAACGCTACAGCTGTCCCTAGACCTCTCATAAACACTGAAGCAGTTCAAAACTTGAAAGGAAAAAAAGCAACCCTGTCCTCAGAATTCTATCAAGTTCATTAAGAATGTTTCTTAAAGGTCCAAGAAGCAGCAAACAGCATCTGAAGTCACAATCTATTATAAATACTTTATTTCAGTTAGAAGGTACAATCTCTCAGGGGTTTCATAGTTTAAAAAGCTACAATCACATCATGTAATACATAAAAACAGTGCTATAGATGGAACTGCCTGGCTTAGACCATATACATTTCTGCACAGTCTTTATGGGATCTGCACAAAAAACAAACAAACAAACAAAAACCCCAACTTCTTCCTTTGTTCCAATTAATTGGTCTTGTATGTAAGTTGCTTTCTATTCCAGTATATCCAGAGTGGTGAGATAACAAGGCCAGCCACGTAGCCAAAGGTCGCCCCCAGCGTGCAGGAGATGGGCCATACCTGAGGAGACCATGTATGAGATCAAAAGAGAACAAATGTTATATTATTACTTGAGCACAAGTTAAGTGTAACCTAAATATTTCTATATTAAAGCTTAGTGTGCTTTCTTAAAGAATGCCAAAAGTGTAATAAAGTCATAACCGCATTTATCATGAACACTAAAAATGGACACGTTTTAGTTAATGTGCATTCAACTGTAACAAGGCTTCTGGCAACTGTAGATTTAGTTTGATGCTCCCCAAACTGCATGAGAGACATGCTAAAATTACAAATTAAAATTTTGGGTCAGACTTTGTCATAATCTTGGACTCAATTTAGCTCTCTGAGGTTGGTCATTTTGTTTCTGAATCTCCACATTGGCCTGTATTGTATATCACATGAAATGAGAAATGCATATGATGATCAGACCACAAGCAAGACCTAGAATTCAAGCATGTCACGTGGAATTTATAACAAAGCAGTTGCTTCCATCATAAAACTGATGCCACCTTTCAGATACAGTATTGGAACCATCGCAGAAGTTACAGAGCTACCAACTTAAGTCAAACACCTAGAGTGTAAGTTCAACAAAACACTGGCTTCCAGACACTCATTGCTTTCCAGCCAAATTTGTAACATGTCACAATAGTACACAAAGCCAGAAGTAAAAATACCGTTGATTTATTCCATCCACAAGCAGTGCACGTTGCTCCCTAGGTGAAAGGCCCTGTCTTAAAGAAGACTTTTTCATGTTATCTGTGAAGCATACTAGAGCCATTTCTAATCTTCTTCTGGGGGAACAGGCCATAGAACTGTGCTGGAGGTGAACCATCTTAATTACTAGTTCTGTTACCTAAGCTTCCTTGGTTGGTCTGCTGTGGATCTGCCTTATTCCAAATGCCATGCAACAGACAGTAACATTAGGCAAAGTTTCTGTGTGAACAAACCAATGCAGTTCAGAGAGAAGCATAATGTAATTCATACATTCCCCCCCACCGCCTTTTCTACATTTAAACTTGCAGTTGCCTAAATTATGATTTTATGTCCTTGGTGGGCTCTTATTAATTTCCATGACTCAAGCTTATAGCTATGTCTACTGCACAGATTGGGTAATGAACACTAAACTTTTATACTTGAAAATGACAGCCTTAAATACTCATCAGTCACAAATCTAGGATGGACTGTATTGTATGTGAGCTTTGTAGAGATTTTTTAAAACACAAGCATCATCTTCCCCATGGAAGAGTGGAGAGTCTGCTGGATAACTAGTCAGGAGCTTCCTCTGAACTGGACAGTGGCTATCTTCTTTCTCCCAGAAAGTGGTGGTTCGCATTAAGTACCATGGCCTTATTTATGCTTAAATGGAACCTTATGTAACGTTTTCATTTAATTTTGGTCTGCTGTTTTTTAGATAAAATTGAAAGGAACTGTGTAAATCAATTCGTATATTAGCTAAGTTGTCCAACACATGGTATAAAGGAATTAAGACAGTAAAGTATACATTTCCAACTTGTCTTTGGGGATTTATGGGAATTTATTTTTTCTCAAATTCACATCACTGAAACTCTTCACACTTGCCTAGCCAGCAAAAGTTAAATTCTAGAATCTGTCCAATCCAAGAGAAATGGACTAGGAATCTGGAAACACAGCTCTGGTGTCACTTGTTTCATGAATGGGCCTCAGTTTCCTCATCTATAAACATGGAAGATAGATGATTTCCAGGATCACTCCCATTTATCAACTGTGATTCTCCTCTTTTTCACAGTGATCACAGTTGGACATTACCCTTTCAGCTTCACATCCTTCAGATGGTAAGAATCCTGTACATAGATTATTAGAACTCAGAGCAAAGATGATCGGATCATCTGAACCCGAGGTGCCTTAGGTGCTCTGCTGACCTTGACGGGGTTTGGAGTTTCCCATTGCTTACTGAGAGCCTTTTCATTGCTTTGGCTCTTTAGTATTTCTTTTTGCAAAATCCTTCCCGCCACTTTAACTGAAAACCAAAGATTTGTTTTCTATTCATACGCAGATTGTAGAAAATTGCCTTATTTTCAGAAACGCATCTTCATTGAAGGCTAAGGTCTCAACAGAAATTCAGACTAGTCACTGGAACAACTAGTTCAAAGTAGTGAAATATCTGGGAAATAAAATACTCCAAAAATATCTTACGTGAATTTTGCGAGTGCAAATAAACTGCTTCAAATAAGGCCATGTATGAATGAACTTATAGTTAATATTTTTATATATATATATATATATATAAAGTCAGTTCTGAAGTTCTTAAAAGTAATTGTAGAGGCTCCCTGAAATCTTATTTAACACTTTGACGACTTATACCTTTATTCTATCTCTAATGGTACATTTTAGGTTAGCCCGTTTTGAATTTCCATATTTCCAGTAAGTAGAGCCTGAGTTACGGTTTTATTGTGAATTATCTTACTTATTGTAGACATTGCTTCCATTTGATTTTTAATTATTAATTTTTAAGTTCCAAGTTAAATACTGGTTTGTTGGTTGTTGCTTTTTAAGTGTTGTTACTTTAACAGTGTCCCATCTTAACACATGGGATTAAAAATAAAATACCATGCGTAGTTTACTGTCTATGTAAAGCATTGCACTTCTTACCTTAGCGGTTTTTGTTTGATGCCCTGTGTAAACATTTGGGATATACTCTTTCCTCTGTTTCTCCTGTTGTGAGTCTACGCAACATCTGCCAAGTGTTAAGCATCTGCACTTTGTTGTAAAGCTCGCTGTCCCGGAGTAGGGAGGATGGTAATCCCCCGGGAATGCCAGCAGAATTCCAGTTTGGGTTACTAAATTCTACCTTCATCACTTTGTAATTTCAGTGTGGCTCTTTGTTCCTGAACACGTACATATCTTCACACACACAACTCTCTAAATGGCTGCTGTACTTCACCTCCAGTGGAATGCCAAAAGTGAAATAAATATTGGTTAAAAAGTTTCGTCTAATGAGGGGTTAAGTCTTCTTGGAACACTTGCTATTAAATGCCTCAAGAAATCCATGCTGTCAGCAAATTAAAATGTTGGACTGGTTTTGAACATTGTTTCCTGGTGATGGACCAGGCTTCCCAAAGTGGTCATTCATTGTAACGAAGTCACATTTGAAAGAGAATTTCCCTACACAAGGGTGACTTCACTGATTGTTGCCGGGCAAGACAGGGAATGAGGAAGGGAGTAGCTGAAAGGAGTGGGGGGAGGCTGCCCACTAATGATTTTCCTTCAAGCAATTTCTTACCAACCTTACAATTGTTTTTTTAAAAATTAAGCCTATACTAGGGCAACAGATTCAGATTGACTTGTCAAGCAATCCTTGCTTAACCATGTATTTTCATAATTAGATCCTGAAGTTTATAATTTAAAACTATTTACTTGTCTCATATACAGAGATGTTTCTATGTAACATTCTTCATGTCTAAAAAGATTAAAAAAAACACATGGTATTATCTATTGAACAGACGATTCAACTGCATTGCTACACATATTTCTCCATATTATAGTAATCTGCAATGGCTATAAATAATTATCTTGTTTTGTTTAAGGAAAATAGAAAACTCAGACATTCATGTAGAGGAAGTCCTTCACAAGACTTTGCCACCAAAACGACGGTCATCTTTTTACCCAATTTTTATGAATGAAAAATTTTTTTAAATCACAAAATAGAAGAACCCCCCCCCACACACACTGAGTAACAAAAGACAATAAAACAAAGTGGGTAAAACTATTAAAGTTATTGTTAAAAAAGGAAAACATTTAAAAAGTGATCAGCTATGTCATGTGAAGAAAGTATCTTGCTTAGTGTACTATTATCCTTTCTCTGTGTCAGATGACTCCTTACATTTTCATCACTTAAAAAAGGTCCGTGTTCTCTAAAAATAACCAGCATTAAAAAGGCCTAATATTATAGGTTCTGGGTACATGGTATCCGGGAATAAATTATTTCTCTGTAATAAAACAATTTCATCCTAATAAGCTAAAAAAGCTTCTTAATAAATAATGGAGTTATATATAACTTTATATTTTCTCTGTTAAACATATGATTGCTTCTGGTTGAAAGGCATTTCAAAATTACACAAGCTTATTTCCACCTGAAAACCACACCTCTCCTGATAGAACTTTGCTTACATTTTAGGAATGGAAAATGTACTAATATGAGTATATCTGTGTAGTGTTTGGTATTTTTAAAGCATGTTCTGAGTAGTACAGAATAAGAATTAAGAACCCTGGTTTTTGAGACTGGATGAGTCTCAACTCTGCCATTTGTTAAGTATGTGGCTCTGGGCAAGGCACCTAACCTTTGGGTGCCTTGGTTTCTCATCTGCTAAGTGAGGGTCGTCATAAAGCTCACCACCTCCTGGGGTTGCTGCAATGACTACATGGACGATGCGCTATGGGTGACGCACAGCCGTCCCTGTAACAGGGTCTGACACACAGTGCAGGTGACCGATACTCGTGAGCTACACTTGATGGTAATCTTGGTTCATATTCCTAATTGGCATATACACGGTGGAGCAAAAGTCAGTTTATAGGTGTTCTATGGGAAAATAATGCAGTAATTGATAAATAGTGATACAAGAATAAACTTATATACTCACAACTGTAATCCTACTTTCTCCCCCACCCTGTATAAGTTGTTCCAATATAGAAAACTGTCATTCCCCAAATTTCTACAGCTCAGATTTCTAAAAACCAAACCTGCCTAAAATTTAAGTACTTTAAAAATAATTTCTAAAAACTGCATCTGACAGAATTCATGTTTCCTTGTCAAACATGATCCATACATATTACAAATATAAAGTACATATAATTTTAGATTCACAGACCTCCAAAGCCCAACTATGGGCTCCTGGTTAAGAATCCCATCACTCCAACAAGTATTTTAATTAACCATTCTAGTTGGTCCAAGGAATATTTTCAATGATGGAGATGGCATCTGTTTGTTAATCTGTGATTCAAGAGTAAACTGTTCAAATACACTTCACTTAATTATAATATGCACACTATTTTGTGGGTGCCCTTGGCATATATTAAGGGCAAGCAGACTTTTAACCTTGTCATGTCATTACAACAACAGCCACACGCTTTTGAGACTATGTAACAGCCAGTTTGGCGTGCCACTATGGCAGTATAAGCTGCTGCAGATTTCCTTACTAAAATGATGGTCAGGTATTTATTAGATAACTATAATTAGATAATTATGATTTTTTTTTGAAATTAGTTAAAATACTCAACAGAAAGGTTTAAAATGATATACAAAAACATTAGACTACTTTTAAAAAACTTCTTATTTTACTTAGGAACTTTGCTTTTCTGGGAAGGAACACGGGACAGTGGAACGGCGGTGATCAGAGTGTGCGGGCCGGGTCAGCCCCTTCCTGGCCATGTGACCCTGACCAAGGCACTGAATGCCACAGCCCTAGTTTCCCAATCTGCAGAATAGGAATAAGCACCTCTGGTACTTACAACACGAGGATATTGAATTAAATCATGAAAGCTGTACAGTCCCCTGCATCGGTATCATTTTGTACATGTTCTAATGTGAAAAAAATTAAACTTACATGATCACTAACATAAGTAAGTATTTCTTTGGTAACTGACACAGCTAGGTAGTAATTAGAACCAGCAGTTTAGAACAAATAAAGCTGTTCATGAGCAATGTTATACCCTGCTGTAGGAACTATTCCCTTGCCCTTGCAATATAATAATTTTTAATACGTACTATTCTTCACATGAAATATCTAGTGACTATAAAGTTTATAAGAATACACACCACATTGTGTTAACCATATGCAGCTCCCCTAAGAAACAGAAGGGGGACTCCTGCTCCCAGCTGTAGTTTTTCATGATTTTAAGAAGCATTAAGTACCGAAATGGGTTCTAAACCAACCCCCAGTGGACATTTGTGTCATTCTTAAAGAGTCTCATGAATGACTCCAAAACTATTGAGCCTCCACTATAAACCAACCAGTTCAGGTACAAACAAAGATTATTTAATTTGGGATATATTTTAATAAGTTCATAAACTATGTGTTGCAATATAATTACAATTTTTGGAGACGTATATGCTATCACGGGTACCACGGGGGAACCGACCTCTCTACAGATCAGAACACCTTGAACAGTCGAGCAACTCAACAACCATTAGGATTACTGACTCTTTCAGATAAAAAAGGAAGATAAAACCCAGGCAGCCATTTCTAAATTTCTCACAGCTACTTTTTAATTTTATTTTTATTGTACTCATCACAAATTTGTATTTGCATGACAGAATTCATCTTTCAAAGGCTGCTGACACTGCTACTGGTTTTAAATGACCATTTATATTTTCCTCTGAATTTGGCCGTAAGTGGTATTTTTCCAGATGTCCTTAAAGCAAATGCTACTGTCTGATGTGGGAGTACACATACAGATGACCTCCTCATCTGGACTCGTTTCTCTAGTTGCAAATCCGCACCTGTCCGTGTAGACTCCACCACTCTCCGTCTGGTGAGACGTGTTGTCTCCAGTCTGGAACTTTTTGTCAAAGTGACACAAAAACGGTTCTTGCCATGATCATGCCAATGAGTTAATGTGGCCAAGCACCATTCTCTCTCACACTGAAGTTCTAGCGAGCACTACCAGCACAATGACTTCACAACAAACCCACCTTTTAACTCCAAAACCATTCTCTGCCAGGTAAGTATTACAGTTATTTTTTCTCCCATGCTTGCAACACATCTTACTCATATAAATTAGCATTTTATTTTGGTCTGTCTAAAACACTGAATAATACCTTTGGTAAAGGAAATACCACGTAACCTAAAAACAGCTACTCTTCAATAGATAAATCCATAATCTTAGTTTCATCCCTCACTCTAGCATTACTTGTAGTGATTCATTTAGTTATAAACCTTATGATCCCTAGCTTCAATTTTTGAAAGAATTATCTGTGACATCTGTGACTTTAGAAAATAAATAGATGTTTCCCAAATATTAAATTTTTAACCTAATAAAACCAGAGAAAACAAAAAGGACTTTTATATATAACAATGCTTCATTTATCTGGTATCTGATGAGAATAAGTACAAATATTTAAAAGTAACTTAAAATTGCTTTAAAGACAATCAATTTTGCTTAAGAAATAAGTATGCTCAAAAGAGATTTGATTATCTTGCTTAATTCCATTTTGTAGGTAGTAGCATTAATGTCCAAAGTTTAAAGGCATCTAGGTGGCCGGATATTTGATAATTTTTACTTTCTTCTTTACAATTATTAATATTGCTTAAACTTTCTAAATAAATACACACTGTCTTTATAATCAGAAAAAACTGTATTCATGTTTGGAAAAGAAAGAATATTTTTAAATAACACAATTCCATTTGGGGAAAATTATCTTAAGAAAATAACTGGAAAAATCTGTGAAGGTACAGATTTTGATGATAGCACTGTTTATAATAACACAATAATGGCAATAACCTGAATAATCAATAATGAATTTGTTCAATAAATTTTGGAATAACTATATAATGGCATGCTACTAAGCCATTAAAAATTAAGACAATGATACATGCATTACTAGCTCAGTGAACTTTAAAATATTACACATCTTTCTCATACCAGTTTCCTCACCTGTAAAACAGGGACAGAAAGAACACTTACCCCACAGTGCTCTACTAAGCTCACCAGCTATATCCTATTGAGATAGGAAATGAAAACCCTGATGTTGGTGAGCTTCCATTAGATCGTGTACCCCTTTTAAAAAGCTACTTTGCTACATGCTTTTAAAAATTTTCAAGCTCAACATTCAATTTGGCCATCAATCACATTAACAAAAACATGACTTGAAGACCACAAAAGCAATGAGTATCAAAGTTGAAAATGGAATTCCTGCAACCTCTAGCCTATTTAAAAAAACCCAAAACTATACATATCCACAAACTAAGCTTGTTTATCCACCTATATATGAAGAAGAAAAGTGCTGGAATGTAGAACCAGGCTGACCCTGTGGCACTGGGACCTGCTACAAGGAGAAATCGCCTAGATTATGGGGACAGAGGGAACTGGCATCTCTACTGCACTGAAAAACAAAGCAGTTTATGTGTATATGCGTGTCAGCTGCATCAGTTTTATTATCATACAAACATTAACTTTGCTGCTTTAAGTAGCTGAAACCAACCTGCCATGGTCTTTCCCAATCGAGTGGAATAGGAAAGGCTCCAAGCCATGTTCCTATAAAACTAGAAATTGTAGTGATCTGGAGACTGTTCTCCCAAATGGATGTAACTCTGTAAAACACAAATACATAAATCAGTGGTGGTATGTATCTTAGCTGCTGCAGAATCAAACAAAGAGAAGCATAAATTAACACGATGCATACATATTCTGTTCATTCTGTTCAAAATAGGCACCTCAAACTGACATGTATTTACCATGAACTATAAACAGTTAGTTGGCAAGAAGATGTGCTTTTCCGTTGGAAAGCTAATGTGCACATAGTAAAAGTCAGACAATGTGGAACAGCACTTGCAGTGAAATCGAAGTCTTCCTCCTGCCCTTGTCATCACTACTAGTTCCTTTCCCCAGAAGCAACTGCTATTACCAACTTATTACATACATCTATCCTTCCAGAAATATTTTACACATGCACAAATACATTTGTTTACAATGATATGTGCATACTTGCACATATGCACACATCTATGGGTACATCCTTCAAAACAAAACTGAAAGCATCATGTTATAAACCCAGTTTTGCTGTCGTTTTCCCTAACAGTTATAACAGTGCTCCATTGTATGGAGGGGGCTTCATTATTCAACTAGTCCTTCTTATGGCACATTTTGTTTAAACAAATCAATTCTATTTGGTGGAAGATTAGAGAACAACAAAATATTTCAAAAGATTCAGTGATTTTGGCTACCTTTTTTTAAAATTCTATATTTATAGAGGGGAAGGAAGGAGAGAAACATCAATGTGTGGTTGCCTCTCATATGTTCCCAACTGGGGACTTGGCGTGCAACCCAGGCATGTGCTCTGACTGGGAATCGAACCGATGACCATTTGGTTCGCAGGCTGGCACTCAATCCACTGAACCACACCAACCAGAACTGCCTACCAATTGTATCGGCACATTGTTTGCGGGTAGTTTTTATCGCGCGCTCTACTGCCAGTCAACATAAAACGTATAAATATGTTTCCTGCATACAATGTGTTAAGTGTAAAGGTGGAAAGACAAAAAACTCTGCCATTCTCTTAATAGGTCTTGATTTCAGCCTGCTGTGTAGAATATCAGTCTGGTTACAGTAGGGAAAACTCCACCACAATGCAATAAGTGGGCTCCAGATATTCAATTGTTTAAAATGCAGGGTTATTTTGAAGTTTATGAAAAAGCAGTTTCTTTCAGTTAGTGTATAAGGGAAAAACATTTGTTTTGCTAGATTATTTCTTTCATTAGAAATAAGCTGGTTATTTCACCAAAATGTACACTGAATTAAAGAAGTCCCAAATGACAAGTCAGTTTATAAACCAATCTATCACCTGTCCATCTTATTACCCCTCCTTCATCTAAACAAGATTAGAGCTTTAGTTTGTTTCTATTGAACACTGGGGCTGGAAGAAGGTTGGAGTCAATCATCATAAATGCAAAGTTGTGTTACTATTGTTCTTTATGTAACACCTATAGATGCAAGTCAATTTTTTCAACTTGCGTTCAACAGAACAGAGATCTGTTCCAAGCTGGGGAAAAACTGGTGAGTTAAACATAAAGAGAATTGTACTGTTCAGGCAATTTAAGATTTTCTTGGGTAACTTTTGACTGTAGGAAGCTGACAAATGTTGACTAGCTGTCGCTTAACATGTAATTCCTGTCTGTGCTGCAACACATAAAGTGATATGCCTAGACATGCACAGTCTGGTAGAGGCTGAGAACAGAGTTTACTTTCTCTGTTTCCTATGAGTATAAGAGAAGGAAGTTCGGCTGGACTTGGAAGGATGGGTAGCATTTGGTCTTCAGGAACTGGAGAGAGTTGCATTGCAGGTTAAAAAAAAAAAAAGTAAAATTGATTGAGGCCAAGTGGAAGAATGGGAAATAAGACTGGAAAAGTAGGTTGGAGTTAGGATTTTTTTTTTTGAATAACAGCTTTACCAAATATAGGAAACAACTGCCCCCAGAAAGTCCTTTTCTAGCCCTAAAATTCACTCATTTCAAGTACACAATTAAATGTTTTTTTTTACAGATTTGTGCAACCATCACCCCAAAATGAAACTCTACTCATTACAAATAACTCCCCACTCCCTCTTTTCCCTAACCCTAGGCAACCATTCATCTGCTTTCTGTCTCCACAGATTTGCCTGTTTGGAGCATTTCATCTGAATGGAATCATGTAATATGTGGTCTTTTGTGGCTTTCTTTCACTCAACATAATATTTCAAGGTTTGTCTATTTTATAGCATTATAAAAATACTTTTTTACTGCCAAATATTTTGTTGTAGGGATATACCACTTTTTTTTCCCAGTGTCAGTAGATGGACATTTGAGTTGTTTGACTATTTTGCACAATTTGCATAATGCTAATGTAAACACTCTTGTACAATTTTTGTGAAGACACACAATCTTATTTTTCTTGGAGCTATAACAAGGAATAGAATTGCTGGGTCATACGGTATCTGTTTAACCTTCTGAGGAAGTACCAAAGTGCTTTCCAAAGCAGCTGAGCCATTTTATATTCCCACCAGTAGTGCATGAGGGTTCCAATTTTCCCACATCCTTGCTAACACTTGCTATTATCGATTACAGCCATCTCAGTGGGTGTGAAGTGTTCTCTCATTGTGGTAGATTTCAGGTAAGGATTTTAAAAAAGCCTAAAAGTCAAACTAAAGGAGTCACTGAAGGTTTTAAATCAAAGTAGCAATATGATCAGAGCCACGTTTCAAGAAGATGTATGTGCATGTGTTATCTAACGTCTAAGTTCCAGGTTCCTTGGGGTTAGAGGCAAGATCCATGTCTTCACATTTTTCATTGTTAACAGCACGCTTGTGGCCATGGTGGAATTAAGATTAAAAAGTGCAAACATTCAAGAGGCTGTCCTCTATTTTGTTTGAGGCATCCAAGCGTGCTTATGATCTTACATATAGTAAGTACATAAAAAGTGAAACCAAGACCAAGTTCAATAGAAAAACTTTATAGTCTGTCTTTTTAAAATTATAGTTTCATATTTATCAAACTAATTAATACCTTTAAAGTAAAAAATTACAATCAGACTATTAAGAAAAACCCCTCCCTGCAGTAGACTCTCAACTCGTCATTTTCTTCTATGTAACTCAAATTTAAAAGAATATACATTATGGACAGATTTTTAAAGATTTAGTTACTTTCTGCTTTCTACCCTGGAAGAAGAGGATTTAGCACTCTTTACCCACGAGCCTGCCATCCTCACATCACATTTCTGACTCATGACCCCTTTTTGACTGGAACGTCGCCTCTTCTCGGTCAAGTCCCTAGCACTGTATGCGCAGGTTATGATTATGGAAATATTCATCACACAGTGGTTCTTACAGTAAATATAATTTTTAATTTCCCTTAGATGTTAAGAACTGCCTCTTTTCCCACTCTATTTGCTTATGTACCTGTCACTAAATCATCCTTAAATATTCCACAGAAACCAAGCATTATTTCTAAATGCTTGCTGGTGCTCTTTTGCTCTTTCTTTTGTGGAGACACCTCACCTCCTCCCAGTCACTGTCCACACTGACTCCACTGAAATTCATTATATCAAATATTCATTGAAATAAACAGGACATTCTGAATGCTGCCTGTGTGTCAAACACTGTATCAAGTGCCTGGGGCAGTTCACAGTAAACACTGCAAACTATAGATAGTAAACACAGAAAACACTGTGAACTACACAGACCATCATCACAGCAGTGCTTGTGGAGACGGTTGGTTTCTTCATCTAAAATGGAGACACCACACTACTCCTCCTAGTGGCGAAAAGATATTTTACTAAATTATTATATAAACTTCCCCCTTAGCCACGGAATTAGTATTAAAACCAATCCATTTTTACCATTAAGTTTTTATGCCCACATTAAGGCTAAACTACCTATTTCTTATATGTACACATTTTTCATTATTCATATCTTTTCATTCATAATGTCTACAGTGGTTTTTCCAATATAACATCCACTTCAATGCAAAGATGACAGAAAGAGGCCTGTTGACTTTGTCTACACAAATAGGTCTTTACCTTGGTGAGATAACCAAAGATTCAAGAACCTATTCAGAAATTCAGTTTTTTTTCATTTCATCAAAAGTGATCACATTCTCACTTAAACATCTAACCTAACAGCATAAAAGAAGTAATAAATCAAAAAGAAACTCCAATGAGAAATAGAGGTTTAAGGTAGTCAGATTATTTTCCTTTAAAAGAAAGTCTGCAAATGAAAAAAAAAAACCACAATAATTACAATACAAAGGCAACAAACTGAATTAAAGTAGTACAAATTGACTATATTCACTCAGTAATAAACATACCAAAAAGTTGGCAGAACTTTTAAAGAAACCAAATGACTTTTCAACATTCAATTTTCTTTAAAATAGTATGTTTTAAAAAATCTAGAATAACTTTACATTTACTTTAAGGGAAAGTCTTATTAAAAACATCATTTAATTATATACTAAATAAATCTCAATAGTATTCCAAAGTCCTTTACTCTTGGGATATAATTCCAACACAGTCCTCACAATTAAAGCTTTTGTGTTTCCCAGTCTTCAACTTATTACCATCTACTCAACTTAAACATGCAAATAAATACATTAAAAATTAGGATGTAATACTTATTTCACTTCAAAGTAGTATAACATTTATATTGACTCAATACTAAGTGAGATATCAACCTAACTCAAAATTGGCCTGTTTATGCTATCTGAATTATCATATTTCAATAATATCAGGAGGGCTAGCTTTATACAAACAAAACAAAAACTCTACCATGTTTTATACACTAAAACACAGGATAAATGATAAAAATATTGTAACCTCTAAAATCTTCAATCAGTACTTTAAGATATTTTAAATACTTTTAATTAATTAGAACTATAGCATAAGAACCTCAAATCAGAACTTTAATTTCTGTTGTAAATAATTATTGGATAGGAAAATACACACTCATGTTTTGTATAACGTCTTTAAATAATAGAATCCTTTGAATTTAAAGTTGTGACTCAATATAAATAATGCTAACTGTATATGGGACAATTTTAAAATAACACAAAAGTAATTGTTTTTTGTGGGTAGTTCATATTCTTACTGCAGAACCACCAGATCTTTGAATTTTAAAAATATTTTTGCCTCTCAGTGAACATTTATGAAGGCCAACTCTAATATTAAATAAGTTAATCCACTGAATTAATAATTACTCCTTAATTTATTCAGAACTCGACATGCTTTTTATCCTAAGTGTGATCAGAGTGTCAGGGAGAAAGGGAGCAATCACTGATGTACGGTGGAGACTCGAAGACTTGAGTTCCCCTCTTGTAAAAAAGTTCGAGTTAATTTTCCATGCAATGAACTGAAAAAACAGTTCCTCTTTTTCAACCAGCGCTCCGTGAGTGCCCGTGCCCAGCCCTCCTTGGTCTGCTCCCTGCACTGGGAAGAGGCACCAGGACAGACGGACTGGAAGTATGAAACATAAAAATGCTCCATGGCATGTGCTAGTCCATTGGACAAACATTTCTTGAGCACTTAGTATTTGATTTCACCCATCATTTCACACTCAGTTCTGACAATGACCCTGTCAAGTACAATTAGTATGAGGATCTGTAAAGTTAAATAGCTTATTTAACGTCATTGGCCACTAAGCAGTGAAGACAGGGTAGGAACTGGTTTTCGGACCCTTGATTAGTAGCGTCTTTTAAACATTTTTATACTGTCGGATGATCTGGATTCCAGCCCCAGCTCTACCTCTTTCTGGCTGTTGGGCTTTGGCACATCACTTAACCTGTCAGGTTTCCATATCTTTGTCTAGAAAATGGTGAAAATAGGAGTATCTTACCAAATTGCTGTGAGAATTAAATGCTATAACACATACAGATTGCAGCACAAATAATGCCCCCTTTTTATTACAAAATCATAAGCATGTAATCCTGTAACATAACAATATCACACTCAAGCATACCATATGACATTTTAGGTGAAATGTTCAAATTTAAACTATAAATTACTACACCTATACTATTACCCTACCAACCTCATTCAAGCAGGCCTTACTTCTGCCAGACCCTGTATAAAAATTCTTTAAAAGTTACTGAAGTATTTTTTTGCATATTACTATTTCATGCCATGCATTGTGTGATGTTAAATAAAATGTTTTATAACAAACCGATTATTTTTAGCCATAGTTTTCCAGTAACTGAACTGTTCTCTGGCTGTATGTTAGAAAATTTAGGATATTTTTGTACTCTACTAAAATTTAGGTGGCATCAGAGAAATCTAACATTCTTGACACAGGTCTAACTTTTCAATAACCAAAAAGTAAGTTTAAAGTAAGTTAAGTATTGGCAAAATCTAACTAATTTAAAATTTTCATTTTGACTACGCAGTGCATTAAAATGGTCAAATTCAAAAGATACCAAAGGGGGGTCAGTGGAGCGTCTCCTTATCTTGTACTTAGCTGCTCAGAGCCTCTCTCCAGAGCCAACCAGTGTTTCATCAGGTTTTTATGTATGCTTCCAAAGACATACAGGTATACCTATTCTCTCCTGCAAATTTTTACGAGTGGTAGCATCCTACTCACATTTTTCTACCCTGCTTTTCTCCACTTACCAGCATCTCAGTAAATAAAGACTTGATTGGGTTTTTTTTCCCACAACTGTGTAACATTCCATGGTGTAGATTAAATTTCATTTAATCCATCTCTTATTAAAGGATGTTTAGGCTATTTTCAAAGTTTCAATGAATAATCTTCTATAGTCAGTATTTTGTAGGTATGCCAGTATATTTACAATAAAATCCTATCAGAACTGCTGGGTCAGAGATGGGTATTTGTAATTATAGGTATTATTGCACTGCCCTTCACAGAGTCTGAACCAACTCACATTCCCACCGGCACTACCAAAGGACACTGTCAAGACGGTGAAAAGACAACACACAGAAAGGGCGAAAATATTTGCAAATCATGTATCTGACAAGGGACTTGCATTTGGGTATATGAAGAAATCTTACAGCTTAATAAAAAGACAAATAACCCAACTGAAAAAAATGAGCAAAGGATCTAAATAGACATTTTCCCAAGGAAACTATACAATGGCCAACAGGCACATGAAGAGATACTTGACACCATTAGTCAGTAGGGAAATGCAAACAAATCACAATGAAATAACACTCCCCACCCACTAGGATGGTGATAATCAAAAAATCAGATAAACAATGCCCTGGCTGGTGTGGCTCAGTGGATTGAGTGCAGGCTGCGAACCAAAGGGTCACCAGTTCGATTCCCAGTCAGGGCACATGCCCGGGTTGCAGGCCAGGTCCCACTGGCAGCCACATGAGAGGCAACACACATTCATGTTTCTCTCCCTTTCTTTCTCCTTCCCTTCCTCTCTCTGTAAAGATAAATAAAATCTTTTTTAAAAAAAGTCAGATAAAGAACTGCTGGCAAGGATGTAGGGGAACCAAAGCCCTCATGCATTGCTATGGAATGTAACTTTGGAAAAGAGATGGGCAGTTCCTCAAATAATTAGACATGGAGTTACTATATGACCCAGCAATTCCACTCCTAGGCATCTACTCAAGAGAAATGAAAGCTTAAATCCATATAAAAACCTGTACACAAATGTTTATAGCACCTTAGTCATAGTAGCAAAAAAAGTGGAAACAACCCAGATGTCCATCAATTGATGAATGGTGGTATATAAGGCCTCTCGGGAAAAAGTCCAGCCATTGTTAACATAACAAGAATGGCTTGCGTGCCACTGATGTAACCTGGCAGCCAAGGAGAGTGACTGGAATGTGCGTGGGTGAACAATGACGTCTTCATTGTACCAGTCAGCGGGGGCGGTAGATGCTGTTTAGTGAACATGTGTACTGTGTGGCCTTCACATTCAAAATGACTGAGTGAATACAGCAGCTAATCTGCATCAAATTTTGTGTTAAGCTTGAACATTTCTCCATGGAAACCATTCAGATGATTCAGAAGGCTGCAGCTATGGGCAACTGGTGATTAGCAGCTTCATCACAGTGCCCCTGCTCACGTGTCACATCTTGTTCAAAGTTTTTTGACAAAACAAATCACCCAGGTGACTCAGCCTCCCTATGTCCCTGATTTGGCACCTTGTAACTTCTGGCTTTTCCCAAAACTAAAATCACTTTTGAAAAAAGAGATCTTTCAGACTGTTGATGAGATTTAGAAAAATACAATGGGGCAGCTGATGGTGACTGGGAGAACTGTGTGAGGTCCCAAGGTGCCTACTCTGAAGGGGACTGAGGCGCCACTGTCCTATGTACCTTGTATGTTTCTTACATACTGTATCTTCTTCAATATATGTCTCTATTTTTCCATATTACATGGCTGGATACCTTCTGGACAGACCTCGTATATCCATACAATGGAATATTATTCAGCCATAGAAAGGATTTAGTACATGCTACAACATAGCTCAACCTTGAAACACTAAGCTAAGTGAAAGGAAGCCAATCGCAAAAGATTAACATATGATTTCATTTTTATGATGTGTCCAGAACAGGCAAATCTATAGAGACAGTAAACAGTTTAGTGGTTACCTAGGTCTGAGGAAGAGGGGATAATAAGGAAGTGATGGCAAAACGGTACAGAGTTTCTTTTTAAGGTGATGAAAATGTTCTAAAATTGACTGTGTTTGCTGCATATATCTGTGAATATAGTAAAAGCCATTTAATTGTATACTTTGTATTATATTTGCATTATGTCTCAATACTGTTTGAAAAGCTCATCTCCCAGTTCCCCCAGTTTGCCTCCTGTGTCTGAACCACTCCCTGCACACCTGGCCTGCCGTTCTGCCAGGCCCCCGACAACCTCCCTTGACCACTTTGTAATGACTTACAAGCGGCAACCCTTCTCAAACCTGCTCCCAAAAGCAAATTTCAGGTTTTTTCCCAGGAAAAGTACATTTATTATATTTATGTATTTCTTAACTTGTTTAACAAGTATAAAACTGTCCTACCATTTGTATTAAGTCCCCAGCTTTCTTTATGCGTTTTTGATTGTCCAAGTTCACATAGTACAGGGATTTTTAGGACTGCATGTGCCATACTATCACAAGACTAACTGTAGAATTGGATGTCTCCCCCAAATACGCTATTATCAGAAACAGAATTCAAAGCCGGATAAATCACCCATCAAACCAATAAGGTTTCAACCAGTTTTCACTGTATAAAAATTTCAAACTAAAATGCTAAAAGAAAGTAATGCCATTTGGGATACTGTCATAACAATGTGGGAAAACATTTTCAATAATTACACTTTTCTTTTCTAGAGACTTCATGAACTCTAGAATATGGTTCTGAAGGGGAACAAACAATATTCATTCCAAAAAGAAAAAGTCAATTATTTATGGAGCCTTGCTACCCATCAGGCACCCTCCATTCTAGTTGGGCTGTTCTCTTCCAAATCACACAAAGATACCACGTTCAGTTTCTGTGGCGTCATTCCATCCCCTAGCATGAGGTTTCGTCCCTTCCCCTTCGGTCTCACCTAATCGCACACTCTCGATCCAAGCCCTTCATAGGTCATCCCACCCCCAGCTCGCTCCTCAGTGGTCTCCTGCCCCTCTGAGTTCCCACAGCACTTCTGTCTGACACAATTTTAGCCTCACACCATTTGTCCATCTCGTTCTTGTCCCTTGCACACGCAAGCTCCACAGGGAGAGAACCACAGCCAGCACCTTGGAGCCCACACGCACAACACGCACACGGAGTGGGAACTGGGGGTTTTCCCTGTTAGGTGATAAACGGGACAAAATGATGGCCACCAAGCACCTTTCCAGTTTCATGAGTTACGACTCGACCATTTTTGATACAAATCATCTCAATGCCTTTCAAGAAGCTAAAATTTTAATTTAGCTATGTTGAAAATATATTTGGCCGCTAAGGAAATGAAATCCTATAAAACCTGCACTTGGTTGTCATTACCACAGCAGAGGCTAAACAAGAAATGGTGGTGGTTATACTAAACATTTTTAGGTTATGGACCCCAATTCTACCTTATAAGATGTATGGAAGCAATTTCATCTGATCAGCTTTATCACAGTGACAAAATATCCCTGAGCAGTTTTTAAAGCTTTCCTTTGGTAGCAGAGACTGTTTTCCAAACCAAAGGTTTAGCGGAATTCTACCCTACAGAAGAACGCATAACTAATCTTGCTGAGGTAGAGAGAGGGACCTGTGGTTCTGCCTGCTTGGATCCCCCTCAGGTGCACCCCACTCCTCCTCTCCCCAGTCCCCAAGTGCAGTGGGCCCTGAGAGCATCTCCGAAAACTGGACAGTGCTGAGAAATGCTCATGGAACAATCAACTAGCTGCTATGAATAGAAAAATACATTAATTCTTTTAAAAACCTTCAAACATCACTAAAACATGAAATCAAAACTTACCCATTTCTACTGAAAACTCTCAGCCATGCTTTGACGTTCGGTCCTAACAAACACAAACAAGGTACAGTAGTAAAAGTAGACAAAATAACTGCAAATAAAAATGTTTCCAACACCAACCTACAGAAAGAAAACTTCATTAGTTTTTTAAAAAGTGTTAAAGGAACAAACATACACACATAAATAATCTTTGTTACTTAAATAAACTTAACATAAAAATATTTTCTTGTATTTTACTTTGAAAGGTAACATGAGTCCTACCAAAATGATGACCATGAAAAAATATCTAGCAAACATCTGGCTTCAATGATAAGAGGTCCAAAGTGTTAAATATCTTATGATCCATTCTGTCCAAGGCAAGAAACCCATTTCTAGATCATTAACTTTCTTTCTCAGTAGTCTCTGGAACTTTCTCTGCAACCAGTGTTTCAACTTTAGCTCATTTCAAAATTAACCTTCTTCCTAAGTAGTCTTTGGAACTTTAGCTTTATCAGAGCCACTTAGAAAGCTGGATAAACTAAAGATGGGGGACCCCACCTCTAGAATTCTGACTGAGGCCTGAGAATTTGCATTTCAATAAAATGCTGATGCTGGTTTTAGGACCACTTTGAAAACCATTGCTCTAGACATTCATTCTACTCTAAAATGCATTAGACAGAAATATCTGTTTACCATTACAAAGGTCTTATCCTCCCTTCTCTAGAAAAGATGACCTGTTAATGTGTATATATAAAAAACTACATATAAATACATAACTATATACATAGCTTGTGTGTGTTTATACATAACCATTCATTTCACCATGACCATTAATCATTGCTAAACAAGTTTCCCAAACTACAATAAATGTTATATAAAAAATATTCATGAGTTTAATATTCACTAATTTAAAACTGGTCAGTTTTGAAAAAGTGTTGAGTTAAATTTTACCTTCAAACTATAAACATTAGCTAATTAAGTAAAGACAGAAATCTACTGGCTTAAGAAAATAAACTTTTTTCAAGCACTTCAGATCACATTTACTAAGAACTGATACGCTAATAGTAGCTAACTTATCCATATTGCCATAGTAAGTTCTCTTTGAGATTCTAAGGGTCACACATTTATTGGTGTAGTATAGCTTCTCATCTGTACCTCCCATCCCTACCCCAACCTGCGACTCGTACTAGAAGGCTAGATAATAGGAGCCTTTGATGAATTAAGTTATTCCCGTTTCTAAAAGAACAGCACTGTAAGGAAGGGCAATGCCAGTACCCTTCCATGATCTAACAATCAAACACACCAGTCTTTCTCTAACCATCAACAGAATTAGCCCTTTGTTTAGTAAATGAGTGTTTTAAAGTACAGTGGCCTTAAGCTTGGAATTTCAGACTTACTCTATTAATGGCGCTCCATACAGAACAAAAATTACATGAAAGAGGAAACAAGACATAAGAAAGTAGATACAGCATTTCAAAAATCTGGTTACCTGAAAAAGAAATGAATAAAGACTCAAGAGAATGCCTAAAGGACATTAAATGTTTCCATTTTAGGTGCAAGCATAACATTCTCATGTGTGAACAGTTAAATGTTCCCTGGATTTGGAGATTCTGAATTCAGATCAGTCTTGTGTAGTCAGGTAAACAGCCCTGTAAAAAAGCCTAAAGGCAAGTATCCACCACCCCCCCCGCCCCCCGCCACACCTCATTCTACCCACCCAACTAGCACTACAGTCAAAAAGCATTTCTGGTCCTGTGGTATGCATTGATCTATGCTGTTAATCAGTATTTATGAATTATTTACCAATAACAGACTGCTAGAATACAAGAAAACATAAACAGTCCTTATTATGTGATGATACATGAGATATTTGGTATATTATTTACTGAAGACACTCTAATTACACAATTAGTGCATGGCAAGGATTGATCAAGTGTTGTGGGCAGGCTTCCAACAAGTGACAGGCTACTAATTTGAAAAAAAAAAATCAGGTTAACTTTAGTTACTGGAAATAATCCAATTTAGTTCTTGACTAATGCTTTATTTTTTCATTAAAAGAAACACTCCTTCTATCCAAAAATCAGTTATCAAGAAATAAGCCTTACCTTGTGTGATGAACTTCTTTTAGTGGATGTATTTGGTTTCACCACTAAATATAACACTAGATTGACAGCAGTTACGAAAACAGAACAGATGCACAACCAAGTCAAGTGTGTTTCCAATACTGAGAAGTTCTCCAAGAAGAATGATGGGATGAAGATGCTTAGGATAATTGAGAATATGCACAAAAGGTGGGTATACAGTAGTCTCTTGATATCAGTATTTTTCATGGTGTATTCTTGAGTGGCTATCTAATGAAAAACGAATTAAGAAAAGCATATGCAATAGTGGCTTTTTCCATTGTTCTAAATGTTCCAACACTTAAAGATAAGTTAGGACCCAAAGTCAATTTTTTATGTTGGTTTTGGAATATAGGAAGATGCACAATGTAAATGCACATATGGACTACTATGGTAAACAGCTCTCAGAAACTAAAAAGGACAAATTTCTTAATTCTAATTCCTTAAACATCTGTGAGTGGTTTCTGCAAAATGGTCATGTGCTAGGACCAAGTAAGCAATTCCTTTTCCTTTTTTTTTTTCTTTGCCAAAATCTGAGGTGAAAACAAACTACAGGGATTAATGATTTGCCCCTGTTGGAAATATACCTATGCATTCTAGAAACCCCATGAATTCAGTTTGGCTAAATTGTTGTTTTTCACCAGTGTGGATCCTGGTAACTAACATCACGGTAGTTCACATCTTCCTAGCAAATGCCAAGTGACACCACCAGTGGCCAGTGTAATCAAGAGAGTTCAAACAACATTATGCTAAATGAAGAGATTCTAGTGTTGCAGAAATACCAAAATGACAATGTTTGTTACAGGTGCTAGATTACAATAAAAAGTAAAGCATAAATGCTTTGTGCTTTTATGGAGGAAAGAATTTATCTATAAAACACACACATCTTTATAAATTACCTAGCTGAGAGCTTATACATAGCACTAATGTTAAGATCTTACTAACTTAAAGTAATAGTCCATATGCAACTGTGGTTATTCCAGAATATATAAATATATATTATATATATATAATATATATTTATATTTTTACACACACATACATACAGAGGGGGCTCCCAGTAACACAAAGGGTCAAACCTATACCTTATCCTAACAAGTCTCATTTAATTAGCACTATAAGTTTCAAAAGCAAATTTTAAGGAAACAGGCTAAAATAGGTTAGGGAACATGTCGAAGGGTCCAAGCTTCCACGTGCTAGGGGTCAAGAAGAGTATGAAGGGCAAGGAGGGAGAAATGAAAAGTTTTTAGTCTTAGCTTAGGGGCGGGGAAGCAGATCTGCAACACACTCTCTTCCCATTTTTTTTTTTTTTACCCCCCCTTCGCATTTTTTTTCTGGACCTCTCTCAGAACGCCAACTGACATGAGCATCCTGGGATGTAATACAGTGAGCAGTACCCAAACTCAAATGCTTACTGAGTCAATGAATGAACGAAAGAATGAAGGAACGAATGAATGTACAAGGGAACAAAGGAGAGTGGGTCAAGTGTTTAACCCTCTTGAGATACCTGCCCTGTGTTAGGCTCCCGACGAGCAATCTTAAGAGGACACCCTTCAGGCGTCCGCTAGATGGGATGCGACCCTGGCGTTTGCGGTCCGACCTGGAAGGGGCCCGCAGACATTGAGGTGAAAGAAGGCCCTTTTAAGCGGCTCCCGGAGACTTCTCGGGAATCATTGGGCCGTTGTCTGCAGCCCCACCCTAAACTGGGTCACTCCGGGAATCTGCCCAAGCCTCAGTCGGCCTGAGGGTGGGCAGCGGGGGATGAGCTGAGAGGCATAAGCAACCAGCACAGGCGTGGAGACTACGAGAAAGGGAAACAGACACAAAAGCTCGAGGGACGGCCCACCAGGGCACCCCCTGGATCACGCAGCAAGAATGGCGCGGGCGGTCAGGGAGCACAGAGGCTCGCAGTCAACTGGGAAGTCGGCGCGGTTTGCTCGCATCCCCACGAGGCCCGCGTGCCGGAACGTCCGGCAGGGCTTACCTAACACTCCCGCCCGCAGAGAGCAAGGGGGGGGCGACTACCTCCCACCACCAGGTGCTACTCGCCCCCCCAACCTTCGCGCATGCGCAGGCTTGTGGGCGGAGACCCAAGGCCACACAGCCAATCGCAGAAGTGAAGGGGCCGGCAAAAGAAGCAGCCCCGCCTTTCTGCTCTTGTTCTTTCCTCCCTTGGCTTTCCAGGTGTAGGATAGGCAGGGCGGAGAGAGAGACCGGAAGTGGGTTTTTGTAACCCGGAAGGGGAATCTTTCCCTGGTTGTGTTGATGTTTTGAAGTTGCTGCTGCTACTGCTGCTAAGGGAACCGTCGCTGAAGAATGGTGTGCGAAAAATGTGAGTTAAGGGGCCGCTTCTGTGGGAGGAGAGTAGGAGAACCTAACTGGAGTTCCCTGGAAACTTTGCCTCCACCTTTTTTAAGCTTCAGCCGCGGGTCTCTCGTTGTAGCCTCTGTCATCCTACCTTGTCCTTGGACCATTCTTGCCCCTCCCCAAAACATATTGCTGTATGTTTTGTATTATAGGTGGTCTCAGGTTTTTCACATCTTGATCTATTTGCGTTGCTTCCCCCGACCCCGGGTCTTAACCCATACAGCTTCTTGAGCGGCTTCCTTAACCCACAGACACTTAAGTTTGGAATAGATCTTAAGAGTCACTTCTAACCTTGTCAGATTTAAGCAAATAAAAATACCGACACCTCGTTAAATTTGAATTTCAGGTAAACAAGGAATAATTTTTTGTATAAGTATACCCCATACAGTACTTGTGACTTGGTTCAGTTTGCTGCTCCTTACTACTGTAAGGAGTGCTTTGTCCCGGAGCACGCACTTTTAGGACATTCTTAACGAAAAAAAAATTCTGAAATTTAAAGTTTACTGGGCATCCTATCTGACAACCCGAAATTAGTGTCCCTCCTAATGGTTTCAGCACTTTTTTCATGAATGCCTACCAGAAGAGCCTTTTCTTCCTGTACATCCAGCGATTTTTTAAAAAAGTATTTATTTATTTATTTATTTTTAGAGAAACGGGAAGGGAGGGAGAAAGAGGGGGAGAAACGGGTTGCCTGTTTCACGCTCCCAACTGGGGACCTGGCCACACCACTGAGCTACACTAGCCAGGGTGCCATCCCGTGATTCTAATGCCAATATAGGAGATATCCTATGGTTTTTTTGACCTCCGAAACTGTCTATGTGTTTAAAAATACCTGTCATAAGCCCAGGCCTCTTTTTCAGCAAGCTAGATATATCTGGCTCTTTGGTGACAAGGTTCAAGTCCTCTTATCTTGATTATTGTGTAGTTAACATATTCTATTTTGTTTATATACCTTCCAATAGATAAAACTTTGAACACAGACACCCATAAGTTTGAATCACAGATCTTATATTAGGCAAAAGAATGGTCATGGGCAAGTCACTTAAATAAATTCTCAGTGTGCAGGGAATACTTTTGGGTTTCTCTATTTGGAGCCTCTCATTTAGAATCACACTCCACAATAAGACCTCAGCTTATCTTTCCCACTTAATTTTCATGAACCATTATCCTATTTACACTTCTGCCAAACCAAACTAGCTTGCATGTCCATGTGTACTCTGAGCTCTCCATGCCTTTCCTCAGGATGTGTCCTTTTTTCAGTTTGTCTTCATCCCCTTTCCTCCTCATTCTTCACAGTCCCATTGTTGTATACCCTCTCTGTTGCCTTTTCCACAGAGCTTTCCTGGATTTTCCTAGCCAAGGTTGTTCCTTTCTCTGGAATTTCTCCTAGTATATTAGCTTTCAATTTATTTTAGCTCTTGATTTTTATTTTCTAGCTTACACTTTGTTTTAAGATTTTATTTTTACACAGAGGGGAAAGGAGAGAGAAAGAAAAAGAGAGAGAAACATCAATGTGTGGTTGCCTCCTGTGCGTCCCCCACGGGGGACCTGACCTGCAACCCAGATTGCCCTAGATAGTGAATTGAACTGGCGACAATCTGGCTCATAGTCCGGCACTCAATCCACTGAGCCACACCAGCCAGGTCTCTAGCTTACATTTTAGCTGAGTAGTTCTTAACTTTCTTTTTCTTTTTTTGGTTCTCTAAATCCTTTGAAAATCTGATGAAAGCTGTAGACTTTTACCAGAGTCTATTAAAAAAATATGCAAAAGGTTTGTGTACAATTTCATGTAGTTTACATGTTTCCTAAGGTCCACCTATAACACCCAAGTTAAAGACTATTGCTAGAGAAATCAGAAAGCTCCTTGTAATTTAGAACTTCATCTAACTGATCAAGTTTCTTTTTCTCTGTATTTTGTACAGTGGTTTATACATGGTATAAATGGTGTATAGATGCTCAGTAAGTATTTATGGAATGAGTAAATTTACCAGATTTGTGTACCCAATTTGTTAAAAGTATACAGAAGAAGCCTACTATATTACAAACTTTGCTGAGAGTCAGTTGTCCATTTCCCACAGTTAATTTCTTAAGTCTCAGTTCACTGGCCCCAACCCCAGCATTAACAGCTCCTACTATAATATGACTGTTGATACCAATGTGAACTTTAGGCAAAATATAGGGCATTTGTTAATAGTAAATACTAATTCCCCTTACTTTTACTATCTTGCTGTAACAGGTGAAAAGAAACTTGGTACTGTTATCACTCCAGATACATGGAAAGATGGTGCAAGGAATACCACAGGTATTTTTCCTTTTAGAACACAGAAGTTGGATCAGATACTTCCTGTGAATAGTGTTTTAGTGTTTAGATTATTTGTAAAATGAAATGTTATGTATACAAAATATTTCATCTATTAAATGTTAAATTATACTGGATCCCCCAATAATTTAGTATCTTATTTAGTTCTCTTAGTTACATATTGGAGTTCCTAATTTGGTAGGCAGGAGATAGTAAAATAATTAAATGATTTTCAAGCAATGAGTATATACTAGTAATTGATTTGCTTCAGCTTAATTACACTTGGTATCAAATCTCCCTCTCCGTGCCTGATTTTTATATTCTTAAATCATTTAAATGTTTTCATCTCCTTAATCATTTTCCTCCAAGGTAATTTATTACAGACTAGCTAATATCCTTTTCCTACTCATTAAATACAGTGCAAACATCAAAGGGAAAGAAAAGAAATATTTTCACTATATTCAAGGCCTGTGGCACCAGTGTAGTGGTTTCTAGATTTTACAGTGGATAAATTAAGTGTAGACCCATTTCTAAAGTCCAGCTTTGGATCTGAGAAATAAAATGATTGTTTTATCTAATTTTTATTGTTTTTCTATTAAATAATTGTTTTCTCTTAAGTAATATCCTGAGAACCTGGTTGCTAAATGAGGATTTCTGAAAATTTTGATACAGTATTTGTAGGAGGTCAAAAAAATGAACTTTTAAAGTAATTGTTTAGTGTGAAATGTGTAGAAATAACTAACAAGTACATGTTCATTTTAATATAGAAAGTGGTGGAAGAAAGCTGAATGAAAATAAAGCTTTGACCTCAAAAAAAGCAAGGTAGGTACAAGAGCACCTATAGAGCAGTAGTACGTTAAATCACCACTCCTTCTAACATTAAGCACACTGACGTGAGTTTGGTGTGCCATTCTATTGTGATGATACAGTTGGGTAGTTCCTGGCGAATAAGAACAAGCTACCTGTTATAACCTGCTGGTTTCACCCTGTTCTTCCTTACTGTATCAGCATATGAAGATAATTAGTGCTACTTCCTTTTTATAATTTCACCAGAAAATATGACTTTTATTTTTTCTAGTTCTCTTTCTTTTTTTAAACACCAGAGGGCATTTTTCTATTGCTTTTAGAGAGAAAGGAGGGAAGAGAGAGAAACATCAATGTGAGAGAGAAGCATTATTGGCTGCCTCTGGTATGGATCTGTACCGGGATTGTACATGTCTGGTCCAGGGATCAAACCCGCAACCTAGGCATGTGCCTTGACTGGGAATCGAACCTGAAACCCTTTGGTTACAGGGGTGATGCTCCAACCGAGTCACACCAGCCAGGGCCAGGGCTTTCTAGTTCTTAATTATCCTTCAAATCAGAGGTAACGGAAAAATAAGAAAATAGAGTAAGTTCTGGAGTCAGATTTTAATTCGAATTTAGACTCTGTCACTGTCTGCTTCTGTGACCTTACACAAGTTAAGCTAGTTTCTTTTCTGAACTTTACTTTTTCATCTGAGAATGGGGATAAAAATATCTCCCCCCTTAAAAACAATTACTGACACCGTTTCATTATAGTTAGTCTTAAAAATCCCATGACCCCTTCCAGCTGCCACCCATTTTCTTGTTTCCCTTCACAGCAGCAGTTTTCCAGACCTACCTAGGTGCTTTCTCAGCGTCCTTCAGTTCTGCTCTCTCCGTCGGCTGTGCCAGTCAGGCCTTTGTCCACCCACACCCCTGACACTGCTCTTGTCGGGACCACACGTGACCTGTGAAACTGCTGTCTCCTACTTTATTTTTACCTTACTGAATCTTTTAACAACTCTTTATTTTTGGTAGCCTTTATTCTTTCGGCTCTGGGACACCACATTCTTCTTTCCTCCCAACTCAGTGCTGTTCCTTCTCAATCAAGTGCTTCTGGACTCAGTCCCAGACTTTTGGTTTTTTCTATTTATAAATTTATAATTTCTCCTCAGTTGACTTTGGTCCAATGGCTTTAAGTTCAAACTGTCTGTTAATTACTCCTAAATGTGTGTCTCTAGTCCTGACTTCTGAGCTCCAAACACATTGAACCGTCTACTTGACTTACCCAGTTGGTTGTCTTAACAGGTAACCACTTTTCTTTCAGTCTTCTAATCACAGTCTTCTCATCATTGCTCCACTGTCCGGTCCAGTTGTACAAACCTAAAAGCTAGCATTCCTCACCGGTTCCCTCCTTTCCCTCTCTTCCTACACTCATCAGCAAGCCCTTGGGTCCTGTTACCAAAGTATAGCCTGAATCTACCTGCTTTTGTCCATGTCATTGCTATTATCATGTTCCAAACCACTGTTATTTCTAACTTGGGTGCCTAAGTAACTTTCTATCTCCCTGCTTCCCTTCTCTTTCTGTATAGTTAAGTTTAAAGGGCATGTAACTTCTTTGCTTAAAACCTCCATTGGTTTTCTCTTTATGTTGAATAAATGCCAAGTACCCTGCTGTGTTGTTACAAGGTTCTCCAAGATCTGGCCCCTCCCACCTCTCTGACTTGCTGTCTAGCAACCCCTGCACCAGAGAGGCCAAGTCCCTCTGGAGGAGGTGTGTGCTTACTGCTCCCTCTTCTAGAGCTCTGCCCTCAGAGCAGGTCTCAGCTGAAATGTTACCGTCTCAGAGAGGGCCCATACCCAGCACCTAAACTGATGTCTTCCCTCTTTTGCCTCATGTCTGCCATGGTGTCCTGTTTGAATTTCCTCTACAACCTGTCATGACTGTCTGAGAAATGTGTTTGTCTCATTACTTACTGCCCATCTCCTCTCACGAGAACGTTAGCTGGATGAGGGCAGAGTCTTTGTCAGGTTTATCTTTGGTATGTAAAACAGTACAGGTGTGTAGTAGGCACTCAGTATATATTTGCTGAGTAAACAAATACCTGTTTGATGACATCAACCCAAAGATTAGAAATAATAGTAAAAATAAAGCTTTTACTATTTCCAGTGCCTGGCACGTAAGTAGCACAATAGAGTCAATCTTTTAAGTGATGAGAGGTGTCAGATTATGCATTGTTGACTGACTAACTGATGTCTTTTAAGACCATTCAGTTATTATTGACTGAGTTATTTTTACAGATTGTAGAATTTAGATACTTCTAGTACCTTTATGCTCCCAAATTTACTCTAATATCATTAAAAAGTAGTTGTTACTTTTGGATTCTCTAAATATTTCACTTTGGAAAGCGTACTACTGTATTATATTGAATCTAAGATACCATCATTTATAAGATGCATCATTACTTTAAGAAAAAGCTGTGCCAATTAATACTTGTAAGATTTCAGAGATATTAAAATGTACATCTTAGAATGATGAAATACGGTTTTAAGAAAAAGCAGTCTCCAGCATACAGGCTGAAACAGTTGAGTGTGTTAAGAAAAATAGTGCCTCTCTTCTCTTGTAGGGCGTAAAGTGACATTCTCTGGGGTCTGGAAGAATTAACCTTTGGGAATGAACTATTGTGCTGTGTACCCGAAGAGAAGAAAGTGTTGGTCTTCAGTATATGACTGTTGTTAGAGAAAGTAATTGCCATTTAAGGGAAAGTATTTCCTCTAAAGTTACTTTGCACTTCAGGCACTATAAGGTGGCATTTTTATATTGTAGGATCCTTTTTATCCAAGACATCAGTAAAAGTAGGCAGTTTTTAAAAAAAACACATACTTTATTTGTTTTAATTAATTAAAGACATCAGTAAAAGGCAGTCTTTAAAAAACGCATACTTGTTTTATTTTAAATTAAAACACATGCTCTATATACATTCACTGGTCATTTGATAGTGAGACAAAGCCTTTTGAGTATGAGTTCTTCATCATTTTCCTCATAGAATTCATAACAAGAATATATATTTCCAGTGTCTTTAAAGCGGAGCAAGAACCGACAGTTGTGTCCTGGCTGGTGCGGCTCAGTGGATCGAGCGCCAGCCTGTGAACCAAAGGGTTGCTGGTTTGACTCCCAGTCAGGACACCTGCCTGGGTTGTGGGCCAGGTGTCCAGTGGGGTCGCACGAGAGGCAACCACACATTGATGTTTCTCTCCCTCTCTTTCTCTTTCTCTTCCCCTTTGTCTAAAAAAAAATGAATAAATAAAATCTTTAAAAAAAAGGACAGTTGCAAAGTGCGAAATCCTCCCACTTTTGATTTTTCCTCAATTTTTAACAGTTGTTTTACCCACACTTAAATCAATAGCAGTTCTAATGATTCACACTTAACTAGTCATCCTAAAGCAGTCACATAGTTTTTAATAGACTCTACCATCCTTTTTGTACCCATACTTCATCAATTTCTATAATATTGTACCAGACAGATAGATTGACAAATGCCCTGGCTCTAAACAGGGTTGGGATTAAGCACACCTGGCTCTTTATAAGCACGCAGCTCGCGTGGAAGGGGCTGAAGTGTGCAGGCACTTTGCAGTGTGCCCGCTGGAAGGGCACTGTGCCGGTCAACTGTAGAGCGTGACGGGGGAGGGAGAGCATGGGTTAGTCCCATTGCTTGCTCGGGTGAGGTTGTCTCGGAGTGTGTCTATGGTATTCACATTGTTCTTTTAAAAATCTAGATTTGATCCATATGGAAAGAATAAGTTCTCCACTTGCAGAATTTGTAAAAGTTCTGTGCACCAACCAGGTTCTAATTACTGCCAGGGCTGTGCCTACAAAAAGGGTAAGTTTAATACCATTTTTCTATTCATATCAACTCTATTTTATTCAGTACTGATTTGGATAATATAGAAAAGGAATAGCCTGTATAAATTCTATTATAATCAAATTCTATTTTTTCTAAGGCAAAATAGAACTTGTTCATCATTGAAACTATATATTTTCCTTTTCTCTTTTCTGATACTGTAAAATCATGTTTTTACCTTCAGGATTGACTTAAGTCAGCCGAACTGCTGGTGTTGGGTGTTCACTGGTGGTAGACGTTCGCTGGTGGTACAGTCTGACGCTCGCATGTGTTCTTTTGTCCTAGGCATCTGCGCGATGTGTGGAAAAAAGGTTTTGGACACGAAAAACTACAAGCAAACGTCTGTCTAGATGTATTGATGAAGTTTCTGGCTTTCTATCTGATTTTGCTTTCTGCTTTAAATTTTCAAGGCGTATCATAGATGTTCAAGTTACAAAATAACATGTTTTAAGACAATTAAGTTAAAACCAGGGAATTTGATTAGTATTCATTTTTTTGCTCTCAAGAAGTTCTGAGTAGCAGCATTGTAATTAGTCTGCCTTACGTGCATCTGATTAAACCAGAATAAGTGGCAAATTTAACAACAAAAATAATGGCCCAGTTCTCTATGCACTTTTTATTTAACATCAGTCACATATTCTTACTGTCCTCTCCCTCTACTTGACTTACAGACATAGTTTGCTCCGAACTTGGCATCCAGACTTACACTCTTCGTTCGCTCATTCCCTTGTTGGTTGCCTAGTTCTTAGAATCAGCAGCACCTTAATTAATTGCAGCTTCACAGGCTATTTAAGTACCTCAGACCATTATGGCTGAATGGTTCCTTGGCCCAGACCCAAATCAAACACAGAAATTGTATATATGATTTTCAAAAATTTGTTCTTGACCCCATAGTGCTAATAATACCTTTCACATGAGAATAAGAACACAAGAAAACACCACATACATATCCAAGTGAATATACTGGATTTCAGGAAAACACATGACCTTGAATTCACACTATTATGAAAGCCAAGAGAACAGTGTTTGTTACGATGATATACAATGGAAATGAATGACCACTCTTTGGGAAAGCTCTTGGAAGCAAAAATGAAGCTTGTAATATTCTCCACCCCCCATCCCCCCACCAAAAAATAAATAGAATGAAGCAAACACTTTGATTCTTAAAATATATGTATATATCTTCAAAGAAAGATTTTTGTTTCACTACCGTCAGAGGTTCAGGACTTCGGCTTTGGAAACCTGCAGCCTACTAAGGGAAACCAAGGAAGTGTTCCCTAATGTCAAGTTCATTATGTATAAATACCATTATCAAATGTGTAGAATAGATGACGTGATATACATAATAATAGATGTTGCATTTGTATTTTAAAATTATGGAAAATAAAGTTTTAACTAATTATAAGTTTTTTAAAATAGTGTTTCTGAGATACATTGTTATTAATATCCAGAAAGATCTCAAGGATAATTTAAAATACAATAAATAACAGCTGTGAAGACAGGAAATATCTTCTCATGCTTTAAACAATTTAGGACTATTAGTGAAAATCAACAAAAGGGGACTCATAATAGGACCCAGGTAGAGAGTGGGCCAGATAGTTAAAAGCTGGGTTGGCCGACTTTGGGAAAGGTGTGTTTCTCAGGTGTTACCTGAAATCTGGACTCCCATAACTCAGTTTCATACTGAGGCCTTGAGTAGCCTCCTTCCTTAAACGATCCTGGGGCCAGACTCAGGTTCTATGAAGATTTCCGTTAGTGCTAAGCCTCAGAACAGAATATATGTATTCTAAATCTTCCTATTCTTGAAATGATGGTATGACTGCCATACATTGAGTAGAATTCATTAAGATGAGAAGGAAAATCCCAAACACGAACATAAAATATTTTTAAAAAGAAGGCACATAAACAGAAACTATAACATGAAAGCAGATGACAGAATTATGGCCGAGCATAGTTTTAAAGTAAATGTAAAAATGATGAAATAAGATAATTTTTAAAATCTCAAAACTTTTAAATATAAGAAATAACGTAGATATCAGTAGAACACTTCTTCAGTACGCTGATTAGGATATGTAGCCATCAACATGATACAAGAATTACGTGTACTATATGTGCAGAAGTGTGGGGATGCTTGTGGAAAGCATCTGAAAGCTGTTAATACTGTTTTCCCCCACCGTGCACTGGAACTGAGGGCTGGGAAAAAGAGACTTAACTCTTTATAGCCTCATGCCAACCACCAAATACTGTTTCCTTAGCTGGAGGGGCAGGAGAGTACTAATGATTTTAGTATCCTAGAAATACACATTAACATACACGTATGTGTGTTTTGAGAATTTTATATAGAAGAAATACATTGTTCTGTACTTTGGCTTTTTTTTAGTGTTTCTCATATTTGCTTGACCATTTTCTGTCCCTCGGTACATGTTTCTCCCTCGACTAGTCTGAGAGCGCCGTGCAGGCATCATACCCGTTACCGCTCAGCACGGTGTGTGCTTCGCAAGGACGAGCGTGCCGAGTACAGTTGTCAACATAAGCAGTTTAACACTGACAACAACACTCCTGTCTACACTCCCTCTTCCAGTTCTTTTTGTTTAGCTTTTTTTTTTGTTACAGGATCTTATCCAGGGTCATAGGTGACTTAATCATCACTCCTTAGCTTCTCTTTGTGTTTTGTAGTATGGATGTGTTTGAAGAATACAGGACAGTTAAGGCATGGAAAATCCCTCACTGTGGGTTTTTCCATTGTTTCTTTGTGTTTAAGTTCAGGTTTTGCAGTGTGGGCTGAAATGCTATGAGAGATGTGTCCCGCAGTGTCGCATCCAGACTCTCAGAGCATCCCTTTGTACCTTCAGGGAATGGTCACTTAGATGTTGCCAGTCAATGTAGTTATTGTCTTTCCTTTGCAATTAGTGCTTAGTTTGTGAAGAAAAATTTTTGAGACCATGTCGATACTCTATTTCTCATTAAACCTGCCCCTCATAGATTAGCACCCTTTGATGATTCTTATCTGAAAAAAATTTTCCCGTGAAGTTTACAAAATTGTGATTTTATTAGTTGTCATTCTGCTCTAAGGAAGCAGTTTCCCTTTATCGATATAGAATAAATGTTTTTAAAAAGATTTTGTTTATTTTTTTAGAGAGAGGGAAAGGGAGGGAGAAAGAGAGGGAGACATCAATGTGTGGTTGCCTCTCACGTGTCCCCAACTGGGGACCTGGCCTGCAACCTGGGCATGTGCTCTGACCAGGAATCGAACCAGCAACCCTTTGGTTCGTAGGCCGGCACTCAGTCCACTGAGCCACACCAGCCAGAGCAGTAAATGCTTTTTTTTGGTAACCATTTGCATGTTAGTTATAGATACAGTGCCTCTTTACCTCAAATACTTGTCTGTTTCCTACGAACAGGGGTATTTCCTAACATAACCATAGCACTAATGGCCTTTGTAGTAAAAAATAAGAATGGGTCAGGATCTAATTCTGGATAACACTATATTTAGCTACCATGTCTCTAGTCTCCTAGAACAGTTCTTTGGTGTCTTTCAAAACTGTCAAAGTCATGAAACTTGTAGGCTGATTATCTTACAGAATATCTCTTAATCTTAGTGTTTTTTTTTTAATTTGTTTTGCTTAACGGTTGGATTGAGCCGATGCGTCTTTGGCAGGACTGCCCTAGAAGTGGTGTGTCCCTTCTCCGCGCATCGTCCTGGTGTTGGTTGTCCTGTCTCAAGGTGTCAACTTCAGTCGCTTGTTTTAGGTAGTACCTGCTAGATTTCCCCACTATAATGTTTCTTTTTTCTTCTGTTGTATTAAGCATTTTGTGGGGAGATACTTGGAGACTGAAAATATCCTGTTTCTGAGCAAACTCTCACACCCTAATTTAGCATACAGTGATGTCCCTTGGCCGAGTTAGCTGTTACTCCGATGGTTGCCAAGTGGTGGTTTTCCAATCGTGTCATTCCTTGTACACTTATCAGCTGGCGTTCTGTTGTAAGGAAAAGCTTTTTCTTTTCATCACTGATGCTAGTATGAACTCATGGATTCCTATTTTTTTCAGCCTGTTACTCATTTGTTTTGATGTCAAATTGTCCCAGATTTGGCCAGTAGGAGAACTTTCAAGCTGTCTCCTGGCTCTTTTTGGCACATTCTTACCATTTTTGGAGAAATTTCTTATTTTCCCTCACAAGTGTTCCAAGTGTTGCTGTTTTCTCTTTTCCTACCCAGCCCTGGAATCAGCCATTTCTACAAAGTTTCTTTTAGTGGAGAATTGTGTTTAGACCCTCAGAACTGGGCCTGCGGGGATGTCGTTGCCTCTAGGCCTCGTCCACAGAAAGAGCAAGGAAACCTCTGTATTAAAAATTACAGGCTTCACTGATACCTCCAGTTCCAGGGCAGCCTCGGTGGTTCTTCTCGCCTTCCCCATTCCGTACTTGTGCCTTGGTCCCCAGGAAGAACCTCCGTTCTCAACGCCATCAACATAACTACTCATTTTTCGTATCAGTCGTGTATTCTGTAATTAAAAATAAGTTTGAGTTTTAAAAAAATGTACGTAAGCCCACAGGAGAGTAACACATGTGAATGTCATCCATCAGTCTGTTGTTACAGAAAAAGCCTGGAAACTTCCGTGCGTTCTGCTCCCTCCCAGATGAATCCGGCAAACGAACAAATGGTGCTGAATACTTGGTTCCGTCAATCTGACATTTCTTGGGCCTCTGCTTTGTGCTCCTCCCTGCTCTGACTGCTGTTACTGGTTCTAAAACTTATAAGCAAGTAATTGATAGGCCACCCGTCAAATTAATGTAAAATTATGAAGTTACAAGTGACACTAGTAACAAGGAAAATATATTGAGAGAATAGTGACTAAAGAGAGGCTGATTCAAAAGCAACAATTCTAGCAAAACTAAAACAAAACAATTCCAGCAAAACCTAAAACTAGGAACAAGACTAAGGTGGTACTAGGAGAGTGGAGATGAAAAGAGATCTGGAAAGACCTGATAGAAGATTTGACAGGATTTATTGACCAAATGTGGGGGAATGAGAAGGTGCGTCACAGTGGGTCTCATTTAGGTGTGGTAACTACGTTTGTCCACTAGGTGGCAATGGTGTCCTTTCTCAGTTTTTCAGTCTTGCTACTCAGACCCCCTACAGCCCAGATTTGGCATCCTATGACGTCTGGCTTTTCCCAAAACTAAAATCACTTTTGAAAAGGAAGAGGTTTCAGACCATTGATGAAATTCTGGAAAATATGACAGGGCAGCTGATGGTGATTGGGAGAACTGTGAGGTCCCAAAGTGCCTATTTTGAAGGGGACTGAGGAATCACTGTCCTGTGTACAGTGTTTCTTGTGTCTTCTTCAATAGATCTCTTTGATTTTCGTATCTTTCTGGTTTTCATAGTACATAGCTGGATACCTTCTGGACAGATATTGTATGTTGTTCTGTACTTTGCCTTCTTGTTTAATGCTTTTAATATTTGCTTTACCATTTTCTATTGCTTGTTGTATTTTCTTTCTTGACCCATTGGAGAGTATACTGCAGACATCATACCCTTTGCCCTTTAATACAATATCTGTACTTTGTAAGAACAAGCATACTACGTACAGCTATCAAATTCAGGAACTTAGCATTGATTACAATACCTTCATGTACAGTCACTCTTCCGATTTCATTTGTCGTTCAATTTTTTTTTTCTGTTACACTGTCTAGTCCAGGATCCTATGTTACTTCATCATGACCCTTTAATGTGGCACAGTTCCTTAGCCTCTCTCTGTCTTGTGTAGTATGTTGTATTCAAAGAATATGATATAGAGCAAAGCACCCACATACACGTAGAGACACTGGGGCACTCTTGTGTCTTGGCCTTAGCCCTGGGAAGACCAGGGAAAACAACAATCTCTCCAGAGACTGCAGCACAAAGACCCAAAGATTAAAAAAAATATATGAGATAGAAACTGAGACATGAAAGGTAGAGGGAAAGGGTCTCACATACCCCCCCCCCGAAGTTTCAGAACATATATTTTAATTTGTCTCATAATCTTGTGAAAGTTGGAAACAGAGTTTGCATTTTTAGGAAAGCGAATGAGTTTCTAGCCAACGAGCATATGCATTTCCAAAGACGTATCAGGTAGAAGGAATGAGCCCCAAAGGAAGATAGAAAACATAAGAATAGTGACTTCCCAAAAGTGGTAAATACCTATTCTATTTTCTAGTACTTTAGTTCTTATTAATTCCACAAATTTGATATCATTTTATATAATCAATGTTTGTCTACAGTTGCCTTCATACATGGATGGGCAAAAGTAGATTTACAGTTGTGAGTATACAAATTTATTCTAGTATTATTTAATAATAATTTTTCAGTATGAACAACTGTAAACCTACTTTTGCCCACCCTTGTATATAAAACTGAATCATACACATTCTTCTTAAGCACACAAGGAACATTTACAGAAAAGTCATCATGAACTGAGCCATGACAAAATCTCAACAATTTTTAGAAATGTGATATCTGAAAAACAAATCTCTAACCACTGCACAATTAGGTTAATAATCAACAGCAGAAAGATACATTTTTTAAACTACATTTGGATATTTAAAACACTCTTCTAAATAATCAAAAAAATGTGAAATTAGAAGATATGATCAAATAATGAAACTATTTTAGCAAAACTTGTGGGATATAGCTAAAGTAGAATTTAAAAGGAAATAAATAGCTTTAAATGCTTATGCTCTATAGGAAAAAGAAAAAAGTCTGACATTTATTGAACTAAGAATTGAACTTGATAGAAAAGCAAGTCCAAAGATTGTAGGAAAAAGGAATTAATAAAAATGAGATCATAAATGAATCACATAAAACAAAGATACATAGAAGAAATAAAGCTCAACAGAGCAAAGAGTCAGTGCTTTTAAAAACTAGTAAAATTTTAAAACCTCTAGCAACTGATAATAAGTTAGGAATAGTCCATTTTAGATATAAGTAATGGAACATAGAGATGCAGCAAAGATTTTTATAAAGAATATGTTGAACAGTCAGTCATGCCAATATAGTTGGAAAATATTAGCTGAAATAGTTTCCTATAAAAATAATGGGTTAAAATTGACTCAAGAAGAAATAAAAAATCTGAAAGGATCTATAATCATTAAATAAATTTTATCAGGAGTTAAAGAAACCCCAGAGTGAGATGGTTTTATAGGTGAGTTATACCACAATTGACAACAACTGCTTCCAAACTTACACAAACTTTTTCAAATGATAGAAAAAATGAGAATATTCCTCAGCTCACTTAATAAGACTAGTCTAACATTGTTGCCCAAACCAGGCAAGTATTGTGAAGGAAAATTACAAGGCATTATCAATTGTGTGAGCAAAGATGGAAATATTAGAAATATTAGAAAATGAAGCCAGCAATGCATAATAGTTAATATTATTTTGTGACCAATGTGGATTAATCCTAGGAATGCAAGGCTAACATTAGAAAAAGCTATTAATTTAATACCCACATTAACAAGTGACTGGGAAAAAATTATGACCATTTTTTATAAAATCCAACAACCAATCATAATAAAAACTGTTAATAAACTGGAATAGAAATTCCTTAACCTAGTAAAAGTAACATCAAAAAGCCCACAACAAATGTATCGAGCGCTGGTGCACTGGCCTTAAAATCAGCAGTAAGGCGCACGTGCCCACTCTTCCCCTCCTGCTCAGCACACGGAGATCCTGGCCAGTGCAGTCAAACAGGACGAAGGGTGGAGAAGGTGGAGAGATCAGAAGGGAGAAACAGAGCTGGCATTATTTGCGGTATTGCAGTACTTTGTGGATTCAAAAAGAATCCATGGCAAATTTTTAGGATGAATAAACCTAGTTTATTCAATTGAATACAAAGAAGATCTATATACAAAAGTAAAATGCATTTCTGCATAACAGCAAAAACAGAAAATATAATTTAAACATATACACTATGTAATTAAAAACCAATAATATAAGAACATAATAGGTGTCCAAGTCCTTTATATGGAAAGTTATTAAATTTTATTGAACAAGCTAGAGTTCAACAAGCTGATCGTAAAATTTATATGGAAGAGCAAAGGGCCACAGGCACTTTTGGAGAATAACCAGATGGAAGGATTTGCTGTACCCACTATAAACGTTCATTGTAAAACTGAAGTGTTAAGACAGAATGGCACCTCACAAAGACAGGAACGGGGAGGCCGGGGTGGGTGACTGTGCACACAACACAGGTGGCATTGTAAGCCAGTGGGGAGACTCTTCAGCAAGTTCAGACTGGATCCCTACACCCCAAAGTCAAGTCCAGGGCTTGGGTGTGAAAGGCAGTCCTGCTCTGCCTGCCGTCCAAGATCAGGGGCCAGTTTTCTCACCGTTGTCCACTGTCCCAGTTGTTCAGAGCAGAAAGGGAAATTCCCTCATGGTCATAAGTGAAAATCAAGTACAGTTCTTTAGACTTTTCTTCTTTCTGCAGATTGTTTTTCCTCCTCGATGCTTTTATCTGTTTGTCTAGATCTCTATCTCCCTCTTTAGAAGTTTTCTTCAGATGTCTAGTCATATTTGGTTTTCTCCTCACTTTTAATGAAGTAGGGACACTGAGGCAGAGTCTATCAATAGTGACACTACTGACATTTTGGACCCAGTAATTCTTCATTGTGGGAGGCTTTTCTTGAGCAGTGTAGGATATTTAACAGCACCTCAGGCCTCCACCCACTCGATGCCAGTAGCACTCCCCTGAGGTTTGTGACAATCAAAAATGTCTCCAGACATCACCTCACGCTGCCAGCTGAGTGTCACGGAGGTGGGACGATCTATCAGGCAGTCTGGGAGGGCGCTCTTGACGTCAGTGTCTTTACACGGTTCCTCTCGAGATGACCATGTTCTCCACCAAGTGGTCCTCTAAGTTCTCTCGCCGGCAGGATGCAGTGGTCTTCAATGTACATGCATTCACATATTCCTCCTGTTTTAAGCCCTTCACACACCTGGTGCCAGTGTTCCTCTGATCCAGAAACCGTCTGCTTCCTTGTCTTTGGAGCCTAAACCTCTGCAGACTTTGGCCAGCGTGTGGGAGGGTCAATCAACCAGTGGCGTGCAGTGCGGGGAAGGGAGAAACCCGGGAATCCACCTCATCCTCAAACAGTCTTTATTTAACCAGTCTCCCTTAATTCAACATCTCAATTCACCCCACGTCCAAAGGCGCCATTGACCCTTGAGTCTTTGGGGGACTCTGGAGTGCATATTGAATTTATTTTTTATCTTTATTCAATGGCAGTTTACAATTTGGTCCTTCAGGTGTGCCAAGACAAATAGCATTTGTCTGTGTGTGTGCTGCCTTACAAAATCTGGTTCCTCTGGTATTCTCTTTCACTCTCTTCATCCTTAGGATTTACGGTGACCCCCAAAATACCTTTAAGGTAGTTCTATGTGGGGAGGATGAGGAGGACAAAAATTAGATGTGAGTTTTATTCTGTTCTCTGTATCCAGGAGCTTCAAGTTCAAGTGTGTGTGATCATTGTGTCATGTTCTTAACAGTCCCCAGACTCTGACTGTCCGGAATGTGGGCTGTCAGGTGGATGGTGACGGACACTGCCTTCATTGCCTTTTCGCCGCACTCTTTCTTGCAGACCGTATGATAATTATGTTTTGACCGAGGGAGGAGGTAGTCTAATTAAGAGGAGACTTAGTGGGGACAAAAATAAGCAGACGTGGGAGAATGAAGAGTGAGATATTAATAGAGGCTATGGGAGATTAACCTGGTCGAAATCAAAGTTCATGTTGAAGGGTCAGAGAGACCTGAATACAATAAATTGATAAGGTGGGCTCAGATTACGAAGCCTAAAATACTGGTTTGAAGAGATCAGATTGGATCCAGGAGGAGATAGAAAAGCGTTGTGGACTTTACCTCTGAGAAGTGACTTGATGAATGTGGGCTTTACAGAAATTAATCCAATGGCTCCGACAACAGATGAACAAGAGTAGGGAATGAACAAAGGCAAAGGAGCTTCCTGGGAGACTGGGCTGAAACCCAGGTGGGAGTGGTCAGGTACTAGGTCGCAGCAGGAGGGATGGGAGTGGAAAGGACAGACTGTAAAGTCTCCCATGACAACGAGGAAAATGTGATTGTATTTGTTACAACCAGCTGTGTTACAGGTTCAGCAGATGACAGCTGAACCTATAGAACCTTATATCTGGATGACATATCTAAAACACTTTAAATAAAATGATGGTTGTGGCAAAAAAAATGCACCCAGCAAAGCACCACGTGGTTTAGTTATTGAGAAAAAACCCAGTCAAGACGATGCAAGAAAAGAGAGGGGAAGCCGTTGTAAGTCCGCAGAGTGGTGTCGCCAGAACAGAACAATTCCTGAAGCCCCGCCGACCTCCTCGGATCACGGAACTGGAACGACACGGGAACACTCTCTCTGTTTTACTTCTGCTTTTTCAGGGAGCACATCCCGAACCAGGCCTACGGGGGCGCTCTTCAAACCCCAGGCCATGTGAGCTTTCCAGCTACATCTCTGTCACCAGCCGCATCTTCCCCCTAGTCTTTTAGTTCAAGTTCCTGAAGGAAAATTAGGGCCCGGCTCCACCTTTCAAGTCAGGGTCCAAGTGACCTGAGTGGCCAGCTGTGGCAGAGGATGGGCTGAGGAGGGAGTAGTGGTCACACAGTGATATCCATTCAGCAGCGACCTTGAATGTGGCAGGACCGCTGACCTGGCCAATCCCCAAGGAAACTGTTGTTGTCACGAATCTGAATTAGACAGGAAGCTGGCACAGCTGGGGTACAGTCTTACCTTCAGTAGGGGTATCAGATATGGAATCCCCATGCCACCTCACAAAGCCACTGGGAGGGACAGGTAAATGTGTGGTCTGTGAGGCTGTCACAGCGTGCTTTTCCCACCTGTGTTAGCAGTTGGTACCTCGACCTAACAGCTCCCCCTGACTCCAGCCTGTGAGTCATGCGGCCTCTTCGACAGCACCAGCCAGGCCTCATGCAGCCCTGCTCTGTAATGTTTATAGATAAAGGGCAGTTTCTTCGCCAGTGGACAGATGTGCCTTCACCACACAGCCCCACGGAAACTGGTCTGCTGTGGAGCTCCAGGGAACTCATAATTTTTCCAAAAGAACTTACAGTTTTTCTACATCTATGCAATCATCGAAGGGTCAGCAAACGATGGCCCAGAGTCCACTTGCCTGTTTTTGTATATAAAGTATTTCAACACACAGCCACGGCCATTCATGAACAGATGGTCTACAGCTGCTTTCGTGTATAATGGCAGAGTTGCAAAGCCTGAAATATTTACCACCTGGCCCTTGAAGAAAAAGTTTGCTGACCCATGTTCTAGATAGTTCTAGAAATGATCAGCATTTTTGGAAAAACCTCGGGTTGCTGTAAAAGACAGTGTCTGCTGGCAGTGGCACAGTGTTTGCCCAGGCTATTTTTATTGGTTCGTAGTTCCTTAATCACTTAATGGACTAAATTTAGGGCAAGAAGTCATGCAGACGTCTCTAAAGGTTGTCTTACTGGCTCAGGCTAAAGCCTATATTATTTTATATAGATAACTAGAACCTTAAGTAATTTGACCTAGATGGTCGCTTCCAGTTTAACCCAAATGACGTTAGTTTGTTCTGCTTATTTACCCAAGGATTACACCTTCTTGCTGTGTCCACTCAAGAATAACAGTAAGTGATTTATAGCCTGTCTGATCTGGAATGTTGGGGCCTTTCTCCAAATGCACCTTTGATTCTCTTCCACAACGTGGAGTTGGCATTTCAGCGATGTGGTTGAGGTTCCCCAGTATCAATTTTCACTCTTCACAGGAGGAGAAACATAACCCTCCTTCATGATTTAGTGGGCCCAAGAGCCTCCTACCTCCTTGCATTATCTTTTTTTTTAAATAAAAGAAATGTTAATTTGGTTTCTTTGGGGACTATTTGCAACAAACTCATGTTTTCAAGGAGCTTACCCCCTACTAGGTAAGCATGCTCAGCTAAGGCAGCCCATTGGGAGCTTTCGGCAAGAGTTGAAGGATAAAAATACATGGCTTGCAAAAGCTCTAATTTAGCACTCTGGTATCTCCTGTGTAGTTTTGCCAACAAACTCTTCTTTGCTTGAAATATAGGACCTTTTAAGTCATCTGTCACTCTCTCCAACAGGCAAGGGGGAGAGACTCTGTGGTTTTGCTTGGTGAGGGACCCTCCACCCGGCTCCCTCCCTAGGCCTCCCATTCAAATAGCACAAGCTGAGAAACATGGAAGTAGAAACTTATGGCTTAGACATGCAGCAGATAGCTCTTTGAGAAAAATGTGTATTCATAATTACCAAATTTGAAGTGTACAAACATCATTGCTACTGGAAATTTGGGGCTGGTTCAGAGCCACATGGGCTGCTCCCTGACGCCTCTCCCACTTAAGAGTATCTAACTTGTAGCTTTCCTGGCCCTTCAGAGTTTGTCCTGCCCCAGAGTCCTGGCGTTTCTTGTCTCAGATTCCACCGGCTCCTCCTTGTCCACCCAGGAAGCCTCCTCTGTCACCTCAGGGCTTAGCGTCCCAGTGCAACCTGCCTCAGTGTCCCAGTGCAACCCTCACATTCTCCAGCATCACCACTCCTTCGCCTGCCATTGCACAGGCTCCCTCCTCTCCCAACTGAACTGTAAGATCCTGAAATGACTCCATCATTTCATCCCCCATCCTCCAGAGAAGATGTCTTTTTTTGTTTAACAAGACTCTAAAGGCTCACCAAGATCAAATACAGTTACTCGTTCCCCAGTACATATCCCCACTTGGAAATTCAGTGGTTCTGAATGAAAGGATGAGCGAATGAGTGAGAGGACTTTAGATCTGCTGGGGGTGGGGAGGTAAGAAAAGGGGAGCAGAAACTTGGGAGGTGGAGGCAGGTGACTTTTGAACAGCCCCAGCGACAGGGAAGTTCCAGAGAGGACCTGCATGAGAGGAGAGCCTCAGGGTGGTGGCTGGCCGTGTGCAGCTGCCTCCCCTTCTGGTCCCCACCTTCCTCTCTCCACGGCCCAGTCTGACTTGCTGAAGAGCCTCCATGTACCAGGGGTGGAGCTTTCAGCACTTACCCCATCCTTAGAAAAGACACCTTTATTTCAGCGTTGTGTCTTAAAGTCACTTCTCTCCAGATGCCCAACTGCAAAAAATGTGGACAGTGTGTAGGAAAACTGTCCCAGTGCTGGGGGACCTTATTTTAATCATTTTGTAACAGCTCACTTTTTGCTCAGTGTCTGATTTGATTTGGGGCTGACCTCTTTTGCAGTCATGAAGTCCACATTAATTTGTCTACGAATTATATATAATATCAATGGATTTCCCCCACATGTTTACCCTACCCCTTTTTTCGCCTCATTCAGGCACTAGCCTATTTCGTGCTCCTTGTCTCAGAGGAGGGTATGATAGCAAGAGACAGAGGAATGAGAGTACCTTCCTGGCTTTTTATTTCAGAAGCTGCCCTGAGGAGAAAGAAGGAGGAAGGAGTGATGGAGGAGGAGAGAAAATGAGCAGCATAGACAAAATGTTTGGGAGAAAAGATGATTAGAGTAGAAGAAGTTCCCTGTTCCTGGGGAGGAGGGGGAAGTGAAGTAAATTCACGGGAAGACAGCAGGGCAGAGGTGTTGCTAGGTGCTGCACGCTACCCCGCAGGCTCACCCCGGGAAGTGGCACATCCCACATATGTTTGTGGAGTCTAGGAATAGAGAACACGCATTTCTGGCATCCTCAGTAGAGACCCAGGAAGGCTACAAGACCTCAGAGAAGAAAAGGGTGCAAGGCAAAGGAAGGCTACAAGACCTTCAGAGAAGAGAAGTCCCCACTGAAGCCGCCTTAGAAGGCTTGCAAAGTTTTCCATGCCCCAGTGAGGCACGGAAGCAGGTCTCCCGTGCCCAAGAGGACACTGGAGGAACGGAGGCAATCCTGCACCTGAACTGGTTATGCAAAGAGGGCAAAGGATGGGTCGATAAATACCAGTGTGGAAGGATGCCCTTGAGGAGCAGATTCCTCACTCCCTCCACATCCCCTTCCCCTACTGCACCTCATTAGCCCCTCCCAGAAACCAGACACAGTCTTAGGGAAGCAGGAGGCTGAAAACAAGTTCACTGAGATCAAGTTTCTGACTATGCAAAGAAATGAAAGCTTGAAATAAAAATTAGGTTATATTTCTTTATATCAATTTGTGGACTGAGAAATGTATCCACTGCTTATAGCTATTATTCTGGATGACTTTCTCATAGAGGAGCAGAGCTCAAATAGCCACTTAAATGTCTTCCTAACTGGCTTTAAGTTTCTAGAAACCAAGTAGTAATATACCATCCAACACGTGCCCTGAGAGCGGAGCCAGTAACGAGGGGGAGACCTGCCCTCCTGATGGGAAGGTATGCGTAGTCCCTAAGCTAAGAATGAAGTGAAATGATGACAAGTGTGAACACTGTGTTTGGATGCACAAAATTTTTTTTCTTAAACTCAAGCATGGTATTAATTCTACTTTTAGTATGAGTTCATTCAGAAAGTACATAACAAACAACTAGGATATATTCAGTAACATTGTAAGTTAATTTCTTTTATTTAGCACATTTTTGCATATTTGAGGAGTCAGGCACGTTCTCCGTCATTATCACTCCTTCACCACTCATCACATGAATGAGCACATTTTTCATCCAGTCTACAGTCAGAGCTTGCACATCCGTTTCCAGGTCCCCCAAGATACACCGCGCCAAGGGGTCGGATGTCCACAGTGGGACGTCCCCCTATTGGGCCAATTCATTCCAAATCAGTCTTAGTTGAAAAATTCAGTATGCATGACAATGAAGCCTCACATAAATATTTCTTTCCATATTCCAGTCTGTGGGCTCTGGCAGAAATAATAGTCTGCTGCCAAACAGATCACTCTTTTTTTGTTTGCAAAGTCTTCATACCAGCTGAATCACAGCTTGCTCTTCACTTCTCGTAACACCTTGCAACATCGCAAAATATTTGCAGAAGTTTGTGCAGGGCGGCTGCAGAGTACTAAGCTGAAGGAGGGGCCGCCTTCCCTCCCACCCCTGTCAGCACCTTCTGTTCTTGCAGACCGACAGGCAGCCTGAGAACTCAGCCTGCCCTCCAGATCAGGATGGCTCTTGGCGCCGCAGCCTGGAGCAAGAATGGAAGCAAAGGAAGCATTAGAGAGTTTTGCAGGTGCCAGTACGTGATACTGTCACTTTACAGGATTGTTTATAAATGACTTCACGAAGGTAAATTGTTATGAAAACCAGCCTTCTCAACTTCTATGGAAGTAAGGACGGTGTGGGCCATTTATAGTGGAAGTATATAATCTGGGTTTAGTGACTAACGCCCCATGCTCTAACCCCTAGTTAACCGGGCTCCTATACTGCTGGACCAGGAGGGAACCTTAGCAATTGCCTCCTTCCAGCTCCCAGGATTATAGACGGGGACCTGAGATGCGCAGAAGGGAGGCCGCACAGCTGCCACGTGTCAGACCTGAGCCCGCGCTTCCTCCCTTAGTTTTCCAGTGCCCGTGTCTTTCCACCAGGCCTCCTTTCTGAATGCACTCAACTCCCATGAGTGGATAAGAGAAGCAGGAACACAGATGTAGGGCCACTGCCACTTCTTCCTGAGATGTTCGATCAAGTTTTACTGATGATGCTGGTGTCTAAGTATATGGCTTTCTCCACCAGAGTTTTCATGGATTCCACATTCCAACTTCCACTGACCTGGAATAGTGGGTGGAAGGACTGTGTGGGGAGGTGGGAGCAATGGTAGGACACTCCATCCTGGTTCCATCGTGAGCTCTATGTATACGAGCAGTTCTCAAAGAATTACAACGGACCCAAACCATATTGAACGAAAGGTAAACTTACTTCAGTGATTCAGAAATACTATTTTTCCAGGCCTACTGTTTTGAAGAATGATTCCCATTGCATAAATTCATGCAAAGTTGCTTTGGATAAGAGTTTTCCTTCCAGAGCACAGAAAATTTAACTATTATGAAGAATCTCCATAGGTTCTTGTAGAGAGAAATGGCAGAAGCTTAGAGTATTTAGTACTATCCTTTTAAAATCAAATCAAAATCCAAAGTTAAAACTACACAGTGAAATTAAAGAATGTTTTAGTTAGAGTACTGTTTTATTTTAAGGCACATACGAATACATATACTTGTCTCCAGAAGTCTTTCATGTGTGTGAATCACCTGGGCATCTCGTTTAAATGTAGATTCCAGTTCACGAGGCCTGAGATGAGGCCCAAGATTCTTCATTTCCAACAAGCTGTCAGGTGGTGTTCATGCCACTGATACTTGATCCACTCCTTTGGTAGAAAGGTGCTGGTTTACCTGCTATCTCCCTAAGGGTGTTTTCTGGAATGGTCAACTCTGATTTTCAGATCAGCGACCGCCCGAGTCGGAATCTTTCTGGCCACTCAAGTCCTAGTACTCTCGTATGTATGTCTACAATTCACGAGGCACTTAGGTACTGCATGTATTGTGATGTCCCGTGGTGTGTGTCTCATGTCCCCCGCCAGATCCCGAGCCCGTCTCTGTGAGCTCGGCCCCGCGTGTGCACCACAGATGCTGAGTGAAGAACTGTTGAGTGACCGATAAATTAAGGATTATTTCGTCCTCCAAATGCTACAACCTAGCTGAAAAATGAGTTCAGGACGGAAATGTCTGGGCTCAGACCCATTCAGTCTATTCTGCTCTCGTTCCCTCTCCCCTATACGCTGACTTCTTAGAAACCTGTGGCTGTGTGGAGAGGTCTGAGTGCATATGTGATAATCGAGGGGGACACTAGGCAAAGTGTATGCTTGTCTAACCAATAAGCTGTACACATGAAACCAATACAAAATAAAATTGAAAGAATAAAAACAACACTCAGCCGTGGAGGGGGGTTGGTGAAGGGACTTGCCACAGCAAGAAGCATGTGTATTGGCTGCATCAGCCCACCAAAGGGCCAGTGCGGGGTCTGCTGGAAGGAACACAGGCTTGGAGGCCAGCAGAACCAGGTGCAGAGCCGTACACACTGTCCACAAGTTGTGTGTTCTTTAGAAAAGTTACTTAAACTTACTAGGAATTTAGTTCTTCATCTGCAAAATGGGAGCGTTTCTCCTGTGCTGCTCATAAGAACTACAGAAAGTATAGAAAATGCATTGTAAATGCCTGCCAAGGTGCTCACTAAGGAACAGATGTGACATCTGCAGAATTGTCTCATATTGGAAATTGAGTCCCTTTGAGAAGCCCCCTGGACAGTTTATGTGCGGGGCATTAGCTCCATCTAGTGGTGTGCCACTGCCTAAGCTTCCTTACAGGACACCTCTGTCTTCCCCTAGTAATACATACCTGTGATGGTCCTTGGATTGATTGATTCATTGATTTCATCCAACAAGTATTTATTGAAGGTCTCCTGTGTGCAGGGCACTAATTTGGCTGCTGAAGTTGCAACAGTGAACAAGACAGACATGGTCCCTCCATTAGGGAGTTTATGGGCGTGTAGGAAAGACACATTAAGTAATATCTCAAGTAAACTTTGAGTTCATATTCTGAAAGCAGTATGAAGAAGGAACACAGGATCCTGAGAGTTTGTATTGCAGTAAGACTTCCCTGAGGAAGGGACATGGAAGTCAGAGGAGAAGAAGGTGGCTAATAGGCCATATCAGGCTTGCATCAGCCACCCAGCATCTCTCCGGAAACCTCACCTCTCACTTGGGATCGGGGTCTTGCCAGTCCATTGGGCACTTCAGTCTTAAACTGTGGCCTCTTTCATCAGTCATTTAGTGTCTATCACATCCCCCTCTGTGCTAGTCACTGTGCGTACATCAGCACTGATCTCGGGTTATCCTCTTACAGGCAGTGTTCAGAGAGGTTAGTAACTTACACAAACTGACATGTCAGAGACAGGATTCACACCCACGTCTTTCTGCCTTCAAAGTCCAAGCTCTTTCCTCTATGCGTGCTGTAGCCTAGTGCCAAGCCTAGATCTCGTTATTGTGCTGCTTGCATTTGGCTGCAAGGAAACCATTAGGAGATGTGTTTGGGGAGAATGAAAATGTGAAGGAAAAGTAATAGCTCCGTGGGTCATCGGTGCAGGGCCGAGAGGAAACTGCGGACTTGGCTGGTTATGCCCTGTCGACACGTGTTAGGAAAGCAAACCCGAGAGATCTCCTTTGTCAGGAAAGTAAGTCTCCCTAATAATGTTCATTATGCTCTGTGATTTAAAATCTGATGCAGATTAGCCAAAGGGCACGCATGCATAACCCACAGATACAGACAACAGTGTGCTGGTGGCGAGAGGGATGGGGCCAGGGGCCGGGTGGAGGCAAGTAATGTGGGGGGAAGTGGGGACATCTGTAATAGTGTCAACAATAAAATTAAATAAAAATAAAATGTGATGCAGTTATTGTTAAATTAACATGGCTTGGGGGGTCACTTGGAGAGGACAGATTATTCCGTGGAGATGAACGAGACTAAAACCAAGCACCAAGAACAAAACCTTGCTGGGCCAGAAAACGGCTGCAGGCTTGTGCAGTGGGTGGGGCGACAAGTGTGCTGGTGCTCGGGGCTGAGAGATTTCTCGTAACACAGGACTCTCAGCTTTAAAACCGGGACATTCTTGGGCAACCATGATGATTGGGCCCTAGAAATGGTCAGACTAGGGGGGTCTGATATACCCATGGGGGTTAAGCTGCCATGGTTTTTGAAACCTGACATCCAGTTGGGGGCTTGGTCATAGACCATGGCAGAAAAGGTCAGATAATGTAAGACACCTTCCCTCCCAGTCCCTGGATTACTGTCCTCGGGGCCCTGCTCTAGGCCCCAAGGGAGGGCTTGGGTGGAGGACAGACAGGACAGCACAGTCAGGCTGGTCTGTGCCTTAGTTTCCTCATCTGCATCCTGGGATGGCGGTACCTGCCTCCTAAGACCGCGTGGGAACTGCAGGAGTTAATGCGTGTAAAGTGCTCGGAGCGGCGCCTGGCCCAGAAGAGCTCGTGAAGTGCCACCGCGTCCTTCTCAGGAAGAGAAACTCGTGTGTCACCATGAACTGATCACCTTCTACAGCTGTTTTTAAAGTGGAAGTCAAAGGCTCTGCCAAAGCTTTTAGAAGAAGCAGAACAGGACACAATCAACAAGGAAATGGAGAGTGGTTGCAAACGGATGCTCTGGAATCGAAGCGCTTGGGTTACATCCAGCTCTGCCATTTAGATGTTCATTTATTATTTAGCAAACTCGCACAGGCCAGGCTCCGTTCTGAGCCCTCAACACACACCGGCTCGTTCGATTCTCATAGCAACCTTACCAGGTGGGTATTTTTACTCTTCATCCCATTTACAGATGAGCCACACAGAGGTTGTAACTTGCTCAGCTCTCTCAAGGGGCCAGAACTTTGGACAAGTTTGTTGATATCTCTGTTCCCCAGCTCCCCCACAAAAGTAGGGATGTAAGTTGCGATACCTACCTCATCGGGTTGTTATGTGGATTTGATGCCATAATCTATACAAAGCCCTTAGCAAAGGGTTTAGACAAGATAGTACATGCTGGATACTTAAACACAAAGTACCTTACTTAACTGGAATAACACACATATTATTTGCTATAGTTATCAGAAATACAACTGGCGATTTAAGAAAATGGACAGTGAGTAAAGCAGGAAAAGTCCGGGGTGGGCAGTGTCCATGAAATACCCTGAACTTTGGAACAGGAGGACAGGCCTAACGACCCTGTTTGCATGAGAGGCCTTGTAAGCCTTCGAGGGGTGGAAATGGTGAGGGGGACTTTGAGGGTTGACAGTTGGCCCCAAAACTCCAGGTTTTTCTTTTCCAAACTAAGAGAGACAATAAACAAGCCCTCACCTATGGGAAGAAGTCCTCGGGAGCCCCAGACAGGAAAGCTGAGGTACCTGGAGAGGCCCACACCTGGCCTGGGGCTGCAACGGCTGGGGTGGCCTGTGAGTGCTGTCCGTCCCTGCCTGCTGCCGTGGAGAGCCTGGGCAGCATCCGGCTCCAGCTCAGGTTCCAGGCTCCTACCGTGACCATGCTCCTGCCTGCCAGCTCAAAACCACTGCTCTCCTGGCACTATCTCTGTGGCTTCGTCCATCATCTCTCTGGCTCTCTTCTTTGACTCACTAAACTCAGCCCTCGTCCTACTCTTTTCTGTTTCTGGTTGTGCCCTCTGATTCTAGACAAGACACATCATTCTATGTGCCCTCAGTGGAGGGACCTTGAGGGCAAAGGGGATTGGCCAAGGATGAGTGCGGGGAGAGGAATCTCTCTGGTAAGAGAGGTGGCAGTATACTCACAAGCAGCTCTAGACTCCTGGCCAAGTCCTAAGGACTCATCCCAAGTTCTTCATCTGAGGGGGCCTTAACTACACTTTGGGAGCCTAGTAAGAGCTGTGATTAGGAGCAGAAAGAGAACAAGAACCCTTCTCCAGGGTGAGGGACAAGAGCAGAAAACATCGAAGGGACACTGGTTGTCCAGCCAAGCCACAACCCCTTTCCTCCTCTCTCGCCCCTTAAAAAGCAGCTGGAGCCGTGATGTCGGGCTCAGGTACTCATTTCAGGATGCACGCTTTGCCTCCAAATGGACTCTTCACCTCTCCTAAAACCTTCGGATAGATGGCTGGATTGAAAGGTACTTGATTTTCATTTCTGTTTCTCCCCTGGATGCTGCCCTCCTCAGATCATTGGCATCCAGTGTTGGCCAACTCCATTCCTCCCCTTCAAGTGGGTGCTACACCTGCTGTGGGCGGGTGCCTCGGGCCCCTTGTCTGTGTGGAGGATTTGGATGGTGGCTGTAGCGCCCTTGGTGCCTGGCATTTCAACCCTTGTTTCTTGGGTCTTCGTGGTGGGTGGAATGCTGCAGGGTGGAGCCACCATGTGGCAGAGTGGAGCACAGCAACGGGGAGATTCCCCTGTAATGGTGACGGGCTTTCTGCCGAGGACATGAGGACCGCAGAATCCTGGTGGTGAAAGGCCGTTGAATTGTTTCCCACAAAATGATGTTTTCTGGGGAAACTCAGCTGAGGGTCTTCACGTTTTCCTAAGGTCCTGCTAAGAAAGCTTCCAAGAAGAGACTGGAACTGGGCTTCCGTTGGGCTCGAAGGGTGATTCACCCCCATTGCACACTCAGGTCTGCCTTCCTGCTCCAAGCAAATCTTCAGTCTGCTCTTACGTTCCGGTGGCCCTCACCCACGAATGTCCTGCTTTGTCCCACAGACCCTATAGGATGTAACATGATAATGAAAACTTCGTGCTTCCTATTGCTGTTACAAAAAGACCAGATTGATATTTTTATGACATTTTTGTTTTAATGTATGCTGTATGTGAAAATAACTACTAAACAAATCAAGTCGTCTGCTTTCCGTTGCCAAGCACCTATGACAGAGGAGCTTCAAGAAGCAGCATAGCGCATAAACCCATCTGGAGCATCACTGATTTGGTGGCTGGGATATGAAGCTGACAAACACCCCCCTGCCCATGCTGCTGCAGCTGACCCACTGGGCACCTCCTTGCTTAGCCACGGCACTGCCAAGCAGGGAGGCGCTTCTCCTTGGCCTTCATCCCCAGGCGGCCCTCACCTTTCTGACGCTCCCATCCCTGCCCTGGGGACAGATATCGAGTGCCCTGCGTGCTGCCCTCCTGGGATCTGTGGGCCGCTTGGTCGTCACCGGCCTCCTTGCTTAACCCGACTCCCACGGATGGCGTTCCAAGCACTCACCAGGGAAGGGAGCGTTCATGAGTCATCTCCTGCGGTCACTGTCATCCTCCCCTCCCGCTCCGAGGCCTCTCCTCCTTCAGCACATTTATTTATTTTAACTGTGAAGAGAGCCTCTTCTGACCCTCCATCTGGAGGCCTTTCCGCCTCAGCAAGTCCACACCCACCCCGCCCCTCAGCCCTCGCCCCCAGGGTCCTTCCCACAGTGCCTGTCACAGTGCCTTGGAGCTCTCTGGGCAGGCTAGGGCATTCCTGTTTACACGTCATTACAACATGGATTTGCGGTGAACCTATGGATGAAGTAAGGTGTGAACTTATTTTCATTTATTGTGAGTTTAAAGGGCAGGGAGGAGAAAACCATTCTAAGGGAAGAAAAAGGGAAGTAGCGTTTATTGAGCCCCCACACATTAACTGCATCATTCTCCCTGTGGTCTTGGGAGATGTCATTTATCCCATTTTACAGAGGAAGAAACAGAGATTAAATAACTTGCACAAAGTACTGTTAGCATAGGTAGCTAGACATTAATAAAAGAGAAGGGAGCAAAAGTGTATAAACTTAATTAGGTTGGAAGCTACAGCTTTACACATTCCAGGAGATAGCCAGCATTGCCCTGCCAATGGGATTAACAACCCTCAGTCCCAGCCGTGGGGCGAGGAAGACCAGAGCTGGCTCAGCAGCAGGATTATGGCAGGGGCAGGGGGAGAGCGGGGGATATTCCTCTGCAGAGGCCTGTGCAGTAGGAGGGACTGTGTGGCCGTAACAGAGGAAGTGTCTGATGTGGGAAAAGGACTGATTGATTAGGGGGAGGGCCAAGCACGAGCCCGGGAAGGACTGGGAAGAGATTAGTCAGTTTGAAAGCCCAAGATAATAAAATCAAAGCTTAACAAAGCCCCCCACACACACACACACACACATGTTGTGTGTTCATTTCTTCCTAAGTTCTCCCTCTGCAGCAGCTGTATGAACCTAGCAGGCCCCGCCGCTGGGAATAGAGACTAAGCTGGCTGCCAGATGGGGACAGAAACTGAACTGGACTAAGCTTTGGCATGGAATGAGCTGGTGGCACGGAATTTCTGGCCCCTGGCCCCTCTTCCAGGCTTGATGAAGACAAGGCTAGACTTCTTCCACAGCAGGAGGGAGGGCGATGAGACACTGGGAACCTGGAGGCAGTCTTTTGTCTCCACCCCAATAAACCTTACCACTACACCGCACCCTCCCAGGCGTGGGTGCCCAGAAGTGCTTTCCTTGCGACTCTGCGGAAGGGCCCCATATCCATCGGTAAAGCACCAGGGTTGGTAAACACAGAAACCAGTTGCTACTTTGCTCTCATTTTGTATAAAAACTAGTGAACATTTCCTGGATGAATTAATCCTTAAAAAATGATAGGACCCATGAAATGTGCCATCAAATGGGCAGTGTGACCTGGGGCGAGTCAGTGAAGTTCTCTGTGCCATAGTTTGAGCATCTACGAAATCAGGGATCTGCCATCTAAGGGCTTCTGACCCAGTCATTAACTACCCTTGTTCTCAGGGAAGGACCTCCTTCTGCCCAGCCCAAATCTCTCGAGAACCTAAGTCACACTACCAGGAAATAAATGATTAGCACTCACGGAGTGTTAATCAGGAGCACATCAGGACACGCCACCCTTTTCCCAGCTGGGCAGCCGTTGTATAGCTGGCCTCGCTTCAACCCGAAATCAGGACCAGTGAGTGGGCAGAACGACGGGAAAACACAGTGAGCACAGAAGGGCTTCTATGTCACCTAGATTTCTACGTCACTGTTGCTCCACACCTTCTGCCCTAGCAATGCAGCTGGCGTGCCTTGACCCTGCTGTCCCTCCCTCCGCAGCCTGTGTGCCCCCTCACTGCTGGCTCCAGCGCCATGGGAGGGGTCCGTGCCCACCATGCTTTATCCCTGGGCAGGGCCAGCCAAGACAGACAGACCGGACCTGCATGGGATCCCCTGCACCCTGGGAGAGCACTGCTCATGTCGGGGAAATAATAAAATCTAGAGCAGCGTGTGCACTTTGGAATTCCAGGAGCCATGAACTGGAAGACCAGTTCCTGACTCCCTGTACAATCTGTACTCACCTAGCTTTGGTGGGAGGAAGGACCATGCACATATACATGCACATATATGTACACACATACACATTATGTGTATATATGCATGTATGTATACTGATTGTCTCTTTGGGAATTGCTGAGCCTCTCATATAAAACACCAACAGCCCAAGGAAATTGTACTTATGAACTCTGAATTCCACCAGAGCTTGCCAGCATTCCAGAGGCAAGGCAAGAACTTTTAAATAGCTGCGGACTAGATTCTGACCTCAGAGCACATATCAGACAGAGACGCCAAGGAAGCTGAGTTTAGGAGGGAAGCCACTCCTGCCCCTCTCTGTCCATGTCCCTCTCTCCATCCCAGCCTCCCAAGCCCACCCTCCAACATACACACACCAAAAAAGCATTAAGTCCCAGAATGAGCAACCGGGTATGAGACAGTGGTTGAAGCTCTGTGTGTGTGTGAGTAGCTGCGCCCCGGACTTGATCTGGGGGTGACCACCAGAGGCGGTGTTATAATAACTTCAGTCTAGTTTTCTTTGGCACCCTCCTGCATCTCACAGCCTGTCCTCTTTGTTCCCATCCCAGCCCTCCTCGGGCACCCATCCAAGCTGCTCTGCGCAGCTCAACTAAATTTACAGAACACTCCTCCGCTCGGCGCCGTGCTGAGCAATACACAGTCACCTGGTACCAGGTCTGTTGCATGCTCTGTGACCTTGGGCTTCTCAAGTGACTGTGTTCTTGCTCCACCTTAGAGAAACTGGAATGATGCAAAAAAAGATTATGAGGAACTCATTCTTAAATGAAAAATCTAGGCTTCTTACCAAAAGACTGGCAAATAAACCCATATCTGTGTTTTTAAGATAAAATAAGATGCTTAAGCCTGGCGTTTCATTGTCTTATCAGCTCTAACCAACTTTTTCAAGTAACTGATCAATGATAGCCCCAATTACTTTTGATGAGAGCTTCTATGATAGTATCTTAATTCCTATGTATATTAATGTGCACCATTAGTAAGGGCCTGATAAAACACCGTGCCGGAGCCAAAGGGAGGCCATCCTGGAGGGGCAGGGCTTGGGGCGGGGCTTGAGTCAGGCTGATTGACAGGAGGTGGAGGACCACGCTGGGCAAGGACACAGGGTGGACCCATGTCTGGACAGAGGGCCAGGGTCCGGGATGGGGAACAGATTGGGCTGGCTAAAGCACAGAGACTTGTGGGAGAGTAAATAATAGGACAAAAAATAGGTAGAGAAGGGAAGAGGAAAAAATTTTTATCATGCACCAGTTAGTGTACCGCATGATTTCACACACTATATGTGATTTTACTTAATGCTGACATCCCTGGGAGTAGGTGGGGCTGGGGGTCTTTAGCCTTTAATGGGAGTCATTAAAGAAGCTAACTTATTTGCTTAATCTCAAACAGCTAGTTAGTGGCAAAACCTAGGTTCTAATTTTCCTTTTCTGTCTCCACACCTGATGATGGCTACTTTTGTATGTTACCTTTCCTACAACTACCTTGTTGACTTTTAAAAAACTATTATATGAAATGGATTGTATATGTAAATGAATATAAATGATATGCATGTATTGTTAAAGAAGAATAAAATAAGCACTTGTGAACCCAGTCCCCAACTCAAGTACTAGGATATTACCAGTATTACTGAAGACATAATCATATGTCTTCATATGGCCCTCCTTTCCTGGCCCCAGAAGCAACCACAGTCCTAAAATGTGTGCTAACAATTCCTTTGTCCCTTAGAATTTTACTACACGTGCTTGCTGTGTAATTGCTATCTGCTCCTCCAGGTCCGTCCTCATGTTCTCCACCCTGTGCTGTGCCCCACCAGGGCCCCCCTTGGTCGTTGGCTTCCTGATGGTTTGGCCGCAGGGAGGCACTGACAGGAGGTCTGAGGATGAGGAGGATGAGGCCAGGGTGTTTGCCCCTGTGCCTGCTCCCTGCTGAGTCACCCACCATAAACTGGTTGCAATCCTCCAGCAAAGGCAGGAGTTCCACCCTACTGCTCCTCCCGTCCCCCTCCCCGCCTTGCTCCTTCAGGCCTGGCGATGGGAAAGCATCCTGTTTATCAGCTCTAGGGCACTGTCCATGCTTTGTTGGTTTCCCAAACCCAGTGTTTCTCAACCTTTTATTTTTCATTATCACCTCCCACTGAGTAGCCTTTTCATATTTTTTCTTAATAGTTCTCCCCACCATGAAATTATAATACCACAGGCATAGGGCATATCTGTTTATGAACTGTACATCTCTTCTGTACTTTGTACATGAAAAGAATATTATTTGCCCCCAAGAACCAATTTGCACCCCTTGGAGGTGATACTGCCCTCATGGAGAATGCACACCCTAACTAAACTCACATTTTTGTACAAAGAGTCCCTTTAATAAGCTATCGTAACCACCCAGTTAGTGGGCGCCATCTCCGTCTGGCCAGAGTACCACTAACACATATCTGTGTCTCTGACAATATAATTTAGTTTTTCTGGGTTTTGATCTTTACATAAATAAAACGACACAGTGTAATTTTTTTTTGCTTTTCTCACTCCATATTGTTTTGTGAAACTCAACCATATTAATGTGCATATTGCTGATTAATCAGCAATTGATGATTTTTGCTGATGTACAGTATTGCACTGAGTCAACATATCAAAATATACATGTTTATTTAGTGTTGATGGACATTTGGGTTGGTTATTCTGAACACGTGGCATGAAACATTCTTGTACATGCCTGCAGGTGAGGGTATGGGCGTGGGGATGAATATAGATGGTCTAGGGTACATATCTGGGTGTAGGATTGCTGGGTCGTGGGTGTGCCTGTTTTGCCCCTTAGCAGGAAATGCTAAACTGTTTTCCTGTACCTGTACTCGGTTACACTCACACTGACAAGGTATGAGAGTTCTGGTTTCTCCACATTCTACCCAGCGTTTGTTATTGTTAGACTTTCTAAATGTTTGCTGATCTGTTGGATATGAAGTAGATGTCTCGTTGCAAAGCAAATGAAACGTTGAGCATCTTTTCACTTGTTCATTGGCCATTTGTATTTCCTCTCTGTGAATGCCTGTTTATGTATTTTGTCTATTTTGGGGGAGTATTCCTCTTTATTTTTGACTCTTTGGTGCCCTTTGTATTTTATATATTCTGGACACTAATCATTTACCAGTTATATGTGTCACAAATATTTTTCTAAATTGGATTGTCTTTTTGCTTTTTTAAGGTGAATTCTAATGAATAAAAGTTTACATTTTAATGTAGAAACATATATTAATCATTTCCTTTATGGTGTGTGCCTTTTGTGACTTGAGATTACTCTTTCTTATTCTGAGTTGATGAAGTTATTCCATAGTTTCTTTTAAAAGATTTTTAAAATTGTGCCTTTTACATTCAAATTTTTATTCTATCAGAAGCTATTTTTTTGGACATGGTAGGGATCCATTTTTCTCCCATATTACTTGAAACCAATTTTCCAGCACTATTCATTGAAGAGACCCTCATCTCCCTTGTCTGCCTTTAGTGCCTTCTCAGTCGTATTTCTGTGAGTGTGGGTCTCTCTCTGCGTTCCTTCTTGTATTCCATTGATCGGTTACTATAACCCTGCACTGATAACGCAGTTCTAATTTTTATACCTTATTAAACTCTTGATATCTGGTAAGGTAAGTCTTTTTCTTTTTCTTTCTTTTTTTTTTTTTTTTTAGGAGTGTCTTGCCTATTCTCTGCTCTTGGCTCTTTCCTGTAAAACTTTTTAAACGGTTTGTCCAGTTACAGAAAGAACCGCAGCGGCAGTGCCTACAGGAACAACAGGAGCGGAAGGAGCAGCCGCAGCGCAGCAGCGAGGGCCGCAGGGGGCAGAGCGGGCGATGGAGGGCGGTGCCAGTGACCGGAGCGTGCCTGCGGGCCAGGAGCCAAGGCCTCTGGGAGCCAGCACAAGTCCACCTGGTGTGGAGAAGCTCAGCCAATGTCAGAAAGTGATGTGAGCCTGTCTCTGCTTGTTTTCATGAGCCGCTGGGCTCATCAAAACAAGCAGAGATTTGGTAAAAGTACTAAACATAAAGAGACATCATAATCATACGACCCCTCTGTCATTAAATCTCCTTTGGGGAAGTTTCTTTAGGAACTGGAATTGTTTATTCTGAGGAAGAGAAAAACTAGCAGTGACTTAATTGTTGAGGACTTCTCTAGGCTCAGGAGATACGTGAGAACACAAAAGCAGGCCAGAGCTGGGGATGCAGACTCGGAGGAATCTATCAGTATCACAGAGAGACAACCCCGGGGAACCCAGAGCCCCAGCCGGTTTTCTCCCGAAGAGGAGTGAGATGGTTCCGGTACGAACCCATGTCCATCACTGGTATCTTTGTTTGTTGGCGTGTTTGTTTGCTTAGTTTAGACCTGACTCTCTTCTGGGCACTTACCATGTATCATTAATTTCTGTCAGTTCCGCCCTCCCAGCCCACATGACCTCAGAGAGCGTATCCAAGTGATGGGTGATCAATTGCGTTGCATGCTCGCGTGAGGAATAGATTACTGAGGGAAGCTGAAGAATTCTCCTCATGAATGAGCCTTGGCAACCGCTCCTCACACTGGGCTTTTGAACCTTTTCCTAGTGGATCTAGTTTATTTGCTTTGAGTGGAAAAATGTATGGCCAGGAGCCGGGTTATACAGTTTAAACACAAAAAGAAGGAGGATCGTGATGACCACACATTCTCTGCTGGGGGCAGGCAGAGGAAGGGGGTGGGCAGGCAGAGGAAGGGAGGGGCAGGCAGAGGCGGGTTTTGGAACAGACGGCCCGGGGTACCCTCCGCAGAGGCGGTGAGAACAAAACTGGGCCCCTTGCTGCAGACCAGGGAGCCCACAGTCTCAGGTGCCAAAGTGTTGGTATCAGGGGTTTTCCAACAAGAAGGCTGTGCCTCAAATCCTTTGTGGAGCAAGACAAGTTATAAATAGATCTATAATTTTTTTAACTAGAAGGCAACAGGCTTAGCACAGCTATTCTTCCCTTTTGGTTCTCCTCCCTGCACCGCTTTGCCTATTATATCCCTGCTACCAGGCAGACCCACCTGCCTCGTAGCCAATCCGCTGCAGCAGCCTCGGGAGAGCCAGGATGGAAACTGGCTTCTATTACGACTCCAGATTGTGACCTTGCTTGTGGAAAGGAGTAAATCTTCCTGTCTCATCTCTGGCTGATGGGGCAGGAGGTAGGGGGGACGAGAATTTATTATACAATTTGCCACCTGCTGACTAGAACACTAATGTATCCATTTCGGAGACAAGCTCTGATTTTAGTGACAGGCTGAGGAGAAAAAGGACATAGACTGGGTTTCTGGGACATGTGGTGAAGGCCTGCTCTTGGGGATTTTAACTACGAGATCAGAAAACTGGTATTTTATGGGTGGCCAAGTTGTATGCGGCTGTGTGTGTGTGTGTGTGTGTGTGTATGATGGAAAGAGAGAAAGAGAGAGAGAGAGAGAAACAGAGAGACCGAGAGGTTGCTCTCCTCTCTCCTAACTGATCTGACGGCATGTGAGCACGCAGGGACTTGGAAACTACTTGCCCAGTGCTTCTCAAACTTCCTTGTCCATCAGAATCGCCTGGAGGCTTGCTGCCACCCAGGCTGCTCTGTCCCGTTCTCAGAGTTTCTGATTCAGTACTTCTGGGGTGGGGCCTGAGAATTTGCATTTCTCATAAGTGACCAAGTGATGCTGTTGCTGCCAGTCTGAGGACCACACTTCGAGAACCACTGATTTGGGCCAGCCTCCTGACATCACAGACGAGGAAACTGAAGCCCAACTGTTAATGAAAGCATGCATCCAGGGACCCACAACTGCTTGGTGGATGCAGCCAGGCTGGGACAGAGATTCCTGACTCCTAATCTGGTGTTCTTCCTACCACGTCAGGCTGGTGCACGGCCAGGGTGCCAGGGAGGTGCTATTCTAATAATAAACGTGTTATCCATCATAGCTGAAGATTACCAGTCTCTACCTTGTCTTCTCTCCCTCGGCCTCCCCCAGTCCAACATCGCTGGCCCTGCTGGCTCAGTACATAAATAACTCAGCCCAGCCCACTCACCCCATCACCCAGTGGGATTTAGAATCTGGTCCTGTTCCCACAGCCAGGTGCCCACTCCCAAAGGCCTAGTGCCCACTTTCCTCCCTTCACATCCTTGCTGGTGAATGAACTGCATATCCAGGGCCTCTTCAGTGACTACTGGTCATGTGTATGGGCCCTAAGTTACAGTTCTTTGTACATCGAGGTTCACCAGAGCCTCGACCTTGGTGTCTGCTGTTTATCCTGCCTACCACCTAAGTCCCCTTCTGAGGCTGCAGCTCCACTGTGGATGACCGTCCAGTGGTGGGGAACTATGCCCCCGTTGGTCCATTGCTGGGCTGGAATGTTGGCCTACACCCTAACCAGTGGCTGGGTCCCGCAGCCCACGGGCAGACCTCCTACACAGTGTCTACCCGCACAGAGGCTTTCTGGGCACTGACTGCCTTTTGAATTCTTTAAGGCTGCACTCTGGCTGCCAAATTGGAAACCCCAGGCTTGACCTGGTAAGAAATCAAAGCTGAGATTTTCATGGCCCTGGGATGCTTGTCTACCCATCACCAGCACTTCCAGAGCCAACCTCTGCATCGGATCAGCTCCCCCACCCCATCTCACCCCAGTCAGTTCCTTCCTTCATTTGCCCGGAGAGACCCCTGTGGACATGTGCTAAAGAGGGCAAGCACTTTCAGTTGCTCCTCAGCATGGGGAAATGATACACCGACCCATCCACCTAATACCTGGAGGCCCCTTTTCATAGAAAGGTGATGTCTCAAAGGCATGGTCTAAAATGAGGCAAAGAACTGGCTAAATTATTCTGCAGAAAGAATTGCTAAACATTGGAAGTGAAGGAGCAAATGCACATAGGGCCCTGGGGAACGCTGGAGTAGAATGAATGATGAAACAGGAAGCTGGAGCCTCGGGGAAAAGCAGCCAGTAAGAGATCCCATATGTGGCATGGACTTCTGCTGTTCATTTTTAATTGGTCTGCCGTGGCACAATACGGCCTCTTCCTTGCTCCAAATCTTGATACACCTGTACAGCTCTTGTGGCGGTGACATCGGGGCAGAGAGAACAGGACAATGCACAATAGTGTGGCTGGCTGCGCTCACCTCTGCTGAGACTCCTGTGGAGCGAGCAGTGCTGCATCTCAATTCCAGGCTGTCTTCTCCAGTTCTCAGTGAGCAGTGGCTACAAGTGGGGGAAGGAGAAGTGGGGAGGAGTGCCTGACCCAGAAGCAACGGCCAGGTGGACAGCTCAGGCAGGGACATGCGACATACCCCCCTGTTTGCTAAACACGCTGGAGGCTTCAAAGGCAACTCTTAAGTGGTGGTGCTGGGTTGTTCCGGGATTCAGTGTCACTGTGCTCCGGCCATCGGAGAGAATTGGGTTCTCTTTCATTTGGATCCAATTAGCTTAGAATCTGTCCTCCCCTGCTCAGAGTTTTGGGGGGAAATTATCTTTCCCTTGTAACGAAAAAACAAATCAGAAATAGAAACAAGGTGGTAGGGTAAATGTTTCACCTTTGTAAAGGAACAATTTAGTAATTCTTGCATTCTGTTTATTGTCCTGTGAAAACATAATTTGCAATGCATGCATTGATGGTTTCGAGGGGGTTATGGTTTTAGAGAAAATATTTAAGTCCCTTGTCCTTCCTTTTACAATTTGGTTTGAGGAGAGTTCCAAACCTCTTCCTAAGCACTCATCCTCCTTTATTTCTCCCAAGCAGACCTTGTGTGGAGAGGGGTCACGTGGAGACTCAGGCTGCCATTTTTTTAAAGGCTCCCCAAAGCATCCTGGAATGGGACATCTTCTTTCTCCTCTCCAAATAAGTGCCAGTCACCAGGGCTTTGACGGGCAGGATACTGCAGTGGGAATAGAAAGGGAGGAGAGGAAAAGGTTCTTGCCGAAACCATTCCCTTTCTTTGATTTGTTCCTAGTCCAGGAGCTGCTAGAAAGTGTCTCTCAGAGCATACCTTGATCCTTTTCCGGAGAACACCAAACTTGGAAGTGACTAGCAGGCCTAATTGTGTCTCTGTGAAATCCAAATTCTGGACGGAGACAAAGAGCAGTCTGGAGGCCTCTGACTGCAGAGCCTGATGGATTAAGTCCCAAAAAGCCGTCCGGGTGCCTGGGCAATGGGGAGCCGAGCTGGACAATGCATTCCAGATGGTTTGCCTTCTTTCCTTGGGTTTGGGACCAGTTGGAGCTCCCGGGCGGTCTCCCAAGGTGGATCCCCAGAGAGCCCAGGGCAGCTGTCCAGTGGGAGGGACTAGGTTCAGGATGACTGTGGCAGGCTCGGAATTAGAGGAAGGGCCCCCTCCTTTGTGTGGAGCATCTGGATATCGTTTTTCAGGCTCTTAAAAACACTAACTGTGCTCTGCTAAATACAGCCAATTCATTCAAAACAAACCAAAACAAAACCAAACCACTCAGGGGACAATTGCAGGCCAAGCGGTTGCCCCAAAAGAGTCCCAAATAATTTCGGACTGTCCTATATGTGCAGCTCAGAGAAGCTCTCCGGCCTTCTCTAACCGGTGTCCGGTCACCACCCCACGCCTGCGGCCCAACTTCGCCAGCTCTCCGGCTATGTAGCAGCCCATCGACTACAAAGATTCAAGAGCAATGGCAGAGCTTTGCAGTATATTTTGCTTTTTTGTTTGTTTTATTTTAGCTTGTGCAAAATTCACAAGACAGATGTAGAAGACTTTCTTCCACGTTCAAGCCTCTCTGACTAGTTTACAAAAAATTAGCATGAGCTAGAGAGAAGGGCAGGGACAGGGAGAGCACGTGAGAGAACAGAGAGAAGGCGCGGACTTGATGCGTAAGCCACCTGACCATTCCCGGTGGACCCTGTGGTCTGCGGATTAGCTTTGACTGTGACAGTTTTTGTACTGTGAAGAAAAGGCTTGTTTGCCTGTGGTCCTGTTGCAACCATGTGGTCAGATGGTAATCTGAGGCTGGTCAGCTAATAGCAGCCCCCCTCTCTAAGAAGCCTGGGGTGGAGACAGGAGGTGGAGAGCATGCCTCTGCCCTGTGAGTGTTTGCGGCTGGCTGTGAGAGAACCAGTCCCTGCTCTGGGGAAATCCTGGTGAACAAGACAGCAGGTCCCAGAGCTGGAGAGCTTCTGGTTTACTAGAGAAGAATCATCATGAGCAGCGTGTGCTAACAATTCCCAAGGAAATGAGGCCATGAATATTGAGGGACACAGTGAAGGAGTGAAGAGAATAGGCTGCGGTTATCTGGAAGAAGTGTTGCCGAAAAAGAACACCCTTTTCGATCCAATAGTCATACACAAAGGAAGCCCAGGGAGAGATCCTGCCCCAGCATTCCAGCGTCTCTTGTGCTGCCCTTGGAACTGTGCTTGACTGAAACTACTTTGAACACATTTCTAGAAGATAAGTATCAGAGAATTAAAATCTTACACATCCAATTAATCTCCCCAAATCGCCTTATTTGAGGAGTGGAGAAGTCATCTATCTATATCTCCCGACTCTATGAACTATCTCTGATGGTAAAGCATGCTTCCTAAAGTTTTCAGCATAATCCACACTGGGAGAAAAAAATAACATTCAGTACCCAAATCTGTAAATATATATCATCCTACAAAGCAAGCTATGGGTAATCTAATACGTAAATCTATAGACTGCAAACTTCTGGTGACACACCCCTCCAGGGCCTAGCCATGTACCCCTTGCTGCTTTATCTTACTCTGTCCTCACGAGTCAGACAAGAGGATCCTTCTCCCCATTATCCAGAGACCTCATTTGACCCCAGCCATCCTGGATGCCTTAGCACGCAATTCTACAACCTGAGGCTCAGATCCTCGCCTGTCTTGACAGAGATTTTCTGGGCGGCTGAACAACACCCTGCCGCATTCCAAGGTGTTATTATTAATGCTGATGTCGCTCAGGGCAGCACCGCTGCGAAATGCCAGTCCTGTTAATAGCTCAGCATTGGGCTCTGTGCGTGTCTTTCGGAGTCATACTTCAGGCCTAACCTTTACCTTCTTTTACGAAATTAGGACATTGATAGGCTTCCAAGTGCCAATAACAATGATTTTCTGAAATTCATCTATCTCATGGTAGCTGACACACATCACAAGCATCGGCCAGTCCTTCTGGGATAATATTGCTGTGACAGGCATACAAGGAAATGACAGGTATTTTTACCTCCTGATTTAAATGGGGCAGGGGGTGGGGACTGATATTGTTTCCCAGGCCAAGAGACTTACAGGGCGGTGAACTTCCCTGGACTGACTCACTGGAATTTTAAGAGAAACTTTCTCTAATTCTTTCTATGGAGCCGTGTTAGTTTTCATCTTGTCTGTACCTGGTAACCCGCAGCACTGCGCTTCGGCATGACATTGGGTACTTTCCCATCACGGTTGGACCTCTCCCTTTGTGACTCATGCTTCTCAGCGACAGGCTGAGTGGAGGAGCTCAGGACGGTCCCAAGCAGACGCACCTGAGACGGGCCCCCGACAGGTTGCCTAAGGAGCAGATGTGGCAGATGCAGGGCATCTCAGCCCCACTCCAAATTTCACAGCCACCCAGTCCTCATTCCCTTTCCTGGCACTGCCCGTAAGCTCAACTCGACATGCAGGCTCCAGGGTTTGCTGAGGAGGAAGATGCCTGGGGAACTACTCCATGATGGAAACCGGAGTCCTTGAGGCTCTGCTCTGTAAGGGTTTGGTCTAGATTTTCTAGAATAACTCACTGCACTGTGGGACATGAGCTCATCTGGTCATGGACCTGAGAGATGGCAATGACTCTGGACAGAAGTGCCAAGGAAAACTCCCCAGAAGATTACTGCTCCTCCCTGCGGCTTTGGTGGCAGTGCCACATGGATGGGTCAGTCCAGCGGTAGCCTTCTCATACCCATAGAATGTAAGCACCAAAAAAAGTCACATTCCCTGAGATCTGCATAGGGGGTGTGTGGGTGGGCCCCTGGCCTGATTCGAGTCAGCAGACAAATTCGTCAAACTAAATGTCATTGGTGTAATGTGGAACTGTTCTCAGATTCTGACCTGGTATAGTCCACTCTGGGACCCAAGGGCTTAGGAAAGCTAGCTGAAAACAGCAAGACTCATCCAATAAGCAGGATGGAGGCACACCCATCCTGCCCTGGTGGCCGGCTGCCAAAGTCGATTGGCTCCAGAGAAGTCACTGGCAAAGAGGAGCATACTTCTCCCTGCTCTGCATCAGAAACCTGTGCGTGGGTCATGAGCTGCCGGAGCAAGGGCATGGTGTAGAATTGGAAGGACACCAGGAGGCTTTTGCAATCTGATGATATTCCTGGGCTCAATGAATTCTTCCATCTGATCTCCTGCTTCCAGGCTGACTTCGCTCAGGTGCGGTGATGGGCCTTTCGGCGCCTCTTTAGATGGAGGCCTCTCCTTGCCTCCATCTAAGAGAATTTGTTCGGTTCTTGGTTGGCCCAGGTGATCACAGCCTGGGCTTCCCCCTCTCCCAAGCTTCTTTCACTTACCCTGAAATAAGTATTTTAGGAAGAAGGTGCAGAGATTTGTTGTTATTTAGAGTATCTAAATGTACTACTTTAAGCCATAGCAATTTATGTTAGGAGAAAAGGCACAGCAATTTTCCTTTTCCACAAGATTTCCTTCTGATTGTTCACCTCACCCTTGTAACTCTCAGAATCATGGAGGGACTACACAAATTATCTCCCTTTAACAGCTGAAGATGACATGGCCCCATAGTGAATTGTTTGAGGCAGTCCGGAGAATTGGTGACAAACTTGGCATCCAGTCTCCTGTTTCCCGTTCTGGGGCTCTTTCTACCGATCTTCCTTATTCCATGTATTTGGTGTGGCAATAATATGAAAAGGTGCCCACTACACGCCATGGAAGAAACAGGTTTCTAGTCTTACCTCCCACAGCCCACCCACACAAACCATCTGTCCAGCCACACAAAAATAGCTGGTGTTTTCAGCCTCTGCACCTTTGCTCCTGTCATGTGACTTGCTTGAACTGCCTTCCTCCAATTCTCTGCTTAATGAAACTTAATCATCCTTTAAGCCTAAGCTCAACTGTCCTCTCCTATATTTCTCTCCTGATTATTGCAGCAGGAAGTAACTTCTTGCTGGGGATGAGGTTAATTTTAAAAAGGCAACTGTGATGCTCCCATGTACTGCTTGGGATTATAATATTTTGCAGGTGAATTTTATCTCCCTAAGGAAACTCTGAGCCTAAAGGGAGCAGAAACTGTTTCACACATCTCAGTGTTTCCCACAGAGTCTTGCTTAGAAGGGAAGCTCAATATTTATCAAATGAGCAGAGACACGGGGAGGCCAAGTGGCTTCTCTAAAGTCTGGCAGAACTCAGAACCCCAGGATCTGATCTCCATGTACTCTCTACTGTGCTGAAAATAACGCAGTTTCAACTGTGGTTAACCTCTTTGAAGGTCAAAAATGGTTGAAAATAGGCTTTTTCTTATAGCTCAGTCTAACACTATGCATATTGAGTGGTTCAGAAAGAACAGGATAGTTTAAATGGTTGGGCTTGAAACACTGAAATCCCTGTGCTGTTGGCTAGCGTGAAATGAGTAGCTCTCTCCCAAGGATGCCTTCTCCTTTCATAAACGTGAGTTGATTTTGACTATGAGTCAGTGTAATAATAAAGTACGGTGGTCATTAAGGCACCTTCATGGGTCAAACAAAGAAGAGAATCAGATAACCCAGTGTTATCTTCCTTCGATCATCCCTGCACTATTTCCATCAGCATTGAGGAAGCACGCTCTGTCTGCCCACACTGAGCTAGGTGTTGTGGATACAGAAGTACCACAAAATCTCTACCCTCATGGAATGCCAATATGGTGACCATGGTGACTGCTGTAGTAGTAGCAGCACTCTTCCTTTGGTTTCATCTGAAGAGTTGAATTAAGGCTGGAACTGCAGGCATCGTTCTGCACATGAAACATACACTCAGTCTGCATACTGAATGAGCAAGTATACCAAAGTGTAATGCAATAGAGATTGTTATGCTTACTAGGACCCTTCCAGGAAGTTTCTTGGGGTGGGAGACTTCTAAAAGAGTTGGTCAAGTAACAACAGAAGTCTACTCACTGCCTTTAGAGAGGGATAGGGTATAGATAACTACAGAGGTCTTCTGCTAAGCGGAGGGTACAAGTTTTGGTTGGAACTACACTGTTCAAGCCAACAGAGAAGAGACTGATCCTATCCACTTCCCCCTGTGGTTCTCAGGCTGTCTTTAAATAAATGCTAAGCACATATTTAGAGAATATGGGTTTAAGGCAATACCAAACTGACCTGTTAAGGCAGCTTGTTCTAGCCTTGTTTATTGGTGTTATTTTATTTATCAAAGGTAATGAAACATTTCTTGGGAATAGCAGAAGATGCAATGGAACTCAGGAGTTCTTAACCTAGTATCACATCCTACACATTAACATCCCATTGCTACTAGCAATTGATTCCATTTGTTTATTTATTAATGACAACTACCTGCATTGCTCAAAGGACTTCCTCATCCAATTAAATATTAAGATATTAAGTCAACAACATCAGCTTTCTGAAGGCTATACCTCTCTGAAGTACAAGAAGGATTCAATAAACCAAGCAAAGACCAATAGCCAACTTTCTACCAGGTACTGTGCTAGGTACTGGATGTCACAGTAGGTCAGACTTAGTGTGGTTCATTCGGAAGACTGCTCTGATAGACAAACCATGAAATGTTTCTGTAGAAGGGCAAAAATAACCCTAAGTACATCGTCTTTTAAAAAATTATAGGTATACCCTAAACAGCCCTAGCTCCCTTTAACAACTCATTATGTGTTCTTTATCTATGTGTTACTAATTCTTACAGCATTTATTTGTTCATGTTGCTAGCACTTCTGGTATGACAAATTTATAGCTCATCAAGTAGAATTTTCTCTTACATGTTCTAAAATTACTTCTTTCAAAGTTCAGGTGCTCCTTCTCTCCTTTAGTTGTAGTGCCGGTTAATCTGGTGACTCATTCTTGATTACTCAGTATATAAACTTCAAATTTTCATAAAATTTAATCGCACTTTTCTTCAGTCCTCTTTCCAAAGTGCTTTACCCACTGCAGCAAGCCACCAGTCCTCAAGTGGTTTCTGGGGCCTTTCTGGAACTTTTCTAGTTCTTCATGTTTGTAGTGATAAGTGTGTGCTTTCTGAAAGAGCAGGCAATAAGCATGTAAGGTATAGACTACCATCACTCTGTATATATCCAGGTTGGTGCCTACATGATTCTTTAATGATAAACAGGTCAGCATTTCACACAAGCATTTGTCACCAGTCCATGTTCTTATCCAGATGCTTCCTTGCTGTATGAACTTCCTCACTGCAATAACAAATAAGAGAGCCCTAGTGTAGCAAATACTTGCCTAGGACACGCCTTTAAAACTCCTTGCCTGGTCCTGCTGCATTCTCTTCCCTGATTTTGGTTTTCTTTACACACTTAAGCACTCATCTACATGCTCAAAATAAAGTAAAATAAAAAATGTGCAAACAAATCCCTCCTTTTCTTCTGCAAAATACTAAACAACAAACTGTCTCCTTTCCCTGTACACTTCATTTTCTCTTTAACTTTTTCTACTCCCTCACTAAATTCTATGTTCTTTTCTGGCTGCTAGGGGTTCTTTTTCATCTTTTTATCACAAAGTAAATGTTAAAAATACAACAAAAAGCAAGGACTTCTCATTCTCCAGCTATTGTGTAGCCAATGCAGCAAAGAGAAAATAGGTTTCTTAAGCCAAATAAATTTTAGCAATTAACAGTATATTCTGTTGTGGAACTTAAAAATACAGTTTTTGATACATCATACTTTAGGGATGCCAATTGGGAAACCTGCATTTAGGTAATAATCAACTGCTTTAAAACTGGACTCCAATGTTGTGGAGTAGAATTTTAAAGTAATTGATATCTTTGATGGATGGAAGGGGTTCACATGATGGACTGATGAGGAAGGGGTGGACGGTATGGGTTTTAAGTTGTTAGGGTGTAATAACCCCTTTGGGACCTTCAAAACAGTCTATGGGACAGTATTCTGTAGAATTGATACAACTAGGACAGCAATATACATCTAAATAAATGAATTAGTTCTAGAAATTGATGCTTGTTAATGTTTCATTGGAATGTCTTTTAAAAGGCAGCACTATTCCCATTCATTCAGGAAAAGCTTTTTAAAAATTGAAAAAAAAAGGCAGATGAGAATTGGTAGTACGGGTGTCCAGGGTGTCTTCGGTCTTTCCCTGATTTACCCATTCTAAGTACTTTTAGTCTAGAACCATCACTGTCCTCAAAACTTCTACTGAGCCTCTACTGAGCTTTCAACCTGAGTTTTCTAGTGGCAGGTTCAATGACAGCAGGCCTGCATGAAGATATAGTGAATCTTCATCGTTACATGATCAGGCTACTGAGTGGGTGGCATCGTATTTTGGTGAATTGGGAGTGAACATAACATTCACAAGGACAAATGTTGACCCAGGCACAAGGAAGGAGATTGCTGAGTCTAGTATTTTAAAATGGTAGAACTCTTCCACACATCAGTCTGGAAAGATACATCAAATACAGAATGTTTTCTTTCTCTACTTTAAATATCTGTACTAAATGATTAGACAATACTCTGTGGGCTGCTAATTTTAGAGGTGTTGGACTCATTTCTACCTAAATAAGAGGTCCAAAAAAAGCTAGGTGTTTTTTTTTTGAGAACCTAACTAAAAGTCCCTATCAGAAGCTGCCTGTTGTTAATGAGATGCCTGTTGAAATAGAAGAATATAATAAAAACCAACTGTCCTTCCCAGCTGACTTAATTTTTGAAGAAAGCTAAAAAAAAGACATGTGACCTGTGGTTTGAGAGATGCCAAATAAGCTCCTCCAACATATTTATATTCAAACTTGACCCTGCAGAGATCTTCAGCTTCTGCTTCAAAGATGCTATGGCTAATAGAGGGATTCATATGCATCTTGCCTCTGAATGGGTCTCTGAAAGTCAGTATGTTCCCCATCCTCCAGCTGCATTAATCATCTCAGAGCAGCCCACGAACATTCTGTGACAGTTCTACAGAATTTAAGATCCTTCCAGCTCTCGTTTACAAAGCTCTTTGATACCTATTCACAGACTTTTGGTTCAGAATAAAAATGCATAGGATGCATGGCCTCTTCCTAGAACATTCACTATTTTCCTTTTGCTGTTTATGAATAGGAGTCTATTAATTTAAAGCAAATGTCCACAGGAAGCACATAATCTTCTGGGTAGTTTGGCATCATCTACCAAATTTTTAAATTAGGAGGCGATTCTGGGAAGATGGAAGGGGTGGAAGCATAGCTGTGACTCTCCCCAGATCCCTTCATGAAAACAAAAGTAACTGGATAGTAAGACTAAAAAAACTCTTGGAATATTTACAGGAAAGCTAGATGTCAAAACATCTCCACGAACTTCAAAAAACAAGCAGAATGGGGTAGACACAGACCTGGATATTATCAGCATCCATGCAGAAAGAAGCAAAAGGAAGGAACAGTATATCCAAATGATTAAAGAACAGGAAAGCTCAAAAGCAGCCAATGGGTATTCAACAGAGAATATGGTGGGCCAATGCAATAACAGTACCTAAATCTGGAGGAATTTTGCCCTCCATTGCAGGCAAGGGCGTGGAGCTCACAGTATGAAAAACAGAAGGGCTTGAAGCTGTGTAAACCCTGTGAGCTCCTGAGACTGACCAGCCAGGGCATCTTTCCAGGACAGGGCTGCCCACCCCGAGCAGAAACTTTGGATCGTAGCATCAAAATTGATCTGGACGAGGACAATAGAGACAAGGAAGAGAAATTTCAGATAACAATGGGGAGAACAACAGAGCCAGAAAGCTGGCCACCTTGTTTTTCAGCACTTCATAAAAACAACAAAGAGGGGGACCCTGCTGGAGCTAGCTTTTCTAACTCCTGAGCCATGCTTTTTAACTAAACCATACCTTTTTCTAAAAGTTCAGAAAAACTAATCTTACGTAGAGACGAACAACAGAAAAGGATGAAGGTCAAATCCTGGGCCAACATTGTTAGAGAAAAGAGAATAAGGACTGGAATAGCATTCCTACAATGAAATTGCTCTAGTAAGGCAAGTCCTCAAGCAAGATAAAAACTAACTTACCATTTCAAAATGAAGTGAAAGACAGTAGGAAAGTTACACATGAAAGGGTAACGTAAATCAAAATTAGAACAAAACCAGAAGTAGGCAGAACTGAGGAAAAATTAGAAATAAAAAAAATTCATTTCAGAATTAAAAATGAAATCACAAGAAACACAAAAGGAAATAGATACAACAACAGTACTTTAACATAAATATAAAATAAAAGGAGGACAAAATTTTAAAATCTATATAAAATGAAGAAAGAAATAGAAAGGTTGCAGAGCAAGTGACCAGTATTGAAAATAGGCAAGCAGATTCAACATATAACGATGGGAGTCCCTAAAGAAGAAACCCAAGGCAAGGGACCAGAACAAATATTTCTTTTAAAATAATCATGAATCACGCTGGCTGGTATGGCTCAGTGGATTGAATGCTGGCCTGTGAACTAAAGGGTCACCAGTTTGATTCCCAGTCAGGGCACATGCCTGGGTTGCAGGCCAGGTCCCCAGCAGGGGGCACACAAGAGGCAACCACACATCGATGTTTCTCTCCCTCTCCTTCCCTTTTCCTCTCTGCAAAATTAAATAAATAAAATCTTTTTTGAAAAATAAATAAAATAAAATAGTTAAGAATCTTCCCTGAAATTAAAAAAAAATACATACAGAAAAAGCATGCCATGCACCTAAGAATATTGATTGATGACATAAGATGTTCTAATAAAATCACTGAATTTTAAGAAAAAAAAGGTCCTTTGGGCATATAGTTTTTAAAAGACAGTATTATAAAGGTGTTGGGAACCGCCCTGACTGGTATCAGAAGCTGAAACCCCCGCCCTAGCTAAGGCTAAGGGAACGCCCTTGGAACCGTAAGCAGGCAAGGAGACAAAAGCTTATCTCCCTGGCAGGAATGCTGCTTCTGCTGCTTTATTCATGACTGAACCCCCAAAAGCTTGGTCGGTTAGCCAAAGACGGGTAAGATTCCCCACGGGGGGAACGACCTAAGCCAGGCATGATCACTTTGGGAGGCCCCCCAAAAGAAGGACTTGGGGGGGCTGCAGCAAAATGGGGGTGATGGACCCTCACTCCTCGGCTTTGACAAAGTCTGAGTTCTCAGCGTCTGGAAGAAAATCTCCTTATCTCTCGGTGGCCTTAGTTCCCTTGCTCCACCTAAGCCTGAAACAATGACAGGGTGGTACAGCTCGGTACTCAGAAGTGCGGGTTCCCCAGGGTGATCAGGCCTAAGAAAGAACATGTAAATTACTGTGAAACCTTCTTTGTTTAGAATGCTCTCAGTTGAATGAGAAGGGTCTTAGGAGGAAGTTAGTTTGTTCCTCAGTCTTACAGCTCTTTGACCCCAACTCAATAGACCGGCAGAGTTCTTTGTTTTCTATAGTTCCTTACTTCCCCCTAATGAGTACTGTACTTTACCTGAATTATTATGCAAAATGAGCCTAATAAAAGCAGGTATGGACGGTAAATCAGCGCTCCCCCACTAGGAGGGGTGGCCATTCCGTCCCTACTTCCCCACAGAAACTAGTCTGTCTCTGTGCATGTGTTGTTTTTTCTCGCGTGTTTATCGTCGAGCCATCCACAGCGTTCCGTGGTCACTGCTGGCCGGTGACCCACGCGCAACATAAAGGAAAGAAAATTACGTTAGCATCAGATGTGTTAACAATAATACTTACATCTGAAGAAAATGGAGTAACATATTTAAGACTCTTAATTAAACTGAGAATTTTTGTATTCAGGAAAACTGACTACTGGGTACCAAGAACACAAGGGAACATGGTTCCTGTGAACCTTTCCTGTGTATCTATCAGAAAACAAGCTTCAGAGTGACTCACACCACTATCAGTAGGATTTATGAGGGTGAAAAGATATAGATACTTATACAATAAAAATAAGGGATAAAAGGGAAAGAGTATTGTATGCAATGGCTATACACTCAGAAAATGTAGATATAGTAGGAATTACTTTAAAAAATAGAAGTAAGTGTAGAGTGAAAATGAGAAAATGTAACTCTGAGCAATCATATTGGTGGTGGTGGTACTAGTATTGTTCTGAGCTTATTTTGTTTTTAAACCTATGGTTCTAAATTCAAATTAGAAATGTCAAAATTAACCTCCCAATGTATTTTATTTAAAAATATATATATATTATATATCTGCAGCACTGTTTGTAACTGCTAAAAAGTTGGGTTAGTGGTGGACATGTCTGTTAAGTGGGGACTCATTGAATAAATCATGATACATCATACATTGGAATATTACGCAGCCAAGAAAAATGAGATAGGTATCTGTCTCAGACATATCATTAAGTGAAAAAAAAAAGCAAGATGTAGAATATTATGATGATCTTCTGTGTGTATACATGTGCACACACATTGTATTTGCATAGAAAATATTTCTCAATAAAATATCCCAAACGTGAAAACACGAAGGCCAGAAAGGACTGGAGCAGGAAAAGCATGATGGGATGGCTGGCAAAAGTAAACCCCTGGTGAATTCTACCCTGAGAAAGCAGATTTCCTACTGTGTACAAATGAATCTTACTGTCTGCAAATCATATTAATTAAACAAGTTAAACTCAAGGTCATCTTACCACTGGTGGTTCCTTAGAGTCTTCAGGGTACGGTAATTCAACTTAAACTTGGAGGCCCAGTGCTGTTGGGTGGACAGGAAATTCAGCTTCAGTCAGTTCAAGCATCTTGGTACTCACTGAGGGCTCTGGCAGGGACCAGGCATCTTAAGAAGTACAAGAATATTTGGAGGCCCTTTCCATGATTGCTCCACGTGGGCACATCCCAATCTGCATGGTCCCTTGGGGTTTACTCCTCTGCTATTGTCTAGAAAAGAGAGACTCTTTGGCAAAAACACGGCCTCCCCGAGGCATACATAACAGGGGCGCTGTCAAGAAGCAGGGTGACATCCTTGCTGCTCCTGGGAGGTCAGATCTTACAGTCTGGGGAAGTTCAGCTCTCCTTGAGCCATAATTCTGTTCGAAGGGTTTATTCAGAACTAAAGCCTGGAAGTTCAGCCACAGGTTTCTCCTGAGGCAAAGACACAGAACCAGTTAGAATGGGAGAGGGAAAAGGGAAAACATACAGAGAGAGAGAGAGAGAACAGAAATCAGTATTTCTTAAAAGCCTTTCTCACCAAATTCCTTTCATTTTAGAGTTGAGGAAACTGAGATATGGGCATAATGCCCAAAGGCACACGATTAGTTACCAACAGAACTAGCTCATTCTACCATATTATAATGCCTCTTGCCTTTTTCTGATTTCCGACCTTTGTTCTACTGTAAATTACCCTTGTAAATTGGCACTTAACTTTCTGCACCTAGAGTTTTAGACATATTTGGAAACTTCTTTTAAACATGTTGATCCACTCAAGGGCAAGAACAGCTTCTCCCTGGGACACAGTCAGCAGGACAGGGGATTCAGGGATAAGTCACGTTGTGTTCTGTTCTTTCTGGCTTTTGATATTTTCATCAAGAGAAATGAGGTTCCTGAGAGAGCACAGGCCCTTTTTTTTCAAAAGGCCACCCTAAGTTGTCTGCAGAGGAAAAGGCAAAGTTCCATGGGTCCAGGATGACTGTAGGGAAATTGATTCCTCCCGTGATGATGATGCACGTGGACTGGATGACTTGGGAGAGGCAGGTGAATGAGCCTTTTGTATGTAATTGGTCCTTCTTAGTGACAGCTGGCAAGACAATGCCCTTTTTCTACTACCTCTGATAGTCGCTGTTCACCTGCTTCCGGGCAGGAAAAGGAAGAAGGGGTGGTATTGCATCTCGTTTTGAGAGTAATCACTACTGTATCAGCATACAAAGGACATGCTCCAATGGGCAGTGTATGAGAGCACAGGATGGTCTAGCTATTTTGCATATGAAGACATGGTCTAACACTTTCTTCTAATAATAAAATGAGAGAGGACAGGATGTACTGTGGTGTTTTATAATTGAGGTAAACAATATAGGTATTGGCTAACATGGTTTGACATGCTTTTTTTTTAAGCCAATCTGGCAGCAAAGCATTGGGAATTGCATTGGCCCTTCCAAACTTTTCCTGTCCAGTCCATTAATCAACAGCAGACTAGCCAAGAGACCATGTACTGTTCTGGAGGCCAAAGAGTTCTGTGGTTGTGAATGAGGTGACTGGGAACAAAGTTGTATCATTGAAATTCTGATTGATTAATGCTGGAGTCATCACTAAATAATGACTACCAGTCCCAGTTCCCACAAACCATTCAGTGGGTTAATAAGGACTGTTAGACACGCTTAGGCTTGTGAACACAGATTTTTCTTGCAGTGGAGGCAGAGGTGTGGAGATGGTGGGGAAGGGAAGAGAAAAAAACTAGATCTGACAATGAGTGAACAAGAGGGTTTGGATCCTTGTGGTGCCTGGGGCACGCCCCTTCCTGCCGCTGTTGCCCTCTCCTGTCGCTGCATTCCCCTGCTCTCTGCAGTCAGATGGCCTCTGAATGCTGCCACCACTGTCACTCCCCTCTGTCACCCTCAGCTCCCTCCTTACAGATTCCCATGACAAATCAGATGGAGTTACTGCCTCCTCAAATAGTTTAAACCTCCCCTCTCTCAACACTTTTCTATCCAAATTCTCTGACTCCCCTTACTTCTTCCCAGTTCCTTGTTTCTAGCAAAGTACATTCTATATCATTCCCCTTGTCTCTTTCCCTCTGTGTATCTTTTTTAACACTCCCTTGTCCAAGTATTCATATGCGTGAGAAGATAACATTCTAATATTGAATGCATTTCCACTAATCCTGAACAGAGCACAGGCAATATATTATAATCACAAGATTGTTTAGGATAATGTCAGATTGAAATCTTGTTTGTGGTTCATTGAGACATATCTAAACAATTCATGGGGAAAATGTTTTTAAGTTTTAGGTAAGTTCTGGTTGCTTCGGTGTCCACAGCCTCTAATGGCACTTCCTGACAGCTTTCTACTTGGTAGAAGGTACCTCCTAAGGATGCATTTATGTGAAGTCAGAATGAGCATAAACTAAGCCAAATTATGATTAAAATTCTTGCTGGCTGCTCCTTCAGCTGGTATAGTTCTGTGTTGCCACTTGTTGGAACTATATCTGCCTGTCAATGTTTGAGAATGTCGGTCCCTTTTTGAAATTACAAACACACAGTGTTTCTCTTCAAGAATGCCAGCATTCATAATGTTTGAGTCTCAAACTTTCAAGAAATGGAAGCAGTTGAATTTCTCTGCATCTTAGAGTAGAAAATGGTCATATCGTATGGATTGGTAATGACATTATATATGATTTCAAAAATGAGGTCCTTCTAAATTTATGCCTATGTATCAGTCACAAACTAATGCATTCCTTAATTTCCAACTACTTTCTTGTCCCAGAATTTCTGAATGATTACTACAGTGCTGAAATTTGAGTTGAAATGCAGTGTTTCAAAACTCAGGTAGACATAAATTATAATTTGTTAATGCGAAGAACACATTATTTGTTAATGCGAAGAATACTTATAGTTGCAATATCTCTTACAGGGAAGTTGCTAAATATTCTAGACAAATAAGACAAATAAAGATTTATGAGGTGTGATTGCACAAGTAGAAAAAGTATTTTGGTGAAAACTCCTTTTTTTGCAGGTAAAATAAGAAATCACGAGAGTATTTAGATGAACCTCCGTGGAAATCATCTGCCAACTTAACTGTGCAAATGGAATTCATTAATCTTTAAAAGTCAAACATGCATGTTTATTATTCAGTTTCTGGTGTTGAGTTCTTTCTATTTTCCTACAGAGTTGATTTGTGGGATCTAGTATTTTGAAAGCATGCTATTCTACCGTGGGTGGTCAGTAACCTGATCCTAGTAATAGGGTAGAAAAGGCATGAGGTCAGGCCCCGCAGGGCCTGGGTGTCATTGTCACTCTGTTTCTCACCGGGCTTGTGACTACAGTCTTTCTCTTTTGCCGTCTGGCCCTCCATCTTCTCCTCTCTTCAACAGGAATAAGAAATACCTGATCTCTTTGCCTCTTAAAGTTGTTGTGAGGATCAAGTAAGGTCCTAATTGTTAAATCACTTTGGAACTATAAAGTGTTATACAATATAAGGCGTTCTCATCATTATCACCTCAGAATTCCTCTCGGATTACATTGCTTCAAATGCATTATTTAGGAAAAGTGCGAACTTGAATGCCATATGGAGTCCTTGTTGACACTGCAGATGTTGGTTAATTTTAGATTCTGAAAGAACAAAAGAACAGAAGCACAACCAAGCAAATTATCCTCTTTAGCTTTTTCTTCGAAATCTCCTATTATACGAATACCAAACTAAAAATGGCAGGCTAAATATTACAGAAAATTACATCATTTGAAGCATTGAAATTCTGTATATCCAAGCTTTTTTGCAGAACAAGAGTTCATTCCCTTCAAAGCACATAGCCAATGAATTTAACCCTATCAGATAAATTATGGCTATATCTTCAAGGACCAAGTAAAAGGAATTTAATTTTCAACTTTAACTTCAAATAACACAGAGCCAAGGGAAACCTATAAGTCTCAGAAGAGTCACAAAAAGATATGCAATCCATTTTGGTGGTCATAGTTGCTCCTGAACTAATGGAAAACTGATCTAAGCTCATCTGGCCCTGGGTTCCAATTCTGAAGATCCGTACATATTTGGGAGGATTTCTTTGCAGAGCAAGTGTGGCAGACCGGCACCTACCCGTGATGACTGCTTTCACAGCCTCATCGGTTTGGGGAGACCTGTCCTGCCCACGTGGCCATCTGTAAGACATCTCTTCGTGTCTCGTCAAAAACGACTCCCTGCTCTCACATGCATAATAAACAAGATGTGTTTTTGCAAAGTATGTCGATGGCATCTGCCATTCTAGCTCTTGTTTGCACACCACTAACAACAAAATATCCTGAAACGAGCTGAGCATTTTGTGTCTTAAAATTATTTTTATAGATAATATAAATATTATATATTTATATATTAAATTATAAATAATATATTATTATCTTATATAAAATAAATATATTGCTTCATATACATATATGAAGCAATAAAACAAAGGATACTTCATATCAGAACATACCCATTAGACTACCTGAAGTAGTTTAAAAATTGTCCAGTTGATATTCTGAGCCTAGATTTTTAACGACATTTTCCTGAGAGTAGTAATCCTGTCTCAAAATTGTTTACTAAGTCTTAGTGCCTTAAGACATTGACAGAATATTACTCTAATTAGAAATAATTTTCAAACAGAGGCCATAAATATAAGACACTTGTTTCTCTAAAAGAGGTGAAAATTTCAAAAAGATGTTTCAACCTGTCTTTTAGAAATTTGGTTGATACTCTACAACATGATATTTCAAACTGTGCTCTCCTGTGGACTGGAAATATTACAAGTAAATCCAAGGGTAGATTTTATGACACTGCTTACTTTGGATGCAGTCTAGGCTGATGCTATTTTAGCATATAATAGCACTAATATAGCACTAATGCTATTTTAGCATTAAGTATAATATTAATTATCCCTCTCCTGCCTCCCTATCCTGCCCATATGCTACCTCTGTTAGCACAAAAGGCCTAATAAGACAGGTGCAACTTGATTCCATTTCACATACTTTTCTCAAACTGGAACAAAACTTTAACCCCCAAAATATTTTCCCATGTGAAGGACTTTGGATTACTGCAGATGATCACATGCCTGAACTAGAAATGGATTCAAACAAATTTCATTCACTGCTGACACTGAACTGGAACTGACCCCCAAAATAAATTGGCTTAATTCCCTGTAAGAGGAATATGAATCAGGTTGCCATCTGTTCCCTTCCTTCTTTAACATCACCAGCGGGCTGGGTTAAACATATAACTGAGGAGTCCTTGGGGGAGAGGGACGAGAACTCTGACTTGGTGCACACAGGGTCCGCTTCAATGGTAAAGTCATCCTAAGTGCAAGAAGAGAGGGGTCTGGGAATCATTTGGGGAAATCTTGCAATTTGCCAAACCATGGAAACAACATGAGTTTAATTTGCCTAATTTTGTTTGAAGGTATTGCATCAACAAAAGCTCTGTTGCTTGCCAGAGATGAAAAACGTAATCCAAACTAGCTTAATCAGAAAGGTAAATTTATTGACTCGTGTAGCTGAATAATTTAGAGTTTCTGGTTCAGGTGAAGCTTGATCCAGGGCTCAAATAGTGTGACCCAGGACCTGATTTCTCTCTCTCCATTTCTCTATTCAGCATCTTCAATACTGACTTCAGTCTTGGGCCAGCTCTCTCTTTGTGGAGCCAAAATGGATGCAAACTACTCATTGCCTCTAGATTCAAATCCAGAGACAACTTTTCTACTAGCAGGTCTAGGCTGGATTACTGGGAAGAGGATAAACTAGATGAGGGAGACTGAGGCTCATGTCCCCCCTCCCCAAGCCTGTGGACTGAGGGTAAGGGAGAATCATAGTCCCCCGCACAAAATGAGAGTGCGGTTAGCAGAAGCAACATTCTCTATAGATACTCAGGGACCAGGTGCACAAATAATTTCATCAAGTACTTATCTTAAGAAGATAATTCTGGCTATATCCTAAGGATAGTGTCCAAGTCTTACCAGCTGAGGGGGAAGAAAGGTAATGGCCAAATGAGAGACTATGACATGAGACATTTTAAAAATGAAAGATAGCTTTGACTAGAGCTGGGGCAGCTGCTCCTCAGAGAGACTGGACTGTTCTACAATTCATACATGTGGCTCCTGAGGAACAAAGCTTCAGCACTATGAGAACCTTTCTGGATAGCTATTTGCTACATCTTGTAAACCCCGTGGGTTATTTTTAAATGCTTTCTTTCCTTCTATAATTTTTTAAAAACCTCTACACATGGAACAAAACCAAAGAGAAGTACTATATGGAAAGGCAATTTTATTTTCTAATAATAATAGTAATATAGCTGAGTTATGGATTTTAAATGACAGCTCTCACTGCCACGTCACTTGCACTTATTTCTGCATCCATATATGTTATCCCAAATGTCTCATAAATTAACTGCCTTGGGATCCTTCCATCATGGTCTCATGTATCCAGAATTTTATTTATTAATAAGAAAAAGTCTTTGGGGGTCAGCTAGAGTAAAGATATAATACTCACTTTACATGACTCGGTGATAAAGCACACTTTACCAAGCCCTTAAACCTATTTTTCAAAAACAACTATGGGAAGATGAAGAATTACTAAAGAAAATGAAAAGGGGTGCTAATGAAAGGTAGCCAAGGGGCATTTGGCCCTGGGGATAGGGTAGCACTAAAGCTGTTTGGGTCACTGTACACCTTGCAAGTTCTAAACACCAAACCCATCATCCCCATGGAGACTTAATTCTTGACATGCTTCTATATATTGAATTAAGAAAACTCAAGTATTTTCTAGAGCTTGCAATTCATTAACTGGGGCAGTAATCAAACTGAATTTCATTCTGTCTTTTTTTTAACATCACGCCAACTATTTTTCAGGAATGGCAGATTAAATATGAAAAAATATTTCCTCATTGTAAAAAAATACAGACATAATTTACAGGCCAAAAGAATGAGGGCTATTCTTAATGGACTGTGAGAGTTAATCCTTGGAAAACTGAGGTGCTAATTTGGAAACTTAGTCACACTATATTAGAACATCTCTTTGGAAGATGTTACTAAGTGTTTGGGAAACTTCTGGGAATTTATCCTAATGATATACCTGCAGACATATGTGCCAGCTTATTCGTTACAGCACGGTTTGTAATAAACAGCAAAGCTTGGAAACACTTCAGGAGTTCATCGATAGGGGAATGGTTATATAAGCTAGGGCGTGTCCTGCAGTGCGGTGCTAGGCAGCTGCTTAAGAGAATAAAGAAGTTCTCTTAGTGCTGGGAGGAACGCTCTCCGAGAGGGAAGAACGAGATGCAGATTGGGGGATGTAAATATGCCACCTCTTGTGTAAGAAGGGGAAAGAGAAGAAATGTAATAATTTCTTATATTTGCATGAAGAAACCCTGGAAGCGTCTGTAGAAAAACCCATAGGTGGAGAGTTCTCTCTACCCATGAGGGTGGGTGGGCATGGACAACTGGGTGGAAGGAGCAGGGCAGGCGGTGACTATTCACTGTATGCCTTTTTCTTTTGACTTGATTTTTGAAACATGCAAATGTATCGGCTAGTCAAATATAAATAATTAAATAAATTCCAGAAAGAAAAAAAGCTTGAGAGAAGTCATTCAGGAATCCTATGGTAATTTTATTAAAGTTGCAGTTGCAATTCGAACAAACAAACAAACGAGCCTGAGTTCACCCTCCGAGGAAGGCACAGGTTGGAAGGGTTCGAGCAGGGGCTGCAACAGATGTCCAGGCCGTCCTGAGGCCTGTCCTTGTTAGCTGAGCACCTCCTCTCTTTCCTGCATCATTAGCCTCCTGGCTCTTTTTCCATATCCTCCTTTCCAGTTCTCTTAAAAAGAAATAACAGAGCAGAAAGCCCGGAAGATGCTTCTGACAACCATTATACTTTATGCATAGTTAAAGCTTTACCTAGAATATGGATTTCCGCACATATTCACCAATGCTGAGAAGGTCTTTAGTTATGTTCCTAAAAGAGTGGGTCTCCTGGTTCACTTAGCTGGACGGGGCCGGGGGCTCCTTCCTGTTGCTTTCATTGTAACCTACACGTAACTCTGTCATTGTGCTTACAGGGGTGTCCGACCTGCGGCTGCTGGGCTACCTGCGGCCCAGGATGGCTATGAACGTGGCCCTACACAAAATTGTAAATTTATTTGAAACATTATGAGATTTTTGTTTGTTTGTTTTTGTTAGTGTTTGTGTATTTAATGTATGGCCCAAGACAACTCTTCCAGTATGGCCCAGAGATGCCAAAAGGTTGGATGTCCCTGGCAGGGTAGGGGGCAGTCTTTCCCTACTAGACTGAGAGCTTTTTGAGGACAAGGACTGTGTCTTACTCATGCAGCTTTGTATTATCAGAGCCTAGCATAGCACTTCTATCTGTAAGCACTGTGTTAGCTCAGTGAGCTGAAATGTCATTCACCTGGTTGCTTAGACCATAGGCCTAAGAGTCATCTTTATCGTATTGTGTGTTCGCCACCCCAGTCAATTCTCCTTCCATAACCATTTATTCCCCACTATACCCTCCTCTACCTCCTCCTACCACACGTTCCCTTTTGTAATTACCATACTGTTGTCTGTGACATGAGGTATTTTTTTTTAATTGTTAACTTTTTTAGAGAGAAGGGAAGGAAGGGAGAAAGAAAAGAAGAGAAATGTCGACGTGAGAGAGATAAATGTGTCCTGACTGGGAATGGAACTGGTGACTTTCCCCACTGCGGGATGACACCCAACCAACTGAGCCACACTGGTCAGGGATGTTTTTTTTCCTCTTAATCCCTTGACCTTTTTAACCTGGTCCAGCAACCCCCCTCCCTCTGACAGCTGTCAGTCTGTTCTCAGTAAGCTGAAACTTATCCAGCTAATTGCTTAGACTATAGTCCTAAGAGTCAGCTTTAATGTCTTTCCCTCTCTCTCTGTCATTAAACCTACCATTTAGACATGACAGCTCTTTCTGCCAAACACACTCCAAAACCTACTACTCTTCACCAATTTCAGTACTACCTCCCTGATCCAGACCACCAACTTCTCTAGCATGGACCAAAACAACTAGTTTGCCTTCCATCCCTCTCTCCCACTGCCCCCAGAATGCATTCTTTATATGCAGTTTAGGGCCATCTTTTTAAAAACAAATCAAATCATACGGCACTCCTGCTTAAAACCCTTCAATGATTTTTATTACAATTAGAATACAATTTAAACTCTTCACCCTGAACTTCCAAGTTCTACATGATCTGATCCGGACCCTGTGTGCTTCTGTGACTTCCCCTCCTACCTCTGCCCCTCACTCCCTCCACACCACTCGGGTCTTGATCAGTTCCTCACATCTGCTTCGCCTGCTCCTGCCGCAGGGCCCCTGTCCGTGCTCTTCACCTGTGCTTCTTTCTGTGTGGCTGCCTCCTTCTCATGGCTGATGCTCAGATGCCACTTTCTCAGGGAGGCCACTCTGGCCACTGCAACTACATCAGCCTCACACTCAACATTGTTCTATTTGTAGCACCTTTAACTACATAGATCGACATCTTTATTTGCTGGCTTCTGCTTATTGTCCCTTCTATCATGTAAGTTCTATGAAGTCTCTTGTATGACCAGTGCCTAGTGCAAGGCTGGGTGTATAATGGCCCTAAAAAGTTGTTTCGAATAAATGTAGGAATTTAAAATTAATTGTGGATGGAACATTTATTTCATTTCCTTAGAAACTTTTTATTGTAATTATTTAATTATAAAGGCAATGAATAATTATAAAAAGAAATGAAGATGTCATAACTGGCTTTTGAAGAAACATTGTAGATAGTAGGCTAAAGGAGTTAATTGTGAGAATGTGATTCTAAAAAAAAAATGGTAACTTATGCCATAAGCCATTCTAGGCAACAAGGAGGCCTAGGCACTGTGTTAAGCAGAGGGATATAAAAATGGCCAGATGTTGGTTTTGAACTCCAGAAGTTCAAAACTTATCCCAAAACATAACTTTGTAATTATAATATATAGTAACTACATAATGCAAATCACATTCACATTTCTAATTGCTCCATTTGATCACCACAAGAGTCATATAAAGTGGAATATTATTATAATTGTTATTATTGCAATTTTATGTATTAAGTAATACATAAAAGAGAGGTTACATGACTTGCCTTGGATGACACAGCAAGTAACGAATGAGATTTTTAAGTTAGACCCTGATACTTTGACTGTCTCCTGTTCTACTTCACTGCTCTGTCTATTGGGTGTGGTAAATGTACGTGCAGCCTGCTACAGGAGGTCACGCATAATGAAGAGACTTCTCCCTGGAAAGCTCTGGGAAGGACTTACGGAGGGAAGATTAAATACATGGAGCTGTGAAAGGTGAGCAAGAGTTTTCAGGTGGAGAAGGAGGCATGTTGCAGACAGAGATCTGACAAAAAGGAAAGAAAGAGGAAAATGTATAGCATGCTCCGTGTGGTGGGGAGCAGAGGAGTCCCCAAGGAGAGGCTGGGGGCCAAACTGTGAAAGATTTTCAGTGCCATTTTGTGTGCAGTTGGATAATGTCTGAATGCAGAGAATTGAAACAGTCAAATCTGGGTTTTCGAAAGAAAATGAGAGTGGCAGATTGGTGGATGAATTGGAGCATGAAGAAACAAGTTAGGCATTTTTTTTTTGTGACCGTGCAAGCAAGTCTAAGTTCTGAGAGAGGATAGTGGAAATGGGAAAGAACAGATTAGAAAACGTGTTAATTTAGAATCACTTTTTAGGAAGTGGAAGGAAGGGAAAAGTAAAGATTATTTTTTAAACATTTTTAGCTTATATGACTTGGTAGATGATGATGATCTCAACCAACTTAAAGAATACAGAAAAATGATTTGAGGAGGGAGATGGGGTTTTTCTTGTAGCTCAGATTTATCTTTTACTCATTTTTGGTTTGAGGTGCCTGTTTATAAAGTCCAGTTAGATATGTTAAGCAGGTAGCTAAAATTACGAGCCTAGACCTTGGAAGCTATGTTGAAGCCAGAGATCTAGTTTTTGGAGTTATCAAATTACAAGTTGTATAAAAATTCCTATTGCAAAAGGGGCACAAGGGAACTTTTTGGCATGATGGAAATGTTCTATTTCATGGCTATGATCATGGTTACAAGGATATACATGTTTCAAAACAGATCAAACTCTACACATAAATGGGTGTAATTTATTTTATCTTATAAATCCCTTAAAAATCAAAGTGAACTGCTTTATACAACATAGTAAGTGATAAATCAATTGTTTGTTAATGGTTAATCTGTGGTTTTGGGAGAAAAAAGAGAATGGGAAATTGTTCTGCACACACTAGTTAAAAACAGCTGATTGGCAGCATGGAAAGCTGCCGTGGTTTCTGCTGCTCTGGAGCTGGTGCTCGCTGAGCCCGTTTATGGGCCACGTGGGAGCTCTCCACTCAGAACTGCATTCTTTCCCCAGCCATCCTCCTCCATCCTCAGCCCACCTTGTGCCACCTGGTTTGACTTCTCTATTTGGGAGAGGTGAGACAATAAAGGCACTTGAAGAATATATGACTCATTGCTGAACAAGAAATTTTCCCTTATTGATTGGTTTTAGGCTGAAGGCCAGTTTGGCTCTGGTATGGCACCATTCCCTCAGCATCACTTCCGAATTGTCCTTTCAGTGTTCAGCTTAAAATCTAGTTTGTACAGAAACCCATTTTTAATTTGACAGAAGGAGGTGAAGTCTGATACCTATATTCATCCACCAGTGTCGACACGCCTACCATTAGTATACAATTATCAAATTTGTATCTTTATCAGGATGTTCACATCTCAGCTCTGTTATTTACAAATTCTTTGAGACCTTGAAGAAAGCGAGGATAATAAAACCTACCTTGTGGAGGGATGTGGATTCAGTCAGAGAGCATAAGTGAAATGCTGAGTATGGCATGGAGTAGGCACTTAATGAAAGGAAGATGTCTTGTCAAGCTTGACTACACTTTCTGAATTATTTAGTCTGTATCATAAGTTTTTTGAAAGTAAAAGCACTCTTACCTGTACTCTGTACTCTCACCCTAACTAATACATCCTCAGGAGACATAAGGGAATGATGCTCAGGAAGCTGGCAGATCAAGAATAAAGTTGAAAAGGATTTACACCATACATATATAGATGAGATCATTCTGGGGAGATGGAGAAAAAGGAACTCAATGCAGAGGTGGTGGCAAAGGTCTTTCCTTACCTTTCCTCTTTCCACTTATTTAAAATGTTATCTTGCTAAAAAGAGGGCACAGAAGGACTCACCTCGATGAGCGGAGTTGCGAGCCTGTGAGGCCATCCATACACCAGAGAGTGGTTCATGCTAGCTGGGAGAGCAGCCTGGCTTCTCAGTGTTTTACTTCTGTGGTTTCCTGGGCTGGGCAGCTGGGTGTCGAATAATGATAAAACCATAATAATGCTTCATAATTATGTACTGCCCTTTGCCAGATCTTGAGTTTAATTACAATGACTATGTTGGAACTGGCAACATCTTCCTCCCTGTTGGGGTGCCATACCCAAGGGCCTGGAAATACAAAGTGGAGTGGCAACTGCAACCTTCTCTTACAGAGACTGCCCTGGCAATTCACCTGAAGTGCTCTGGGTGGGAAGCTCATCATTGGAAACAAAGATTACTTTTAAATTGTCCACATGTATTGTACTTGGCCCTGTCAAGTAAATAGCATTTATGAAGCAACTACTGGCAGACATGGGGCACAGCATCATGGAATCCCAAGCCTGGAAGGGACCAACCCAGATGACCTCATTCATTATTACTCTGACCCTGATTTGGGCCGGGGATGCTTTTGTGGCAGCGTGATTCAGGTGTCAGGGGATTCACCAATCCATTCAACACTCATTTTGTGAACTCCTATTCTGAGCCAAGGTGCTGAGGAGGCACAAAGATGTATAAACTAAGGTTATAACCCCTGCACTCAAAGTAGCTTATTTTCTAGTTGGGGGATTTGTATGCAGGCAACTGTAACATAAAGGAAAGTGCTGGGAGATGAAAGAATGAAATCAAGACTCCAGGTGAAAGGGTGTGGGGCTCCTTCTCTTTGAGAATAAGAAGAAAGGATGAGTGCTGGGGGTGTGGGGCAGACTGAGGTGAAGAGCTGGGCAACAGCTTCAGGAGGGTCTTGCAGGTGTCACTGTCTTTTGTTGTAGTGGTGGCTGGTTGTTTGATTTTTGTCTTCATAGCAATTAGCACCCCCTGAATTATCTTGTTTATTTGCTACTTTACTGATACACTGTTGTATGTGTGTCACCCCATTCAGGAATCTTGTCACTGCTGTCCATCACTATATCCTCAGCATCTCAGACAATGCCGGGTACATAGTAAAGTGCTTAGTAAATATTGGCCTAATGAATACATGGCCCAGGTGAGGCAGTGGCTGTCTAAATGGAGAGGAAAGGGCATTTAGTAATTATAATCAACAGGATAAGAATTGAAGGGGTAGGGTGTCCCATGGTCAGGGACAATATGCAGATAGGGACCTCTTGAAAGGTATACCCAGACTCCTGGCCAAGATGGAGGCATAGGTAGACACACTGTGCCTCCTTGCACAAGTAAAAGGACAACAACAATTTAAAAACAAAGAACAACCAGAACTGACAGAAAATCGAGCTGTATGGAAGTCCAACAACCAAGGAGTTAAAGAAGAAACATTCATCCACACTGGTAGGAGGGGTGGAGATGGGCAGCTGGGCAGAGAGGACTCGTGACAAGACGGTGGCTGGTGGACCCAGTGAGGCAGTGGATTGTGGAGCGGGGTGGGCAAGGCAGCAGCTGGCCAGCAAGGCAGCAGCTTGTGGACTGGGTGGTCCCACATTCATGTGCAGATAAACTGGGAGGAACAACTGGGGAGCAAGACAGACCACACAACCCAGGATCCCAGCGCTGGGAAATAAAGCCTCAAACATCTGATTGAAAACACCAGTGGGGGTTGAAGTGGCAGCAGGAGAAACTCCCAGCCTCACAGCAGAGTTCATTGGAGAGACCAACAGGATCCTAGAACTTACACAAGCCTGCCCACCCGGGAATCAGCACCAGAAGGGCCCAATTTGCTTGTGGGAAGAGGGGGAAGTGACTGAAAACCGCCAGAGAGCAAGCAAGCACCATTGTTCTCTCTTGGATCCCTGACCCACATACAGCATCACAACCCAGCGTTGTGGGTTGCCCTGCCCTGGTGAACACCTAAGGCTCCACCCCTCACTACGTAACAGGTGCACCAAGACGAGACAAAATGGCTCAAATGAAAGAACAGATCAAAGCTCCAGAAAAAATTCAACTAAGCGATGAAGAGATAGCCAACCCATCAGATGCACAGTTCAAAACACTGGTAATCAGGATGCTCACAGAACTGGTTGAATTTGGTCGCAAGTAGATGAAAAAATGAAGGCTACACTAAGTGAAATAAAGGAAAATGTACAGGGAACCAACAGTGATGGGAAGGGAACTGGGACTCAAATGAATGGTATGGACCAGAAGGAAGAAAGAAACATTCAACCAGAAAAGAATGAAGAAACAAGAATTCAAAAAAATGAGGAGAGGCTTAGAAACACCCAGGACATCTTTAAACGTTCCAACATCCAAATCATAGGGGTGCCAGAAGGAGAAGAGGAAGAGCAAGAAATTGAAAACTTATCTGAACAAATAATGAAGGAGAACTTCCCCAGTCTGGTGAAGGAAATAGACTTCCAGGAAGTCCAGGATGCTCAGAGAGTCCCTCAAAATTTCCAGTTCCATGACTGGAAAGAAGTCATGAAAGACAAGGACCTATATCCAAGATAACTCTATCCAGTAAAGCTTTCATTCAGAATGGAAGGGCAGATAAAGTGCTTCTCAGATAATGTCAAGTTAAAGAAGTTTATTATCACCAAGCCATTATTATATGAAATGTTAAAGGGATTTATCTAAGAAAAAAAGATTAAAAATGTGAACAGTAAAGTGACAGCAAACTCACAGTTATTAACAACCATGCCTAAAACAAAGACAAAAACAAACTCAGCAAGCAGCTAGAACAGGAACAGAGTCACAGAAATGGAGATCACATAGAGGGTTATCATCAAGGGCGTGGGAGGGGGAGAGGTGAGGAAAAGGTGCAGAGAATGAATAGCATGGGTGGCAGGTAGAAAATGGATAGGGGGAGGTTGAGAATAGTGTAAGAGATGTAGAAACTGAAGAACGTATATGTACGACCCATGGGCGTGAACTAAAGCAGGGGAATGCAGGTGGGAGAGGGTGTACAGGGCAGAGAGGAATAAGGAGGGGGGATTGGGACAACTGTAATAGCATAATCAATAAAATATATTAAAAAGAATAGAAAATAAAAGGTATACCTAGCCATCAAAATGGTTAGATCATGTATTACGCAACAGAATGACTATGTATTACTGAGGCTAAGGATCAAATGCTGGAACTTTCTTCAAGAGTCAACAGAGAATAGATGATTTAGTTTAACTGAAGAGAAAGACAACCTGAGAGTTTATGGTTTCAGGGAAACTGGGGTGAGGGGTACATTGGGGAGGTGAAAAAGCTTCAAGTGTATACTCCATAGAATCTACAGCAACAGAGATCAAGTAAGAACTAAAAAGTGACCCTTGAACTTGGTTACATGGATGTCACTGGTAGCTTTAAGAGGAGCACTTTTAGTGGACTACTAGGGGGTATAATTTAACCTGTACTTAAAACATGAATTAAAACAATGAGAGCTAGACATCATCTCTTAGGTAAGGGTTTTTTGTTTTTGTAGTTGTTTATGTTTGGAGGAGTTAGAACAGGATATTGAGCATGCCTAACACAGAAGTGGCCGTTAAGTTTATGAATGACAACAGGTTTCTAGAAGGCCACATGGAAAGAGTCCTGGCAGCGTCACAATGCCTCAAATATAATGCTTCCAACCTTTCGGCCATTTCTAGTGCAGGCAAAAAAGTGGGAGAGAAACACCTGACCCTCTGATGTGACTCATGTTTATGACAGCTGACAGGAGGGATAGAAATACTTGAGTTAAATGAAGTGCCCAGTTTCCAGCAGATCGTAGAATTCAGTGATTTGGAGGCCCCATGCTGGAAGCTAAGGAGACTCATTCACATTTTCCAACCCGGCGCTCACACTATTCATTCATTTTTCCTTTTCCTTTCCGTTTCCTTAACAGCGTTGAAAGAAAAGCCACGCTTTCTTCCTTCTCTTCAGGTTGACCTTCCTTCCCCAAGCCCACCGTTAGCCCTACTCCGACCACGTGACCATTCTCAGTCCCCGTGACTCGAAGCTGTCGACCCCTCCCCTCGAGCCTCAGCCCGCTTCACCCCGCCCCTCAAGCTCACGTGACCACTGCTCCCCCACTTGACTGGCTCCTCCCTATCCCCTCAGGCCGGACCGGGCCGCCGTCGCAGCTTCCCGACTCCAAAATGGCAGCCGCGCACTGCGCGCACCCGAACGACTGGACCTCCCTGACTCCCGGGCCACCCTCCTGCCGCTCCTTGCCACCCTCCTTCGGCCTTCACCTATATGCCTCCGGATTGGTCACTGGAAATCCCGCCCCTCCAGAGCCCCGCCTGCTATTGGTCACGGTAGGCTGCCCTTCAGAGAGGCGTGCCCCCACCGCCCCCCGCCCCGGGAGGTATTTTCCATTCCGGTGGGGGTTGGGGGGAGGGGGGAGGGGAAAAGGGTGTAGAGGGGGAGGTGGCCGGGGAAGGGGGTGGGGGCCTGGTGGGGGCATCCGGCGGAGCTGGGGTGTCCGCGCTCCGTCCGGAGGGAGGGAGATTGCGCTCGCTCGCTCGGGCAGTCGGAGGGGACGGGGCCGGTGGGCGGGCAGACTCGCCCTGTCGGTGACTGCACCGTCCGGGCCCATCCTGCCTGGCCGCAGGTGCCCCTGGATGAGGCCGCCCAGAGCGCCCCGACCGGTGAGTGTCCCCCCGGCCCGTGCCTAGCCTTGCCGGCACCCGCTACCCGGCCACTGTGCCGCCCTTAGCGGCTGCCTCTACGGTCCCTGGTGCCCGCGCCCGGCGCAGTCCGCCTCGGACCGGCGCTTCCACACCCGGGCGGAGGCAGCGACGTCCCTTCGGCCGGGAAGGAGATAGCTGGCGTGAGACGGCGACCCCTGTGCCGATCGTGCCGCGCGTAGTGGGAGCTTGTGCTTCGTAGGCTCTCGATACATTTCTATGGAATTATTTTCTGGTTGCAGGATCGCGGGGTGCCTAAGGGGAAGTGAGTCGCCCTGGTCTTGTAGGAGGGTGTTCGTGATTCGGGGATTCGGGTCGAGGTGGATGGGAGAGGCCACCGGGGACTGGGGCAATGCAGGCGCTGCAGGGAAGGGGGCATCCGCCAACTCGCTTGGGGCTCTAAGGCTCTGATCCGGAGGGGTCCTCAAGGTCGAAGAGAAGAGGTCCACTGGGAAATGAGAGGGAAAACTGGGGCGCTTGGATGTGGCAAGTGACTGTAGCACCTCCGGGGTTTTAACTCGAGATGGAAAGGGATGCGCAGGCGGGTGCTGGAAGACCCCTCTGCAACTGCTTGGGGTCCTAAGATTCTTGGGTGCTGGGATTTGGACATTCCAGTAGCTGAAGCTAAGTGACTTTCTGGGAGAGGGAGTTGCATTTAAAGAAGGATGCTAAGAAACAGTTTAAGTATACACCTTGGCTTGGGTCTCAACTTTGAAGGCTGGGGGATTGGAATCACGAGGTGATTTTGACATTTTCTTTTGGCATTCCCACCAAACGGTGGCTCGCAGCTAGACCTTGTCAGTTATCCTATATTTTTAAATGTACGTATGCATTTGATGGTGTTTTACCAGTTATTAGTTTTGCCGGAAATTTTCGAAACTGCACCTTGAAATGCTTGTAGCAGTCTCTCCATCTGCTTAAGATCCTTTCTTCAGGTCTCTCCATTTATAACGGTGGCTTTGTTCTCCCCAATTTAACATTTAGACTAGACTGTACTATTACAGTTTGCTACTGACTTTTCCTATGCAAAATGAATAAATACTTTGCATACTTTCATTCCCTTGCTTTTAATTGTTTCTTTACAAGGTCATGCAAAATCGAACCTCAAATTCTGTAGAAGTTTTAAGACATTTTAACTTTGTGTTGAACTGGGAAGGTGTTAGTAAGCTAGCAGTCTAGAAACCAATACTAAAATCAGTTTGAGTTTTTCTAACAGTTGTCTACTTCAATTTTAAGAATCTTGTATTTGCATAACACTCTTGAGAGTGGGTTAGGAACCTAGAAAATGCATGCCAGGGTTAGGCAGTGGCGGTCCACAGAATCCACCTCTCTGGCAGCCCATAGAGGTTTTTCATGCCACTGAGAAGCAGCAGCTAAGAACTGCACGGCTAGATTTTTAATCTTGTAAATATTTCCTTAACTATATATGTTATCTTACTAATTTCTCATAATTTATGAAATGAAAGCTTTTTTAGGGAATAAAGGTATTTGAGAAAATTGTACAGATCAGATTTTGCCTTTTAATGCAATTCATTGGTCAGAGAAAACATTTCCACAAAAAGTTAATGTTCTCAGTTGGCACCTCCTTAGTACTTGAATAATTAATGGATAATTACATTTTTTCTCCTGATTGTCCTTGAATTTTACTATTCGTCCTTAGGGAGAATGTACTGGTACACAAAACAGTAGCCTACAATTGAAATCTAACACCTTTTAACGTTATAATACCTTGTACATTTTTCACCTTGAGACTCATCTGTAGCAAACCAGTGGTGGGAAAGGCTATCCCCTATCACCTGTGTTTAGAATGGGCTGTTTTCTCCATTTGTAGAACTAAGGGAGAATGGGAAGCTTGGACAAGAGGTATATGTGTATAAGTCACATTTCTTCTAGAGCTGGAAGAGTAGACCATGGAGATGATTAATTTGCAGATCTGGAAACCAAGGCCCAGAGCCGTGGAAGGAACAAAATCGCTAATTAGTGGTGGAGCCAGGTTTGGTTGGACGGGTCTCTGGACTGTAGTCCAGGGTTTTTCTGTTTTATCATATTCACCGTGTTTATTTTGTTCTTTTTTTCCCCATTGAGACATTTTATTTGCACATATATATTATATCCCTGGAAAAAGAATCCCAGGATTTTCCCTCCTGTTTTTGTCTTTTTTTCATGGTCCGTGATGCCCGCTGAGGTTGGCAGTACAGTGAAACCAAACTGACAGGACCAGAGCAGGTTGTTCTTACACTTTCTAGGTCTTTGCACATTACATCTGGGGCTGATCCCTCCACACTTGTTTAACCTGCCCATGAGATTCACAATGATTTCCCCAGCTCTGTGATCATCAGTGACTTCAGATTTGCCAATGTAGCCATGCTTCATCATCACAGTGAGAAACCAGACGATGACTTTGGAGCACAGCCTAATAAAAACCTGGAGTTTGGGCCCTGGCCCATTGGCTTAGTCGATTAGAGTGTTGCCCTGATAGCCAAGGTTGCAGGTCGGGGCACATACAAGAAGCAACCATTGAATGAATAAATAAGTGGAATGACAAATCAGTGTTTGTCTTTCTTCCCTTTTCTCTCTCCCTCTCTCTCTCAAATCTGTAAATAAAAATTAAAAAAAAAGAACTTGGAGTTTGCCTCTCTTTTCAGCATTGTTGATGCTCTTGAGAGCATCTGCCAGTGCATTCATGCACCTCATTATGGTGGCACGGGAAGATGGTGGAAAAGCAAAATGTTATGTCTCAAGCATTCTAATGCTAACTATAAATGGTTTTTGTATTATTTGTGATGTTCTCTTCTAAAGATGGGGAAGTTTGAGTTGACTACTTTTATACATGAAATGATGTAAAACTGGATGAGTTTTACTGAAAATTTTAAAACAATATGCTGCATTGTTAGTGGAAGTGTTGATATTTCTCTTATTGGAAAGAGACAAACTATAATCCAAGTTTAAAATATTTGATAAATTTCTTAGAGTAGTCTAGTGTCCTATAATTTTAATGCTAAAAAATAATTGCTTAAAAATTTTCAGATTTCAAAAGGCTCATTTTCAAGATAAATTCTGTATTTAAGATATTTTCAGTAAGTGTGGGGGGTTTGTTATGTTAAAATGAATTCTAGTACCCTTTAAAAAAGAGCAGTAGTAGAATTACATGGTAATTATGAAAACATAATTCCTATTCTAGTTGTAACAGAGAAAAATTGGATTTGTTTTTCAGCCACTTAGTAACATAATAATCTCTGGGAAGTGATTTAACCACTGTGTACCTAGGCTTCCTCATCTGAAAAGTGAGGGTAATAAAAGAACCTGTCTCATAGGGTATTAGGATTACAAGTGCTTCCTTAGCACATGGTAAGGGTACAACACATATTAGACTTTATTCTTTATGGCTCAGTTGGTATATATAGGCATTGTATGCCCACTTCTTTCCTTGCTGTTAATGAAGTCACCTCGAGGCTACAGAAAAAATTCCTAGGTGAATGCATGATCAAATAATAATCTGCCTTAAGGGCAGTTAGTACAAATGATGCTCTCTCTTTTTTCCTCCTTCCTCTGTTCACCTTGGACCTTTAATTAGATGTGCACATTCAAGGTTGGCTGAATATGTCTGTTTTTCTGAATGGCATCAGGAAACCCTAGTTACAGTTTCATTATTCTAGAATCAAAACATAAAAATTGATTTGCAGATATTCTGCTGAGTTCTAGAGGCATACTTGATAAGCTTAGATGAGGAAGCCAGGAATTTATAAGGTCTGTTATTCATTGCAACCCCTCTCTGCCAGTGGAACCATGAGATCATTGAACCTTGCTTTCTACTAAGTGAATATTTTTATGACTTCATTCATTAAACTGTTAGGTTTTAGTGATAAAACTTGTGTGACTCCAATTTTGTAACATTTTGTTCTTTGGTTTACTCAGTGTCACCAGCGTGTGGTCTAGCAAATGCTTTTTGTGGTGACAGTGGTAGATTTCTTTTGGATCTTTGGTTCTACCTTAGGAAGTTCCTCTATTGCTTTTTTTATCAGCTCTTCTGTTTACAGTCTTTGATTCTCAAGCATCTTTGTGGTCTTTCCTTCTCACAACATCTTTACTTCCTGTAACAACAAGTAACTTCTTACCATCTGTCACGTGAGCTTATTTTTATGCCTTTTAACATTAATTTCAATTATTTTAAGTGTATTTCACATAATATTTTTTAATTGCTCTTATTTTTAGAGTTCATTAAATTGAATTTCTTTTATGGTTAGAGATTAAAATCAGAAACAAGTTATAGCTCCAAAGCCTACTCATTATGGCAATAGTAGATTCTTGATATATTGTTTTAGATCTCAGGCAGGCATTCTGTTGGTGGTACTTTGGATACATGCCCTCCCTTTAGTCTGAAATAATACTGGTGCTGGCAGGCCTAAGAGAGTTACATGGAGCCATCAAAAGTTTCCAAGGTTGTATTATTTTTTTTAACTGATAACAAAGTTTTAATGTATGAGAGTGACCAACTCCTAATCTTCTTTTGATTACCTCTTATAATAAATATTATGAAGTTATAATTTATTGTACTTTTTGGACTCGTGACATGCTTTTAGAAATTTTATAGAATTTAGACATATAGATTTTCAGGTCTGTTATCTAATTATATGAATAAAAACATTTAGTTAAGTATGGTTTCAAAAGGCATCAGAAATACCATGTTATAATAAAATGCAACCACTGATCACTTTTTTATTAAGTTGGAATTTTCTTAATATATTTTAAAAAATATGGCATTGCGAATTGCCTGTACTCATATTTAGAATTCATGCTATGTAAACTGGGTAGATATGGACCATGTAAGTTATTATACTTTCTTAGTTTCAGTGTAGGTGTTAGAGAATAACAGAAGGAAAATATGAATCATTTACCTTGCCTAACCTAATAAATTCTTCAGCTGAGTTAGCCAACTGTCCTCCTTTTAAGGGGCAAAGGGGCTTTTTGAATCTTGTTGGAGGAGAAATAATCTTGAAGGGTAAATGAGCTGTTGATTCATGTTAATATTAAGTAAATTTATATATGTTCTTTAACTGAAAAGTAGTTGCCTGGCTTTATTCTGCATGTAGGTGACAAATTCTAAGGAATGACTTGAGAGAGATCACAATTATACCATTGCCAAATACAGTATAGTGAGAATATATTTCCACAGGTTCTCTAATAGTTCGTAAGCATTTTACTTATATATTGTTTAGCACTAAAACAAATTTACCTTTACTTTGATAAAATATACAGTAATCTTTTATCAAATTAATAAGAGGAAGCAGTGATGATGATAATTTTGAAAAATTAATTTTTGAAGTGGGATTATCTGCTCTGCACAATAGGACTCTTTTTTTTTCTTAATTTGAAGACTACTATAACAGGAATACTATGCAGTCTTTTTACTCTGAGCAAGATTCTTCAGTTAGAAGTGGTAATCAAGTATATGATATGTTGTATTTCAAAGAATTGAAAAGGGTAGAAGCTTATTGAAATACTTTGCATACTTAGAATATGAAAGACAGAATGGAGATGATTTGGGAGCTGAACTTTCAGCCTACGTATATGGTGGGTAGTCAGAGGAACGGGAGCTAAGGAAGGAATTGGAGGATGGATAGAGAAAAATGTTGAGGAAAATAAGGATTTTGTGGGTGTTTAGCGCTGGCATAGATCCTGGGTTCCACAGATTAACATGTCTTTCAGGGAAACTGCTGAAGTATATTCTAAAGCTAAAGGATCAATTTACTAAACATTACATATGATCTGTTGGGAGAAGTCCAGGTGATTTCTTAAGGGTTAAAATATGCCTGTGGCCAAAGGGGAGTTGATTTATCTAATTATTTATTTAGTCTTTCACTTTGATTATTAACATGAGATATACAGTCCAGCCTCATTAACCTTCAGGTGATCAGTGCTGGGACCAACTTGATTTAACATTTCTTAACAAGTGATTAAAAAAAGACTGGCAGTAAAAGTCCCCAGATTCACAGCTGCCTCTGTGTGCTGTTCCAGGTAGTTAAAAGTCAGGCCAACAAGGAGAAGCTACAGGAAATTCTTTTGATGAGTTTTCGTGTGGAAGAGAAGAAAGTGATGCATTTGGGAGGAGATATTTCAAATTATATTTCTAGAACCTGAGTTATGACCCAGGAAGGGGATCTAGAAGTCATGGAAATAACTTCCCAGAAGGCATTTATTGTAGTTGCTGCTGGGCCAGAAAATCCAAGAACATACTAAGGGTTTTTGTGCATGGTTCTGAAAACAGAAATTATGCATATAAAAATAATCGTAAAAGGGTGACCATTTTTTGACTTTTAGGTTCCAGGCTAAGTGATTTGTAGTTATTCTTTCATTTAATTCTCTTAATAATTATGAAAGGTAGGTGGCATTATTCAATTTTATCAAAGTGGAAGTTTTTCTCAGGAAGGTTAAATGACTTTCCCAAGCCAGCCAAATATGTGGTAGAGTTGAGCTGTGGACTGAGCCTTTGATTGTTTATCCTAAATATTTTGCAGGATATTAAGAGGCATCTCTTGAAACATGTAATAGTTTAACTTAGGGTTCATGAAGTGCCGTTTTACTCCTTTGCTGTGGCAGCTTTGGATGTCATTACCACAACAGATAGTATCTAGATCTTTTCAGAGGATTTAGAGACATTCCTTAAATTCCTGATTTTTAAGGAAAGCTAGGGATGTTTTGGTATACAGTTTTACCCTTGAGATTAGTAAATCAATGCTGACTGCCCATAAAATGTTTCTCCTTTTGACTTTATAAAATTCTGAATAATTAATGGGCATAATAAAGGTAACAGTAGTTAATAAGGAAAATATTGTTTGGTAGGAAAAAAAAACACCCCAGAACAGGAGTTCAGAGACCTGTATTGTTCAGTGGTGTGAAATAGTGGTATGAAAACATTCCGATAGCATTGAAACGGGCATAACGTTCTTCCTCTGGGAGGAGCGGAAGGCAGGAGCTATGTCTTAAGAGAGGAGCAGGTGAAGAGGTGTTATGGAGTTCTAGGCAGAAGGAATAGCAGTATGTTAGATGAATCACTGAACTTTTTGAACTGCAGTTTCCTCAGATTTGAGTTAAAATGTAAGAAAAGTGTCTTACATTTTACTTACAAGGGTAGCATCTGCTGTGTATAATATTTTATAAGCACACACATATATATTTTATGTTTGTTGATTTTGAGATCCCAAAAAATGAGGCTGTAAGAACCAAGTGAGTAAGTAGATGTGAAAGTGCTTTGTGAATTTTTAAGTGCTCTGCTGTTAAAAGTGATAGAAGAATAGTACTGATGTTCTTGTGAAGGGTGGACAAAGAAGATGCAGTGAAAACTTAGCCGGAGGAGAAAAGTACAAGAGGAGAAACAGGAGTGGGGAAGAGAGGTGTTGAAGATGAAAGAAAGGAAACAGATAGACACACAGAAAATTGAATGATGTATAGTTCTATTTGTACCTGTGAATCAAAAGGAGGGCAATAAGCCTGTAACTGAAGACGTTTAACATTAAATTACAGTAAGGAAGAAACTCAGCAGGTAGTTGAAACATTCACTTGTCCATTTAGTCTATACTTACCATGTTAATAAATAAGCTGAGGGTTGGCTGTATCACCTGATTGTTACTTCAGGCATTACTGCTGTACAGGTTTAGCTAATGGCTTTAAATAGTGTAAGGGTGCACATAAAAATAAAATAAGCTGGACTGAGTTACTGTTTATTCTAGATTATTAAAAAGAAGGGGCATAGTGTGTTTAAGGAAAAGGGTAAAGTTTGATCTGCTGAAATGAGTGCAGAAAAAAAAGAAAGTCAGACTAGAACCAAGGTAAAATGGGAACAAATTATGAAGTTTTATATGCTATACTACGAGTTTGGATTTTTATTTTGCTTTGTAGGTGGGGCAGTGACACAAATATTTGGTGTTTTATAAAACTGATTATAGCAGTAGTAAAGAGAACAATCTGGAGGAGCAGAGGTGGAAAGTATTTCATCAAATAGTACTATGGCAGGGTGAGTGACTGAGGCGGTCTCTCTGGCCTCTGGTAGGTAGATCACAGTCAAGGATGTCATTTAAGGTCCTGCCCTAGTTCAGGAAAGAGATAATGATGGTCTGAATGAAGGAATTTATAGTGGGGGTAGAAATAAGAGCACTGATTTCAGAGATACTTAGGAGTTTAAGTCTTTCAGACTTGGTTAGTGTTTGTAGGAGACAGAGAAAGTTGAGAATGAGTCTAAGGTTCCTGACTTGGCAGTAGAAGAATATGTGCAAGTTTGAGAGAGGGGAGATACAGAGTTTGCTTTCAGAAAACTAGTTATGCTTTTTAGATAAGTAATGACACGATGAAGATATCATTTGGAAATAGGGGTCTAGCTCGGAGCGTAGTCAGATTTATAGGTAGGATTTGGAAGGCATACTTTCTAGTTGAAAGTTGTAGAATTAGATGAGTAGTTCCTAAGTAATAATGTATGCAGAACAAAAAGTATTGGCACTTAGTTTGAGAGCAGAGACATTTTTTGATATTTACCTTTTGTACACCTCCAGTCAAACCCCCACCCCCCAACCTTATAAAGAACCCATAGAAATTAATTTGCTGCCAGGAAGCCAGAAATATTTTAGTGTCCTTGAAACAGTGTACTGCATTCTGTCTGGCCATCCAGTACAACGCAGGGAATTCATACACAAACATAACTTCCTTATTCCTCACCTAAAGTCTCTTTTTGGAATCCTTTTTGCTTCCTGGGGCTGGAGAGGTAGCCTAAATAGGTACTGAAGCATAATGGCTTTTTTCACCTTCTTTAAAATCTGGTCCGGAGTAGACCTAATCAACCATCTCTTTGCCTTTCTTTCTGTTCTTCCGCTCCAGAGCTATAGAGTTTAAGCCTCAGGCAGATAGAATTCCAGAGAGAAAAATAAAAACAGCAAAAGAGAATGAACCTTGAAGAGGACTGTAATGTTTTTAATTCATTGAACCCAAAGGTTATACTCTCTAAGCCAGGGTATGGACTTAGTGAGTCCATCAAAACAGAAGAGATGTCCAAATTCTATAAAACAAATACATATATTAAGGCCAAGATCTTCAAGTGCTGAGAGGATTTGGAAAGTATTTGAGGTGGTTTAGCACTTAGTGGAAAAGATGACTTTTGGTTCAGTTTTAAAGGAGGTAGAAAGACAAGTCTGCAGCGAAAAGTAAGGATAACACTATGAAAGAGGTGGGAAAAACAGTACCAAGGAAGTGGAACATTAAGGAAGATAAAGCAAAGGAACTGGGGAAGAGGATTCCTTATCTATAATGCACAGTATGGGTTGGGATTAATGAGAATTTGGGGTTGTTAGTTGATTGAAGACTAAAATTTGGAATTAGAACTCCTTGAAGCACGTTAAGTAGAAAATTGAACATGAGAGGAGTATTGTAACATGATTTAAATGGCAATTAAACACTTATGGAAGATGACAACTGTTATATATAATTTAAATGACCTAAATCCCTTGTTTTCTCTTTGTTTTCTTATGTACTTCCATAACCATGATTCTCAAACTTTCCTGAGCATAAAAATTATATGAAGCTCTTGTTTAAAATACACATTCATCCATGTGTACATGTAATTTCCTTTTAGTTGCTGATGAGTCTTTAATTATATGCATATACTATAATTTGTTATTACTGCAGAAAGGGTTGATTCCAGTTTTCAACTGTTAAGACTAAATTTGCTGTGAACATTCTTGTACAAGGCTTTTTGTGACATCTGTTGTCGTGGATGAATACTAGAAGAGGAATTCCTGGGTTATAGAATATGTGTATATTTAATAGTGTGAGAAACTGACAGAACAAATTCCAAGGTGGGTTACCATTTTACATTTCTACCAGCAGTTTTCCTTCATTCTTTCTTTTCTGGAAGAATTTGGATACAATTGATGTTCTTCCTTAAACATTTGGTAGAATTCATCAATGAAGCCATCTGGGCCTATAGTTTTCTTTATGAAAATGTTCTTAATTAAGGACTCAATTTTTAAAAGAATGGGTATAGGACTATTCAGATCTTCTATTTTTTTTAAGCCTGTTTTGGTAATTTGTGTCTTTTGAGGAATCAGTCCATTTTATCTAACTTGTCAAATTTATTAGCTTGAAAATAAATCATACATTTTATGAAACAGTATTTCCTTTTTATGTTGGTAGGATCTGTATTGATGCTCCCTTTCTATTCCTGATATTGGACTCATTTTCTCCTTTTCCTCCTTGAGTAGTCTAGGGTTACCAATTTTATCAGTCCTTTACAATAACCAACTTTTGGTTTTGTTGATTTTTTTCCCCTGTGGTTTATCTGTTTTCTGTTTCATGATTTGAGCTCTCATTAATTCCTTCTTCCTTATTTTGGGTTTAATTTGCTCTACTTTTTCTAGTTTTTTAAGATAAAACCCTGATCATTGATTTAGAATTTTTTAAAATATAAATATTTGAAGCTAAATAGTTTCATTATCATTCCATTCAAAGTATTTTCTAATTTGTCTCGTTCATTTTTTTTTTTGACCCATGGATTGTTCTGAAGAGTGTTGTCAAACATTTGGGATTTTTCAGGTATCCTTTTGTATTGTGCCTTCATTTAATGCTGTTGTGGTCAGAGAACATATTCTTAGTCTAGGGTGGGGCAAAAGTAGGTTTACAGTTGTGAGTTTCTGAAACGCAGTTTTTCTTGTATTATTTAATTATTGTGTTATTTTCCATATGACAACTGTAAACCTACTTTTGCCCCACCCTGTATTTTCAATCCATTGAAGCTTTCTGTTTTATGACCCAGCATATGGTATATGCTGGTGAGTGTTCAGTCTGTGCTTGAGAAGAATGTATATTCCCCCGTTGCTGGGTGGAGCGTTCTGAAATGTCAGCTTAGGTCGGGCTTCATATATCTTCTTATATTTTTACTGATTTTCTATTGACTTGTTTTATCAATTACTGAGAGATGAGAGTCAAAGTTTTCACCTACGATTGTGGATTTGTCTGTTCTTCCTTTCAGTTCTGTCAGATTTTGTTTCATATTTCTAGCACTGTTACAGCATTTTAGATGCATGCACATTTAAGAAGGTTGTCTTGTTGATGAATTGACCCCTCTGTCTTCATGAAGTGTCCCTTTTTATCCCTGGCAGCTTCCTTTGGTCTGAAGTCTCTGTTACTGGTACTAAAATTCCTTTCAATTAATATTTGTGTAGCATATCTTGTTCTATCCTTTTACTTTTAATCTATTTATAGGATTATATTTAAAGTGGATTTATTGTAGCGAACAGAGTTGGATCTTGTTTGTTATACAGTCTTACAACATTTCCTTTAATTTGGTGTGTTTACATGGTGAGTTGGCAAACTTTGGCTGGCAGAACAAACTCTACCTACCACCTGTTTATGTAAATAAAATTTTATTGGAACATGGTTGTGCTCACTCATTTACATATTGTCTATGGCTGCTTTTGTACTACAGTGGCAAGGTTAACTAGTTGGGACAGAAACCATATGGTCCTCAAAGCCTAAAATATTTTCTGGCTCTTCACAGAACAGGTTTGCCAATCACTAGTTTAGACCATTTATATTGTTATGTTTTCACTGTTGACACGATTACAGATGTCCCCCATTTTCTCCCCTTTACCGCCCTCCACCCAGTGCCCCTCCACCCCCTGACCTTCACCACGTTGTTGTGTCCATGGGCTATGCATATATACATTTGTGTTCTTTGGCTAATCTCTTCCAGTCCCTCCCCTCACCCACGAGATCTGTTAGTGTGTTCTGTGTATCCATTCCTCTGGTTTTATTTTGTTCATTGGTTTATTTTTTCATTAGATTTCATATATGAGTGAGATCATATAGTACTTGTCTTTCTCTGACTGGTTTATTTCACTTAGCATAATAATTGTCTCCAGGTTGTTGCAAAGGTTAAGAGTTCCTTCTTATTTACTGCTGCATAGTATTCCATTGGGTAAATGTACCACATCTTTCTTACTATTCTTTTTTCTTTGTTTTCTATCTGTTTTTGGATGGTTTTTAAATTTTTTTTACTTGATATGACTATTTTATTGAGTAAGAAACAAACTTTTTTGAGAAAATGGGTTATTTTTTATGATTCCATTTTTACTTTTTATATTGGTTTATAACAGCTCTTAAAAATTTTTAGTATTGGCCCTTGTAATTAATTAATTAATAACAGTCTGCACTGAAAGTTACGTTACTTTCTGTGCAATGCAAGAATCTTACATAATAGTGTACTCCCAATCCCTCCCATCTTTTGTGCTTTGTTGTACATTTTGAATTTATGTGCGCTTTAGCCATATTGCTGTTCTTTCTGCTTTTCTCAGGCAGTTACCTTTTAGAGCAATTCAAAATAAAAAAATTAATATTTATCTTCATTTTAACCATTTTTTTCAGACTTTCATTTCTCTATGTAGATCCAAGCTTGTGTGTGGTGTTATATATCTTTTGCTGGGAAAAACTTCCTTTTATGTTTCTTATAGTGAAACATTCTCTCTCCCCCCATTTTGTCTTCTGTTTTGGAAGTTATTATTAGTGCACATAGAATTTAGGGATTCCTCCCGCTTTAGCACCTTAACAGTATTATTGCACTATCTTACTTGCATGGTTTCTAACCAGAACTCTGGCATGATTCTTACATGTTTCCCTGTGTGTAATCAGTGCTGGTTCCTTTTAGCTGCTTTTAAGATTTTTCTGCCACTTGTTTTCAGCAACTTTATGATGATGCCTCTTGGTGTGGTTTTGTTTCTGTGTATCCTTGGGGTTTATTGAGCTCCTTGGATCTGTGTATTTTCTTCATCATATTTGTAAAATTTTATTTATCTATCTTAAAATTTTTTAATTTCCAAGTATTTTCTTTCTTCTCATATTCTAGTGTTACATGTTTGACCACTTAATATTAACTCACAGATCACTGAAGCTCTGTCTAGTTTTCTTTCTCTTTTTTATTTCCTTCATTTTTAAAAGTTTCTGTTGCCCTGTCTTCAAGTTCACTGATTTTAAAATATTTCCTTTGTCTAATAATGCTGTTAGGCCCATCTAGTAAGGCTTTTTTTTAAAAAAAAATCAGTCTTTTTTTTTAGTTCTAGAATCACCATTGATGTTTTTAAAAATAATTTCCACTTCTCTGTTGAGATTTTTTTCTTATTTTCATTATATTCATCTTTTCCTTTAAGCCTTTAAATTCTTTTCTAAAAGCTATTTTAAAGTCCTTGTATTAAAGGACTTTCTTTATCCCTGCCAGTTCTGGATTTTGATGATAGGTTACCACTTCTTATTTTTTATTATGTCTGGTAGTTTTTTATAGAGTTATTATGTTGAGTTCCTGATTTTTTTTTTCTTTCTTGACTATTAAATTTTGTTTTGGCAGGCAGTTAATTTATTTGTGGATTATCTTGATCTTTTGATTTTTGTTTTCAAGTTTTTTTTTTGTTTGTGGCAGTTCTAGAATAGCTTTCAATTTAGGGTCTAGTTTCTACCTACTACTGAGGCATGCCCCTTCTGTGTCTTCCTTGATTGCCCCATTCATTCTCCCTGGCTGGAGGAAGCTAAATGATTCTGGTGCTGTGTGAACTCTTGGAGTTGTTTGACTTAGAGATCCCCAGTATTTGTTATTTTCTTGGGAGTTTGTCTAGCCTTTTAGATTGACACACCACACATGCAGATTGGTGTTTAGCCAGAAACTCGAGGAGACCCCTTTTGCAGATTTTTGGAGCATTTCTGTTTAGTTTCTTCCTTTGTAGTAATATGCCCTGAAAATTCTAGCTGTCCAGATGCCACAAACTCTGAATTGTCTCCTTAATCCAGTGGCTATATTTGGGTTCCACCTCCCTGTATTGTAGTTCCAAACAGAGCTGGGACAGTCTTGGGGATCACCTCATTTGTTTCCTTTCTCTCAGGGATTGTTTCTACTCTGCAGGTCATCCAGTGTCTGAAAATAATGGTTTCATATTTGTCTAGTTTTCTATTTATGTCAGAAGGACAATTCTGAATGTTTTTACTCCCTTTTGCCTTCATTTTTGCAGGCTATGTATTCTGGATATTGAATTTTAAGTTGACAGCTACCCCCCCCCCATGTGGTACTTTAAAATCATCTCAGTATCTTCTAGCTTAAAATTTCTTATTTATTTATTTATTTATTTATTGTTGAACTACAGTTTTTCCCATTTTCCCCCCACCTTAAATTGCTTCTGATGAAAGTAGTGGTCATTCTTACCATTGCTTTTATGATGAAATGTACCTACCTCCCTGCCACCCTCTGGCTGCATTAAAGATCTGTTTTTCCCTCTCTTTATTTTAGTTTTTTAGCAGTTTTATTTTATTCTAGGGCTAGTTTAGCCTTAATACAGAGGCATGGTCTTTCTGGGGTTTCTATCAACTACATGTAATATTCATTGAGTTCTCTCCACTCTAGCTGCCGGGAATTTGAATGACTCCCAGACCTTTGCAAGCTCAGGTAGTTAGTAGTTCAGCTCACATTTCATAGGTGTTCTTTCCCCAGCATTTATTCTTTGACTGGTCTCACTGAGCCTTGCTTCATGCATATGCAGCTTAATCTCCAGCCAAAGAATTAGGAGATCTCTCTACAGATTCCTAAAACCATTTTTCTCCACAGTTCCCTAACTGTATTCTGTCCCTTTAATTATAGGTACTTTGTAGCCTCAAACTTTGAGAGCTCTGTTTTCAAAACTCAGCAAACTCTGTGCTCTTCGGGGTTTCCCTTCCCTGCTGCACAAGCAGAAAGCCAGGAATTAATGAGTATTTGTTTTTCTTGTCTCAGAAATTACCATCCTGTGTTCCTGTTGTCTAACACCTGAAAATAGCGTTTTATGCATACTGCCCAGTTTCATAGTCATTCGCAGCAATAGTTCTAGCCCAGTATTAGTTACCCTATCACAACTGGAAACAGAAATGTAGAATTTTATTTTAATGATTCTTCTTTTAAAACTTTTTAGAGTATGGTTTCATTAAAAAATATAATATTAACTAATATTTTAGTTTTCAAGCCATACAGAGAAATTCAAAGAAGCAAATTTGGAAAAAAAAAATTCAGTATCCTAAAATGCGAAATTTACTGTGTTATCTTCATCATTTCAGACATCTTTTATTACAAATTTATACACAGAATTTTACTTTTAAAATGGATTTATGCAAATAATTACTATTTTTAGTTCCAAGCATTTAAATTTAGTAGGTGAATTTATTAAGTAAAAGTGACACTGGAAAAATTGCTCAACCACAGATAAGTATTTATTTACTTAAAGAGATATTACTTTTTTTTTAAAGATTTTATTTATTTATTTTTAGAGAGGGAAGGGAGGGAGGGGGGAGAGAGAGGGAGAGAGAGAGAGAGAGAGAGAGAAACATCAATGTGCGGTTGCTGGGGGTTATGGCCTGCAACCCAGGAATGTACCCTGGCTGGGAATTGAACCTGGGACACTTTGGTTCCCAGCCCGCGCTCAATCCACTGAGCTACGCCAGCCAGGGGTTAAGAGATACTACTTTTTAGAAGATTTTCCTCCAAGCTTATGAAATAAAATTAAGGGAAAAGCTTATAAAGCTAGAACCATTATGTTATAGATTACATGCTTTAATAGGTCTCATGTAAAAAAGAATCAAGCGTTGACAAATACTTGCTGTTGGTGGGAGTTTAAATTGGTACAACATTCTAAATAACTATCTTAGCTCTGGACTGCTATTACAGATTACCATAAATTTATGGTATTATAAACAACAGGTGGCTTATAGACAACAGAATTTATTTCTCACAGTTCTGGAGGCTAGGGTCCAAGATCAGGGTGCCACTGTGGCTGGGTTCTGATGAGGGCCCCCTCAGGGTTGTAGACTACAGACTTCTTGTGTTCTCACCTGGTAGAAGGAGAGCTGGCTAGCTCTCTGGTCTCCTCGTGAGAGCACTAATCCCATTTATGAGAGCTCCACTCTTGCCCACTTCTACATCCCTGCACATTGGGGATTAGACTCAACATATGAATTTTAGAGGGACACAAACATTCCACTACAATGGCAATTTGTCAGTATTCAGAATCTTTACAAATGTTCAAAACCCCTTTGTCCAAAATTCCATTTTTTTGGTTATTAAAAGGAAATAAGAGAGGCATACAAATTTATATGTGCATGTGTTACTTACTCATAACAATGCTATTTATAATGTTAAAAATTGGAAGCCTTCTAAATGATTAAATTATGCTATAGTCATATAACCACTACAAAACCATTAAAAATTATGTTCTTAAAATTTTTTGTTTAGTATACTGTTGATAAAAATAATTGGCAGTTGGTAAAAATCTTGAGCTTCAGGATCTTAAGAGTATATGGTATAATAAAATGTTTATAATACAATAAACTTAAAAGAATGAGACTTTTGAGTTCACTAAAAAGGAAACATTAAAAAGATAGGATAGAAAATAAAATATGCTAACTTTGAGTAATTAGATTTTTCAGTTATCTCATACAAGGTGGGGCAAAAGTAGGTTTACAGTTGTCCATATGGAAAATAATACAATAATTAATAATACTACAAGAATAAACTCTTTTGCATACTCACAACTATAAATATTGTAAACCTACTTTTGCGCCACCCTGTATACTGTTTCATATTTTTTACATTTTCTATAAAACATGTACAATGCTCATAGTCACCCAAAAAACAAATATTTTAATTTTTAAAATTCTGATAAAATGAATAACAATTGGGAGGATAAGGGAAGATGGATTTAAGTTATTTTAGTTTTTCTCATCTTAACCATGCCTCTTTTCCATTTTTGCAGATACTTTAACCTAAGCTTTATCAGTGTAGATTCAAAAAGAATCATTTGTTCTTACACTATATGTGTAATGTATCTTCTAAACTTTTTCCAAACTGAGACAGTGTCCCATGTTTCATGGTTTTCAAGTGTGGGTCTCTATCAGGTACTTCTTCATACATTTGAAGATATTTAATATTGCTTTCTTTTTTCTTTTTTTCCAGAGCAGTTTTTTAAAGAGATTTGGTCCTGGTTTCTCAGCCACTGTTACTGCCCACCTCCTTGCAGATGTGGATGTCCTTCTGTTCAAGAAAGAATGGAAGTCATAGTCTTTAGTTTTTTTAATAAAATACTGTATTTGCTGTCTCTGTCCCGGGCGTCTTAAGCATATGGACCTGGCGCTCTTCAGGAACTCACTCTAAGGTAAAATTGTTCTTTTGAAGAATTCAGTAGTGTTTGCTTTTCCTATTCAGCATTTCTAAAACAGTTTGATATTTCTAGCAGAACAAACAAAGTCCAGATAACAAATTTAATAAGCTGTTTTACTCATAGCTGACGACTTAGTAAGGCTTGTGTTCTATGGTTAATACTTCTAATTTTTAAATTTATAGATTGTGATGTTGTAAAGGACCTGATCCAATTCCCTTTCAGATAAGCTAACCAGACTGAAACTAAGCCAGACAGCTGATGCATCATAGTGTGTGTGTGTTGGGGGTGGGGAGGGGTTCCCTGGGACTGGGAGGTGCCAGTGCAGCTGGGCCCAGGACAGAGAGGCCCTTGATAGAAGAGTCTGTGCTCTGGAGGAGGTAAGGAGAGCTCCTCCTTTTGGGTGTCAGAGTCCTTTCTTTCACATGGTTGTGAGAAGGAGGTAGTGAATTCAATCAGCGAGCTTGCCATAGTCCTGAGTTGCAGGCATCCTCAGTGAGTCCCTTCTAGAAGGAGCTCCTGCCTTCCTCTCCTTCCTTGTTTAGTCAAATCCAAATTAGCAGTGAATGAACCAAATGTTCTTTTTGTGTCAGGTACCATGCCTACTAACTATGCAGTGTGGAGTAGGTGGTACTTCCCCAGGAGTTTTTAAGGGCTGAGACAGGTCTCGACACCAGTGTTCTGTGTTCACTGTATCCCAGCGCCTCTCTACATCATATGCAATTATTTTCTCTTCTCAGTTGCCATTTGACATATATGGGAAACTGGTTAAAGAATGTTTTCATGTCTGTTTAGATATTACTCTCTAATTGTTCTCCATGATACTTTCCTTGCTACAGTTTCAGTGTCTATTTCGTGGGTCTGTATTATCTCCTCAGCTAAGTCCTTAAGGACCTATACAATTTTTTAATCTTTTTTGTATGACCCTTAGGACCTAGAATATTGAAGTACTCAGTAATTAACTTGTTTAGCAGTAGGTAAATTTTTGTTCTCAATTTTTTAATTGCCCCAACTTTACATATTAACATACTTTGGGCTCTAGAAAGAGTTGGACTTGCTACTTAAAGCACATATCCTCAGAAGATTAAAGATTGAAAAGTTGTTAAAGTGCTGTTGTCATTTGAAAGGAATTGAGTGCTCCCACAGATACCTTACATTTAATGCTTTAAAAACTAGGACACATTTAGGAATGGTGAGGTTGGTTATTTACTTAAATAAATGGCTTTGGTCATCCGGTTGTGTTTTGTTTCTTAAAACCCACAATCTGAGATCTACTAAGTTTTATGGCAGCCATCCAATAATATATATAGTTGTAGAGAGTAGCTGTCTCAAATTACAGTTCTTTGTGTTTTTTGGTGAACTGGTTTATTTCTTGGGGTTAAAAAAAAAGAAATATTTCATGTCTTCTTAGGATGGCTTACAAAGTAGTGCGATTATAAGCAGTCTTAGTACTTGGTCCCGGTCAGCATTTCCTCCCCAGCTTTATTGAAGTATAATTGAGCAATAAGAATTATATACACTTAAGGTGGACAGTGTGGTGATTTGATACATACAAACATTGTGAAGTGACTATCACAGTCAAGCTAATTTACATAGCCATCACCTCACTCCCTTGTTTTGGTGAGAACATTCAAGATCTGCTGTTAGCAAATTTCAAGTATACAGGATAGTAATACTAACTGTAGTTAATGCCATATATTAGATCCTCAGAAATTATTCATCTTATAAATGAAAGTTTATACCGTTTGACCAATATCTCCCTGTCCTCCCTCACCCCCTCCCAACTCCTGGCAACCACCATTCTACTCCCTGCCTCTCTGAATTTGACTTTTATAGATTCTGCATATAAAGTGAGATCCTACAGTACTTGTCTTGCATATCTTGCTTATTTTGCCTAGCCCTATGTCCTCCAGGTTCATCTATATTGTTGTAAGTGGCAGGGCTTCCCTTTTTCTGGCTGCATAATATTCCTTTATCTAACTATGTATCCATGTTTATATATAATTTTCTCTTTTTTTGGTTTTATACTTTTATTTTTCAGTTACAGTTGATGTACAATTTTATATTTGTTGCAGGTGTATAATATAGTGATTAGACATTTATATAACTTACAACTTGATCACCCTGTATATCACATTTTATTTATCCATATAGCCAGTGTTTTTAGGGTATATTTTGTGCCAAGGAGGATCAGATGAGAAAATATGGATAAACCATGTAAATTTGTAACTACTATTAGAAAAAACAAGGAACATGTATAAAGGACACATGGACAATGCCAAAGGGGGGGGTAGGATCAAGGGTTGAAAGTGGGGATGACTGAGGTTGGGAGGAGTGGTGCAGGGAGAATGGAGACAACTGTACTTGAACAACAATAAAAAAATGTGGAAAAAAGAAATATGAAAAAAAAAAGGCATATACTGTAGTGATAATGGATAGTAATGTCATTTCTATTTGAAGGACCAAATGAATAGGAATAATGTAGAATCTTCATTTAGACTTTCTTTTGATTTGATGTACATTGGTTTTATCTCATATTTAATTTTTTTTATATAGTGATATTTGCTGATAATTAGGTATTAATGGCCTCTGTGGTTGGTTGAAAGATATAGTTTCTGAGTTTAGAATTTGTATCTATGACATATGTTCTTAGGTGATTTTTAAAAATTTAAGTCTGTTGGCTGTCTTCATGCTCTCATTTCACTGATGTACACATACACAAAGCATTTACTTTTGAGTCTTAATTTATAAAGAATTAGAAAGTTCTAAGACAGTTTATGCTATATAGTCTTGAAAGCTTAAACCTTTTAAGTTAACATACAGTAAAATTGACTTTTGGAGGGGGCACATAGCTGTATAACTTTTAACTCAAGTATTGATCTGTGTAACTGACCAAAGTCAGGCTTCACAACAGTTTCATCCCCTCCAGTGTCCCCTTGTGCTGTCCCTTCGTGTCAGTCCCCAATCCCTGACTGCCCTGTCTTCACCTCGGACAGCCACTGATACCATACACTGTACTTTTTGGACTACAAGATGCCCTCCGCTGCCCCGCCCCCAATTGGGGAGGAATAATGGTCGATAATGCTGCTGTTGAGTTCTGTTTACATTTACATTGGTGAAATACATTATTTATGTTATTAAATATTTTACCACATTTTTGCTTCAAAAATTTTTTTCCATTTTCCTCTAAAACCTAGGTGTGTCTTATGGTCTGAAAATACAGGTAAATGGAATCAGACATATGTAACCTTTTGAGACTGACTTCTTTCACTCAGCATAAAGCTTCTGAAATTCATCCAAGCTGTTGCATGTGTCAACAATTCATTTATTGCTCAATAGTATTCCATTGATAAACTGTACTACAATGTGTTTATCTAGTCAACTGTTGAAAGACATTTGGATTATTTCCAGTTTGGGGCAATTATGAATAGAACTGTTAAAACATGTACATACAAGTTTTTCTGTGAACATAAATTTTCATTTCTCTAGTATAAATATCAAGGAGTGGGATTCCCAGGTCATCTGGTAAGTATATATTTAACTCATAAGAAACTGCCAAACTGTTTTTTAGAATGGCTGTCCCAGTTTTCATCAGGCTAGCGATGTATGAAATTTGTAGTTGCGCTGCATCTTCTCCAGCCTGTGGTGTTACCACTTTTAACATTTTTTTTAGCTGTTTAATTTGGATTTCCCTGATGGCTAAAAATATTGAACATCCTTTCATATAGTCAGTTTCCTTCCCTTTATGCTCTTTGGCAAATGCCTTGTTCAAATCTTTTGCCCATTTTTAAACTGGGGTCTATGTTTTACTACTGTTGAGTTTTGAGAGTTCTTTATGTGTTCTATATACAAAGCCTCTGTCAGATATATCATTTGTAAATATTTTCTCCTGGTCTGTAGCTCTTGACATTGTCTTTTACAAAACAAAAATTTTTCATTTGAAGTCAAATTTATAACTTTTTTCTTTTTATGGATTATGCTTTTAGTATCATGTCTAAAATTCTTTTGCCTAACCCATGTCATAACAATTTTATCCTATAGGTTTAAAAAGTTCTATAGCGTTGTGTTTTATGTTTGGATCTACGATCCATTTTGAATTAATTTTTGTGTAGGATGTTAGGTTTAGATTAAGGTTCATATATTTTTGCCTATGGATGTGCTGGTGTTACAACAGTGTTTTTGATGAAAGACTGTCCTTCCTTCACTAAATTGCCTTTACATCTTTGTCGACAGTCAGTTGACCATATTTGTGTGGATGTCAACTTCATTCCATTGACTTATGTGTCTCTCCCTTCCCTGATACCATACTGTCTTAGTTACTGTAGCTTTAGAGTAAGTTTTAAAATTCACATGGTTCTTTCAGTTTTATTCTTGTTCAAAATCTTTAGGCTATTTTAGTTCCTTTGCTTTTGATTTTAGAGTAAGTTTGTCTGTATCTACAAAAAAATATCCTGGTGGCTGGTGGTTTGATTAGAATTCATTAATCTATAAATCAAATGGGAAGAATTTGTACCTTTAATAATATGTTGATATTTGATAAATGTGGTATGTCTTTCCATTATTTCAGTCTTCTTTGATTTCTCTAATAGTGGTATAGTTTTCAGCAGTTCTTTTACACGTTTTGGTAAATTTATACCTCATTATTTCAATTTTTTGGATCTATTATAATGCTATTTTTAAATTTTAGTTTTTAATTATTACTTGCTAGTACAAAAATATGATTGATTTTTGTTGACCTTGTAATTTTACTTAGTGGTTCAAGGAGATTCTGTGTAGATTTTTTGATATTTCTATGTAGCCAATCATGTTGTCTGCAAATGAAGCCTTTTTCTCTTTCTTATCTGTATGCTTTTTTCCCCTTTCCTTCCCACACTGGCAAGGACTTCAAGTACAATGTTGAATAGAAGCAGTGACAGTAGATACCATTGACTTGTTCCCAAGTAGAGGAGGAAAATATTCAGTCTTTCACTATTATAATGTTAGCTGTAAGGATGCCCTTTCTTCTACTTGATTTGAGTTTATTTTGCTCTTCCCCCACCCTTAACTTCTTAAGGTGGACATTTAGATTATTCTTTTGAGAATATTCTTCATTGCTCATATAAGTGTTTAATACTCTAGATTTTCCTCTGATTATTGCTTAACTGCATTGTACAAATTCTGATGCATTTTAATTTTCTTTCAATTAAAAATATTTTCTAGCTCTGGCCAGTTTGGCTCAGTGGATTGAGTGCTGTTCTGTGAACCAAAGGGTTGGAGGTTCAATTCCTAGTCAGGGCACATGCCTGGGTTGTGGGCCAGGTCCCCAGTTGGGGGCACGCAAGAGACAATCATACATTGATGTTTCTCTCCCTTTCTTCCTTTCTCCTGTCTCTAAAAATAAATAAATAAAAATCTTTAAAAAATATATATTTTCACCCTGGCTGGTGTAGCTCAGTGGATTGAGCATGGGCCTGGGAACCAAAAGGTCACTGGTTCAATTCCAAGTCAGGACCCATGCCTGAATTGTGGGACAGGTCTCCTGTAGGGGGCATGAGAGAGACAACCGCACATTGATGTTTCTCTCCCTCTCTTTCTTCTTCCCTTCCCCCTCTCTAAAAATAAATAAAATTTAAAAATATATATATATATTTTCTAATTTCCCTTGAGACTTCCTTGACCTGTGCATTATTTATAAGTTCATCATTTCATTTTCAAATTTTAAGAGGTTTTTCTGTTAGGTTTCTGTTACTGATTTCTAGTTTAAGTTCATTATGATGAAAGAACATAATTTGTGTTATTTTAGTTCTTTTAAGTTAAGATTCATTTTTTGACCCCCATCATATGGTCTGTGTACTTGAAAAGAAAGTGAATTGACCATTTTATCGTCAAATAAAACCCTTTTTTATGCCTGGCAATTTCTTTTCTTTGAAGTTTACTTGATATTAATATAGCCACTCCAGCTTTCTTTTGATTAGTATTTCCATGATATATCTTTTTTCATTCTCTTACTGCTAAACTATCTATATCATCATATTTGAAATAAATTTCTTTCAGGTGACATATAATTGGATCCTTTTTGTTAATTCATTCTGATAAACTTTTATATTTGTTTTATCTTTCAATTATAATTGACAATATTATATATGTCATATATATTATATTAGGTTCTGTACAACATAGTGATTAGACATTTATATAACTTTTGAAGTGATGATCCCAGTAAGTCTAGTACCCATCTGACACCACACCATACATAGTTATTACAGTTCTATTGACTGTATCCCTATGCTATACTTCTAATTGGTGTGTTTAGGTGTTTTACATTTAATATAATTACTTCTATGTTTGGATTTAGTGCTACCATTTTGTTATTTGCTTTTTGTTCTTTTGCTCCTCTTTTTCTTCTTCCTGCCTTATTTTGAGTTATTTGAACAGTTTTTAGTGTCCCATTTTAGTTTATTTCTTTTTAACTGTATCTCATTTTAGTGTCTTTGTGTGTGTAGTTGCTCAGGGATTATAACATACATGTTTAAATTTTTATAGTCTACTTAGAATGAATACTTTACACTTAAGTGGGCTGTAGAAATCTTCACTACACTTTTTTTGTTTTATTGTCTTATATATGTAGCTGCCCCATTGTATTTTCCTGAATCTCATCAACAGTCTGAAATCTCTTCCCTTTCAAAGGTGATTTTAGTTTTGGGAAAAGCCAGAAGTCACAGGGCTTCAAATGTGGACTGTATGGGGGCAGAGTCATGTGGGTTATTTGATACTTTGCCAGAAAATTCTACATGAGACGTGACACATGAGCTGGGCACATTGTTGTGATGAGGCTGCCAGTCACCATTTGCCCATAGCTTTGGCCTTCTGAATCATCTGAATAGCAGAGGAATGTTCAAGCTTGCAGAATTTGATGCATATTCACTGCTGTACCCACTCAGTCAGTTTGAATGTGATGGTCACACAGTACACATGCTCACTCAGTGGTGTCTACTGCCCCCATTAACTAGTACAGTGAAGTCATCATTGTTCATGCATGTGCATTCCAGTCCACTCTCCTTGGCTGCCAGGTTACATCGATGTCATGCAAACTATTCTCATTATATTAACAATGGCAAGACTTTTTTGGACAGCCCCTGTATGTAATGCATATACTACACACACATTATTTTAATTCATAGTATTTATATTTAAATTACTGTTATATTGATTATAGAAAAGTGTAACTTTAAAGGTATATGTTTGCAACCTCATTAAAAAAATTATTCTTAACTCAGCTTACTCCCAGGTGTCTCAAACATCAGTAAGCTACTTCAGCTTGTTATGTTAAAGTTTTGCTAAGATAAATCATACCTAGTGCTTGTGAAGTCCTAAAGCATTGAGAAGTGACATCCAAATTTAGCATGTATCAGGATAACAGAAGCTTATCAATACAAGTTACTGGGCCCCAGTCCCAGAATCCTGATTTAGTAGGTCTGAGGTAGGCCCAGAGATTTTGCATTTCTAACAAGTTCTCGTGTGATTCTGATGATAGTGTTCCCAGGACCATACTCTGGGGTCAGAAATACCTGTGTTTAAATACCAGCCTGTCAGAATGCTATGAATGTGGTGTTGTTAGAGCCAGGCCGGACCAAAGAGCCCAAGTATTAGTATTTCAAATCATCTGTGGTGGTATGTGCACCACAGAAATCAGCAAATGCTACATACACTACAGTCAGTTCTGCTGTAATGGGACTTGTACATTCCTAAAAATCACCAAGCTTAGGGGAAAATGGGATTGGACACAACACTCAGAAATTTATTCAGAAACACGTTTTTTTAAGGTAGAAACCTAATAAAAATGGTATCAATAGTTTACATGTAAAAATGGTTAAAACATAAATGTTATAATAAATAATGGTGTTTTGCCTTGAAAAAGACTCGAAGTTTGCTTGTGGAAGTAGACATGGGAAAGCTTGCCGCTTGTGAGTTACTGTGAAGTGGTGGAAGGAGGGTGTCTGAAATCTGAGGGGTGGGTGAGGCTCCCGACCAGGGGGTGAACTGAGGTGGCTGGGAGATGTTTGAGGCATACGTGTGCTGTTTATTCCTGTGCTCACAGCTAAGTGTGGCTGGGCACAGCTTTCCGTATTCATCTAGCGTTTAATGGCACATAAGCAACTGGGATTATGTTGTACTCGTGTGGTTCCCTAATGTAACAAGCACATTGAAACAAATTTGAGGTTTCAAAACAAATGTTACAGCAGAACTGACTATATTAAGGCTTTTTTATCCCCTTTCTGAAAGCTAGTTTACCAGCACACTACTGAAGAAGGAGCTCTTCTGTCGTCCTGGAGGAGTCTTGGAGAGCTTGACAGAAAAGGTGGCCATCGAACTGAGACTTGACAAGTGAATGTGTAGATTTTGCCAGGTATAGACTAAGTAGGAGGAGGACATTCCAGGTAGCAGAACAGTAGCACTGTGCAAAAGCATGCGGAGGTAAGCCTGGTGTGGCCTTACATACCACTTGAAAGAATGTACATTTCAATCCCTTGGGGCATAAAAATCACTGAAAACATTTTTTAAAAATTTTGAACAGAGAATTATAGTTTCTAACACTGACTTACTTGGCACTTCCTGGTGACAGTGTGGAGGGTAGATGAGATTGAAGGAGACCAAACCTGGAGTCTGGGAATCTAGTGAGGGGACTAGTGTGGATCTTTCATACACTTGTTGACCCCTTTGAGAGTATTATAAAGGTGTTGGTGCTCAATAGCAACCACGTCCTTTCTGTGTTCCAAGAAATCACCATAATCCTGTTTCTTGATTTCAAGGGCTAGGGCCATGAGAGTTAGTCTTCTACATGGTGGTGGGCCAGGTGAATTTATAACCAGCTTTCACAGTAGTTGGTTTCACTGTTAGCTTCATTTTTACAATGTTTAAAAATGGTGTGGTGAATCATAAATGGAGGAGTTTTATTATTGTATATTAGTTGAGAAATAATTATGTGGGTCAAAGGTCTCTGCTTACTGGATTCCTATGTCCATTATAATACTTAATAACCATTGTAAGGGATAAACATCAGGTCAAGATTCAGGGATTCAAAAAATGGCGTAATTACAATTTTCAAACAAAAATTATATTAGATTATTTGAATAACAAGTCTCAGTTAAGAAAACCATCTATCCCACCCTTTAAAAAATTAAATCTTTCCTTAGTATTCTTTAGCAAGTGTTTTGATGCCTATTAATAGAGTAGGGTACTAATAAAACTCATAATCTAGTTCAGAATACCAAAGTCACTTTCTAAAACGAATTTAAAGTGAATATTAGTATAAAACATAAAAAATCATGCCCTATAATTTTCTAGTAATAAACTCCAGTATCCCACAGGGTATTTAGGATATGATCGGCATGTTATAAATACTTGTTAAAAGGCTAAAACACAGTATTTAAATTTAGAAAGAGCTAGAGATAAGAATAATGGAAACATTTTGAGACTTCAAGAATTTCCTGATCTTTAAAATTTTAGAGAGTATAATTAGTGGATGATAGATGCACCGAGGCCATAACCCCTCTGAGTAATTTGTCTCTCATACTTGTATGAGGTAATAGTTGCTGCCATTTTTAATTTTTCTGATGGAGCATAGGTGGTTTTTTAAATTATAAAATTATAAATTTACAAAAGTAATACACGAGTTTTGCAGAAAAATAAAAGTTTACTACTTGGTTGAGTAAAAATTAAAACTCAGCCTTAAGGAGCACTGATTTTTTTTCCTTTCCTCACTCATATTTGATAGGAAAATGTATTTAATCATCAAATTCTAGGTTCCTACCATAGACTAGATGCTGTTCAGCTTTGACAGCTACTAGTGAAAGGAATCCCTGGGTATAGGTGTATAATTAAAATGTATTGTAATTAGATGCTCATAGTTATACTGTATTTCATTGATCTCAGTTTACTTTAAAGGGCAGTATTCTAATGTTTACCTCAGCCAGGCATTGCCAAATTGTACGTATGCTCTTTGCCTTGTTGTCCGGTTTCCTTTCCCTTAACTGTCTCAAGAGTACTAGTCTTTTCTTTTTGCCACATATTATTTTTTTCCAGTCTTCTGCACTTACAGAAGTATTAGTGTGCCTTTCACTTATAGAAATAAGCTTTTCTTTTTCTGCCTTGCCATACTTTTATCCATACTTTGTTTTCTGACTGAAGCATTTGGCTCTTCTAAACTATTCAGATGATCACCAGTAAATTCATAGTCATTTAATATGACCAAGTACAGGAGTAAATGCATCTTTTTTAGCATGGCACAGAAGGAGACCCTTTAGGGCCTATTTTTCCCAACCTTCACGTTGCTTTTTCTTTTACTTCCCTCCACCTGCTTTACACTTCAGCCATCTTAACCACTCCTCATCCTTTGAAAAGCCAGACCCTTTTCTGAGTCTGTGCCATTGCATTATCTCTGCCTGAAATTCCTTTCTCCACTTGGCAGGTACCTATTCATTCTGCAAAACCTAGTTCAAAATCATCTTTTCAGTGAAGCCATTCCTGACCCTTTGCATTCAGTAGGATTATGTACAGTGATGTAACTGAACCACCAAAATAACAATGACCTAAAAGCAAGAGAGAATTTATTTTTCTCCTCTAAACATTTGGAATTTGCAGTGTAAGGCTGAAATGATAGCCCTAATTCACAAATTCACTAGGGAAGTAATTTCCAGTTTACTGCTTTAGAATTTCTCGTATCCCTCAGACCTTCGTCCCTTCGGTCCACGATTAAGGTATCTTTGTTTTAAGTAGCATGAGTACGAAGGACCAAAAAAAGGGATTAAGGTCATATGTAAGCTATCTCTTAAAGTTTCCCTAAAGCTTCCACACTACATTTCTGCTTGTATCTCATTGGCCTGAAGGAAGGCTGAGGAATGTGTCTTTATTCTTGTTGACTTGGTGCCAGCTAATTATATTATTATGGAAGAAGGGGAGAACAGGAAGGGGGTGTTGTAACTCGCAGTGTGTCACACTTTTCCAGCTAGAGGCAGTTGTTTTGTGCATTGTGTTTCCGTAGCACTCTAATTAATTAGCATTTAGGTTGTGTTGTAATTTGTTTGCCTTTTCTACAGATTGTGGGCTTTTTTTTTATCTCCAGCACCTTACATAAAGTTTATCACTTAGTCTGTGGTCATAAAGTGTTGAGTGAATGGGTAAGACATTTAAGAAGATTGCAGCAAAATTATCAGAGACATAAGCAGGTAATGGTATTTTTTAAGTATTTTTTTATTGATTATGCTATTACAGTTTTCCCAATTTTTCCCTTTTTATCCCCCTGTCACCCTGTACTCCTTCCTGCTCCTCCAGCTTTTCCCCTCCTTAGTTCATGTCCATGGGTTGTACATATAAGTTCTTTGAGTTCTCTGTTTACTATACCATTTTTTATCTCTCCCAGTCTATTTTATGCCTGCTAATTATGCTGCTTCTTCCCTGTACCTTTCCCCCCCATTCCTTCCTTGCCACTCCCCACTGAACTCCCTCCACGTGATGTCCATTCCTCTGATTCTGTTCCTGTTCTGGTGGTTTTCATTGTTTTTCTTTTCTTTTAGGTTCGTTTGTTGATCGTTGTGAATTTGTTGTCATTTTATTGTTCATATTTTTTATCTTTTTCTTACATAAGTCCCTTTAACATTTCATATAATAATGGCTTGGTGATGATGAACTCCTTTAACTTGACCTTATCTGCGAAGTACTTTATCTGCCCTTCCATTCTAAATGAAATCTTTGCTGGATAGAATAATCTTGGATGTAGGTCCTTGCCTTTCATGACTTCAAATACTTCTTTCCAGCCCCTTCTTGCCTGTAAGGTTTCTTTTGAGAAATCAGCTGCTAGTCTTATGGGAACTCCTTTGTAGGTAACTCTCCTTTCCTCTTGCTGCTTTTAGGATTCTCTCTTTATCTTTAATCTTGGGTAACTTAATGATGATGTGCCTTGGTGTGTTCCTCTTGGGTCCAACTTCTTTGGAACTCTCTGGGCTCCCTCGAGTTCCTAGAAGTCTTATTTCGTTTGCCAGATTGGGGAAGTTTTCCTTCATTATTCGTTCAAGTAAGTTTTCAGTTTCTTACTGATGTTCTCCTTCTGGCACCCCTGTAATTCAGATATTGGAATGTTTCAGATTGTCCTAGAGGTTTGTAAGACTCTCCACTTTTTTGAATTCTTGTTTCTTCATTCTGTTCTGGTTGGATGTTTATTTTCCCTCAAATTGTTGCTTTGAGTGCTGGTTTCCTTCCTGTCACTGTTGGTTCCCTGAGTATTTTGCTTTATTTAATATTGGGTGTCTTTCATTTGTCTTTTCATTTTTCGACCAAGTTCAATCAGATCTGTGAGCATTTTGATTACCAGGGCTTTAAATTCTCCATCCAGATAGGTTGGCTATCTCCTCATCACTTGGTTCTCGTTCTTAAGTTTTGCTCTGTCTTTTATTTGGGCCATATTTCTTTGTTTCAGCACACCTGATATGTTGTAAGGGAGTGGGGCCCTAGGTATTCACTGGGGCAAGGCAACCTTCCTTGCTGCGCTGGCGCGGCTGTGGGAGGGGCCAGAGAGGGAACTGTGCGGCCCGCCTGCTCAGCTCTAGGGCACTTTCCACCGAACTCTCGTGAGACTGGAAGTTTCTCTCACCGCGGGAACCGCTGTAGTCCACAGCCACTTCTGAGTCTCTGTTTCGCCTTCTGCCAGCCCCTCCGGAGTGGTCCACCACCTTGCAGCCAGACCCTGGTCTGCCACCTCCCGCAGGTTCTCGCAGCCAGTGGCCTGGTATGCCTGGTTTGCCACCTCTCGCGGCTTTTCTCAGCCGTCCTGGCCTGTGAGGTGTGCCGCCTTGCCATGGGTTCTTTCTGGTCTGGTTGTTCTGGTTGACTGTTTCTTTAATTCCTTGGTTGTCAGATTTCCATGCAGCTTGATTTTCTGGCACTTCTGGTTGGTTGTTGATTTTAAATTGGTGGTTATCCTCCTTTTGGTTGTACCAGGAAGTGAAGGGTTTCTACCTACGCCTCCATCTTGGCTGAAACTTTCAGGTAATGATACTTAAATACCATGTGAACAAGGATAAGTGCTTATGTAGATGTTGATTTCTTAGACTTTAATTTTTTTCTCTATTACATGGGGAGAAATGGACACTGTCAGTAATAGAGGCTGTAGTTTCTTCTTTTCAATAATGCCTCAAAATTGACTGATCATACACGTGCAACACAAGTTATTTAAAAGGTTGTATATTCTTCCTGTGTTATACTGGCTTTTTCGTTGTGGTAAAATATACATGAAAATTACCATTTTAACCATTTTTATGTATACCTCTCTTTGGCATTAAGTGCACTCACATTATTGTTCACCAGTTACCACCACCTATCACCAGAACTTTTTTCTCTTCCTCACTGAAACTCTGCACTGTGAAATAGTAACTCCTCATTCCCTCCTGCCCCTAACCCTTCTTCCCATCTGCAAGTGAGAGTGCTCTAGGAATCTCAGTAGGAGGAGTCAGACAATATTTGTCCATTTGTGACTGGCTTACTTCATGTAGCATAATATATTTGAGGTTCTTTCTAAAGCGGAATATATTTCATTTTATATATATAAATGCATCACAGTTTATCCTTTCATCTGTCAGTGGATGCTTGGGTTGCTGTGTTACATTGTTTTCTGCAAGTATTTTCAATGCAAATAATGTCCTATTCTATTGTAATTTCTCTACCACTATGCCCAAACAGAAACCATTTAATTACATACCTTTTTGTAAGAAAATTTTTGAAAAGTACAAAGATAATAAAATCAATCATCTACACTAGGAACTTATTTTTATGGGAGGTAATCCATACCTTTCCCAATCATTAGTTTCTGAAGTATAAATTAAAAAATAAAAATGAAGTTATGAAAAACATCTTGGTGTCAAATCTGGGAAATGGGTACAAGAGAGGAATTAGAATAAGGTATGGTGGCCTTTCACAAGGAAAAATTAGATTTTGCTTCAATGGAGAATCTCTTGATTATATGGTAAAGACACAAGAGAATACATCCTGTGAATCCCTATCCTTTTGAAATATGGAGACTCTACTGTAGCTGGACAATGAGAAAGAAATTATTATAGCTGTGGGTTGGGGGTTTTGCTTTTATAAAATTTCTCTAACATTGAAGGGAAAAGGATGAAGAATGAGTGGAGCGGGGAAAATTAGACCCATTCCTATCACCTGACCACTTTTGTTACCAGATGGATGTTAGTTTAGTGACAATAATTATTGAATGTTTCATTGCCTAGTAAACTCTGAGTTTTGGCCTGTATCCCACTGGGCACATCTAAATTAGCAATCAAATTCTTTTACTATAATTTTCTCAAGCTTTAAAATAATTATTTACGTAGAATACATGCCCAGTGGCTTAAACAGAATCTCATAGACACTTTCCCATTGCAGCTAATTGTTTAGTGCATTTGGCAGGATGATGAGTCATACTTCACTAGCCAACTCACAGACCAGATATTGATTTACTTAGTTACGTGAGCTGCAATAGGACCAGAATAGAACAGAGCACCTTGGCTCTGATACCTTTTTGTCTTTTCCTAAGAAATTTGGATGTAAATTTCCATCTCTCCCCTAGGGGTACTGTTCTAAAGATAAAGTTGACGTGCCTGAAATGATCTAAAAAGAAAACAAATTGTGGTGTTAGTAGTAAACCCTTTTAGAGAAATTAGAACTTGATGTAGACATGAAAAATAGATTAGTGGAATAGATTTTCTTCAGAGTAAAGAAAATCAAGTTCAGATAAAATGGAGAGCAGTCTGTGAAAGTCAGGCACGAAATGTGTGCGCCTGTTGGATGTTGCTGAAAGGAAATGAGTTGGTGGTGTCCTGAGTCTAGGAAGAAAGGAGAGACTAAGGTGTTGTAGAAATCTAGGAATGTGGCAGTAGAAATCTGGACAAGGTTACTGGCAGTGAACGTGCAGAGAAAAGGTAAATTTGAGAGCCATTCTGGAAAAAGAAACTGTTGAACTAGGTAACATTAAATATAATGGTGTTAAGTGGAAAAGAGTAAAAGAAAGTTCTTCTAAGACATTCCATAGAAACATAGTACTGCTATTCCACTTTGGGGAAAAATCTTAAGTTTAGGTATAGTGAATATAAGGTGCAATGAAGAACAGCTAAGATTGAAAGAGATTTTTCAGGCCATTAGCAGACTGAAAAATTGGTGGAATTGTGGACTGTAAGTGTGCTTCATATACATATCCAGGTAGCAATTGGTTCTAGAAAATACCTGATTATAACTGTAAAAGCAAGACCATATGTTCTTACAGCTTCTAGATATATGTAAAAACTCTTAAAAATCAAATAAAAATTTTTACCCCCATTAGCTTCATTTCAACTGACAGGACTAGGTGTGTTAGATAGATGAAATTCATAATTATATCCAGGAAACTGAAGTTCTCACATACTAAGAAGAAAGTAGCCAAATTGCCTTACATTGGCTAGTAAGTTTCAGAATGGGGCAAAAACTTAGATTCTCTCATAAAGAACATCTTTGAGTAGAAATTGTGGCAGGAAAATATCATATGAAAGAGAATTACGTTCTTAAATAATGTAAATGTTATTAAATTAACTACTTAACATGCAGTTTAACTTCATAACATTTAAAATAAATCTGCCACTATGTAATTGAATGTTTTATGGGTCATTTTTAGTGGAACATTTAGTTGAATCTTCTGTGCCAAATGTTTACAACTTTCTCTCTTGGAATGACTCTGTGTATATAGCAACCAACATATGGAGTCAAGTAGGAAAAAAACTTGGCAAAGGAGTATTTCTCTTATAATTAGATTAGAAATTGTCTTAAGATATAATGTTACAGTAATGATAATGATAGTACAATGAAATAAATAATAATCTAGGATAGAGATGGACTGAAGATACCTGAAGTGGTTGTTAAGTAGCACTTTGCCAGTACCTACAACAAGTACTGCTTTCTGCTTTCTTTGTTCTCTCTCGTGTGTACTTTTTCTTGGTCTTTATTTCCCCTTTTTATGATGAAATCTAACATGTATAGAACAGTGAGTAAAATAATAGAGGTACAGCCCTGGCTGGTGTGGCTCAGTTGACTAGAGTGTCATCCCATAGACCGAAGGGTGGCAGGTTCCGTCCTGGTCAGGCACATGAAAGAGGCAACCAACTGATGTTTCTCTCCCTCCCTTCTCCGCTCTCTAAAATTGATAAACATAATGGGTAATTATAAGGGATATTTATATCCCTTATTGGGTATGACCCATAATGGGTCATAATGGGTAATTATAAGGCATATTTACCACCCAGATTAATAGAACATTGCCAGTATACCACAAGTGTGCGATGTGCCCTGCCCAGTCACCCCACCCATCCATCTCTACCCTATTCATTCCCCAGAAGTAACCGTATTCTTAACTTCGGTGATAATCATTTTTCCTTCACTCTAAAGTTTACCACTTATGTGTGCCTCCTAAATATGCAGTTTGCTTTAGCCTCTTTTAAACACATATATACAGACATATGTATGTATGTCAACATATAGTCTTTTGCGTCTTATTTTTGTGTCATTTCATTCATGTGGTGTATGTATATAACATTTTCATTTCTCTATCAGGAATGTCCAAACTTTTGGCATCGCTGGGCCACACTGGAAGAAAAGGAGTTGTCTTGGGCCACACATTAAATACATTGAAACACATAATCACAAAAAAATCTCATAATGTTTTCAGTAAATTTACCATTGTGTTTTGGGCTGTATTCATAGCCATTGCTGCATGGGGGCCATGGGTTGGACACCCCTGCGAGTCCATCATGCACATACTTCCCACCATATGAATGCGCCATAATATGTGTATTCTGCTTTGGTTCATAACATTGAAAAACTCAACTATGACCATGCCTCTGTGTTTTTCTTGGTGTGCATGGGTACCAGTATCTCAAGGTCTTTATTTGGGAGTGGAAATGCTGGATCATAGTAAATTTATATCTTCTAATTCAGTGAATAATGCCAAACTGTTTTCTAAAGTGGTTATAACAATTTATTCTCACCCAACAGAATAGGAACATTCCTGTTGTTTCACATTCTCCCCATCACTTAGTACTGACACACTTAAATATTTTGGGCAAGAAAATGGTCTCTCTTTTGGTTTTACTGAAGAGGATGAGCCCATGTGGATTTCTTCTTGTGAACTATCAAAGTTCTTCACCCATTTTTCTACTTGGTTATCTGGTCTTTTTAAACTCATTTTTAAGGAGTTCTTTATGTTATCTGTATATTATTAGTCTTTTAGTCTCTGAGTCAGTTTTGTGTGTTGAGAATTTTGTTTCCTACCCTGTGTTCTTGATAAATAGAGTAGTTCCTAATTCTAATGTGATGTAATTCATCATTCTTTTGTCTCACAGATCATGTTTTTTTTAATGTTCCGGTAGAAATTTGCAGATTTTTTCTTAGATTTGTCTTAGGTACTTAATAGCATTGATGTTGTTGCAAAAATAGTACATTTTTTTTACATTTCATTTTCTCTTTGTTGCTGACATACAGGACCGCAATGGATATTTTATATACTAATTTGTATCTACCAGCCTTTCCAAATTATTACTAGTTCTACTAATTTTTTTAAATCATTTTGGGTTTTTAAAATGTGCAATTATTTTATCCAGGAATAATAACTGTTTGTTCCTTAAAAAGCTACAGAAATAAAAGTTAATAGGTGCCTTTTATTTCTTCCCTTTGCCACTGACTAGGACCTGTATCACAATATAGAATAGAAGTTGTGGTAATAAGCATCCTGTCTTACTCCAAACTCAGCATTTCATTAAGGATGAAGTTAGCTGTTATTTTTTGGAAATGCTCTTTATTGAATTAGGTAATGTTTATTTCTCACTTAGTTTGCTAAACTTTTCTCCACAAATAGATGTTGAATTTTATGGAATGTTTTTTTCTACATATAATGAGATACATTTTTTGTTCTCTAACTATCAGTGTGATAAATTATATTAATTGATTTTCTAATGTTAATTCAACCTTGTATTCCTAAGCTATATGTAACTTGACTATTTTTATATAGTGTTGGATTTAGCTTGCTATTATTTTGTTTAAAGAACTTCTATCTATATTCACAAATGAGGTTGGCTTGTAACCTTTTTTCTCATAGTGCCCTTGTTAGGCCTTGGTATAAGGTTTATATTAGCGTTATATAAATCGGGGATTTATAAATAGTGTAATATATATTTATTTATAAATAGCATAATATATATTTATAAATATGTTTATAAATAGCATAATATATTACATAATAAATATATATTGCGTAATATAATAGCATAATATAAATGTTTCTCATTTCTGATCTTTGAAAGAGCTTGTTTAAAATTTAAAATTTTTGTTTTTCTTTAAATAATGATAGAATTCACCAATGAAGCCATCTAGGCCCAGGATTTTCTTTTGGGGAAGAATTTGGCTACTAATACTTTCATCTCCTGGGGACTCTTGTGTTCACTCCTGTCTTTCACGTGCTTATGTTTGTGCCTACTGCTCATTATCTTCACAATTACTTGTGGGTATTCCTTAAGTCCCGGGGTGATGTCGTCTTCCTTCAGTGAGGGTTTAATCTTTCCTTCTTGTAAAATATGTGCAGGTATCACTGACTCAGGAATATTTCAAAAGAATTTCACAGTTTGAAGTTCCCTGGATTAAGAAGTCCATGCAGACCCAGATTGCAAACACTCCCTAGGCTGCTCAGACTTCTTAGGAATCTGTAATATATCCTTGATGCTCTGCCCACCATTCTTTTTCTTCTTACTTCTGTCTGTCTAAAACAACTTTCTCTGCAGTCTCCAGGGGGTGGGATTAGAATTTAGGTTTAGTTGTCATTTACCTCTACCTGAAGTTATAGCTCATGGGATCCCAGTTTAATGTGGGAAAGAGTTCCCTTGGGCCCTCCACCTTTTGAGGAATCTGTACTTGGACATTTGTGCCCCTAATCCTGAGAGGTCATTGAAACTAAAGACCTAATTTGTTGAACTCTCTGTGCAAGTGCCCTCAGGGTCAGGGTCATTGTCTTCACAGGGTTCTTGTTGCCCCTCTGGGTTCCCAGTTGTCCCTCTAATTTGGTCTGACTGTTTCCTACTGTCTTGTCAGCTTTTTATTTTAAGGTGTTTTGGGGATTTTTTTTTGATCTAAGGATTTTTGTTTTTAGCAAGGAGGTTGGTCTGAAAAGTCCTAGTCTGTCATTACCAGAAATGGTAGTTCTCTTGATTTTTTTCCCCACATACTCTTCTATTTACCATTTTTTCTTCAGCCTCCATGTTAATGACTTAGTGTCAGAAGCATTCCTGTATTGAGCATCTAATTCACATATTGAATTAATATGTACTTTTAATGTATACTAAGCATGACATAAAACAAAGCCCCTCCTTTCTTGAAACTAACATTGTAGTAGATTCTGAACTATGGGGAAACTTGAAGCACAATAGAACAGATGTTTCCAAACTGACCCACAGAGCATTAGTGTCCTGTGAAATCTTAAAAAGGCTGCCATTGTCAAGGAATGTTGAGAAATAATGCTGAGGAGGATATCCTTTTTAGAGAACCAAGACATTAATTTATTTGAACTGAAAACTTTATTTGTAGAATACCCCTTAATATGTTGTAGCATACTAGAATTCCAGGGAACATGGTGGATGAACTGTCAGAGAAGGACTAAAGCATTAAACATCTCTTTATTATTACATGTTGTCACAGAGTAATTTCAGCTCCTGCTTCCCCATGGTCATGTCTACAGGGATCATTTGCTGAGGGAGGAAACCACGGCACCTGTGCTCCTCATTGTGCATGACCTTCCCTTACTTGGCTATAGGTGGCAGGAATGGTGTGAGCATCCACTTCAAAGATGCCAGTCATAGGTCATCCACTAGCCAACCAGGTGCACTAGCACAAAATGTTTTGTCAAATTGGGAACAGCTGAACCAATCAAGGTCTCACAGATTTCATTGGCTGGTTAAAGAAATACAGCTCTTGCTTTTAATAGTCTGTCTAGGTGTATTCAGGATTGACTAGGGGAAGTGGTGGTTACTATAAGGATATACAGTCCATGATGATAAGGACTACAAAACTCAACAAAAAGATTTGGCAGTTTAGCAGTGGAAGGAAACAGACTTTTAAAAGTTGATAAGAGAAAGAGATAGGAGGGACCTGTGAGAATTGAGAATTAGCCAAAGGTATGGCAAAGTGGCAGCTGTGTGGTAGAAAAAGAAGAGAGTGTAGGAGCAGAGAGACCAGCTGTGACCAAGTTGCTGAGTCACAGTAATGGCAGGCGCACTAGAATGGGACCCACCAACTCCTACTGTTTGGTCCCAGCAGCCTTGGAACTTGACCAGGCTCTCATTTCCAGTATCCTTGAGCCCTAAGTCCTCGTGTATTACTGATTTGTTCTTGAATTTCAGTGAGATTTCTTACTTCCCTTAATGTATTCATACTTACAACCAGTACTTCTCCCCCACTGCACACAACTGCATTTGCCAGCATGAGTGTCAGTACCCAGTAGCAAGAAGAGACTGATACATAAGGGAAGAGTTGAATACATAAAAGACTGGTATGTAAGAGTTGAATTCATATCAGAGTGCTACTTTTTGATTAACAAGTAGAAAACATTTTATAACAATGGAATGAATACCCACATTCCTGCCACTGCTTTTTCCCTTCTCTTTTTATTGCATTTTGGAAACTAAGCTTAGCTGTACTAGAAGTTTTAATGTTATAGAACCACACAATCTATTTCTGTTGGTTATCCTGTAAGTAGTATTTCCATTTGCAAAAGAATGCACATTTCTTGCTATTTGTATGTGTTCTTTTGGAAAGGGTGTTTCTTACTTCCCAATCTAATGTTACTGCTCATCCCCACTACTGTTTGAGAAGATCAGACTGGCTTTAGTGGAGATCTCTGTATTTGTTATTCCTTTCACCAATGATTGTGTTCATCAGCCCCTCTAAACCCCATTTTTGGGGGTGTCTTTTCCTTCCTCATTGTCCCCCTACCTTTTCTTAAAAAGTTTTTTAAGATACTTCATTATTTATTTCTTCTGCACTTTATACATAATTTTGGGTTTATAATATGAAAATACATTGGTCTTTTTCAAGGTCTTCCTTTTTAACTAGCATTTTCTCCCAACTAGGAAATTAATATATTTGAATGTAATGTTTTGGAAAATACCGAAAAGAAGAAAATGTAATTATAATAATCAAAAACCACCCAAGATAACCACAGTGGTGTTTCCTACCCATAATGTTTTTATTAAAGTACATGTTTGTGTGTATGTGTGTTGAGGTCAAATACATACTGTTTTAAAACCATACTCATTTAATATCATGAATATTTCCAGAAAATTAAGTACTTCCAGAAACATGGTTTTTAATGTCTTTCCATCCATTATTCCAGCATATGAAAGTACCACAATTTACTTAACCAATACTCTATTAACTGAACACTACAGTTATTGCCAATTTTTTGCTACTATAACTATGATGAATATCTCTTGTATATAAATCTTTGTGGCATCTATTTTTTTGGAATAAATTTCTAATTGTGAAATCTGGGCTCAAAAATTCATCTTTTTAAAGCTTTGATACACAATATAAAATTTCTTGAAATGTCATGTGGATTTATGTTCTCACATTAATACATGAAAATGCTAGTTTCACAATACCTGTGCTTAGATATTACCTTTAAAATGTAAAAGAAAAAAGTAAACATTGCCAAGTCGATAAGTGAAAAATCTTATATCACATTTTAATTTGGATATCTTTCATAAATTACAGGAATGACCCTTTTTTATATATATATTGGCCAAGTGTATATCTGACTTTGTGACTTTCCTGGGCATGTCCATTCCTGTTTTCTGTTGTGTTGCATTTCCTCTTTTTCTTATAAATATATAACACTTTGTTATATATTGAATATGTTTTATCTGGCTTATTAGTTGCCATTTAAATTTGTGGCATATTTTTGACATGCAACAGTTTAAAATTTTATGTCATATAAGTATTTTTTTTATCTTTGCCCAAGGATACATTTATTGATTTTAGAAAGAGGAAAGAAAGTGGGGTTGGAGGGGAGACAGAGAGAGAGACAGAGAAAGAGAAAGCGACATTGATGTGAGAGAAAACCATCGACTGGTTGCCTCTCGTCCATGCCCTGACCCAGGATCAAACCCACAACCTAGGTATGTGCCCTGACTGGGAAATGAACCCGCAACCTTTCAGTGCATGAGGTGACAGCCAACCAAGCCACACTGGCCAGGACTCATATAAGTATTTTGATTTCCTTTTGGTTTCTTTCTTCAGCATTTTCTTAAATAGGCTTTCCTTTCTCCTCTTTGGGAGGTCATATTGTTTCATATAACATATGACTTTTTAATGGTAGGTTTATCTGATTTACAATCCATTGAAATTCTCACCCAATCCTCTATAGGATATTTGAGATTATTTGATTTTAGGCTCAAAAATAGAGAGTTTTCAAGTTTCAGAAAATTTAACCATTAACTTTATTTCTATTTCCATCTATTTCCAAAGAGAAGAAGAAAAAAGATGGGTATCTTCTAGTCTATCAGAAATTTATAAACTAAGGCCTTCCATTTGGATTTCGTATTGGTAACAGCAAAAAAAGAAGAGGAACACAATGGATTATATTTCTTAATTGTCTGCTTAAAGGAAGTATATAATTTTTTTAAGAGAGAAATCTTAGCAGTAAAGTCAAATAGGAATTTTTTATGTGCCTCTTTACATGAGGAATGATGTTTTTGATACCATTTTTTGGAACGTGAAATGATCCAAAGTCATTTATTTCATAAACTCAATAAAAGTTAAGGGTAGAATATTATGATGTAATTCTGGTATAGTATATCTGTAGGGAGTCATAATAATACAAACCATATAGTTATCTTTCTGGTGGAGTAATTTGATAAGGGACAGAGAGCATAGAAAATCTTTGTGGATGGTTAGCAATTCCTTAAACTACCTTTCAACATAATAATAAAATTTTTTCAAAATCAGATTTTGATTTATATATGTTTGTGGTTTCTGGTTAGAAATAGCAATTGTGGAGGGTTTATCCACATTAGATCCAAGTGTTAACTGGAAAGTTGGACATTTTCTGAAAACTAGAGCCTGTTGTTACTTGACAAGGTGGAGAATTATCTCATAAAAGTGAGTTTCCAGGATGACCTGTGAGCAATAATAGACTGTTTTTACCTATTGCACATTTCAAACAATTGAAATATGAACTATTTAAATAAATAGTAAATCTGACAGAAGGTGTGAAAATTTTTTGAGTTTTCATGAAGCACTGCTTTCTTCATATAAAAGAATATTGAGAATTAACTGTGCTTTAAACTATGCCATTCATCTTTGAAAATATTTAAACTTACTTTTCCTCATCTGGAAAAGAGTCCTCATTTTAAAGTTGTGTTTATGGGAAGTAACTATACCTTAAACTGTGTAGGAAGTTTTTTTAGGGGGAGACAGGAAGGGGAAAGTTTGTGTTGACAGAACAGTATTGCTTTTATTAATATTTTGCAGCTGGACTAAGCTTGTAGTGTTTAGATTGAACATTAAGTTACCACCTGACTGAAACATGACTAGCTACAGAGTATAAAATATCAGACTATTTAGATCAGTGTGTCAGACCTTACAATTATACTTTAGTTTAATTAGACAGTAGTGTGGTTAGGAATCCTTAAAAGTTATAACTGCTAGCTAGACCTTTAAATGACTTGAGTCTGTTTGTAAAATGATATGCCTGTTTTTAAAAATTCTAATATTTTTTTAAATCACAGATCTTTGAGGTTAGTTAATTCAGTTTCTTGTAGAGGAAGAAGTACTGAGGCTGGCTAGAGACAGAGGGTTACTTATTCTCTTTAATGTCTTCCATGAAAGACTCCTCACAAATCTCTTATGGTTGTTTATTTACATTTTTTAACTATTTAAAATATTATTTTTTTCTAAGAGATTTTTTGTGGGGTCTTCAGAAGGATTGATGAGTGGCCAGTCAGGATTATCCTTTTTATTTTTATTATTTTAAAAATTTTATTGATTATGCTATTACAGTTGTCCTGATATTTCCCCCTTTGACGTTCCTCCATCCAACACCCCCCACTCCCTCAGACAATCCCCCCAACATTATTCATGTCCATGAGTCATGTGTGAAAGTTCTTTGGCTACTCCCTTTTCTATACTGTACTTTACATCCCCATGGCTATTTGTTAACTACCTATTTGTATTTCTTAATCCCGTCACCTCTCACCCATTCCCCTACAACCCCCTCAAATCTGACATCCATCAAAATGATCTCTGTATCCATGATTATGTCTCTGTTGTTGTTTGCTGAGTTTGTTTTTTAGATTAAATTGTCGATAGATTTTTATTTTTTTCCATTTTACTCATGGTTTTCATCTTCTTTTTCTTAAATATGTCCCTCTAACATTTCATATAATACTGGTTTGGTGATGATGAACTCCTTTAGTTTTTTCTTGTCTGCGAAGCCCTTTATCTGTCCTTCGATTCTCAATGATAGCTTTACTGGGTAGAGCAGTCTTGGCTGTAGGTGCCTGCTTTTCATGATTTTGAACATTTCTTGCCAGTCCCCTCTAACCTCCAACTTGCAGTTTCTTTTGAGAAATCAGCTGACAGTTTTATGGGAACTCCCCTTTAGGTCCCTAACTACTTTCCTCTCTTGCTTTTAAAATTCTCTTTTTATCTTTAACCTTTGGCATTTTAATTATGATGTGTCTTGGAGTGGGCCTCTTTGCATTGGGACTCTCAGTGCTTCCTGCACTTGCATGTCTATTTTCTTAGCCAAATTAGGGAAATTTTCTTTCACTATGTTTTGAAATAGATTTCCAATTTCTTGCTCTTTCTCTTCTCCTTCTGGGACCCCTGTGATGCAAGTGTTGGACCTCTTGAAGTTGTCCCAGATGGCTGCTTATACTATCCTCATTTTTTTTGGATTCTTTTTTCTTGTTGTTCTGATTTGTTGTTTTTGTTTTTGTTTTTTGCTTCCTTATGTTCCAAATAATTGATTAGATTCTTGGCTTCATCCACACCACTGTCGTTTCCCTGTAAATTGTTCTTTATTCCAATTAGTGTATCTTTCATTTCTGACTGGATTTTTTTTTATGTTCTTCAGGTCCTCACTAAGTTTGTTGCACATCCTTATAACCAGTGTTTGGAACTCTGTATGTGATAGATTGTTTATCTCTATTTCATTTAGCTCTTTTTCTGGAGTTTTGATCCATTCTTTCATTTGGGCCATATTTCTTTGTCTCCTCAATTTGGTAGCCTCCCTGTGTTTGTTTCTATGTATTAGGTAGAGCTGCTTTGACTCCATGTCTTGCTAGTGTGGCCTAATGTAGTAAGTGTCCTGTAAGGTCTGGTGGCACAGCCTCCCCATCACCCATGCTGGGTACTCGAGGTGCGCCCTCTTTGTGGGCTGAGTATACCCTCCTCTTGTAGTTGAGCCTTGGTTGCTGTTGGCAGATCAATGGGATGGATTTACCTAGGCCAGTCAGCTCAAGTATTGGCTGTAACTACTTAGCACCAACCTCTGCCCTCTGTGGAGGATCAGCTGTGCGGGGAAGGGTGGTGGTGCTCCATGTGGTTTGCAGCTGTCCACTGGATGAGCTGGCCCTAGGGTTTCCCAGGTGGTGTAGGCCAAGGTCAGCTTCCACCTGTGTTTTGCCCAGGGCCACCCTACCTGAGCTGTAAAGCAATCTGAGATGGCTGCTATTTGCACTGGGCTTGGAGATCCCAGGTAAAGCCAAGCTGTGAATCTAGTCTGGATGTTGCTAGTGCTGGGTCTGGGGCTCACTGCAGCCAGCTGTTGCTTGTTTGATGGGATTTAGGAAGTTGTGAAGCTTGAGCCAAGGTCAGCCATTCCTATGGGAAAGCAGCTTGGGTGGGCCCATAAGTTGTGTGGGGCTGAGTCTCTGGGGATCTTCAAGGTGGTCAGTGTTAGCAAGGTTGATGGATTCTCATATGGCACCAGCTTGCCAGGTCTGGGGGGAGGGAAGGGTTTAGAGAAGAGACAATGGCCTCTGCTTGCCTTGTTGCCAGATGATTCAGTTTCTCCCTGTATACCACTAGTGCCTCTCAAGCTGCTACCCAGGTGCTGGAGCTCAGTGGGAGTGAATCTGAGTAGGTGAGTCCGTGTGTGGGTTCTTGAAGAGGAATTGCTTGGGGCTCCAGCAGTTTCTTCCATCGATTCAATCCCTGCTGGTTTATGTAGACAGAAGTTATGGGGCCTTATCTTCCAGGCACTGGAACCCTGGGCTGGGGGGCCTGGTGTTGGGGGGGACTCCTCACTCTCAAATTTTTATCCACCGCACATGGATGAGGGACAAGCCTGTTGCACGTCTGCACCCCTCCTACCAGTGTGAATAGATATGGTATCTTTAATTTTGTAGTTGTCAGACTTCCATTCAGTTCAGTTTCTGACGGTTCTGAGTGATGACTGTTCTATTGATGTGGTTTTGCAAAGAGGTGAGCCATGTCTGCCTGTGCCACCATCTTGACCAGAAGTCTAGAATTATCCCTTTTAGAGAAAGATTCTGTATACACACAAACAACCATTTGGTCACCTTTTTTTCTCTAGGTGACATAATTTCAGGTATGTTATCTCTATATTCCCAAATTATAATGCTGACAATTGTTGTTTTGTTGCTCCTTTCATGCCACCAGTTTAAAGTGAAGGAAGTAGTCAAACTCAGAGTCTCTTGACTTCTTTGCGTGAAACCCTGTGATCAGTATTATGGAAGATGTTCTAGCGGGGAAGGAGAGTGCAGGAAGATGGACTTTTGAGGCAGCTGTTAGAATAACTTGGACATGTACCTGATGATGAAGACTGAACCTGGGAGAGGGGCTGTGGAGATAGGAGGGATGAACCAGATATGACTATGGAGTGGACTGTGTGTGGACCACATTTCTTACAGTACATACCCCCATCTGAATCTCATCCTTCTTGAGCATACAGAAGTTAAAACTTTTGCTGAGGGAATTATTTTCCTTGCCCTTTAAGGTCATATTCTTTATTGTATCTCTTAATTTCATTTTCCACATGTTTTATTCCACATAGATATGGTTTGACTTTTTTTATTGATCTTGTATTTTGCGACTCTGCTGAACTTACTAATTCTAGGATTTTCTTGCCTTTTTAATTTTTTTAAAGATATCTTCAAGATTTCTATGTGGATAATCATGTCATCTGACAACAGAGTTCATTTCTTCCTTTCTGATTACTATGCATTTCTTTTTTTAGATTTTATTTATTTATTTTTAGAGATAAAGGAAGGGGAGGAAGAAAGGGAGAGAAATATTAATGTGTGGTTGCCTCTCATACATTCCCTACAGGGGACCTGGCCTGCAACCCAGGCATGTGGTCTGACTGGGAATCAAACCAGCGACCCTTTGGTTCTCGGGCCAATGCTCAAATCTACTGAACTACACCAGCCAGGGAAGTTTGCATTTCCTTTTCTTGCCTTGTTGTGCTGGCTGTTGCTTCTCGTTTCACCAGCCTCTTGCTGTGACCACCAATGATAAATCATAGTCATTAAGACAAATAGACTTCTGCCTAGAACACTTGCCTGAATAGGTGCTTTTTTTGTGCAAAGATTTTAAATTATTGATTCAAAGTTTTTAAGAGTTACAGGCTATTGATTTTTTATTTCTTCTTGAGTCAGTTTTAGAAATTTATATTTTTCTAAAAACCTATTAATTTTTGAAGTTTTTTATATTTATTGGCATAAAGTTGTTCACATGGTCTCTTATCTTTTATATCTGTTTTATATATCCCTATTTCTTCTTTTTTTAATATCTTACAGTTTATGTCCATGTAGTCTGTGATCCTAGGCCATTCTGCTTTCTAAGGTTTTTGGTCTTTTCTTGTTTTGGTTAGCATACTTGCTCCCAGCATTCCTTTTCTCTCTGATTGTGCCCCAACCTCACCTTTTCTAATCTGCAGTTTCTAAACTGCTATGCACTTGGTGTCCAGAGAATAAAGTTTACTTAAACTATGAGTCATTTGAGAGTAAGTATGCATAGTGCAAGTATTAAGTGCTTTAAGTATTATCATCTAAGAACTTGAGCTTTATTATAATGTTCTCCACATGTGGTATAAGTAAATGTTAAAATGAATAAATTTTATCGTCTTTTTAGCTTGTTTCTCAGCTTTTGATAGGTGAGGTTTTATTATGTTAATAAGTGGAAGGATTTTTCATTTTTCTAATTTTTTAAAAATAAAATTATGTTATGGTAATATATAACACAAAACTGGAGTGTATTACTTAGAGTTCCTAGTCTATAATTTTGGTCAAAATGGTTCTCTTGGTATTAGTTTTTTTTTTAATAGTTAAAAGGTATCCTTATTCACCTTTACTTCTTTTAGTACCTTTCCAAAATATTCTTTTAAAGAATAGACTAATTTTGAAATACTAAATTTTCTTTTTTTGTTATGCTGGTGGAAAACCTAGATTTAAAAAAAGGGAAGTAGTCCTGATTATGTTTTCTTTATTTCCTTCCTTTTTGGATTCACTACAGGCCTAAACCTAGGCCTTTCTTCAGGCCTAAACCTTGACATAGAAGAGAGTAGTATCCTTTAGTTTGTAAAAGGATGACAAATGTATTCTAAGTAGTTTTAGATAAAAGGTAAATGGAAAGCATTGTTATAAAAATTATTTTATTTTAGTCCATAGAGTCTTTGTATTTCTTGTGCTGTGAAACTGCTGAGTGTATAAAATGGCTATCCTTAGAGAAGGAAATGGTCCAGGTTATAATTGCCTACTCACCATTGGTAACTGAGTATTCTTTATAAATTATTAGCAGGATCACAATGAGCTCATTGTTAAGCATTTCCCCAAATTAGAGACTTTTTTCTGGATTAAGGCTAGCCAGTGTAGTATCTTGATCCACTAAATTCCTTAACTGATAGTTGTTTTGCCCTTGTCAGTGTGTGTGTGTTTGAGGTTTGTGGGAGGGTTTGATGCTCTGTGCTGTAGAGAGCATGGTCCATAGAGGCCATGCCTGCAGCACTAATCACGTGCAGTTGCAGTGCTTAGTAAAGTTGCTTGATTTGCTTAACTTGAGCCTCCCTTGAAGTGGAGGATAAAGGCAGGACTAACTCACCAGTAAGCTCTCCCTAGACGTAAAACAGCTTTGATTTTTTCTGCTAGCACCAACATGTACCTTCCCCCTGCCTTGGACTGGTTATATAAGAGAAGCTACATTTTTGAGACCCTATTCACTCAGCTGTTCTTACCTCATATCACATTATCCTCTTAAAACCCTTTGTAAAAAAGGAGGCAATTTTTTCTATTTTTACATGGTAAGACTGAGACTTAGATTTATTTCACACAGCCAGTGAGTGTTTGGATTTGATTTTAGGGCCCTCAGAAGCTAATGCACATGTTCCTTATGTTCCATCCCACTGTGTCAGTAGTACTGGCCACATAAGAAGCATTTCAATGACTAGTATATTTGTTAGTATCTTCATAAGATACTTTCTCCACAGAAAAGGAAGCATAATTTATTAGGATTTATGCTTCACTAGTGTGCAATATCTCTATATGGTAAAATTTAAATTGTGGCAGTGTTTTTTTTAATAGACTAAAAAGTAATTTTGAATAAAAGAAGAAGAACAAGGATTATGTTCCTGGACCTTTCCCAGTACTATCCAGATGACCTATGCTTAGTTTAGGTTGTAGATCAGCTGTAGCTTCAACTGCCAAGGAACACTGAAACCCCCATAGTGCTTCTAGGAAATAACATAGAAGTTCAAATGATCAATAGGACCTGAAATCTGGCAGATAGTATGCATAGGACAATATTGGCATTTAGGGTATGACCCAGAAGAAATGAAAGGGAGAATTATTTTAAAGGGGAGAAAAGCTTAAAGCTTCATACTAGATAGTACAGATAACATTTTTAAAGCCACTGTCTTGAGTATATCCTATGAGCCAAAGGCTTTATTAGATACCTTTTCTAATTCTCATATCTAACCTGTGAGGCTAGATACTATATTTTACCAAGAGACAAAGTTAGGCTCAGAAATATGGAGGAATACATTCAAGTTCACAGTATTCTTAAGTGGTAAAGCTGGAATTCAGCCTCCTCCCCGGCCATGGACTGTCTTATTATGCTTGTGCCCTAAGCAAAGCTTGGGCAGTGTAAGTGATTTAGGCTTAAGAACGGGATTTTGATGGCCTGGAGTGCCTTCCTACATGACACTGGAAGTTAGAACTGTGTAAGTAAAACTGAAGAAATGGAAACATAAATTTTAGATGCTTGTTTTTATTAGAAAAAGAAATTGCCCTTAAATTGTCATTTTTGGGAGGTGTTAATGCGGGATCTGTATAATACTGTGACTCTTAGTTTGATTTTATGTCGTTTTTTTTGTTCGTTTTAAATGGACTACTATATTTTTCTTAATATGCAGAAAAACTAGAAGACCTTCTTGAGCTTTATTCCTTGAATTAAGTATAAGACTTCAAACACATTCTTAACTGACCATGTGGTTACAAGTAGTATTCAAGTAAAGAAATAAAGCTTAGTCTTATAGATCCATTAGTTGTAATAATACCAGAACATTTCTGAGCGGTATACAAGTACTCAAAGGGTGGCTTTCATAATAGATAGAGTGTAGACATCAAAATATTCACAGTAGGCTGTGAATGGAGTTTTTACTCTGGACTATTGGTCGAAGTATTGTCACACATTATAATAAAATGGAACAGTAATATTCTTTTGAGCATGCATGTACTACCTTTTCAAATTGGTATACAATTTCATCAGCTTTATTGCTCTGCAGTAGTGAAAATATATAGCAATGCTATGTTCCTTGAGGTTTTAAAGTGCTTATTAATGCTACTACTACTCAGACTTAGAGTTGTTAACATACATTTCCAAACTGATTCAAGAAGAGGTAGCAAACCTGAATAGACTAATAAGGAAAGAAACTTAAGTCCAGGTTATTATTAATTTTTAGTTGTATCAGTTTCTACATCTACAAAATTGAGATAATTTTTACTCATAGAGTTGTTGGGAGAAGTATAATGCTTGTACCAGTGCCTGGCACATGGTTAGCATTCAGTAGCTGAATTGTCGTCATAGTCATCATTATCATTATTACTCCCTTTTTCAGCTTTCCAAGGTTTGTCTGTTTTGTTGCTTACTCCAAATACTCTTGGATTTATTTATCAATTTAAAAAATATAGCTGTTAGTGGTTTTTCTCTTTTACTAGTCTGATCCCATCTCTGGCAGAGCTAACTAAAAAAAATAAGAAAAAATACTGTTCAAGAAATGAGAAGGGATATAATCACATACATGAAGATCTTTTTAATTATAAAGGAAGCTGACATACAGTTTTTTGCATGAAAGAGAAATTATGGAAAGATGTTCACCAAAATAGTAACAGTAGTTAGCTCGGGGTGGTAAGATTTCAGGTGAGGATTAGATTTTTATTTGGTACATTTCTGTAGTACTTTACATTTTAGAGTATTGTTTCCCCAAATTGTACCCTAGAATGAACATTTGTTTTAGTAAATGTAATATCAAAGGTTTTATGATGTACTTTATGAGAGGTTGGCAAACTATGGCCTATAGGCCAAATCTGGTCTGCTACTTGTTTTTGTACAGCCTCTAAGCCAAGAATGGATTTTACATTTTTAAATGGTTGAAAAAAAATCAGGAGAATACTTTGTGACAAGTGGGGATTATATGAAATTTGAATTTCATTGACCATAGTAAAGTTTTATTGACAAACATTTATGCTTACTTGGTCACAATGGCAGAGTTTGATAATTTCCAGAGAACATATGGCTTGCAAAGCCTCAGGTATTTACTTACACTGTGACCCTTTTCAGAAAAAGTTTGCTAGCCTCTGTATTACATTAGAGAAACTGGTTTAGTTTAATGTTTTTTTCTGGTGGTTCCTTTTTTTTTTTTAAACTTTGCCTGCTTTAGGGTAACTATCTAGTCTAGAATAAATGATTGCCAAGTTAAAGAGTAAAAGCATTTTGATAAATATTGCCAAATTGTCATGCAGGAAAAAATTGCAATGTATTAATATGTTATTTTCTAAATAGTCTATGATTTTCAGTTTTGGATTTCTCTTTTACCTATGAATTATGAGAGCTTTCTATTTTCCTAGTGGCTTTTTTTTGTATACTACTTGGTTATTAATTCCCACTGTGGTCAAAATGTGGTCTGTATAATTTAAAATTTTATTATGCAATATATCATGTACAGGAACAAGTGTATAAAATGTAAGTGCAGTCTAAAGAATAGTTTATAAGTAAAAACCATGTCCCCAGTACCCAGGCTAAGAAATAGAAAATCACCAGTGTTTTAAAAGCTTCCTGAGTGCCTCTCCCTAATTCTATATCCATCCTCCAAATAGGTAACCATTTCCTTTTTATATTTTTATTATATATGTATGTATACTTAAACAGTACATTTTGGGGTTTGCCAGTTTAAAAGGTAAATGAATTCATAATGTACACATCATCTGTAAGATTTATTTCTCTAAGCATTATGTTTTTGAGATTCATGTGCATAGATGCAACTACCTGAAGTTTATCATCCTTGCTGTGTAGTAATCCACTATATGAATGTACATTGAGGGACTAATGAGGCTTCACTTAGATGTCTCAGTGACAGTCTCAACTGCAGCATTTTCTAAATTGAAATTATTAACTCTCTCCAGTCCCTCACTTGCCAAATCTGCTCTGTTGTTTCCTGTCTCCAAAATAGCATCTCTAGCATCTGTTTTCTCAAGTCAGAAACTTGACATTTATTTTTGATACCTCCCTTTTTTTCATTACCCACTAGCTGTCAAACATTAATCCTGTGATTTGACTTCGTAACATTTCAAATCCATCCCTACTATCACCACCATTGTCCATGTTTCACCCACATCTCTGCGGTAGTCTCCACCACAGTGTCAGTACCCATTCCTGTTCTCTTATCAGGGGTTACAAGGCCTACCTCTTCACTTCGTCTTGGCACTCTTCCCGTCACACACTAGTCTGGGTCATTAACATCAGCTAGTATTCATGCCATGCTCATTCCTGCCGCAGAACCTTTGCAAATGCTATTCCCTAATTCATTTTTAATCATCCCTCAGGACAAAATTTTGAAATAACTACCTCACAAAGAAGTGGTTCTTGCTTACTGCTCCTTAAATTAGATCTTGCCTCCCTGTTACCAGTAGGACTTTGTATATGCTATTCCCTCTGGCAGACTATAAACTTTAATTAAATGGTTATTGAGCACGACCTCTTGTCTGATTCAGTCAGAACCAGCAGCCTACAAAGTCTAATAAGGCAAGAAATCATTAAAAGGATACATACCTTAAATATTTTATTCTAAGAATAAACCTGCATGTTCATTTGTCAGTCCTTTGATTAAGGGGCCAAAGTCTTTTTTTGGATACTAGATCCACCTGTTGCAGTTTCATATTGTTTATCTTGCAGAAACCATACCCATAATGTATGATGTAAGATTTCCAGTTTGTGTTTTTTATTTTTATTTTTTAAAGATTTTATTTATTTTTAGAAAGAGGGGAAGGGAGGGAAAAAGAGAGGGAGAGATAGAACAATGTGTGGTTGTCTCTTGTGTGCCCCCTGCTGCGGGCCTGTCCTGCAACCCAGGCATATGTTCTGACTGGGAATCAAACTGGCAACCATTTGGTTTGCAGACTGGCACTCGATCCACTGAGCCATACCAGCCAGGGCCAGTTTGAGTGTTTTACATAGAACAAGAATTTAGGCTATTCTGATGCACTCTGAGTTTAGAATTCTTATAGATCTTTGCAATACTTTTCCTAATATTTTTACTATTTCTTGCTTATACCTACTTCAGTAGCATAAGTTGCTTTTATTAAGCATTTCAAAGTCATTGAATTCAGTCTTTCCCACTCTCCCACTTTCATTTGGTTAATGAACACTTAATTAAGTCACATAATTACAATGATAAGTGTAAGTGACATGAACAGGTTTGGAAGCTAATATAACTAACTCAGTAAAAATACAACTCATCCAGTGGGAACAGAAGTGCTTGGGCATACTGGATCAGTAGGCTCCACATGTTTTGAGTGCATACATACATGGATTGGGTTGGCCAAAAAGTCCACTTAGGGTTTTCCATAAAATAAAAGGCACACTTTTCATTTTCACCAATAACTTATTGATTTGGATGTTTTGAGTATGCTGGCTATCTCCCACATAGTATAATGTTGACTGTTTTCAGTTAAAGCCTTGATTCCTGTCAACTTCAACTGGTCTACCCAACCGTGGAGCGAGAAATCTCTAGCATGAAACTCCGCAAACGACTTTTGACACGTTCAATGATAGCACTTTCTCCATATACTGCACAAATCTTTTCTTGCATTTCAGTTGCATTTTTACCTTTCTTGAAATAACAAAGCATAATATGCCAAAAATGTTGCTTATTTTCTTTCATCTTCAATATTAAAATGACTACACAAAAATTCACCAATTTTGATTAAGTTATTTTCATATGTGCCCTGATAGGACAGCTGTCGCAATACAATCTAATAGGATCGTTTCAAATGAAGTCAAAGACAAACTAAATGCTACTAGAGCCATCTTCTGGAAAAAAGAAACAACTTTATGGCCAACCTAATACATAGTCTACTGCAGTGATTTCTAATCTTTTTCATCTCATACCATACATAAACTAATTACTAAAATTTTTTAGCACATCAAAAAATATTTTGCCCATCTAACAAAATAGGTATAATTTTTATTTATTTACACCAGACAGCTATTGTTGACCAGTGTTGGCTGTTGTCATTGCTGTTGACAGCTATTGCTGTCTAGTGTTGGCTGTTGTCATTTTTAATTTGACAGTCTATGAGAAAAGAGGTCAATGCCCCTGACTAAATAGTCAGATATTGCATGTTTTAAAAATTCTTGAGGCATACCAGTTGAAAATAGTAGTTCTGTATAAATGCTATGTATGTTGTAAGAGTGGAGTTCTGAGGTTGAATTATATGACTACTTATTACCCACAAAACAGTAATTTTATATGGTTGAACATAATATTAAATAGCAACATAAAAGATAAATAGACATCCAGTTGGATAGTCACAGTAAAGTGTGTAAATAATGATTAAAAATACATATATTTTTAAACAGCCCAAGTAGTTCTTGGTTTTTTGAAGGGACATAGCAATGACAGCCACATATCCCTGAATTCTGGGTCAGAAGTATTTGACATGGTGTTATCTTTTTCTAAAACTTGTTGAAATGCCTTCAAAATATCAGTCAAAAGTTGAATCCCCTAAAATGCCTTTGTAACCTGAACTTGGCACAGAACCACTTTCTTCAATCAGTGTGTTCCAAGTTTTGTTACTGTGGCTGGAGGACTTTCTGTCGGAAGGTGCTGTCATGACTCAGTGGTCTAGATAGACTACACAGGAGAGGGGGAATTGGAGTTGTCATGTTCTTCCTTTTTAACCACTATGGCATGCTATGTAGTCTTAAAACTTGTTGAATTAATTTATTTCTAATAAAGTATGGATTAAGTCCCATTGAAATGAACTCCTGGAAACTATTTCAATTATTTTGTTTTGTGGAAATTTTGTAATAGATACAACTTGGCATTATGAGGTCCATTGACTGTAGTCTTTAATATTCTTATGTATGTACATTTTTTGGTAATGGAATTTGACCTCTCATTTTCATAATTCTGGTTTATAGCTTATCCTTTTAAATGTCAGTTTTGAACAAAAGCTATTTAACTGATAGCGACATTATAAAGCCAGTTTTAAATTATGATTGTCCTTGGAGGAAGGAATGAGTTTTAGAAACTTGTTTTGGATAGTTTCAAGATAGCTATGCAGGTATGGAAATATGAAAGGTTGTAATGGATGAGTACCTTTTATTCTAGAATCAATATAGTTGAAATTTAATGCTTTTTAAGCCATGTGTAACTGCACATAAGGAAATAGAGTTGTAATTTAGGTCTCAGAGGGTTTCAGCTAAACATATTTCCTAAAATTTAACAGCAAAACAACCTCAAAATGGACATCGTAAACATTAAGATAGTTGAAATGCCTTCCTGATTCTTACATGGACTCTTCTATGAATCATTATCAGAATTTTTTTTTATTGCCAGTATTACAGCCGCCCACATAGCATTTCCCACATCAAGAAAAATTCTGCTCTGTATTCCCAAGGGATGTGGAAGCATAATTGTCTTCCTTTAAATTAGAATTTTTTGTCACAATGTAATTTATTAACAATATTCATATTAGAAATAGAGAAATTATTAAGTTTTATGCTTTTTATTAAACTGAAAGCGTCAGAAACGTCCTTTTGTAACCTGGCAAGTGCAGTTGTTTTCTACATGTCCTGCCTGTTTATTCAGTTTATTCAACGTACAAACAACTCTCTAAGGAGATGAGCGGTTTTAAGTTTGGTTGCTTTCTAAAACAGTCATTTTTCAGGTGTAATTTGCTTGTCAAAAAATATTTTTAGATAGCTACAAAATTTTTGTTGTAAACATGGAGAGAGAGACTCTGGAATCCTTGAATATTACTCTTCTAACGTCTACCATGGCGTGGTTTATAATCTTACATACTGCTGACCAGGGTCAGCAAACTTTTTCTGTAAAGGGCCAGATGGAAAATATTTTAGGCTTTGCAGGCTACATGTGGTTTCTCTCGGTGTTCTTTGTGGGGTGGGATGAAATCTCTTTAAAAATGTAAAAACGATTCTTAGCTAGGGTCCATCCAGAAATAGTCCACTGGCCGTATTTGGTTCTCGGGCTAGTTTGCTGACCCCTGTGAAAGAAATATAATTTGAATCATACATGGAATTTTAAATATTTTAGTAACCACATTGAAATAGTAAAAAGAAGCAGATGAAATTAATTTTAATAATACTTAACCAATTATACCCACACTATGATCACTTGAGTAGGTTGCACTAGCCAAACTTCAGGGACTCAGTCGCCACATGAACTGGACAGCACAAGCTGGAGACCAGAGCTGCTCAGAGTATAGGCTGTGGGTTGGGGCCCGTCTGCAGTTCATTGCCAGTCTGTTTCAAGTTAGGTATAGAAATTAAAAGTAAGTATTTAAAATATTTGATAGTGGTTTGACAGTTACTTTATGCCTGTTCAATCTAATAATGCACTTGCACTTCATGCCTTTTTTTGTACATTTTATTCCAGTAATTTATTCTTACTATATCTTACAAAAGAATAAGTCTGTGAAATTAAAGAGAAACTGGCTGTTCATTGCAGATAGTTTAAGAGTCACTGTTCTAGACGGTCTCTACTGAGATCCTGTAGGCCTCTGGTATATATGGCACAAGTAAAAAGACGAGAAATAGTGATGAGATTGTGGCACATAGTTTATCTAGTATTATTCACGCCCCCAATACAGAGCAATGTCCTTTTTCTTGTCTCTTTTGGAGCTACCATTGGAGCACCACCCAAAGCTTATACAAAAAATAGCAGTGTTCATGCTCAGCTCCAGACCAGTTAAATCAGAGTCTCTTGGGAGGGACCTGCGCATCATGCAGTTTCCAGGTGATTATATTATGCAGCCAGTGTTGTTGCATGGACCCCTCATCTCAGAAAACTCTGCTCTTCTCCATCTAGAAAGGCTCACTGATCTGGGTGGTGATTTTCTGTGTGGTACCATTTGTTTCTTTATCAGTCGGAAAGGGGAATTTCCAGTTAAATGTGTCAGGTTGAGTGAACATTAACATTTTTATTTTTATGCTCTTCTGGAACCCACTAAAACAAAAGGACTAAAAAAGTCATAAGGCATAAACTCAGAAGTAGAAAGCAAATGAGAGAAGACAGAAATCGTCCTGATTGGTTAAGTTCTTGGTAAAAGCAGGTAGCTAGAAATGGACAGAACTGGGAGAGGTGGTCTGAGTGCCTGCAAATGAGCACGCTGGGGGGCAAACCAGTTTGCACTGCCGGCTCAGAAATTAGAGGGACCAGCTGCCTCGGAGGGTGAGAGTGAAGTTCGGAGCTGGAAACGGGTGGTTGAAAGTCTGTGTATATCAGATCCCACGAGTCCTCCCCTTTAAGCTGACTATTGTTCTTTTACCTTGGATGAAACTAGAAGTTAGAGCTTGGAGAAGTTTAATCTAAGAGGTTCAGTCATAGCCGGAGTTGGGATGTCTTTTACAAATAAGGACACCTTTTGAAAAGTGTGGACTTAAACTAAAGTCTGAATATCGAGGTTAAGACCCCACTGTTCTCTTGCCCTCTGCTCTCAGAACACGGCTGTCAGGTATATACAGGGGTGGGCAAAGTAGGCTTAACAGTTGTGAGTATGCAAAAAACAGAGCTTATCCTGTATTATTACTTATTTATGAATTATTATATTAATATTAACCTACTTTTGCCCACCCCTGTATGTCCCAGAGGAGAGATAGGAACGTTTCTCTCTGAGATGAGGACAGACTTAACAGATACTGCTTTGGGGGATTCCTAATAAGAAAACTTAACTCATTGCTTCATCACCTGTAGTAAAGCCAACTAGTTAACAAACAACCCCCACAAAGCAGACAGAGTTTCTGATTAGCATGTTAGTGCTAATGAATAGTCAGGGACCATCAGATATTTGTGGAAGGCCTCTAAAATAAAAAAGAGACCTAAAGACTTAAAAAGAAAAAGGTACTGAGAAGAAATAGATAAGAATATTTAAAATGTTACAAGGAAGAAAATAATGAGAATTTTTGTGTCTTTAGCAAAATAAGATACTACATCCAAGAAGTTAGACTAGGGTGCTGTTAAAAAGAACATTCAGAGAAAAAGAAAGTCTTGGAAATTAAAAGTATGATAGAAAAAATTGCAAGTGAATTAGAAGTGTTAGAAAGTAATGCCAGAGAAATCCATCAGACAGTAGAAAAAGAAAAGAAGTACAATATTGAAAAGAAAATATATGATAATCAAAAGGTGAATCTGAGAGGTCTAGTATCTACTAAAAAGGACTTCCAGAAGAGAAGGAGGGGGACAGTGGGAAGAACATCTAAAGGGCCCAGCACAATGAATGGTCAAAGAATACAGGGAAGCTATAGTTTTTCATGAAACAAAATAGGTCACATAAGAAGATTTGGAATTGGCATGACATTGGACTTTTCAACAGCCACACTAGAAGCTGCTAGAACAGTGGAGTGATGCCGTCAAAATTCTGAGGGTAAAATATTTCCAACCTAGAATTTCATCAGGTCTTTCCATTTCTTTAACACTGACTTTCAGGTTCCTGAATGAGACCGACTGTGTGCCTGTCAGTGTTGCAGTCTTGAAATAATTCATTTGCAAAGCACCATAAACTGCTTGCGGTATTTTTAAAGGAGCAAGAAAAAAGATGCTAAACTGCATGTATTGTTGTTTTTCTTTTGCTATTTATTATATCATGACTTTTTTTCTATTGCTCTATTTCTTCTAAGCTCTTCCAGGATAAAGAATTGGGAAGCTTAAAGACACCTTTCCATTTAAACCCAAATACCGTCTTTTTTTTCTCCTATCCTTCTTTCTACTCAAACTGTTTCTTAAAAATCATGGATAATATTTGATACATTGTAGAATTAAGGATTCTTTACAAGTGATTAAACTGTAAGTTTTAGATTGCTAGATGAGTGGAATAGCAGTTGGTAAGTGGAATTGGGAAGATAGCTCCTAAGGTTTTTGAACTAATTTTAATGTGCTACACAAATGTGGTCCTGCGTATAACTTTTGAGAAGTTGAATACTGATATGTTTCAACAATACACAATATATTTTCCCTTTTCATACCTGAGGCAAGTACCTAAATTACTCACAGTAAGGAGACAATCAGTGTCATAGTGAAGTTAGATTGACACATGGGAAAAAGAAACCAGAGTTTAATTGAGAGGGTTTATTTTCTTGCCCCTGAGTTCTGAGTGTCCTGTCTGAAAGGAAATGGGAAGTGAGAACTAGCTTGGGTAAAGATGCAGTGCCACAGAAGGGCCTGGCGACCTTGGCAGCTGCCAGACAGAATGTGTGCCCCATTCCTTTACAATGCAAGGCAACTTCCCCACCGGTGTTGCTGAAAGTTCCAATGAGAAGGGAGTGGGGTTCTGCCTTTTCTGTTTTTTGCGTATCACTTTAACTTGTTTTTCTCCTTCTCCTGTTTTGTCTTTAGATCTTACAATCAATGGATAAAGTGGGGAAAATGTGGAATAATTTCAAATACAGGTGTCAGAATCTCTTCAATCATGAGGGAGGGAGCCGTACTGAAAATGTGGACACGAACTCCAACAGATGTTTGTCTATCAAAGAGAAAAACGTCAGTATAGGAGACCTAGTTCCTCAGCAACAAAGCAGTCCCTTAAGAGAAAATGTTGCCTTACAACTGGGATTAAGCCCTTCAAAGAATTCTTCAAGAAGAAACCCAAATTGTGCCACTGAAATTCCTCAGATTGTGGAAATAAGCATTGAAAAGGATAATGATCCGTGTGTCACCCCAGGAACAAGACTTGTCAGAAGAGACTCCTACTCCCGACATGCTCCATGGGGTGGGAAGAAGAAACATTCCTGCTCTACAAAGACTCAGAGCTCACTGGATACTGATAAAAAGTTTGGTAGAACTCGAAGTGGACTTCAGAGGAGAGAGAGGCGATATGGCGTAAGCTCTGTGCACGACATGGACAGCGTTTCCAGCAGAACTGTAGGAAGTCGCTCTCTGAGGCAGAGGTTGCAGGATACTGTGGGCTTGTGTTTTCCAATGAGAACTTACAACAAGCAGTCAAAGCCTCTTTTTTCTAATAAAAGAAAAATACACCTTTCTGAATTAATGCTTGAGAAATGTCCTTTTCCTGCTGGCTCAGATTTAGCCCAAAAATGGCATTTGATTAAACAGCATACAGCCCCCGTGAGCCCACATTCAACATTTTTTGATACATTTGATCCATCGTTGGTTTCTACAGAAGATGAAGAGGATAGGCTTAGAGAGAGAAGGCGTCTTAGTATTGAAGAAGGGGTTGACCCCCCTCCCAATGCACAAATACATACATTTGAAGCCACTGCACAGGTTAATCCATTATATAAACTGGGACCAAAGTTAGCTCCTGGAATGACTGAAATAAGTGGGGACAATTCTGCAATACCACAAGCTAATTGTGACTCAGAAGAGGACACAACCACACTGTGTTTGCAGTCACGTAGGCAGAAGCAGCGTCAGGTCTCTGGAGACAGCCATGCCCACGTTAGCAGACAGGGAGCTTGGAAAGTCCACACACAGATTGACTACATTCACTGCCTCGTGCCTGATTTGCTTCAGATTACAGGGAATCCCTGCTACTGGGGAGTGATGGACCGTTATGAAGCAGAAGCCCTTCTAGAAGGGAAACCTGAAGGCACATTTTTGCTCAGGGACTCCGCACAAGAGGACTACCTCTTCTCTGTGAGCTTCCGTCGCTACAACAGATCCCTGCATGCCCGAATTGAACAGTGGAATCACAACTTTAGTTTTGATGCTCACGACCCATGTGTATTTCACTCCTCCACTGTAACAGGACTTTTGGAACATTATAAAGATCCCAGTTCTTGCATGTTTTTTGAACCATTGCTTACTATCTCACTAAATAGGACTTTTCCTTTTAGCTTGCAATATATCTGCCGTGCAGTAATCTGCAGATGCACTACATATGATGGAATTGATGGTCTCCCTTTACCATCAATGTTACAGGATTTTTTAAAAGAGTATCATTATAAACAAAAAGTTAGAGTTCGCTGGTTAGAACGAGAACCAGTCAAGGCAAAGTAAACTCTCCTGTTCTAGATCTGCTTTTATGTGCATTAGACAGTACACCTATAGCAAGCACACGTGTCAGTGTTAGGTTTTTTCAGTAAAGTATGTGAGCTTAGTGTTAGTATCCGTCAGATGTGATCTGCTGTCACTCAGAATCATGTGGTGCCTATTGATACAACACGATAAGAACTACAGGAGTTCGCTAAGGCTACAGCAACTTTGTGCAGATTTAGCTGTTTGGTTTTTAATGGCTGTAGTAATGGAGTGAGGCAGTTCTGGGGCATTTGCTATGAAGAATTCTATTTCTTACTGAAGAACAAATTGTTAATATTGGATGAGTATTTCAACAGTGTGACTAATGTTTGAAATTATTTTTTCTAAGAATTTTTCTATACCCTTCCAAAGTAGTGATATTTGTAGTTACTATAAATCAAGCTTTGCAAGTCCAAAAAATAAAGACTGCCTTCCTTTTAGATAAGAAATAAATGCAATTTTCTGGCCACAAGGGCATAGTGCAGTTCACTTAAGTGTTGACATAGTTTATAGTCAGTCTCCTTTTCTCTTCTGCAAAAGGTACTGTTAAGTAAACCAGTTTTTCTAAATAGTAGTTCTTAAAATCTCAGACTTCTAAAGTTGGTAGGAGAATTTTATTTAAAGGCCTTAGGTGTTAATTTTTTTTAATGAGTGCTTTAACTTAAAACACATCAGGAGTAGCTGCTGCAGTGTAGTCCTGTGTGTGGTTCTCAGAGCTGGCATGTGCAGTCCGCTTGTTGGTTTGTCACTGTCGGATCTTCCCCTGTGCCCGTGACGCGTCTGTGAGCCGTGAAGACCGTGAGCCTAGAAGATGCCCAAATGAGTCAGAAATGATAACTACAGTGGTTGCTGGTGTTGATATTATTGTTGAACTGTAATAATTTGGATGGCAGTATTTATTGCTTTGTTGTAAATGCTCATAGCTGAATTGCTTAAGTACAATTTATAGAATTTCAATGCAGTTAATTTTTAATGGAAAATCTGAAACCTAAATTGCAGACGTAAAAGGTACTGTACAACCATTGTATCTGTAAATAACTTTACTTAGCACCTTTTTGTCACTTAGAATAGTATGCAATACTACTTGAGTGAGCTATTTGGAAGTACTATCAAGTTCTCGTGTTTGCTTCTTAGTATTGAACTGAATTTACAGTTCTGTCTAGACATTTTGCACTAAAGTAGTCGAGTCCATTCTTGTGTCCTTTTGTTAATGTGCTCTGTACCACTGGTGAGTGTTCCTTAGTTTCCTTACCTGCTGCTACAGAAAGTTATTTTACAACCTGATGGCCATTGCCAAGGCTACAGAAAAGAAAAGCTATATTTGTATGCAACACTAACCCTTTGACTGCTAATGTATGTTTCTGCTTGCCGTGCCTTGTTATGGCTGCTTTTTTGTGCTAATAAAGTATGTTTGGTGTTCTCCTTGTAGATCTGCTGTTTTATACATTTGCAACAATTTCTCTTGTAAATGGAATGGTTTGGGTTTTTTAAATAAAGCTTTACCTGACAGCCTACTATAGTCAGTGCAATCCACTGTACAGTCTAATACTGACTTATTCTGAGTAAGCTAACTCTAAATTTAATGCCATACGTCTTTCCAATCATAATCACATGTACTGTACAACAGTATATATAGTTACTGCAAATTACTGTACAGTTTAGATTATAACAAAATAAACAGAGAAATGCTGACTAAACCGATTGATTTCTCTGCTTATCAGTAAAAAAGTGAAACCATCAATGGCATGTCATAGTAAATGAGTGTGTATAGCTTCCTACTGCACCAGGAACAGGTTAAATGAAGTCTTGTATATCAGCACCATTTATTGGTTTGGGGACCATTTTAATTAGAAAAATGCCCAAAATATAGAACTATAACCAAAGATTTATCCATTTTAAAGCAAAATGGGGATTGAAGGGACTCATAATTCCTGTTATTTCTAATAGAAGTCCCTGAAGAACACATACCAAAGTGTTTGAGAACTTCATCCAAACCTACTTTAAAGCATTATGTGCAATTAAGTTGTTATGACATAATTATATTGAATAATTGTTGGGTTTGTTTTCTTGAGCTTATAATGTACCTGGAAAATAAACCTCTTGAAAATAAAAAGTCCACACTGCTTTTTGGAGACAGACTATATATATGCAAGCAAGATCTTGTTTTAAAGAGGTAACTTGAAACTCCAAGAAAGCACTTGATGTTTTATAGCAAATTGCTTATAGCAAATTGATGTTCTAATTGTAGTTTTTGTAGAGAGTATTAATTCTTTTATGTATTTCAGAACTTTCATATGTTCTATGGAAATTGTTTTAAATGTGTACATATTTGAGTTTATGTAAGCATGTATACAGTGTGCCGAAAGTCACCTCTGTTTCAGTTTGTGTGTAATATTAATATGCAACTTTTGGTTTAAAATTTTTTCTTATAAAATTAGTGGCTTACATTTTAAAAAAGAAAAATCACCAGCATGAAATCGCACCTTAGTCTATAGTCACTGTGTCTTTTTCTAAATCCCATTGTAGTCTGTCAACTAAATTTGTGTTTTCATGGTCTTTTGGAAGTGCATTTTAATACGAACCAGGAAATTCTTTATATGTTTGGACACATCTTCAGAGTGAAGTAATTGACCCAAAGACAGGTTGCTCTGATTCATACATTCTCATCTTTCACTCATTCACTCAGCCATTCATCCTCTCTATATGTGCATATATGTACGCACACATACATACATTTATGATATTACCATCTGATTTAAATCATGCAGAAGTCTTATTCGATGTATATTAATCCTTGTACCATTCAAATTTGATTATCTGCACCTAAGGTTTAGTCTTGCTACTATTAATCTTGTTTGTAATACAGTCACCTTACAAAGACAATGCATTCGTCAGTATTTTCTGGCTGAACACAGTAAAAAAGTATTTGAAGAAGAAACAGTTTGGTTTATATAGTTATTAAGAGTCATAATTAAATTGATATATCTTAGACAAAAATTTAGTCCAATGTACAATAATTATACCACACAACCAATCTGTTTTCTTAAAGTCTGTTAAGAGGTTTATATAAGATTTATAATGGCTTGAGCCATAAAAATTGATACTTCTGAGTATTTTGACAAATGGAAAGTTTATGAACCTTTTTATTTGACTTTTTGATCTGGTTGCTATTCATTTTTATCCCAACTTTCCTTTGCTCCTTGGCACTGAACAATATTTTGGTAAGTTTTATTGACATTGGTCTTAGACCACTTATTTCGGTAGCAAAGACAGCTATCATAGTGCTTTCTGGTGGAGGGAAGGAGGCTATACGTGAGTCGGGTCTCTGCTAGGAAAGATGTAGAGACCCTACCCATCTCTGGGAGTGTGTTAACACAGCAGATTTACACCAGTGGGTTCGTTTGTTCTGTACCCCAGCACATACAGTTTCACTAGATGGAGTTAGGTTTAAAAACACACACCAAGGGCTGACTTAAAGGTGAGAAGAGTTTTCGAAGGGGGCAATACTCCTTGGTTGGATGCATAAAAACTACATATCAGTGAGGCCAGATTTTGTTTCCTGATTTTTGCAGCAGCTGGTATGGAACAGACTTTCTAAACGGTATGGTCTGAGGAGGTTTTTGTGGGAGGTGGGTGGTGGTTTTGAGGGGTATGTAAAGGGGTTGTTTTCCATTGCAAAGTATAGATCACTTGGAACAATTGTTTTGGTGCCCTAGATGCTTGATTGAATAGACTTCATCCATTCATTCAACAAATACTCATTGAAGACCCATGTGCCAGTCACCATTTTTGGTGGTGGGTCTACATTAGGCTATAAGACAAAGTTACAGGGTCATTGGGGAATACTGAGCTTGAGGGCTGAGAGGAGAATGACCAAGATCAAAGAACATTTTGATGAAACAATAGAACAAAGTCTCCGGGCAAGAATGAGCTTATATGCTGAGAAAGAAAAGGCCACTTAGACTGGAATCCAGTGAGGGCGGGAGATGGGGCAGGAATGGTAGGTTCTAAGGTTGTAGAGAAGGGCAAGGGCCTGTCCACTGAGGACTGTGAGTCCATGGTAAGGAGTTTGGGTTTTATTCTGAATATGTTGGTAAACCATTGGAGAATTTAAGTACGGGAGTGACAGGAGTGCTTTCCATTCCTCTGGTAAAGGGAGAACAGGCTATAGTGGGACAAAATAAGGGAAACTTTGTTTATTTTCTAAGCACATACGTTTTAACATTTAAAAGACTCCATCATCCTGACAGCCTTCCCAGGCGTGGCTACCCAGTAGGTTACACACACACCAGGTACTTGGAAAGCTGTTGCACAGCTCTTGAACTGATCAAGTGAAGGCCAAGGGGCCATTTAGCCCACAATCGACTCTGAGTTCACTTTCCACAAGAATACCTTGCTCACAACAGCCTGTGAGGCAGCTACACGTGAACCTTGCTCCTGATGATGGAACCAGTGAAGGTAGCACGATTCTCATGGCTACTTTCACTTCAGAGTGTCACAGTTACTGAAGTGGAACTTGGTGAACAGGTGAGAAAAGGTGGGAGCCTGGACGGGGTGGTAGTCATAGGGAGAAGGCAGGGTCAGGATGTCTTTCTGGTGGTAATGAGAAAGAATTTTGTGATGCATTAGATGTGAAGAAGAAACCAAAGCCACCAATTTTTTTACCTGAGCAAGGATGGTTATGCCGTTAGCTAAGATTTCAGAAACCCAGTGGAGGAGCAAATCGGAGGGTGTCAATGTGAATCCTGCCTTTGATATGTTGAGTTCTGAGGTTTCTGTTAATTATCACAATGGAGACATTGAGGAGACAGTTGGATGTATGAATGTAAAGTCAAGGGGAGAAGTGAAATATGGGGGGTAACTATATGGATAATATTTAAAACCACAGGGCAGGATGGCAACAGCTAGGAACTTTCCATGGAATAAAGCATATCTTTGGGGGAAGTAATTATGACAACGTTTATCTTGTAAATTCAAGATTCTGCATCAATAAGTCTTTTTAAAGCCAACTACTTAGTGGGAGTCTTGCCTTTCAAGTAGTTTTAAAATACTGGGGTCATAAATCTTGCACTCAATTTTAAAACTATCCATGTCAAATTTCGTCTTGCCTTCCATGTCAAGTATACTTGTGAATTTTTAGTACAGATTTTTATATGAGAAATGCAAGTTCACTGTGAAATATTTAGAAAATACTAAAAATTACAAAGAATCAGAACCAAAGAGAAAAAACCAAGTCCATTCTACCGTTTTCTCTAGCAATCACCATCCCAGCCGCCACCTCCCAACTTCCGCTTGGTAACCTTCCAGCAGTGACTGATGTTAACATTTATTCTAACATTCATTCCCTTCCACTATTTTTCCATGCATTCTAACAGTTAATAACACAGAGATGGGGAGGGTCTTAGGCTTCTAATCACTTTTTTTTTTTAAGATTTTATTTATTGAGAGAAGTGGGGGAGGGGGAAAAGAGGGAGAAAAACATCAGTGTGTGGTTGTTTATCACATGCCCCCAGTTGGGGACCTGGCCAGCAACCCAGGCGTGTGCCCTGACTAGGAATCGAATCAGCAACCCTTTGGTTCAAGGGCCAGCACTCAGTCCACTGAGCCACACCAGCCAGGGCTTGAATCACTTTTAGAGAGTACACTCAGATGTGCTCCAAATTCTGCTCTTCGCCTGATTCAGTGTGGACCTTGGTCCCTTTGGTCACTTCAGACTTGGAGGCAGGTCTTTCCGTGGATAGAATAACAGAATTCTATCGGACTGCAAAGGCCTGATCACTGGTGGTTTCTTGAAATAAAGTTTCAATAGAAGATGAGAGCCCTCGCCTCACAGAATTTATAAACTAGTAAGAACACGGGCAAATATATAAAAGTATAATGATGCAAATATATGGGAATTTTGACCAAGCAAGAAGCAATTAAGCAAAAACTGGTTGCCTGCTTGATAAGGAAAAACAAACATGACGAAAGTGGAGGCAGGACGATTTGGTGTTTTGGATTTGTTTCATTACAAAAACATCTAAAACTCTGACTTAGAAGATGGTGGGGAAGTACAGTGGTAAATAGCAACTGGAGAGGGGCAGGGTTTCCATTGCTTGTAACATTTGAACACAAGACTGAAGAGTCTGGACTCATCTAGATTCTGAAGCAAGCTAGAGCTAGAAATGATGACAAAAGCTGCAGAGTGGATTCTAGCAGCAGAGGCTGGAGGCAGGAAGCCCTGTGAAATTGGCCTACATCAGACTGATAGCACTGGAAGTGAACTGTAAAATAGATCTGTGGGAAGTTGCAAAAGAAAAAAATAGCACAATTTAGGGGAAGGGAAAGCAAGCAATTTGCTTGCCTAGGAGATTTTTTGTTAGACATGTCATAGTTTCTTCAAATTTAAGCAAATCATAAGAAAGCTGAATTAATATCTCCCATTTAATATGAACATGTATCTTGTTTTAATGCAAAAAAAACCCTAATATTTCATCAAATAAGGAAAACCTCACCTCTAACTCTACCTACGTAGAGAAAATAGGAAGATTAGGTAAAACTTAAATGTCAAAAAATTTACTTGACCAAACATGCCAAGAAAAGGTGGCAAAATAAGGTTTAAGAGGGAGTTACTGAATTTTATCCCCCCAAACCTATTGTGATTGATGCACAGTAAGTTGTCACTTGTAAGGGAACCAATCTGACATGGGCTAATTAATATATTCTTCAGCATCTCAGCATTATAAGAAAACATTGTTATTTGAGGACCTGCTATAGTTTTGTCATTAAATTTAGTAGGTGAAAACTGCATTGAATATTTGTTTAGCCAATATTATACTTGGAAATGCATGGCATTACTGCCTGATACTATCCTTTCTCCAGGCATGTACTAAGCATCCCTTTCTAAATAGAAACCCAAAATTTTAGGGTATTTTTTAAACAATGTAAATCAACCACAACACTGAATTGTTTCAACTTTTCTCATAATTGTATGTTAAAACACATACAATTATGCATTTAATTCCACTTTTTACTTCTAATTTTTAGGATGAATGATATTAAACTTATAGTACTTTCCTTAAACCCCTTAAGATATATTTAAAAATCAAACGAATAATTTAAAGCTTTGTCACCTAATTTTATAAATATTTTAGGTGCCCTTGGGTGTATAATAGAGATTGAACTTTAATACCATTATGAAAATGGAGAAATATTTTGATGTAGTTCCAACACTGTGAATGATATACATTTATAATTTGTATCTTTAGAATATCGTCCTAACTTTTTGCCATTTCTTACCTAATGACAATAGGATTCGAAGATTCGAAGGTCAAAGTTGATTTCTACAATTTGGCTATGCTGAATTTCTCATTCTTCAAACATAAGCTGAGAGGCAGTGTAGTTTATTGGTGACATGAGCAAAATACCTGTAAGGACCCACACTTGATCTATAAACAGCTGTGTCAGCAGCTGGGTGACGTGCCTAAATAATGGCCTCCTGGCCCAGCGAACAAGCCACGTTTGTCCTGACGTAGCAGATGGACTACTGTGTCATACGGAAGGTTAGCCGAGCTGCCTGTGTCTACTCCTCTACTGGTCTTTGGCACCTTTCTTAGAGGGGTAAAGTGATTTGTCCAAGGTCACAGAGAAGGTGAATGTTGGAGATAGAATTCAAACACAGATCTGAGGCCAGAACCTAAGCTCTTGCCCACTCCACTTGTCGGATCCTGATTTTGTCAGCCAAATTAATATTTCTTTTGAAACTTTGTCCTTTTTTATCTCCAGATGACAATAGATTACAAAGAACCAGTAAAAATAGATTCTTAACTGTTGAGGCAAGTGTTGAAAAGAACGGTCCACTAGAGTCTCCATCCACACTCTCCTGCCATCTGGAAGTGCCTCCACCCATTTCTCCAACTTCCCCAGCACTATTCCCGCCTTGCGCACTCCTGTCCTGTCGCATGGGCTTCTTTCTGTAGCTCCCGCACCTCAGTACCTTTCCCACCTCAGGGCATCTGCACACGTAGCTCCCCCCTGAAATTCTCAGCTCCCCACTCGTTCACATAGCAAGATGGATTCTCCTCAGTCTTCATGGCTAGGCTTAAATGTCACCTCAGAGGGACCTGATTGTGCCATCTAAAGGAAAATTCCCCTTTTATTTGTCTCTATCTTTGGCCCCTGCCTTTTCTTCATAGTTTTCATTACAAAAACTTGCAAATATTTTGGGTTTTGACTCTCTTAAACCCTCTGAGAACAGATTGTATCTATCTTGTTTGCTATTTTATCCTCGGTGCCTAGTAAGGTGCTTAACACAGAGCAGTGCTTCTTGTTTGTTATAAATGAATGAATTAATAATCCATTTGCATTTATTTCTCCATTTTGCGGACAAAAATATGACAACCTTGTTTCGTGTCCCACTAGGCTGCCCATCATGGTTCCTAAAGAGTGCCACTTTCCTTTCTAATTCCCACAAGCCCTGCCCTTAGTGATCCATCCCAGAATGTGGCGCAAGATTATCCCAAGTTCATGGCCTGCAGTTTGTGGAACCACCTGCCTTCCCTTTTTTAAGATAGAACTCAACACCTTTGGTGACTCAGCCTTCAGAGACCCTCACTGGAGACTTCGTTCTCTGGAAAACACTAATCCAGGCCAGGCTATTTGGTCATATTTATAGCAGCTGTCTTTTTTCTAGAATCTTTTCACCCATTGGGACCACTGACTCCTTCTTGTCAACATTTGTTCTGCGTCTTTCAGAAAAGGTAGAAATGTAACAGGAGTAGGTTAGCTGCGCTTTCCCATCACCTATTAACATTATACCATTGCCTCTTGGGTTCTAACCAAGTGTGCGGCGGCATGGCTAAATGCACCAATGGTTAGAATCATTGGTAACTATGGGACCTATTATGGCACCTCCCTCAGGAAAATGGTGAAAAAAATTGAGATCAGCCCGCACGCCAAGAACACTTGCTCCTTCTGTGGCAAAACCAAGATGAAGAGACGGGCTGTGCAGATCTGGCACTGTGGTTCCTGCAAGAAAACGGTCGCTGGTGGTGCCTGGACCTCCAACACCCCTTCCACCGTCACAGTCAAGTCTGCCATCAGAAGACCGAAGGACCTGAAAGACCAGTAGGAGCTCCACAATTTGAAGCATTGGTAGCCTATAGTAAGTGGGTTAATGTACGTAACAAACAAACAAACCATTATACCCATCATCTACTTATCTCAAACATAACAAATCTTACGTGTTTAAATCAAAGTACTTTTTTGGTAGTAAGATCAGATATCCTTGTCACTGCGTTTGGATCAGCATCTGCAAATGTGCCACAGCTGTGTAGCAAAAACAGGTCACTAACATAGTACCTCTTGAACAACTTGCACTTTAAATGAAATACACCGTTGTAGATGCTAAAAGTACATCTGGATACAGATTTCTCTGCTGTCTAAAAGGACAGAGTTCCTGTGAAACCTTTTATAAACAAAAATGAAAGAAAGTGAAGGAGCAATTACCTTAACATGTGTCTTGCTAATGAACATGCAAAGTAAATGGGGACAAAGCACAGATGCTCAGAGACACAGTCAAAGCTGTGGCAGCTTGATGCCCAGGTGCTGCTGTCTGTAGTCCCTGGGGAAGGAGCCTGGGGGCCCCGCGCTCATGGCTCTGGGTGTGCGCTACCTGTGTGACGGCTCACCGCAAAACAAACGCTGCATGCTCTGTTCACTTTTTGTCTTTTATCGTAAAAGCAAAAATCATTTTTGGATTGATTTCAGTGAGCAAAATCAGGTACTAAATGTGGGTCTCTCACAAAAGCGAAGTGACGTGCGTGATGTGGACTTCTGAAAATATCTGCATTTGAAAGAATGCAGTTAGATCTTTTATTAAAAGCAGAAATTAGAAACATGCCATATCTGAGATGTTTGCAAGTTGTTTCAGAGTAGATTTCCTACAAAAAATATAAATTGTGTTTTCTGCCTGAATACCCAGAATGCAGTGCACTGAGTATGATAATATCAAATGAGCACGTCTCTACTCCCCCCACCCCTGCATCTGTTTCCCCAGTTTTGCTTTTATACTCAGTGTTCAAATCATCTTTCTTTTTTATATGTTGATTTTTTTTAAGCCTGCATATTTTTTCCAAAGGCTTTTGGGTAGCTTCTAGTGAGTTCCAATACAAAGATGATAGATGGATAGATAGATAGATAGATAGATGATAGATAGATAGAAGTGATTGCTTTTATACTAACATCTTAAGCCATTTAGAATGTTTAGTAAAGCCACGAAAGAAAGCTGCTTTGGAAATGGAGAAACACTCACAGCATGGTGTCGTGTTTTCAAACACATTGTGATTACAGCCTCAGTCACTGAAGTGAGTCACTGGTGGGCAGGTGTAGGATTACTGTTTCTTCAGTTCTTGTTCAAGGAGGGAAGAGACCCAAAGGGACTTTTGATTGTGTTTGAATGGACCAAATGGAGACTGTTCTCTCTTGTGGTGTGGGCGCAAAGCTACCAGGTAGCTTTTTCAAAAGACAGGGACACAACTAATATGATGGCCTTCCTGTGGTGCATGGGGACACCCACCGATAGTACCCAGAACAAATGAATGCCTTAGGAAACACCATGGCAACGGCCGGCCTGGTGTCCTTGAAGGCAACTCTATTGTGGAACCACGTATAGGTCCTAAGTTATATGGTCCTAAATGTCATTTTTGTAGTGAAAACACTATGAACTTAAAGGAACATTGTATGAGACTTTATGAGATTTGGGGGGAACTGGGACATGAGGGGAAGTAGCAAACTTGGGTTCAGGTTAGAAGACGTGGCCACTGCTCACGTCATTTTGGTCAAATCACAATGATCCCGTGGCTTGTGTTTCTTCTTGTCAAAGAAAGTATCTACCTATCTCACCAAATCATCTTTTGAAAATCCCCTCAGCTAAGAAATGGCCGATATAGCCCCGATCATCTTCAGAACTCCATGGCATTTAGAAAAATGAACATTTTGTAATTTGCGCATATGAGTTAAGACAGAGATTTACTTAAAATAATTTTTAAGCTAAGAACATTGTTCTTTACATAATGTTTTTCTTCTAATAAAACTCAAATTTCATAGCAGTGTAGCTATTGTTAGACTGCCTGGGGTGTGCCTCAGCTCAGCTGCCTATTCACCAGTACGTTTCTTAACTCTTCTCACCCTCCTCATCTACCCATCTCACGGTGGTGTGCAAGTACTGTATGCATCATCCTGGAGACGTGCATAGCACAGTACCTGGCACATAGTAGGTGAAGTGCATAGCACAGCTCCTGGCACATAGTAGGTGCCCAGTACAGGTTGTTACTGTTTTCTGTATCCTTATATCCATCCTGCATGTTATTCCACTAGCAGAATTGCAGCACTGAAACCTAGAGCCGCTGATCACGATTGGTCTTTCTTTGTTCTGCTGACAGCTTGACTAAAACGTAGTAAATTCAGCCATATATACCGGTGGTTTCATGTGGAGTTTTATTGAAGGACATAGTGAAAATGTTGAAACATTATCTCTAAACCTTCATGAGGAATAAATCTATAAAACTTCTTGCTCAGAAATTACTTGGAAGCAGGATAAGGCCAACCAGAACTCTATTCAAATTTTTATTTCAGTGCTCATAAAATGTTTTAGTTTTTCCATAAAGTGAAAGAATTTATCTCTGGAATCAATATGATGTATGGTTATTATAAATTTAGTTCATGTTTTTACATCCTGGTAGAAATGTGGCAACCCACAAGAAAAGTTTTATTGAAGTTTAATTATTTTTCTCTAAATGCACCCTTCTGTGTTATAACCTTGGCTATGACCATAGGACTGGTACATACACATGCGCACACACACACGGCTGTGCATATGTGTGCACACACACAATTAAGACCTGTATGTAGCCGTCTTCTACCACTGATACAAATGACTATGTCATCCTGTGGGAAGTCCACATTGTTATCAACTACTGGCTGAGACTTTGAAAACCAATATGACTCCTTTCATGATTGAGATTTCTGGAAAAAACTCCCTGCATCCATCCCTTTTCATCATATTTGTTCGCCACTCGCCGTTTTATGCCCGAAACCATCGCTAAGGAGGCCCACCGTGGGCCTCCCGAGGGCGGAGACCTGCCAGTAGGGCCCCAGCTGCACACCTGGTGCACGCCCAGCACTTAGCTCATGGCAGGCACTCGGTAAATGGTTGAAAGAATGAATTGATTTTCAAAAATAAAGTAATTAAATATCTATTAAGCATATATTTAAAAAGCATAAAACATGGTCTTTTGGCCCCAAACCCAAACCTCTTCAATTTGGAAGAGTTAAAGAAGAAAGAGAGTATTGTATAATTGCTAGTTTTATCTTGCCGTATGTCCAAAGCTTTAATAGAAGGTCGCTGTGCTTTATTCTAACCTTATGACTCAATGAGCTGATGGCTTTATAGTTAAAATTTCTAACTTTATTAATTTTCAAATTAAGACCCAACAGTTTTAGGCCTTGTATCATTCTGCTGATTATATACCCTCACCTCTAAACCATAAAAAGACTGTGTTCACATCTGATTCCAGGACTGCTGGGGGTTTAGAGGATGTCAGTTTGGCTTTGAAGGAGAAGCACCTACTTTTTGCTGAGAAGTGAGGCTCAGAAGACCGACCCGTAGTGCACCACTTAAAGGAGGAAAGTGCTTCTGCCTAATTAGCGTCAAGTTTCTTCTGAAAAAGAGACAAGATACAGAGGGACATAGGTAAAAGTCCACAGAGCCATCCCTCCTGAGTGCATTTATTTATGCCTATGGATGCCAGGGTGGTGCTTCCGTTCTCCAAGACAAAGTGTTGAGGATCTTGTCCTTGGGACCTGAGCTGCAGCGGTTCCTAGCAGCATTCTGAAAACTGTATTGCCTTTTTGCAGGTTGTAGCTGAACACTACAATGTATAGATCAAGCCAAAGGAAGTGGTACTTTGATTCTAATGGTCTGTGACCTGTAGGGCATGTCTTGTCCTTGGGTCCCGGTTTGAGTAACAGTGTGTGTGCTATTCAATGCAGAAGCCCACGTTTCCCCCAAGTCTGGCAGCGTGAGAAGGAAGGTCAAGGTGAATGAAGGGAATTCCAAAACAAACTACTCTGGCCATATGCTTGGAACTGAAGCTCAATTCTATTTTAAATTATTTTATTCTTCTTTAAGTTCAAGAAAGCTATCGCCATGGGGTTTTTTGTTTGTTTTGTTTTGTGTTTTTACATACACTAGAAAAATTTTGAGAACATAGTCCTAATTCCAGTTTACCACTGATCTGTTGTTTACCCAAACTAGTTTACCCATTCTAGTTCTTTTAGATTTAAAAGATTTATAATTTTTGATCCTATGGTTATTTTATTCTGTTACTGAATAAAAGATAAATGTCCCAAAATATACTAAATAAAATTGATATTTTAGTTAAATATTGTAAGTGATTAAAAATAATAATAACCATCTGGAATGTCCCAACCTCATATCTTAGAAAAAGAATATTCTCACCCCAGGAAATCTCTGTGCCCAATAAATGACTCCTCCAAGAAAGGACATGGCCCAGCCCTACTGAGCTCTGCTCCAGTGCCCACCAGACAGTCCGGCATGGTGGTCGTGTGCCTTTCACCTGGGTCTGTGTGCTCTTGTCTATTTCTGAATCAGTTGCCTGAGGCCACTGGAGTCCAGTTCCCAACACATCCTGGGTTCCCATTGGTTTAGGACAGTGATTCTCAGGCTTTTTGGTCTCAAAACTTTATTACACTCTATAAAACTATTGATGACCCTCCCCCAAAGCTTTTATTCATTGCTTTATTTATCAATATTTACCATATTAGAAATTAAAACTGAAATTCAAATGTATATTTCTTTTTAAAATGATAATCCATTATCATTTACATAACCCATTATAACATAAAGAACACTTTTTGAAAAAGCTGTATTTTGAAAAGTAAAATGGAGTGAGCAGAGCAACATCGTTGTAATTTTTGAAAGTTTCTTTACTATCTGGCTTAATAGAAGACATCTGGCTATTCTTAGCTGCCTCTGGATTCAGCCGGTGGCAATGTGTCGCTCTGGTTAAAGAATATGAAGAAAACCAGCCTCACATAGACACGTAGCTGTAATAGTAGAGGAGTATTTTAGTAGCCTTTTCAAATAATTGTGGATACTCTTCAACGATGCTAGAGCAAAACTCAGCAAACAGAGATTTTGTAAAGGCTCATTGCAAAGTGAAATCTGAAACTCCATCAGTGAATCTGTAAAATCATTACATTAAAATCCAGTGGTTCCTCTTGCACTCTGAATTTGAAACACCGTGGACTGGTCATTTGGAAAGTATTAGTTCACCAAGTTATGCAGTTCTTCCAAATGTTTACTCATTTCAATATACAGTATTGAAAAAAAACACATTTGGTAGTAGCACCCCTGATGTCATCTTTAAGTATTGGCCAACTGATAATATTGGATACAAGTACTCCAGAGCTCTAATTTTCGCTTGAGAGCTCACATTCTACCGCCACAAACTCAAGCCTGAATAACCAGAGTGTGCCTGTCAGTCAAGGGAAAATGGTTTTCCATTAAGCAGCAGAGACTTCAGCTTGAAATTCTAAACAGTCGCACAGGTGCTTTTCTTGGAGACAACCGTTTCAGGGTACAGTTGGGTGCACTTCCAATTTTGTCAGTCAAGGAATTGAAATTTAATAAGACTAATCATTTGTATTATTTCATCAATGACATTCTGAGCTGAAGCTGGCTTTCCCTGCCCCGCCTGCCCTCACCCCAGTGCATGGTGGTAAAGAATTCAGTGACTCCCAGTGCAGATCGGTGCCTGGATTGATGTGAAGGCACCTTGTCACCCACCGTGGCTTTTGCACCATCGATGCAAATTTTGATGCAGTTGTGTAAGATAAACCCTGAGATGCAAAGGCTTTGACTACTTCAGCACACATTTGTTTCCAAGCATGCACATAATAAGAGACCTTCCGTGATTCATCAGGGCTGACGTGGACAAAACGGCCAATCCAGCCACGTCGGCAGGTCTGTGTGTTTTCAAGGCACAAGTGCAGCTCTGCAGCCCACACAGTGGTTTAGCCTTCGGGTCCGCAGTGCAGTCTGTAGTGTGACATGTAATTGCGTCCTCGGGAAGGGGTCCTGGGCTCCTTCCCCAACTTTCCGACCAGCTCTGCAAGGCTTTATTTCTCTCTCTCAGCTGTTGTGTGTGCTTCTCCAGCCCCTGCAACATGACAACTCGCCCCGAGAGACAGTTCAGTCTCTTTTCCAGTTCCAGGTTGAAAACCTAAATTGTTTTTTAGCTTTTAAATGGCATATCATGCCTGCATTTAAACTACTCCTTTTCTTCAGACTCTGGTCAGTCTCAAAGTGACCACTTGCAGTTGTTTTGTTGCAGAAGACATATGAAGGGGACTTATTAGCATCCATACAGGTGAGGAGAAGGTGGCTTTCATCATATTTTCATTTCTCTGTAATAGCTTCATCTGATTTCTTTGAGGCTGATTGTTTTTTCCATGAGCCAAGGAACTCTATTTGTTTCATCTTCTTCAGCATCTTTGGCTACAGAGGTTACAGGTGTGGATTAAGAAAGCAAGCCTTCTTTTCTCTTGTATTTAAGCCAGTAATCTGTCCTTAAAGATACAAAAATATCCTATAAATAATTTTCTCTTTATTTTAGAATAAAATAATGAATTCTAAACTAATAACAGTTTTAGATAAACTTTTCAAAATTTGAAAAGTTTAAAATTTTTTTAAAATATTATTCCAAAAGCAACAAAGGATACCTATTTCTTGTTGAGTTTCCAAACAGATGCAAGGAAAACTCGGGGGTTTTAAAACAATGCATGGGACAATAATGAAGTTATAGGAATTATAGTGAGTATAATAAAATAGAGTAAGAGCATAAAGCATTAAGAACAAACTGAGTTAAGCTCTAAAAATGCACATATTTATACCTTAAACCTATCACCTTAGAAAATTCTTGAAAACACAAGAAGTCAAAAAACATGCATCCCATTAATTGCCAGAGCGATGAGGTCATTTGCCATGCAGCCTCCGGAAAATTCCACTGCACACTAGTAATAGAATGAAAGTGAAAAACGTGAATTATTATAAAATAGTTTTGACATCATGGACTTCCTGAGCCAGCGAGGTGGAGGTCTGGAATCGTTCCTTTCTTCTTCACCCTCCTAGCCTCAATTTGCCTTTAGCTTGTTGAAGTGGGATGAAAGTCAAACCAAGAGAAATGGGGGAGGCAGCAGAAGGAGGTGGGGGGGACTCCAGAGTGACTGATAGTCAGCCAGAAGAGAGTGTCATTGTCGGAATAAAACGACCAAGAGGATCAGGGCACCATTGTCTGTGGTGGATGTGGAGGGGCACTGCCCAGGTCCCTGTCCCTGTGCCCTGTCAGCGGGGAGCAGGAAGTGTGGGCAGTGGTCAGTCTCCAGCTGTCAGCTCCTTCAGGGTGGCCTCAGCTGCAAAGAGACACCTTGCTCCAAAGGGCTGCCTTGCTCACGGTCATGCTCTTCCTGGGCAGTTTGCAACTGGGAACAGAGAGCTAGGGATGCACAGGCTCAGCCATTTCAGACAACTGCAGAGCTCCCTGAGGGGCCGACTGAGGCCTGACTGCAACTCAGCGTCTCCCTCTGTCCCACCCGACTGGCTCTTTTTCCTTCACAGGTGGTGATCCTTAAAAATATCTTGCACCCCAGCCCTGGCTGGTGTGGCTCAGTGAATGGAGCGCTGCCCTGCAAACCAAAGGGTAGCTGGTTCGATTCCCAGTCAGGGCACATGCCTGGGTTGCAGGCCAGGTCCCCAGTTGGGGACACCTGAGGGGCAACCACACATTGATGTTTCTCTCCCTCTCTTTCTCCTTCTCTTCCCCTCTCCTTAAAAAGTAAATAAATATAGTCTTTAAAAGAAAGAATATCTTGCACCCTAAATTCTGCCTTAGTTTCCGATTCCAGAAAATCTAAGGTGTGACCATTCTCTCATCCCGAGCTGAATACCTATTTACATATATATCATGTATAATATACATATGTATTTATATTTATGTTTACATGTCCTATAATATTTATTAGTTACTTTCTTCTATTCAATAGCACACTGTCCACCAATTATCAGCAAACTGTATTTTCAACACATTGGCTTATTTATTCTAAATGTAGCTATTATGTTTCTCTAATAAAAATCTTTGTTGCCAAAAAACTTTGTAGTGGCAAAATAATTTACTTTTCCCACTAATCCCAATGTAATTTTTGCCCATTTTTGAGATACTAAGATCCTAAATACACATCATTTGTTCAGAACAATAGGGTGAGACACAAACAGATACAATCAGCTGATTTCCTGGTCACCACAAGCCTTTGCTGCACCTTCCACATGACCAGGGTGGAGCAGCAGACTCTCGAACCCAGCCCAGAAGGCCGGATAATGTTCACTTAGAACAGGGCTTCCGAGACTGGTAGTCCGCTCAGGTCCCTGCTCCCGGCATTACTGTTTCGGCCTCAGCTGACTGTGTGGGTCTGTTTGCAGGAAACCTTAGCGAGGTCGAGAATTTTCTGGAAGACCTGCCATCGAATAAGGAGTTGGACTAGAGGATCCCTAAGATCCCTTCTTATTCTGACACCCCAGGTCCCAGGTCTGTGCTGTGCTGCCACATAGGGTATTTGGGGTCCTGAGAAGCAGATTATTGAATGATGCCTTTTATGTTTCATTTTAGGCGAGGCTTTTTATGTAAAACAACAACAAGCAAATATGACATACTTAAAATTCTCCAGGGGAAACAAGGGTTCCTTTTATGAAACCTAGGTGGGCGGGCGGGTGTGGGGGCGGTGCGGCTGGCATCTCTGGGCCGGACTGTGAGGCAAGCGGGGGCGGTCTTCGCCTTGCCCTGGCTGCTTCGGTCTGGCCCTCTCCCCACAGCTCCCCACAGCTCCCCACATCCCCCCACATCCCTCCTGCAGATCACTGCCCCACTGACTCCCCAGGGCCACGAGCGCAACCCAGAGCCCTCAGTCTGATCCCACACAAGGGCCTCTGTGGTCTGACCACTGACCACCTTCCCAGCCGCCCTCCAGCCACTCCCCCACCCGTGTACTCCCTGCTCCAGCCGCTCTGCAGTTCTCGCAGCCCTGGGCACACCAGTCCCTCTCTCAGCTCCCCCGCCTTGTGCCCACTGTTCTTCCTGCTTAGACTGCCCGCCCTTCCCTCTCTCCGCCCTCCCCCAGCCGCCTGGCCGCCTGGCCGAGCCCTGCTCAACCCCAGGCCCTGTTATCTCCTCTCTGTTCTTTTCTTTGACACCTTCCACCCCCTCTGGATTCTGCATATTCTGTGCACACCTCCATTATCACTGGGGTTCCTTGGGGGTGTTGTTTTACATTAGAGCCCCTTTATTTTCTCTTGGTTGTGGGTGCCTGGAGAACGTCTAGTCCCCCTTTGCACCGCCAGTGCTGCCACAGCCCCCCACACGCGGTCAGCCTCAGGAAGTCCTGCATGCTGCCAGCCGAACGGAGGGCTTCCCTGCACCCCCTCCCCAGCCCTACTGAATGAATCGTTTTTGTCTTGTTTTGTTTGCTCATTTGGATGTCTCATTCAGTGTCCAGTACAATAAGAAGAGAAGGAAGAAAGCCCTCTTGACTTTTCGGCAGGCAAGCACTAGGGTGAGACTGCACTTTAGAGACTGGTCATTTTCTGGGTGCTGGTAGGAAAGAGAGAAAAGAGAAGAGAGAGAGGGAGCCGAGGCCGGGAGATCATTCGGGATCAAGCACGAAAGATGCAGGCAAGCAGCAAAGCAGCAGGAAGGCACCGGAATAGCCACACCGGTTCTTATTGAGATGGCAACTTCCACGGCGGTTGGTCAGCAGTGTGACAGTAACTGCGTGCAGCATGTGCTAAATGAACCGAATAATACAAATTTAGGCATGCATCATTTATTTCAAAAACTACACAGCTATTTTTCTGGTTTGAGCAATGGCGTTCAGAGCTGGGGTATGGGGACCGCATGGAAGGGTGGCGGACATCCTGCTGTTTACTTCAGGTGTTGGGGACGTGCTTGTTCTCCACGGTCATTCATGTTTCCAGAGCCCATGTCAGCAGTTACATCCATTTACTCCTTCGGGGCTGGCGGTATTCTTGTGGGAGCAGGTGTGAGTTCTCCTGCCCCCCACCATTCCAGCTGAAAAGGGAAATGAGTCCTAGAGGTAGAGAGAGCTGCTCAGGGGTGGCCCTGGCTGCAGAGCCAGTTTCCTGGGTCAGCGCAGATGACATTAGCACATGCAGGGAGAGCCAGCCTGGGGACTTTGGTCGATGTGGCATGGTCTGTGTCCCACGCACATACCCTTGGCCCACCAGAGGTCACCCGCAGGCTCAGAGGACTGTTCCTATAGATGCATGCAGATGACCTCCCGCCCAGTCACCTGAGAGTCCCCCTGGGGGCCTTCTCTGGTCCCAGGAGCATGCTCTGTCCTCCGGTAGGTCGGACTGAAACCTTGGGGAGTCGATGGCTATCAGGGGCACCCCTAAGTCTACAGAGGACCATAGTAGCTAGAAACACCCAAGCTTCCTCGCTGCTCCAGCCTCTTTTCTGTGAGTGAGCCCACAGCAAGGTGGCTCCCAGGCACAGTCTGCACTGACCCTCAGTGGGTCTTCGGCAGCGTGGCCTCTCAGTCGCCCAGAGCTCACAGGCGTGTCCCTCAGCGGCTCTCCCTTCCTTGTCTCGTTCCCTCACTCCTTCTCCTTGCTTCTGAGAACCATTCCCAGGGCTAAGTGGAGCACCCCACAGGCATGGGTGGGGCCTCCCAGAGCCTGGTGTATGACAGCCCCCTCAGCCCCCCATGTGGAGCCAGTCAGCACTGTGGCCGTAGTGGGCAGGGCTGACCCCTGGGGCCCAGGCCAGTCCTGCTCACCCCGATTCCTCGGCACCTGCCCTCTCAGGCCCCCACTGCAGCTGGCCTTGCTAACAGAAAGCTCTCTTTACCAAGCAGATTGCCAAGTTCTAGTTCTTGCAAGCGGTTCTAGAGATGACACCGTTTGGATGGAGCATGGGAACTTGATCATATTGTGTCTCTCTGGCCTTGCTGAGGCAGGACAACCTGGTGACATGGGATCAAGCTCGGGATCAAGTGCGACAGGTCTCAAGTCCATCTGAACCTCTTAAAGCCCAGACAAGTAGCCAACTCTTTGTAGGCATTGTATTTTTATAACCTCCTGTGGCTTCCAAATACGTGATTTTGGATGTTGAAAGTGCTTGTTATTCCTTGTGTTGATGCGGTGAAGGCAGTAGTCATAGAGTGTGGGCTCTCAGAGGCTGCGTGAGCAGCGCTGGGCTTCCTGCACTCCCGACCTCGGGTGAGGTGGGCGGCTCTGCGGCCCTGCTGGCTCCGGCTCTGGCAGAATCCCATGGCCCTTCCAGCAGCTTTGATGCCCTGGCTCAGAGCTATTAGCCTGTTGCGTCCCGGGCCAGGGAGCAGCAGCTCCAACCCTTCCTGGCAGGGCTGCTTGTGGAGCTGGAAGTGAGGGCCCTGTCTCACCCCCACTGATGACAAAGCCACATGGAATGGGGCCTCCAGTCCTGGATGGGACAACTCAGAATCCAGAGGAGGCCTAGGTCTCCTGCTTGGGCGGCGTGGAGCGGGGGGAGAGACAAATAGGACATGTGTGTTGTCGGTCAATACCCTTTGTACTGGACCCCCTGCCTGTCTGTCGTGTCCATCACGTTCAGGAAATTACAGCCTATCCTGACCAGCATTTTACTCTAACCTTCTCCGTTTTCTTCCACAAAAGTGAGGATTTGACAAAGCACATAATGGAACTCCCCTGCTGGAATCAGACAGAAAGGAGGATCTTTAATAAGAGAGTCAATGATAAATGTAATGCTGTTATGCCTAGTTCTCCAGGAAGGCAGTGATAAAATCCTGTTCTCCTAGCTCCTTGTCAACCCTTCACGGTCTAAGTCTAGCTGTTGCCACACAAACTTTTTCTCCTTGAATCCTCAAACATTCCAGTTGTCACAGAATTACCCTGACCTTATCGATGACATTGGTCTCCTCTTTGGAGAGTATTGTGAGAAAGCCATTGCTAAATCCTCAAAAGAATGGCTTTGTCTCCTCTGTTCCCATTAAGGACAAAGGTGTCAAGTGAGAGGCCAAACTAGTTCCACCCTCCCACGCCCATGCCCACGCGCAGAGAACCTGTCCCTCCTCCCACCTCAGGTACAATTCACTGGACCAGGTGGGCCTCGATCCTAAGGACACCCCTCCCAAGGCCACTGCGCTGTGACCTGGCGAAACAGATGATCTGGGCCAATAAGCTTCATCCTTCAGGACATCAGTGCAGGAAACCAAAACTGTTGACATTTGGAATCGGGAGCCAAAGCAGAGGGTGGTGGACAGCAGGAGAGAGGAGCAGGTGATGGCCAAGATGGCTGCATACCTGCAGGGGACGTGGAGGAACCAGAGGCAGCAGTAGGGGACTGGAGCACGGATGCTCAGGCAACAGCAGCAGCTGAGGCCGTGGGTCTCTGGAAAGATGGGGAGTGTGGTCTTAGCTTGGGATGGCTCTCCTGTCTCTGTCCCGGCTCCCGTGAGAGCCAGCTGGGTCAGGCTCCAGTTCTAGAAGTCACCATTCCCTCCACATAGATCCCTGCATGAGCCCCCCTCCCCTGGACCACCTCAAGGGGAGAGGGGGGGCCTCTGCTTCTGAAACACTTCTTCTCGTCAGAAGAAGGTGTTTAGGTCATGTACATTTAATGTCATTATTTTCTATTTGTCTCAGCTGTTCTGTGTTCCCTTTTCATTCCTTTTGTCTTCTTTTGCATGAATTGTGTATTTTTTTAGTATTCCATTTTATCTGCACTACTGACTTGCTAACAACATCACTTTGTTTTATTTTTTTAGTAGTTGCTCTGGGGTTTAAAATACGCATGACTGACATTGCGCAGCTGGTCTTTGTATATAGTGTCACACTGCCCCGCAGGTGACGCAGAGACCTCCCGACGGCGTCCTGCCGTCCTGCCTGTGTCTTCTGCTATTGTCGTCACGCGTGTTACAGCTGCGTATGTTATCAGCACCACAATACATTCTTTTGCATCAAATCATTGTTTTTTACTTTTCAAATGAAAAAACAAAGGACTTTTCTTTTTACCCACTTATTTACCATTTTCTGATCTCTCTAGTCATCGTGTCCACCCAAGTTTCCATCTGGCAGCATTTCCCTACGGCCTGGAGAATTTAATATTTTTTAGGTTCAGCCCTACTGGCAACAAAAGCTCCTTCTCATCTTTTATCTGTCTGAAAAAGTCATTTCACCTTCATCTTTGAATAATATTTTTGTTATATTTAAAATTCTGGGTTGACTTTTTTTTTTCTTTCAACACTTTGGATGCATTTCATGGCCTTCTGGATTGCATTGTTTCTAACAATAAGTCTGTGGTAAGTTCCAGCTTTGTTCCTCTGTACAAAGTGTGCCTTTCTTCTCTGGATGCTGTAAAGACATTCTCTCTGTCACTGTTTTTCGGAAACCTGACCCTACCGTGGCATGGCATAAGACATTGGGATCTGTAGATTTATAGTTTTCATCAGTTTTCATCAGTTTTTGGAGAAAAAATGGCCATAACTTCTTCCAACACTTTTTCTGTCCCCCCCCCCTTCTATCTCCCTGGAACACCAACTTCATGAGCACTAGACCGCCTGATACTATCACACAGGCCACCAAGGCTATCCTGTGCACTGCAAGCGTGTGAACTTTCTTATATGGAAATGAAAACTAAACAGAATTTATTTCAATAAATGAAATAATATATACAAGCTCCCAGCAGCATTCATGATAACCAACAGGCACTTAATAAATATTATTTCTCATCTCCCCAACTACACCTCTTCACCTTCCCTCTGCACCGTGCTTTTTACACACTCTCACCTCTTGGGCTTCTCACACCTTCTGCCTCTCCCAATTCCTCCTATCCTTCGAGGTACAGCTTCAATGCCTCTGCCCTGAATGTTTTCCAGGTTACTCTGGGGCACAGTTTGGAATCTTAAAGCACTCACCTCTCGCTTCCCCAGACACAGACATGGGCTGCATATTGACCTGTGTCGTTCACAATTCACGGATGCACCTGGGTCTTGCCTCGCCTTTGGTTTTGAATTCCTCAAGATGAGTACTACTTTTTCCCCTCTGTAACCTTGTCACCACCTGCTCCAAGGCTGCCAGGAGGTGTTTCTCCTTGTCTGTTATCTGGAATGAAGCCCCAAAGGTCTCCTGCCCTGGCCAGTGAGTTGGGGCGGTGGGGGCTGAGGGGGAGAGCCTGGCTGGAGAGAATGTGGGACTCTGAAGGCAAATGGGCTTTGGAGCCCTGTCACCCTGGTCTGAATCTCAACCCAGCTGCTGCCTACCCGTGTGACCCTCTCCCACTTCCTTAGCCAGACTGAGCCTCGGTTTCCTCATCAGTGTTGTGGGTGTGATTGCTGGAGTGAGATGAGAGAGAAGTGTGTCTGGGCCTGGCTAGCATCTGCTGTCCTTGAGAGCTGGGGCACGGGGTTCAGAGCCAGACCCTCAGCCTGGCAGACGGTGTGTGGAGCTGGACTCCTGTTCAGAGAATACCTAGACCCATGGCTTTTTGCCAGTCATGAACTCATGTCTCCAGGGAGAGAAACAGGCTGCATCGAAGGCTCTGCAACCCTCACAAAAGCTTGTGTTTCTTCAGCCCCATCCACGCATCTGGTTGTACTTACTGATCTAAAAATGCATCCTGCTTGCCATGTCACATTTCGGAATATGGTAAGGCTCAGGAGGGAAAAAAATTCATAAATACCATGCATTAAAAAAAAGTAATGCCATGCATTCATATACTTCCAAAAGATGAAGGTCAAGGACAAGGAACATAGCACTGTGCCATGCTGGCATGCTGACAGCTCTGCATACCAGAGGCTGTCATGCCAGGGTCCTCACACCTTGAGCCTGGTGGTCTTCGGCTAGGAAATTCCCTCCAAAGCAGTGAGGAGAACTCCCTGGCTAGGGAATCCAGAAAATAACTCTGGCAGTCTAGCAAAGGCTCACTTCCAAAGATGGGAGGAATAGCACGGAAGTACCAAGAGCCAGAACACCTGGTTTGGTCTTCAGATTTTTGGAGTGACCAAGAGCATGCCTCCCACTCAGTGTCCTTGGGCCCCTCTTACTCACCTGTGCACAGCTGCTCGCCTCTCCACTGCAGCTTTGACTCTGTAAATGCCCGTGATATGAGCCAGGCAGAGATGTTTGTCTGTGTGTTGGATCTGTCCATGTTCTCAGTGCCTCAAGCAGTGCCTGGCATGTGGTACATTCTCCACAAATGTCTTTGAATAGGTGAATATTATAAGGATGAAATCTTAAGACTCTGCTTAGATATGTGCTTTGCCCTCCGCTGCTATGCCACCTGACGAGTGGCTTCACCGCTGAGCTCCAACCTCCCCATCCACAGACAAGGAAACGAGGTTTTCCGTGGGGATCAGAGGAGATGTCTGTCAAGTCCACAAAGGGCGCCTCATACAGAGCAGGTGCTCACTGAATGGGAGCTATCGTGGTTATCGCTGCAGCTATCACAATTCTGCTTGTCAGTTTAAAAATGACTGTAGGAGTTTCTCCTCTTCTTTCATCTTCCCCCGCCCCCACCCCCCTGCCACTCTCCTGCTCCCAGTGTCATGGTGTGGAGCCTGGACTCTCTCTCTCAGTGGGCTATCTCTGAGGCTCAGACCAAGAGAACTGGCTTGTGTTATAGTGAAAGATTAGATTCAGGTTAAAGCTGAACAAGAATGTCAAACCTGTAGAGTAGTTATGAGAAGAATGGGGAACCTTTTCCCAGGAAATCTGTTAGGCTACAATAGATGCTATCATCCGTGACGGGCTCCTGTGCTGACTCACGAGATCGGTCTGGAACTATATGACCTTTTACCTGATAGCTGCCACCGGCCAGGCGCAGCTCAAGGACATTGTGCCTGGGCTGCGGGCTCAGCCAGAGATGTCCTGAGTGCGATCTGCTCCACAGTGACCCACAGGTCCTTGAGGTTAAAGAGCTGCTGCAATGCATTCCTGCTGCCCAGTGATGGAGGAGTGAAGAGAAGTAGCGCCCTACCTAGTGCCCAACCAGCCCTGATGCCTGGCTCTCCTCTGAGCTGAACTGACTTGCGTTGAGCTGAGCTGAGTTGAGCTGAAAAGACAGATCCTGCCCTGGAATGAGGCATCCTTTCTGTGCTGCAATTGAGTTTGTTCTACTCTAAACTGCTCCTGGCAACTAAGGAAGAAAAGTGCTTCGCTTGTGGACAAAACAGCCAGGGTGATCCTCTCAAGGTTGTCTCCAGTCCCCAGAAGCAGCACTCCCACCCTCCAGGGTCCCCGTGAAGCTCCTCCCTGCAGCCCCTCCCCCGGCAGCCTCCATTCCCACCAGGCTTTCCGCACCCCCCCCCCTTTCCAAAGCGTCCTCTGCTCTCACTCCTCTTCCCCACGGGACTGACTCCCTGGAGCCCTCCCCAGGGGCCTTCTGGAATAAACCTGTGCCACCCAGGGTATGTGCCCGTACCTGGCCCTATGTTTCTTAGGCTGACCTCTGTTCTCCATTTGTTGTGCTATTCTGGGTTCTCTCCCCTGAATGATTGTGAACCCCTTCAACGAGGAACTTGTAATTCTCTAGTGTCTCCCAGAGTTCCCAGCTCAGGACACAACAGGTAATCAATACATCCTCCTTGACTAAATGACTGAAAGGCTCTGTTACCTCATCTCTAAAGATGCACTTTTTAAAAGTTTGTGTCATAACAGGTGTGTACTCTCAACTTATAACTTAACGTTTGTTACTGAGAAATCTGAGTTTCCTCCAGCTCCAGGCTCCGAGTGCGCTGAGGTTGCTGAGAGCTCTGCACTAGGAGTTAGATATCTGGGCTGCATCCCAGCCCTACTGCCAATTTTTGTGCGATCCAGAGTAAGTCACATAGCCTTTCTCCCTTTCCCTCCCCGTGCACTGAGTCATCACCTACTCTTACAGAGGGCTGTGAGCATAAAATGGGACAGAGTTTTGAAAGAGGTTTGGTAAATGCTGAGTAAATGAAGGAGATTATTTCTCCAAGGGGCTCACAAGAGATTCATGCAACAAACCTTTCCTGAAAATCTGCTCTGTGTCAGGTACAAAATGCGCAAATATGGAAGCACTGCAGAGCCTGTCCCTGGCAAGACGGGGAGAGAGACTCTAATACGAACAATGAGATAAGGGTTACAGCAAAGTGCCAGGAACATAAGGAAGATGGGGGAAAGTGTCTCGGGGTATGGAAGGGAGTGTCCCTTGAAGAGACCTTGAAGGAGAAGTCAGAAGTCACCAGGAAGAAAGGCAGATAGGCGGTAGCCCAGTCCTGACTGTGGGCTGAAGGCTGAAGGCATGGACGGGAGCAGCGAATGGTGCCTGGTGGCTACAGCACAGAAGGGGGGAGCATGATCAGAGACACGAGAGGTGGCAGCAGGGCTGGTGAGCTCTGCCACTGCGGCGGGTGGGGCGGGGCACCACCTGAGTGTGCACGGAGGGGAGAAGCTTTCAGAGCTCCTCTGGGACTCTGCCGGGTGCAAGCACGGGCAGTGTCGGGAACCACCAGTGAGCAGGGACTCCGGGCCCTTCAGGGAGCTCTGCTGGGCATGGGCAGAAGTGCAGGGTCTGGTCCTTTCCATTCTTGAGAAGCTCCAAAGACAGAAAGGGCCAGGAGGGGACCCAGGGTCTTGCAGAAGGAAGGTGGGAAGGAGGCCCAGGGCCACAGCGGTGTCCTGTTCTTCAGGATGCAGAGCTCATCTCCGAGACTGGACAGACTTTCCCTCTGTGTGCAGTGTGGTTAGTGCTGGAATCCTGCAGGCCCCAGCTTCCCCGCCACTCCCCAGGGGCCCTCCCTGCCTGCAGGTCCTCCTGGCCATTCCCCTTTCTCTATTGTGTTGCTCAATCTGTTCCTTTCACACAATTTGTCCTTCTTGGTGTTTCTTGTCTGTCTCTCCCTCCAAAGTGTCAGTGGCATGGGGGTGGGGACTTCATCTCTCCGTCCAAGGTGTCCCTGGTGTCTGGCACTCAGTCTCTGGCACAGAGCAGGTTCTGAAGAACTGAGCCAACGGTCTGGCTGTGCAGCATGACTTGGAGGGCATTGCATTTACACATACAGTATCGTCCCCGGGTTACAGAGGGCTCAACATCCTCCACAGTAGAGATCCAGAAACTGGGAGCCTATGTTAGTGAGTCTTAAAGGCACATCACTTTACATTTCACAATAAGTGACAAGGAGCATCAACAAGGAAGCCCCAAGGCTGGGATTCTGGCTTTGTAACCCCCTCCAACCACTCAAGGACAGAGCACCAGGTCCTAAATCTGAAATGCAGCTAGAGCAGATAGTCCAGGGTAGACTCGGTCCTAAATCCGGCCTGGTCAAGGGGCACCCAGGGATGCACACGGTGGTCTCCCGTGGGGCCACAGCCAGCTACAGAGAATGGAAAGAACAGGCTTCAATGGGCAAAAGCTGCATCTCCTTACTTAGCAATACATGTGTCTTTTTATATAACAGATTTAAATAAGTAATGCAAACTGTGAAAATCTGTGGTTAAAAATGAACGGGGAGGGGTGGGAATAAGGAATCTGACAGATGGCTGCCGTGCCTCCCTCTCCGGCAGGTGAGACAGAATCAGCTGCATGAGCACGTCTCTGAAGGTCTTTTTTATTGGCACATGTGCTGGCATGCTGCAGGATGAGCCCTGCACATGCAAACTGCACAGTCAGCCTGGCCCAGCAGCTGTGGAAAGGAGCTCCATGGCCTTGGCCACGCCTCACCTACAGCCAGAGTGGCCCCTCGCCAAAAGGAAGAAAAAGAGAGAGAGAATCACGCAGACCTGGTCAAAAGCATGGCGATCCAATGGAAGGTGGGGAGGCAAGACCTGAAACTCATCCTTGGGTGGCCGAGCTGGGTCCCCTTTCCCCGTGCTGCCTACCCAACCCCTTGGCCTTCTCCCTGCTGCGCTGCCTGCACCTGCTCTCTGGCCCCCGGGGCCTCCAGGCCCTTAGGGAGATCCTGCCTGGCCCACTCATTGGTTTGTGTAGGAAATCTTTTGCCCTCACTTGCAGGTGAAGACCAGCCCTGTCCTCCAGCATCCCTGTGGCCAGTCACAGGCTGTCCCTATCTGAGCTGTTCCCACAGGCCTGGCATAGCCATCCTCATTTCCCTGCCTGGCCATCAGTTCAGGTCCCGGCTCCATGGGTCGGGCCCTCCTCATCAGCATTCTGCCTCCCTGTCCTTCCCACCGCGTGCTGTGTGCCGGCCTCCTCCCCGGCCTCCAACCCTGCAGGTTTGAGTGCTGAAGGCTGGCTACTGGTGCTGCGTCGGCACAGTCCACAGGGCATCCATGAAGCCCCCAAGGGGGTGGCAGGGGCTGTCCCAGGAAGGAAACTGCAGTCTCAGGAAAGCCTGCCATGCACCAAGCATTCACTGGGCCAGGCCCCCTGTGCCAAACCCTTTAAACGCAGGATTGTGTTAAATCCTTACAGCTACCCTGTGAGGTATCGTAGTTGTCATCATCGCCATCCATCCGCATTCAATGTACAAGGAGACTGAGACACAGAAAGGGTAAAAACCTGTCTGAGGCCACAGTTACACATGGTGAGCCAGGATACGTGCCCCGGCAGCCCCACTCCACAGTTTCTGCTCTGCACGGCCTACCCGGTCCTCACCTGTCCCACCAGGTCACAGGCACTGGAGCAAGCGCCTAAGTGCGGGCTCAGGTGGGAGGCTGCCTCCTGGTGGCAGAACCGTGGGCCAAGCCACTGCCCCCTCTGAGCCCCTGGTTTCTCATCAGTAACACCAAGTTCGTGATTGAAGATGCCTCACAGGGCACATAGGAGGGTTCAGTGTGCTAACATGTGTGACGAGCTTCAAACAGTGCCCAGCACTGGACACACTCAGCACACATGAGCCTTCGTCACCGTCACTAAGGATTGTTCCAGCTAGAACATTCCAGCTCTCTGTCTGACCCCTGATCTCTTCTCCAGGAGACTCATGTATTGGCTTCCAATATCCAGTCTCTTTTGTTTATTCCTCCTTCTCCTTCTTCCACCTTCTCCCTGTACCCTCCTTCCAAGCCCGACACGTCATCGGATATGGTTAATTCATTTTCATGCTCAGATCCCTGAATGTGACAGATCGAGGCGCTGGGGGTGGAGGCAGAGAACGGAGGAGCTTGTGTAATGGGACATAAATAAACTCGCACATGCGTCTCTTTTTCAATTTCAGCTTTTATCCCATCATGGGGCGATTTTTGCTTTGTCTTCTCTTGAATCAGAGGGAAGATGCTTTATTCAGGCACCGCTCCCCAGCACACAGACAGTGGGTGCTCAGTGCGTCTCGGTGCATCTGGTTCAGGTCGAGGCAACCTTTATGCCTGAGGTTCTCAGCACCTCCCAGGCACTATTTCTTTGAATGTTCTCATACCCTTTGAAAGTCCCCAGGCCTCGCAGATAATGAGCGCTCAAATGCCTGGCTAATAAAGGAGATGTGTTCAGTTTCTACCCTCTTAATGGACACATCATTGTAAACCCCCAACTTGACCCTTGTGGCTCCTTACTGTTGCCTCTCAGCCTCTGGTGTCACTCCCCACTACCATGTAGGAAGGGGGTTTCAGCACAACTTTCACCTTGGTGAATGGCAAGGCCCAGGTGACAATGACAAAGATGAGCAAAACACCTAGAGACACCTAATGTTTTCCCACAAGGTTTGATTTGAGCAGCATCCAGAAATTCCCCCAAATCATCTAAAAGCATCTCCCTTGCCACGGGAAAAGGCGTTCCTTTGGGTTACCTCTCAAGGTGCTTCCTGTAAACTCCAGATCACAGAGACTTAACACACCACACCATGGCATAGCCAGATGGGCCCCAGTTCAAATCCTGCTCCCACGAGCCATGGAGCAAATTCCTTACAGTCTGCTCCTCAATAAAGCTGTGGGGACATCCCCCAGTTCAGGGTCTGACATTTCGTGGGTGCCTTCCTCCCTCTAACAGCCCAGTGAGCACAGGCCACTGAGGAAAAGAAGAATTGTGAGGAAGAGAGCAGAGAGAAAAGAAAGAAAGGAAGGATGCTTCTAGAGTCTGTCAGGCCTGGGTGGGACGGGGTGGTGGGTGGAAGCTGGGAAGGGAGGGAGCTGTTTACCAGCACCATCGACCGATGAGGGCTGAGAATATAAAGCAAGGCATTGTGCTAAGGGCTGAGGAAGTAAAAAGGAATTTTTATTTATAAGTTATACCCACCTACTTCCAAAGAGATTTTGAAGGTGACTCACAATGAAAACCACATACACAGCAAGATCACTGAAACAGAAAAATCAAATCCATGGAACTGGGCAAAAGAAGCCGACATTTATTATCACCGTGCTCCCAGTTCTTGAGCGCATTCCGTCCTTTAATCCAACACCCCCAGTTTACAGACGAGACAGGCGTGAGCCAAGAAGTGAGCCCAGGGCAAGCACAGGCACAGGGAAACCTCCTCCGTTAGGCTCGGCAGGCACGGGCCTGGGGCCCACGATACTTTCAGGAACCCGGGAAAATGTTTTGCAATTTCTTTTAAAATCAGAAGATGAAATAAAGGACATGTAGGTTGGAGAAAATGTTTTAATATATAATATTAATGTATCCTCCTTTATACCAACGTCATCGCAAAATATAGTTTTATAAGAGTTTTAATGGAGGAAGGGCTCACACAGGTGAAAGTGCCCAGGACCCTGCAGAGCCGGGACGCAGCCCAGGGTCACACACCCCATCTGCCTGCTCTGCGTCCGTGCCGAGGCAGGAGTATCTGCCGTCCCTGAGTGCAGCGTGTGAGTCGGCTCTGGAACTGGAGAGACTGTGATGCAATGATGCTCAGTTTCATAAACACAGTGTGTGGCTGGGCACACGTACTGACTTTAGATGTGCATGTGGAAAAATGTAATTTTCTTATTTACTTTATAACTAATCTACTTTTTCTCATCAGTTCCATTAGGTATCAGCAGTGGGGAAAAAACCTAAATTTTGTCCAGTTTGGTGAACTTCCAATCTGATTCACTAACCAAAATTGTCATTCCAGGTGCCAGTAATTTGTATGATTCAGGTGAATCTCAGCCTTCGGGAAACTGCTTTCTCTGCCTGCAGAACCCGATCTGGTGAGTGATTCTGACGGGAGCCTCCTGGCAGCCGGGGAGAAGGTCCCTGGATTCCTGTGGCATGACCCGAATCCTCACTGCCATTCACTGCCAAGGGCAGAACTAGCCAGCTCCCCAAACACAGATGGCCACTGTGGTGGGCGGGGCCCCATCTTGCTTTCTGGGATGCTATGCCAGAACTGGGGGACTACTTGGTCCCATTGCCAGGCCTATCCTCTGCCACTTTGCTGGCTCTCTCAGCACCTGCTCAGGTGCTGTCTTGGGCTCCCTTAGCAACCACTGCCTGCCACACCTCCATGCCATGGTGTGGGTGCCTCTCCTGGGCTTGTACTTCACCCTCACCTGCCTGGGTGAAGACACTCCTACCCCAGACACTCACTACCTCCTTCATGCTTCTCTGGATGCTTCAAAGCTCCTGACGTGCCAGGTTGTGCCCTGACACATCAGCGAGGAAGGTGGTAGAGGTGACAATGGCGGTGACAGAGAAAACCCTGGTGCCTGACTACCTGTCCCCCTTCTCACAATCTATCTGAACAGAAGGGTTGGCTTCCTTCCCCTCTTCATTTTCTAAGATTGAGTCAGGCAGACATAACTCTTGATATGTTAAATGAGAGTTCAAAAAATCTAGAAAATCTCCCCCACCTACCACGGTGCCCAGCCAGTCTAGCGATCTCGTCACGCCTCGGGCCAAGACCTCACCAAAATGCCATCTCAAATGGAACACACCACAGAAACGATGATGTTCACGTTTCACAAATTCACTGGGGATAAAGGCTACTTAACAAAGGAGGACCTGAGAATGCTCATGGAAAAGGAGTTCCCTGGATTTTTGGAAAATCAAAAAGATCCTCTGGCCGTAGACAAAATAATGAAAGACCTGAACCAATGCCAAGATGGCCGAGTGGGCTTCCAGAGTTTCTTTTTGCTACCTGCTGGGCTCACCATCTCGTGCAGTGACTACTTTGTAGTGCACATGAAGCAGAAGGGAAAGAAGGAGGTAGCTGAGCAGCTACTTCCTTCCCGATAAAGAGTTCTCCCAGTGGGTCACTTAAGGAATCTCTGCCCCATAGCTTCCCCCTGTATGAGGATTTCATGAGCAGACTGGGACCCTTAAAACATGTGCAAATAAAACTCCATCCCCATTTGACAAGAGAAAGAAAAGCTAATTAAAGCCAGATAAGCTTTTGATTTTTATATCGCTTGCATCCTCATGCCCTCAAGAAACAAATTTTTAGTTCATAAAAAAAATTAGAAAATCTTTTCTCTTGACAATGACTAGCTTTCCATCTGAGAATCTTTCCATTTGAGAATCTTTCCTCCTGAGAGTGAGACTCGGACAAAATTTAATCTGCGTGTGTTGCGCTAGCGTCCACCTGCCTTCCTCTTACCTCCTGCCCCAAATATGGCTTCAGTAGACAAGGAACCCCAGAACAGTAATATTTAGGACATGAAATCTCCTCTAATAATATTCCAAAAATAATTCCACTAATTACTTCATGGCACAAACATATTTATTCAACAGGAGAGACCAACTATGCCAATATTAAATTACAAAAAAAAATAGTATTCTGTGGGTCCTTACACCAGGAACATTGATCAACATGGTGAACGCTGTCTTCAGTACCTATTCAGGAAAACTTCCAGTACTGTTCTGTCAATCCTCAATGCTGTAGATTAGAGCACTAGGCATTCCTCTAGTGAAAGGGGGCTAACGTGGTGATTTCATTGTGCTGTTCCTGGTGTTCTTACACTTGAATGCTGCATAGACACCCAGAGAAAACAGCATAGAGTAGCACACCTCAGTTCTCTTGGGCAGGGTTTAAACTTGTATATCCTGCTCTACAGGAGGTCAGGGAGCATTTCAGAAAGGGTGGGTGGGCACTATCAACCTCTCAGCCACCACAGTTTTTCTCAAGATGGGTTGTGATTCAAAATGTGAACTAGAAATGGTATGGAGTTTGGAGAGGAACTGAGTTTCAGAGGAAATGACTCAATAAGTATGAACTGCTGGAAAACAAGAAAGCAGACTCCAGGATCTTCTAGATTTAGGCCAGAGATAGGCAACTCTTAGAGGTTTGAATACAAGTTATGAGTCTTTCTCTTGGACCAGGAGAAGGATGAGAAGGCTGTGACTAAGAATATGATGGTAAGGAAAATCAAGATCTTCACATTGCAAGAGATTATTTAGTCCAGCTGCTGCCTTTGAGATGGAGAACAAGACAAGAATGGTTACTGTCACTACTGTCAACATTTTATTGGACGTCCTACCCATCTCAATGAAGAAAGAAAAAAATGTAAAGGAAAAGATTGAGAAAAAAACCCAAAACTTTAAATATGTACAGATAAAACTAAATATTATTAGGCCTGATAAGAGAGTTTAGCAAGATTGCTTCGTATAAGATTAATGTATAAAAATGAACTTATTTCAACACATGAACAATAACCATTGTGAAATATAATGTTTTAAAAGTGATTATTTACATTTACAATAAAAATGATGTATTTATGAATGAGTCTAACAAAACTGATGCTAGACTTCTACAAAAAAATTAAACTTCATTGAGAAACTTTAAAGAATGCTGTAAGAAATGCAAAAGTATACTATATTCCTAGATGCATGAGTCAGCATTGTAAAGGTGTCATTTTCCCCAAATTTATATATAGATTCAGTGCATCCCAATAAAACCAACGAAGTTCTGCATGCAGAATTTGCTAAAGTTATTGTAAAATTTATATGAAAGTACATAAGAAGAAAAACAAGGTGAAGGAATTGTCCTACCATGTATGGTGACTTTTATAAAGCCATAGTAATTAGCATGCTTTGGCATTAGTACAGGCACAGAGAAATTGGTCAGTAAAACAGAACAGAGAGCCCATGAACAGATCCACACGTGTATAGACACTTGATATATGATAGAGATATGGTTACAAAGTGGTGGGAAAGAGCACATTTAAAAAGAAAATGCTGGGGGAAGAAGAGCAATGGGGAAATGTAAATGGGAAAGTTGCTGGTGGGGTCTTTAAAGGCCACCCAGCGCCTACAGAAGCTCCACTCAGAGAAGCACAGGAAATGCAGGAAACTGTTGTACTCACGGGTCCTAGGACAGGCACGCACGGCAGGCCACACAGAGCTTGTTATATCTCAAGTTAAAAAAAAAAAGAATGCAGAAGGTATAATACTTATTTACCACACCTAAAAATACACTAAGCTCCTAGTTTAACCTATATAAAATTGCTCATATTCAACCATTTTGTTTCCCCAAAATGGCAGTGTTCTACAGTTCACCCTAATATTGTTTAGGGTGCATACATAAATGGTAAAACCATAAAGGAAAGCAAGGTAATAGTGAGCAGAAAAGTCAGGATATCATTACATCTGGTGAGGGGGTGGAGTTTTGTCTGGGGCAGTGGAGGGGCAGGGACCTCTGCAGGGACTGGAGATCTAGTCTGGTTCTTTATCTTTTGAGTGGTTACAAATATTTTTGCTGTATAGTCTTTTTTAAACTATGAATAAGTTTTATGCATTTTTAAAGTGATATTTTTTAAAGATTTTATTTATTTATTTTTAGAGAGGGAAGGGAAAGAGAAAGAGAGAGAGAGAGAGAAACATCAATGTGCAGTTGCTGGGGGCCATGGCCTGCAACCCAAGCATGTGCCCTGACTGGGAATCGAACCTGCAATGCCTGGTTCGCAGCCCACACTCAATCCAAGCGTGGCCTGCTACACCAGCCCGAGCTATACCAGACAGGGCGTGATATTTTTTTTAAGTAAGAAAAATGTAGATGCTAATTCTGAACTGAGGTCAGGCTAGCCAAATTTTCTGTGTACAGTTGAGTGGCAGAGAGAGCAGGAGAGCAGGGTGTCTGCCACAGTAGATTTTGTTTTGTTTTCTCCAGATAACAATTGATAATGCCCTTTATTATTCCACTTACAATGATGCATTACTATAAATTATTTTTGTGTATTTCCCCAATAGAGGCTGAGCCCCTTGAGGGCAAGGATTGAGAAGTTTTTGCAGTTGACCCAGTCAAGTAGAGCACTGGGCACGCTGTAGATGCTCACCTAAAAGTCGACTGAAAGGATGGACTCCAGATAAATGGATAGATGGATAGATAGAGGCTTCAATGGTTGCAAATCTTTAGTAAATAAGGGATTTTATTTTCCAAACCAGTGAAGAGATTTGAAAGCATATTTAATGATTTTGGTGACTGGAACAATGCATGCTGTATTTTGAGTATTCACGCATGTCTCCATCTAATTATGCTACTGGGACTTGCTCTGGTCCTTGCCAGCCACCCAGGGCCTGCTACTTCCTTACACAACTCCAGGGCACTGGCTCACTTTGCATTTTAGGTAATAGCGCTCCCAGAGTCTCGCAATGAAGAGGTTCAGAACCTGCCTTTGTCAGGGAACAGTGATGACCTAGAAAAGGGGTGTCGGAAATTCACCCCATGTGCAGGCTGTTCCTGACGTGCCCTCCCCACCCCTCAGTCATGGAGTGCAGGTACTCAGTTGGCGCTGTTTGGGAATACGTTGTCCTTCTTCACCCTGTTTCTTTCCTCTTGTCTGCTTTCCTCTCTCCCCACCCTTACTTCCCTTTTTCTCTTCTCCCTCTCTTTTTCCCTCTCTTCCTCTTTCCCTTCTTTGCTTCACTCTTTGTCCCCTCTGCCTCTCTCCATCTCTGTCCTTGTACCTCTCTTGCTCTTTCTACTTTTCTAACCCCTGCACTTGGCAATCCCTCCAGTCTGCTATTTATACCTCCTACTGTCAGTCAGGTGGCACAGTGGTGAGAAACACAAACATTTCAGCTATCTTCCTCTTCCCTCCCCAGGAGACTAGCTCTGACTGTGGTTTTTAGAAGGCTGCATCCCCTCCAGGCCCTTCACCCCATGTACTCTCCCCACCCCCAGTCCCCCCTGCAGTATGGACATCTCTGGGTGGCCTAGACCTGCACCACCAGGGGACCATGAAACCCCCTTGAGCTGGCCCCCCTTCCCAAAGCCGCAGTCAGAGAAGGGGCCATTTGTTACTTCTAATCGTATTCATCCGTAGCCCCATGAGCAAACGCCCGCCCTCCTTCCTGGACCCCATAATAGAAACACACATTTTGGCTGCCCTTCTCTTCACCCCAAAGAAGGACTGCTTTTGCAATAAGGGGCATCAGAAGACTGTCGTCTGCCGGGAATGCATGGATGTTTTCTCCACAGTCTCTGCCCTGAGCTGCTCTGGCCTGATTGACAGGAGAGGTGGAGATTATAGGAAGAGAAGGAGAGCGGGGGAAGGAGCTGGGGTGAAGGCAAAGCCCAGAGGGTGGAGAGAATCAGAGAAGGAATGATCAAGTTCCCGAATTTTAGAACTGGACGAGCTAGAGGATCACCCAGGAGCACTCCTCCCTGGACCCCCACACACACTACCCATTTTTCAGAGGAGGAAACCGAGGCCTCAGAAACAGGAGGCAACTTGCTCCTCCGCGTTGGTAATTGGCAGAGTTCAGAGCAGCAGGCGGGTCTCCTGATTCCCGTCCCAGCCCAGCACCACCCTCCGCCTGACTCAAGGCAGAGAAAGTTGACTGTCTTGGCAGCAAAATGAAACCTTTGATTTATGAGGAACTCTGAGATATCTTCCAGTTGACAGCCTTTGGAGAATTGCATAAGCCCACACTTTTGTGGGGGCAGCACTTAATGAAATGAACACGAGTTATTCATTTTTCATTAAGGATGACATGCACAGAGTCTGTATCTAAGGATGAAAAATAGGTCCCAGCCTGGCGCCCCTCGGTCGTAGGGAGCACTTGTCTCAAAACCCAGGAATGGGGGGCGGTGGTAACGCCTTCCAGACACGCTGTCATGTTCACTATCTCTTGTAATTCTCACAGAGACACAGAAAGCTAGGTATCATTACTCCAGTGCTGGAGATGAGAAAACAGGGTTTCAGAGAGGGTAAGCAACAAGCCCAAAGTCACCCAGTTAGTGAGCGGCAGTCAGGATTTAACCCCTCGGCTGCTCTGGCTCAGTGTCAGTAGCTTTCCGTGCGGGACCGGGGGCCAGTTGTACAGACACACACTCCAGCTGGATGCTCCAAAGACAGAGGAGCCCCAGAGCCTGGCAAGGGGAACACTGGGCCCTGGTGGTCAGCCAGGCTGCACTGGACGGTGGCTGAGGCGATGAAGTCTAGGAAACAGGGGGGCCATGAACACGGTGCCCGGTAGGCCCTACTTTCACTCCTTTCCAATGCCCCAGCCTCAGAACGGGTTAGCATCTGTATCAGGAAACAAGTCAAGCCTCCCTCTCAGATGCGTATGCTGCAAGTGCGGGCCTTGGGGCCAGGAGGACCTGAGTTTGTATCCTGAGCCTGCCGCTCGTGAACCGTCAGCCTCTGAAAAAGTGTCTCAATCATTCCTGAGCCCCAGTTTCCACACCTGCGATAGGTACAGAACAATATCCACCTCTTAGCCTTGCCATGAAAGTTATTATTATTAATACTAATAGCAGCCCTGGCTGGTGTGCCTCAGTGGGTCGAGCGTCGGCCTGCAAACCAAAGGGTCACTGGTTCAATTCCCAGATCAGGGCACATGCCTGGGTGGCGGGCCAGGTCCCCAGTAGCAGGTGTGCGAGAGGCAACCATTCATTGATGTTTCTCCCCCTCTCTGTCTCCCTCCCTTCCCCTCTGCCTAAAAATAAATAAATAAGAACTTTAAAAAAACTAATAGCAGCTCTTTAATAGCAATGGCAACTCACAGGTTTTGAGTGCATTTGACGTGCTAAGCCCTTGATTACATTACCTGAGCTAACCTTCAATAAGCTCCATTGCACCTGAGAAAATGAGAATGCAGAAGTGCAAAGGTGTTATCTGGCCAGACCACTGAGCTCGCAAACGCCAGAGTCAGAATCTGAACCCAGGCCTGCATGCAGCCCCAGCCCACTTACAGGACCCTCCCAATAAGCAAAGTTCCTACCACACAGACACACAACAAATGGGAGTTCTAGTCCTTTCTTTCTTCCCAGATTCCCACAGTGCCCTCTGAGTTTTGCTTTAGGGCTTGCCTACATGGAGTTTTCTGGAAGTCAGGAGGAAGCTGAGGGGGGTGGGGTATAGCTCCCACACCAGACCTTTCTCCCCTCCCCCAGCCTTCCTTCCTTACAGGGTTTGGCAAAAGCTGGTCTCGCTCAAGGACTCTGTGTTGCTGGAAACAATGCAAGTTTACTTTGGCACCGCAGATTGGGCCTACTTCCCCCTCTGGATGCCTCTGTGGGAAGAGGACCTAGGGAATGTGGCCCCGGCCTGTCAGCTCCCACTACTCCCCGGCACGTCCACTCCGCAGTCCTCCCCATCAGTCAGAGCTGGGAGAAGGGAACAAAATAAGAGCTTTCTTTTCATTTCAGAGGGATCATAAGATTTGCCTGCCCCCTCACACTCCCCCTCCCAAAAGAAGTCAAGCTGAGGACACGTGCTGCAGTTAACTGCCTGCTCTTAGCAGGTCCCCTCTCAACCCTGGGAGCACTTTGTCTGGTGGCATCTGCACATGGGGATCCGGCTACCTGTGGCCATTGTGCTGATTAAAGTCAGAGACCCTCAGCATCTCAGAGGATTGTCACCGTCCTTTGGGTCCAAGTCCCCACCTGACTTAGATTCACAGCTAGCCAGCATTTTTTGAGGGCCAGTTCTGGGTCTGGCAAGAAGTGCTTTGGCATCTGTTGGTTCATGTTTGGGAACCCTCACACCCTTTTTTAGAAAGACCTTATTTTCCCGTTTTTCCAAATTCAGAGCCCGTGGCTCAGGGAGATGAAGCAGGTGGCTCAAGGTCATGAAGAGTGAGCAGGTCAGCGGTAGAACCAGGGTGATGTCCTCCAGCTCTGACACCAGCTCTGTCTGTCTGTCTGTCCCAGGCCGGGAGGCGTCCCTCTGGCTGCTCTCAAGGGAAGGCTCAGCCAGGCTTTGCCTAAGTTCCTCTGCTGTCCCCCCAGGAAGCTTCACCTGAAGAGTTTGTTAGTGCCGAGCTGAAACCTGCCTCCTTGTTACCTTCTCCCATGGGCCCCAGATGTCCTAAATCTAACTCCAGGGAAAAAGAGGAAACTTAAATCTCTACCCTTGACTGTACAGGTCCTTCAGGCATGGGAAGAGGACCCAAATGACCCCTGACTGCCCCTGTCCCGGCCCCAGAACTGGTGTGCACGTAAATGTGGCTGCCCTTGCATGGGCTCCTCTGGCCCTCCCTTCTGACTGCCCTCCTTGGCTCTGGGCGTGGGTTAAGGAAAGATAGTAGTACCAGGTACAGCCAGGTGAGCCCGACAGGCAGGCCCCATGAGAGAGGGATGAATGCGGACTCCCGCCCTAACCCAGAGAACCAGAAATGTTCAGCAGCACTGAGGACTCTAGAGGTCATACCGAGGGTTCCCTCTCGCCCCCACCTCCCACATCCCAACTTGCCCAGGGCCAGGAAGGGGAGGCACTGACCCACCAGCAGTGATGGCATGGATGACAGCTTTCTGAACTTCTTCTCCTCATTAGCCCCCTCGGTCCTTCAACAGCTTGGTGAAGGAGGTGGGTAGAGCAAGCTTCACCTTGGTTTACAGACATGGAAACTGAGGCTCAGAGAGCTCATATGGCTTCCCAAGGCCATGCAGATAATGAGGGGCAGAGCGAGGCTCGAATGCAGGACCTCTGGATCCCAAGCACAGAGAACTTTCCCTCTTGGCAGTGGCCCCTCTTCCTCTGCCGGCTCTGTGAAGGTTGGCCTGGTGCAGCTGCAGAGGCGCAGATGGGAATAAGCCAGCGGCATCACAGGACAGTGAGAAAGTGACTGACGGGTTCCCTGACCGATTGGTTGATGGAGCCATTGAGCCCTCATCTTCCCGAGACCCTTCCAGCTCTTCTGGGATCACTCTTCTGAAATAACAAACCACGGGAACAGGCCAGCCTCGCTCAGTGCACCCTGTCTGCCACCGCCCCCTCCAGGGAACCTTTCGAATAAGAGACCAGATCTCTGCACTTGCAGTTCCCACCCAGGGCGAGGTTGAAACACTTATGGTTTCTATTTAAAGCCATACCTCATTCATCATTTCAGCACCACCTAACAATTAAACCTGCTTCAATCGAACACTGACAACTAATTTAAACTGGGCCTCTCAATCCTCCTGTCATTGGCTATTTAAAACCCTCTCCTGGCCTGGGAGGCCCCTGGGACTGTTTGTCCTACCAAGAACAAAGCCCCGCCTGCTGTGTCCAGGATCCAGATGTATGTAAGCGTCCCCATGCGCCTCGTCCACTTGCCCTCATGTCGGTCTGTGCTGCGGCTGTCTCTGCCAGGTGAGCACTGGCTTCTGGGGGAGTTCAGGAATTCCAGGTGGAGGAGGGAGCAGGGGGGAGCTGCAAGGGCAAACGCCCACTTAGGAGGTCATATGAACCCAAGTTCACATGCTTGGGGAGGTTTCTTGGCTTTCTTCAGGCCCTAAACAAATGTGGACACCTGGGGATTATTAAGAGCATTCAAACTTGGACTTGAATTCTGACTATTCAATTGACTACCCAATCCTGTGATCTTGGCCAGACCTCTTGGGCTTTCTCGGCCTCACTTTCCTCACCAATATAGTGGGAATGACAAAAATGTCTCCCCAAACCATCTCCCTGTGTTGTTAAGAGATCCCTCAAATCTGGCCATTCCCATAAAAGCACTTGGAAAATAAGAAGATTTAAGACATGGAAGTTATGAGTGGATCAAGACTGAGCTCCTCCTGGGTTTGGGGCTGTGGAGGCAGCGTGGCGGATGCCAACTCATGGTCATACAGAGATGCCTGGAGTAAGCATGGCTCTCTAGGGCTGCAGGACACACAACATACGGGTCAACAAGTGTCAATGGTGACCTCTCCAGGCTGAAGACTAGGTCCATACTGGTGTAGGCAGGGAGGTAGGTCTTCCTGGAAGCAGTGGGCTTCAGCTGAGCTTTGAAGGCTGGGCAAGACTTAAATAAGCCAAGAGGGGGAGGGAACCAGATTAGACAGAGCCACTCAAGCCCATTTTAGAGGATAAAGAGGCTGAGAGTTTAAATGACTTGCCCCTGAAATATTAAGGTGGCCAGGTACTAACATGGAATTTCTGATGCCCCTGCCTGGTCTCACTCTGCCCCCTGCAAAAAGCAGAGAATACTAAAGGTGGGCATGGGGAAACTGAGGAAAACAGGAAGGTGGGAGGACTCCCCGCAGGGCTATTCCCTCTCAGATGCCTAGTGCATGTTCTTTTCAAAGGAAGAAAAGCACAAAATGGCAGTTTGGAGGCTGAGCGATTGTGGGATAAATTGGGGAAGTGGGTGCTGTGCCAGGGGCTGAGGAGCATGGAGTAGCGACAGCCACCCAATCCTGTCACTGGGGGAGCCTGAGCTGCCCTGATATCCGGAAAGGGTCTTGTGCAGTCTGGAAGCCCTGGAGTGTGGGAGGAAACAATAGCCTCTTCTCTGGGACCTTAAGGGTGAGGAGGAGTGAGATCATGTCTGGGGAGAGAGGGGCAGGGACACAGGATATGAGTGTGCTCCCAGGAGGCACAGTAAGGCCAAGGAGCAGGGCCTTGAGAGCAGCTGCCTCCTTTCCGAAGTCCCTCCAAGGCTCTGCCCCAGTATCCTCCCTCGTCTGGGTTCCTGGCCCTTACAGTCAGGAGTATCTGGCTATCTGGGATTCTTCAAAGGTCCCACAGACCCAGCTAGACTGCAATCCCCTGGAGGGCAGGTCCGCGATGTCAAACTGTGGCTAAGAGCTCAGGGCCTGGAGTAGGGCAGGCTTGAGGTGACTTCCAGCTCTGCCATGAGCTGTGATTTTTAAGCCTGTCCTTTAACCTCCTTGAGATTCTCTTGTGTAATGAAGGTAAAAAATAGGACCTATCTCATGAGGTCATCATGAAAATGAATGAGTTAATCAGAACAAGTGCTTACCGAAAATATCTTCATTTGCCGTGTTCCCAGAGCAGCTAGTACCCATCTCAGTATATGGCAGGGGCTACACTATTAGTTGATTACAAGCTCAGGACAGCAGCTACAGCAGCAGGGACTGGGGTAGGACAAGAGGGAAGGTCTCCCTGACATGGAAAGTTCAGTCCAAATGAATGCCAGGGTCTTTCTGGGGAATTTCCTTCCTGTGAGGCCCCATGTCATTCTACCCTGAGGGGCTCATGGCCCCATCTCCTGGGGAAATTGGGACCCCTAGACTCTCTCTGGGGTGCTTTTTGGGAGTCTGGGCTCTGCTTCATGGTTGGGGTAGAACCGAGGGCCCAGGAGCAAAGCCACCTTCCTCTGGCTGAAACTTAGCAACATAGGGTGGTTCTTCTTCCCTGGGGTTATGAGGAGAGGAGAAAGCACCCCTAATTCAAGACCCTGCAGAACCTGTGTGAGGATTATAAGACATCATACACCAGTCTCTAGACCAGTGCTTCTGAACCTTTCTGTGAAGGAGCAATTTAAAAATATCCAATCAGGACTTCTGGCCAAGATGAAGGTGTAGGTAGATACACTTTGCCTCCTTGCACAAACAAAAGAAGGACAACAACAAATTTAAAAATAAAAAACAACCAGATCTGACAGAAAGCTAAACTGTATGGGAGTCTGACAACCAAGGAGTTAAAGAAGAAACATTCATCCAGACTAGTAGGAGGGGCAGAGATTGGCAGCTGAGGTGGAGAGAATAAGCAGCAAGGCAGTGGCTGGAGAACTGGGTGGGCCAGACAGTGGCTGGTAGTCCCACATTTGTGTGTGCATTTGTGTCCCTGGATGAACCAGGAGGAACAACTGGGGAGTGAGACAGACCACACAATCCAGGGTTCCAGCCCAGGAAAAGAAAGCTTCACAATCTCTGGCTACAAAAACCACTGGGGGTTGTGGTGGTGAGAGAGACTACCACCCTCACAGGAAAGCTTCTTTGAGAGACCCACAGGGTCCTAGAAGGTATACAAACCCACCCACCTGGAAATCAGCACCAGAAGGACCCAATTTGCTTGTGGGTAGCAGGGGAAGTGACTGAAAGCCAGCTGAGAACCAAGCAAGTGACACTATTCCCTCTTGGACCCTTCCCCCACATACAGCACCACAACGTAGTGACATGAGTTGCCCTACCCGGGCGAATACCTAAGGCTCCACCCCTTACAAAATAACAAGTGTGCCAAGACAAAAAAATGTGGCCCAAATTAAAGAACAAATCAAAGCTCCAAAAAATAGAACTAAACCATGAAGAAGTAGCCAACCTATCAGATGCACAGTTCAAAACACTGGTAACCAGAATGTTCAGAGAAATGGTTTAGTATGGTCACAAAATAGAGGAAGAAATGAAGGCTATGCAAAGTGAAATAAAGAAAAATGTACAGGGAACCAACAGTTACGGGAAGGAAGCCAGGACACAAATCAATAGTTTGGACCAGAAGGAAGAAATAAACATTCAACCAGAACAGAATGAAGAAACAAAAATTCAAAAAAAATGAGGAGAGGCTTAGGAACCTCTGGGACAACTTTAAATGTTCCAACATTCGTATCATAAGGGTGTCAGAAGGAGAAGAAGAAGAGCAAGAAATTGAAAAATTATTTTAAAAATAATGAAGGATAACTCCCCCAATCTGGCAAAGGAAATAAAATTCCAGAAAGTCCAGGAAGCTCAGAGAATCCCAAGAAGTTGGACCCTAGGAGGAACACACCAAGACACATCATCATTAAGTTACCTAAGATTAAAGATAAAGAGAGAATCTTAAAAGCAGCAAGAGGAAAGGAGTTATCTACAAAGGAGTTCCCATAAGACTATCAGCTGATTTCTCAAAAGAAACTTGGTAGGCAAAAATGGGCTAAAAAGAAGTATTCGAAGTCATGAAAGGCAAGGACCTATATCCAAGATTACTCCATCCAGCAAAGCTATCATTTAGAATGGAAGGGCAGATAAAATGCTTCCCAGATAAGGTCAAGTTAAAGGAGTTCATCATCACCAAGCCCTCATTATATGAAATGTTAAAGGGACTTATCTAAGAAAACAAAAAAGATCAAAACTATGAACAGTAAAATGACAACAGACTCACAACTATCAGCAACTGAACCTAAAAACTAAAACAAAAATACAAACAAACTAAGCAAACAACTTGAACAAGAACAGAATCACAGAAATGGAGATCACATAGAGCGTTATCAGCGGGGAGTGGGGAGAATGGAGGAAAAGGTACAGGGAATAAAAAGCATAATTGGTAGGTACGAAATAGACAGGGGGGCTGAGAATAGTATAGAAATGGGGAAGCCAAAGAACTTATATGTATGACCCATGGACATGAACTAAGTTGGGGGAATATTGGTGGGAAGGGAGTGCAGGTCAGAGGGGAATAAAGGGGAAAAAATGGACAACTATAACAGCATAATCAATAAAATATACTTAAAAAATAAAAATATCCAATCAGGTGTCAGCCAGGTGGTTGAGTTGGTTGGAGTGTCGTCCCATATACCTAAAAGTAGTTGGTTCAATCCCCAGTCAGGGCACATACCTGAGTTGCAGGTTTGATCCTTGGTCAGGGTGCATACTGGAGGCAACTGCTCAATGTTTCTCTCTCTGTCCCTTTCTCTCTTCTAAAATCAATAAAAAATATATCTTTGGGTGAGGATTTAAATATATACACATACATATATGTTCATATGTATATTCATATATATGTGTGTATAAATATATTCTATATCCAATCAGTCACTGACCAATGCTTTTGTAAAATACAACAAAAATGAATTACTAGAAATAATAATCATACATTTGGATACTGCAGCAATATTAAATGGCTCTAAAATTTGTGTTTATTCACAATTTCTAGGCTTATCTCATCAACAACCGGTGACAAATGATTTGTACCAGTTGTTTACACCTACACTGCGCTTGGAGCAGATACTCCATGAAGGCTCATTTCCCTCTTCTTCCCCCGCAGTCTCACCGCCTTGACTGAATGGGAACAGGGCTTCTGAGAGCCCCTTGCCATGTAACCAGGTCTTCCCTGGTTGTCTGTGGCCATTATACCTCAGTTTTTCTGTGACAGTCCTCATTATACATATTTTCTCATGGCAATGTGTTCTGCTTTTTTTTAATGACTGCCGTACAATAGGTAAGTTCCTGAAAGGACGAACTTAAGTTCTGTGTTCAATGCAAAGGAGAAGGAGAACTGCCTGCTGAGGCATCAAACACCTCCCCAGGGTGGGCGGCAGGGCACAGAGGGGAGTGGGAACAATGCCCATCTGTAGGAAATGGAGCAAAGGAACCTGAACCACAACAGTTACTTTTTTTTTTACCATCAGACCCTAAGTTCCATGAGCAAGATCTCTCTTTTCCAACAGTTCTGCAAAATAGATATTTTGTCGGGTTTTAAATGAGACGTTGCCACTCTGAGTTCCTAGAAGGAACTATGCAGGCGCCACAGAGCCCCTGCCCCAGGGCTCATCCTGACCGCCTCCAGAGCATCCTGGGGGGCTTTTCAAAAATGCAGATGCTCCAGCACCACATCCGATACAGAAGCCTGGGTGGTCCCTAGGGTCCCCAGGTGATTCTCATGGTCAGCTTTCTTGGGCACCACTGCTCCACCGCTGCAAAGGCCTGGAGTCAACAGGCTATGGGGAAACCAAGACAGCCCACACAGTGCCACCCTTAAAAATGAAGACTTTTTTCTGCCCTGGCTGGCAGCTCAGTTGGTTAGAGCACCATCTCCATACACCAAGGTTACAGGTGCCACCCCAGTCAGGGTTTGTACAGGAATCAACCAGTGAATGCATAAAGAAGTAGAACAACAAATCGATGTTTCTCTCTCCTTTCCTCTCTAAAATCAATTTTTAAAGTGCAAACTTTTTAATAACATAGGAATATGTTTATGTTATGGGAAAGGCAGGAAATAAAACTGCATATATAGTTTTACCGCAACTGTGTAACAAAAAAAATATTGGAAGGAAAAACAAAGTGTGGACGTCAGTGATCTCCGTAGAAAGTGATTATACGTGATTTCATTCTCCTCTCCGTAGTTTTCTATGTAGAGCATGTGTTACCTTCACAAATCGAAAAGCAGTAATTACACACTGTTTTTAAAAGAGAAAGCCTCCCATCCTCAACCAGCGTGAGTCAACCTGGACATTCTGGGGTGAGGCAGAAACTGCTGGGCTTTTGTTTTCTCCCCTCTGAGGGCAGAAAGGAATGACTTCCCACAGAGTTTCCTGCTGGAGTAGGAGGGAGAGAAAAACTCTGGCGGAAGACTCAAGGCAGGCATCGAAACACCGCCATGCCAGGCCCTCTGTGAGCGGCTCCTGCTTTCTCTCTGTGCCCCTCCTTCTTCACCTTCCGCTCTGGGCGTCATTTCCAGAAAGTACCCTCATTCCTCCACCTGCTGTCCCCCTGGATGCTCTTCCCTATCCCCACTTCACTTGACTAACATCATCAGGCATCATCCGTGTTCTCTGAGGAGCCTCCCTGACCCCCAATACTGAGTAAGACCCCAATGAGTCCCCAGAACACCGTCTCCCCCTGTCAACAAAGGCGTCACACCTGGCTGTGTTCGTGGCGCACCTCCATGCTTCCCCACCAACCTTGAAGCGCCGTGAAGGTCGGCACTCTACATCCCCGACCCAGCACAGACTGGGGCACTCAATTAACATTTACTGAATAAATGAAGGAACCCTGCCTGGAGGCCCGGGTGGCTGGTGTCACTTAGGCTGCTCTTGGTACCTGCCTCTCCCAGAGCCCCTCAGGAGAAAGTGGCCCCAAAGAGTCCTTCCTGGGTGCATGGTTATGGCTGCTGCTGTGTAATCAGCAAAACCACCTTCTTCACCTGCTCGGGCAGATGAGATCAGGGACTGGGGCCCCATTGCGGGGAGGGAGGCTAGCGTCTTCTGATGGTTTGCCTGGAGATCCTGCCCAATACGACACTCTATGTGGGATGGTGGCTACTGGCCAATCAGGAAGCTTCTTGAGAAGAAAGTCAATGTCACAGAAGTGTCATCCTGAAGGCCACTGTGTCCCATTTGGGCTCCCCAGCCCAGTCTGGGAGCCCCCTTCCACCTTCCCATGCCCCAGAACCGAGGGAGTCTCCATGTATCCCTTCCACACACACTCAAAAGTCTGTATCGCAGGAGAGGATGGCTGGTCACTCTCTCCCTCTCTGGCTGCTCACCGGCCACCTTATGACCATTCCTCTGGGTGGCCGCTCCTTCTGAAGTCAGGCACGGTGGGGGAGTTGCTCCCTGCGCCTGTCCCCTGGCCCAGCTGGTTTGGGCCCAAACCCTGAGGGGCACACTTGCAATTAGCCGATGAGTTCAGTGCCCTGCCGTCCTATCTCTGGCCTCCCCCTGCCTGGGTCCTGAGGGACGAGGAAAATGTGACTGCCTTCCCTCACACACAGTATCTCTTGACAGAGAGAGGGAGGCATTTGGCACCCAGGTCCACTTGGGTGGGTGGAGTGAGCCGCACCAGGAGGCTGGGCAAAAATAGAAATTTGTTGCTGATGCTGCAGGAAATGTGCTGGGAGCAGGGGTCCCGAGAGGGCAGCAGGGGAGAAGCCCCCAGGGACCATCAGGGACTGGCCCACACCTGTCCACAGGCAGTGCCTTTCCCCCGCCAGCCCTGAGTGTCTCGGGCCTTGTGTTTGGTTGGCCTTGCTCCCACCCACCCACCTTACCCTCCCTTTCAACAGTTTCTCCTCGCTTCCCCTACTCCTCTTTGGGGAAGCGGTGCCCTCGTGCTTCTGGAAACCACATGTTCCAGGCTCCGAAGGATAACTCAGATTGAAAATATTCCCATCCCACATCAGACCACGTGTCACTGTGCTGTGACTGTCCCAGAGCCTCCTGCCCGGAAGGACACACCCGCCCACACTGAGAAATAAGGTGGCTTGAGGCAGAGGGTGAGGAAGGGGCACAGGTCATAGAGCCTCATCTGGAAAACCGCACTCCACCAAAGAAACGAATCCCTTCGATTGGGATGGGCCAGTCCATTCGGGGATGCAGCAGACTGGGGCTCCACTCAGAGGTGCCCACCTTCTCCACAAGCACAGGAGGGGCTTGCCCAGGGCTGGAAGGTAGGGAGGGAAGCCTGATGGTCAGCACAGCATAGGGCGCCCCTTTCTCTCCCCCTATCCTGCTCCTGCAGAAAATGAGCTGCCTCATCAGTGTAGAGGTGGAAAGAGCCCTGAGCTGGGAATCCAAGCCCCTCTCAGTTCTAGCCCTAGCCCCGCCTCTGAGGGGTCCTGTGACCCTGAGGAATTCACCCACAAGCCCTCAGTTTTCCTACTGGTAAAACAGGAAAATCTTACCGAAGTCTCAGGGCTGTTGTGACCCCCATTGAGATAAAAGAGTGGAAAGATACAGGGAAGTCAGACATAGGACACTGTGAGGAGTGGAAAAGAGCGAACAGGGTGTCGAAAGCTGGATCTGGCTGTGTGGCCTTGGGAAAGGTACTGACCCTCTCTGTGCCCTGAGAGGGCTGACCAGCCAATTGTAAATGCAGCTGGGCCTCTGTCATTGCCATCTTCATTTAAGAGGAATGACACTGTTATCTTTCGTCTCCTTAAGACATCCTTTCTGAGGAGATGCTGCCAATAGTTTCTACATTGTTTCTCATGACGTCTCAGAGCTGCTGCCAAGGGCCCTGCTCTGGACACTGGCCTTTCTGGGGATGAGGTGGGTTGGGGGAGCCCAGGGCAGGAGGAGGGGGTGGGTCCTGAGAGTGGGCTGTTGCTTTGAACACTGTCTGGCTCTCTAGGTGGATTTTCCTGCCCTAGACTCCATGGTCCCTGACAGCCAGCTCTCCCCAACCCTTGGGACACAAAGGCTGTCCCTAGCCGGTCCCTCTGGCTGGGCTGGACCTGGGTCCTGAACCAAAGTCCTATGGTCTGAGGCTCGCCAGTGGGTGCCGGAAGAAGACAGTGGTTTCTTGGAACGCTGCCTCCTTGCCCACCACCTGGGTCAGAAGGGGTTTTCTCGGAGGGAAGGGTCCGGCCGTGACTCACAACCGTCTGGCAACTCGAAACTGATGTTCTGAGTGTGTGTTTTTCTTTCTCTCTTCATCTCTCCTTCCAGCCTCTGGTTTTGATTTCTTCTCCCTCCTGACACCCACACAGTTACTGTGAAAGGAGCAGGGTACGGTGTCGGGTGACCCCTGCTGCTGTCCAGTCGCCTCTGGGGCTGAGAGGGGCCTCTGAGCACACCATCCCTGCCCGTGCCTCTAGGCCTGGCCACGCTGGACCCATCAGACCAGCCGCCCTGTTAGCTACAGCCTCAGGCCCTGCCCCCATCCCCTTTAGGCCCTGCCCTCCTCACTGGCAGGTGAGGGGTTAGACTAGAGGAGAGAGGACAGCTGGCTGAGACTGAGGGGGGTAGCCCTGATGCCCAGTGAGCTGCACAGCACGGGAGGGTGTGGTTACCCTGTTTCCTGCCATTTCCTCCTCTCCTGGGGTCGGTTTGGGGATGGGAAGTTGATCCCCTGAAAGGGACTGAGGCCTCTGTGTCCTCTGTCTGTCTCCCCCTCCCTCGGGCCTTCCTCCTTTCCCAGCCCACACGCCTTACTCAGAAGGTACTCTGTATCTTTTAAGGGACCCCATCTCTCTAGGCCTTGGCCACTTTGCACTCTGATTTCTGTCTCTGCCTCCCACTGACCCTGCGTCTTTGCCCGGCCCCATCTCTGCTTTCTCTCCCACTCTGTCTCTCTGACCATGTTGGCGTGTCTCTCTGTCCCATCCTGCCTCTCTCTGACCAGTTCTCTGACTCTCCTTCATCTCTCTGGCCCCCCTTTCTGCACTCGCCACTGTGAGCTGCGTGCGTACCCCGCTTTGCAGGCATCTCATGGGGAAAATAAAAGAAAGAAGGAAAAGGAACCACTTGGCTTTCGTCAGGGTAACGAAACCCTGGTGGCCTTGCACTGTGGCTGCAGGGCCTGCCCACCTCCCCGCTGCAGCCTCCAGGCTTGGCCCCAGCCAGGTCCTGCCCACTTCCAGAAATACACCACTCATGGGGACAGAGCAGGACCCCACAGGGGCCAGGGCATGTTTCCAAGTGGAATTAGGTGTTTATTATGGACTGAATGTTTGTGTTCCCCCCAAATTCATATATTAACACCCCAACTCCCAGTGCAAAAGTATTTGGAGGTAGGGTCTGTGGGAGGTAATTAGATTTAGATGATGTCATGAGGGTGGGGCCCTGTGGTGGGATCAGTGTCCTCACACCAGAGACCTGAGCTCTTTTCATCTGCCCAGTGAGGACACAGCAAGAAGGCAGCCATCTGCAAGTCGGGAAGAGAGCCTGACCTACACCACGGCTGACCTCACCCAGAGCTTCTGCAGCCTCCGGTTTCTGCCACAGGGGCTCCCACGGAATGGGAAGGAGGCCTCTGGCTCGGGGCTGGGAACCTCACTGCCTGGACTTCACTTCGCTCAGAGGTCCCAGGACTGGTCCCTGGCAGGCCTAGGACACTGACCCACTGTGATTTTTGGGTGGAAGAGGAGGGGAAGCTGGCACTAGGGACAGTCCAGGGCTACCTTCCCCCATCCTCCCAGTCACAGTCTGGCATCCTAGGAGCATTGGTGCGCCTGTGTGCGACCCCTGGGGACCACTTCTTTGCTGGTAGCAGGCCCCTCCCTCCACTCTTGCTTCAGAAGGCACAGTTACGCTGAGCACACACAACTCACCAGTGAAATGATAAGGCACCTTTATTTTTGCCTTTATTCAGTATTTTTTCTGTTCACTTTTAGATACATCAGACTGGTAAAACACTGTTTTAATTAAAGTACTTAGAATATCCAGTCCCACACAATAGCCCACGAACTTAATTAAACATTACAGCCCCTCTCCCTCCCCCAACTACCTGCCAGGGCAGGGTGGTGAGACCAGATTCCGGCCTGAGCTTTGCCTGCCCCCGGCCACTGCCCCCACATTCTTCCAGCCCGCCAGTAAAGCCAAGTTCCTGCTCCACGCTTCTTTGCCTCCCTGGAAAAGTCCATTCCCAGGTAATTCCCTCCAGACTGTGGGGCATCAGGTTCTCAGTGCTCGGCCATGCTTGTCAAAGCGTTCTGACACTCTAATATCGTGCAGCTTTGCTCAAATGGCAAAGCATTTTTCAGAAGGGTCAGAGACACCCTTCCCACGGGGATCACTGCGGCAGCAGGGGCCAAGTTGAAAGTGTACTGGACCTGGGAGCCAGGATCTCCGGCCCCGGTTCTTTCCGACACTGCCACTAACTGGCTCCCCACTCTGGACCTGAGCTTCCACAACTGTGAAGTGGGAGTGACCTGGGTGACCCCAACGTTCCTCCTCACCGTGGCCCTCTGAGTCTTCAGAAGCTGCTCCAAGCTGAGCGCAACAGGGCCTGGGTGCAGCTCACCTCCAGACTGTGCTTCCCGGGGCCTCGGCCAAGCCTTGGGCTTCCTGCCTGGTGAGACCCGGGCACAAGGGGCCTTCACAGAGTCTTCCCGTGGTTTTCCTGGGGAGCAGGGGCGGGGAGCCTCGCAGAGCTAACACAAGGCGTCGTCTGTGCTCAGGCTGAGGGAGGCGTGGACAGAGTGGCCCCTGGGGACTCTACCTTGCCTCTGGATTTTTCCGTGGCCTTTTTCAGAGCCTTTCCTTTGATCACCGAATAACCCCGGGCAGGAGGGACCACAAGGACAATGAGCTCCACTTCACATTTGAGGAAGCAGAGAAGCTGAGGTGCCTTAGGGGGTGATACTGGAGGACACAGTAATATCAGAGCAGTGGAGAGTGTCTGCTATGCTGCCATTTAACCTAAGACTCTCAAACTTTTCACTTACAAGAGTGAACTCTTAACTGCTCGGGTAGTCTGCCCACGCTCCGTGGTGAGAGAGGCTTGAGGACACCTTTGGGCACGAGATGGGACCCAGGACCCAAGTTAATGCAAAGGCATAGCCCTAAGGGATCCACAATGGACCAGGTGGTATTCTAGATCTTTCTGTACTTCATCTCCTATCGTCTTTACAGCAGCCCTGTCAGTCAAGGATCTTTTGGCTCATTTTGGAGAGGGAGAACAGAAGGCTGAGCGTCTACACACAGCCAGAGGTCAAACTCGGGTTCCAAGTTATGTTCTTCCACCACCTGGTACCGCCCCCTCGGCTGTGGGTGTGGCTCCAGATACTGGTTGTGTTCTGCAGTCCCCGCCCTCCATCCAGACAGCTGGCCTATGGGGGCAGGGCAGGCTGGGACCCCAGGCTCTGATACAACCGAGAGAGCCAGGGCAGGAAATCTCTGGGTTTGAGAAATGTGTTTGAAATCCCCTTCCTTAGACCAAAGGGAGTTTTTACAGAGAAATATTACAGAGATTAAAGAGTTACATACTTTTTAAAACCTAGGGAAACTAGAAGAGAGACTTAAACATTCATCAAATCTCTGGAGGGAAGGTGTCTTTTATTAAACTTGGAAATCATCAATGAAATCACAAAGGAAGGATTAGCAGGTATGACTACAGAAATATGTAAATTTTCTGCATACTTAAAAAATGGCTGAAAAGGGCAAGTGGGGAGACATGTTGACAGCAATGAAGGGAGAGAAGGGATGGTCTATTTTTATTTATTTATACTCTGCCTCTTTCCTTAAAAGTTTCGAGGAGGGAAGATTATATAAAAGCTCATACAAACTGACAGTTTAAAAACAAAAAGCCTTTATATAAATAGGCAGGGGGCATTCTACATAAGAAAGAAGCGACTGACAAAAACCAGATTATAAGTGGTAAATGGATTTTCAGAAAAATGTCCAACCGGCTAATCACCAAAGAAATGCAAAGTTAAATAGGAAAATAAAAACCATTTCAAATGACACCCAGTGCTCACGCAGGTATGGTAACAATTACACATTACTATTCTTAAGGAAGATAATATGGCAAGAAGCTACCAAGAACAAGGAAAATATTGGTTCTCTTTGACAGAGTAATCTTACCACTGGGGATTTATGCCAAAGATTCTAAAATGTGAAAAGAGTTAGATGCACAAAGATGCTCATTGCAGCATTAAAAAAAACAAACAAATAGCTGAAAACTGAAAATGCCCAAATGTCCAAAAACAAAGAAATGGTAAACTCAAGTTTGCCCTAGCCACTCAACAAAATACATTGCAGCTAAGAAGTCCACAGAGACCTATGGCAAATACAAATGCAAAACAGCAAGAGCAAAACGTTAAGTTTAAAAAGCAGGATATAGCCCTGGCTGGCGTAGCTCAGTGGATTGAGCGCGGGCTGGGAACCAAAGTGTCCCAGGTTTGATTCCCAGCCAGGATACATTCCTGGGTTGCAGGCCATAACCCCCAGCAACCGCACATTGATGTCTCTCTCTCCCCGCCCCTCTCTTCCCTCCCTAAAAATAAATAAATAAAATCTTTAAAAAAATAAAAAAATAAAGCAGGATATATAATTAGTATTATATAATGTATGTAGTACGAATACAGCCTCGTAAAAAAAATGCACACACACGACAACGAGATGCACGCACACGACAACGAGATGCACGCACACGACAATGAGATGCACGCACACGACAGTGAGAAAGGCGGGTCTGCCCCCAACCTGTGCGGGGCCTGGGGCAGGCTGCACGTGGAGACCGCACCGCAAACGCCTAAATACTAAATAATTAAAAAGTATTGTTTGTTAAATGTGTATTAAATGGATTTAATAATAATCATTTAAACTAACATAAAATAAATATAACATTAAATACTTTAAGTAATTTATTACACATTAAATTGTTAAATAATTCAAGCAAAAATTGTCAAATAAAATGGCGAATGTCCTCCTACCTTGTGATAAATTAAGCTGTATACCGTAATCCCTAGAGTGACCACTAAGAAAATAACTCAACAAGTTTAGTTTAAAAATGAACTGAGGAATTAAAACAATGTGCTAGAAGAATATCTGCTTAACACAAAAGGAAGCAGAAAAGGAGAACCAGAGAAGCGGGGAACAGTCATGAGATCTGTCAAAAACAAAGAACAAAATGGTAATCCAATCATATCAATAATTGCTATTATGGGCTGAACATTTGTGTCTTCCTCCATTTTCATATGTTGAAGCCCTAACCCCCAAGGTGACAGTATTTGGAGATGTGGCCTTTGGGAGATATAGGGTTTAGATGAGGAAACGAGGGTGGGGCCACATCATGGGATTCGTGCCCTTGTAAGAAGAGGAAGACCAAATCGCTGTCTCTGCCATGTGAGGACTCAGGGGGAAGGCAGCCATCTACAAGCCAGGAAGAGAGTTCTTTCCAGGAATCTGCCAGCATCTGGATCTTGAACTTCCCCGCCACCAGAACTGTGAGAGATAACTGTCTGTTAAAGCCCCGCCTAGTCTACAGGATTTTGTCGTGGCATCCCAACCTATCTAAGACAATTGCATTAAATCATAGCAGCATTATTTGTAAAAGCTCCAAACTAGATAACTCAGATGTCCATCAGCTAGTGAATGGATGAGCGATGGAATACTAGTCAACAATTAAACAGGAATGAAGTACAGCCCTGGCCAGGTGGCTCAGTTGGAGTGTCGACCCATACACCAAAAAGGTTGTGGGTTCGATCCCCAGGCAGGGCACATACCCAGGCTGCCTATTCAACCCCCGGTTAACCCCCAGTTGGGATACATACGGGAAGCAACCAATCAAAGTTTCTCACATCGATGTTTCTCTCCCTCTCTCTCTCTGTCTTCCTTTCTCTAAAATCAATAAAAATCATATCTTCAGTTGAGGATTTTTTAAAAAGGAATTAACTACTGATACACATTGTAATATGAATAAGCCTCAGAAACATTATGCTAAGGGGGAAAAGCCAGGTACAAAAGACCACATGCTATACAATTCCATTTTTAAGACATGTTCAAAACAGGCAGCTCTATAGTGGCTGGGGCTGGCAGTGTAACAGGAATTGACCGCAAACGGCCACAACAGCTTTCTGAGAGGATGCTAGAAATGTTCTAAAACTAGACTCTGATGGTAATGGTGATGCACAACTCTGTAAACTTACTTAAAAACCCTTGATTAAAATGCATATTTTAAATGGGTGAAATTTATATAAATAAATTATATCTCAATAAAACTTTTTAAAATATGCTAAATTTTAAAAATTGTACTGCAAATGCACATAATGGGATAAAATATTTGCAAATTATGTATCAGATAAGGAACTTGTATCCAGGATATATAAAGAACTCTTACAATTCAAAAACAAATGACTCAGTGTAACAATGGACAAAGGATCAAACCAGACATTTCTTCAAAGAAGATGTGCAGACGGATGCCAAGCACATGCAAAGATGTTCGGTGTTACTAAGCATTAGGAAGTGCAAATCGAAACCACAAAACCACATGAGCTGACACCTCACACTTGGCAGGAAGGGTGAAATACAAAAGTAGATAAGTAAGTGCCGGCGAGCATGCGGAACCCTCGGCCCTCATGGAGGGCTGGAGGGAATGTAAAACTGTGCCGTCACTTTAGAGAACAGTTTGGCAGAGCCTCAAAGTTACACATACAGTTCCCGTACAGACCAGCAATTACCACTTCAGTATGCACTCAAGAAAAATGAAACTCCTGTCCCCACAAAAACTTGTATATGAAGTTTGTAACTGCCATATTTGTAACAGCCCAAGCGTGGAAACAACCCATGTGTCCATCGTCTGGTGAGTGGATAAATAAAAAGCGGTACACCGTAAAATGGAATATCGTTCATCAATAAAAAGGAATGAAGAACTGATACATGTTACAATGTGGATGAACTTTGAAAATATCATGCTACACGCAAGTAGCCAGTCACAGAGGACCAAATATTGATTAGGCAAATACATAGGGATAGAAACCAGCATAGCAGTTACCTATGGCTGGGAGGGGTAGGGAGGGTGACAGAAATGTTCTAAACGTGTGGTGATGATGGCAGAACTTTGTGAACAAACCAAAAACCATTGAACTGTACATCTTACATGGATGCATTGTATGGTATATGAATTATTGCTCAATAAAGGCGTAAAAAAAAATCCAAAATGACAGTGCATGCTAGTGACACTGATGTCACTTCCGTTTTCCCAGAATCCTCATGTTGGCATAATCTTGTCTCCATAAATTCTTTCCAAAGCAACTAGGGGACTCTTTTTGCTGCCCTCCCATCACACATGCCCCGGCCTCCCAGCTTTGCCTTCCTCATGCCACTTCTCAGCCTTTGTCCCTGTCCTCCGGGATGGCATCAGCAACCCCACGAGTCATCCCAGACTCCTCCCTCTCCCATACCCCGCACCTCACACTCATCCAAAAACCCGGTCCATTTTTCTTCCTAAATGTTTCTTAAATGTACTTGTCCTCTGCACTACTTACTTTGCAGATCAGCGTCAGTGCTGCTTGAAGGCTCCAGCAGCCTCCTCACCGGCCTCCCTGACTCTGGCCTTGTCCTGTTTCCATCTTCCACACCGCAGCCAGATTCTCCTATTTAAATGACAGCCAGCTGGGGACTCCCCACTGGCCAACCCCCTGCAGGTTGTGGTCTCCAGCCTCACATCTCCCTGCCCCCACATTTGGAGCAGCCCTGCCCTAGGGGCACTCACTGTCACCCCTTGCTGGCCGAAGCTCTGCATTCCAGCCTGCAGGAAGGGGAAAAGGAGGAAATGTAGGCCCAGCAAGTTCTTTTCAAAGAAGTAGCACTGAAGTTGCACACATCCTTTCATTCCATGCCACTGGTAACAATGTTGTTCACATTTGGCTGCAATGAAGACTGGAAAACAGAGCCACTAGCTGGGTGAACGTCAGGACAGGCTGGTTCATGGGACATCATAGATTCTCCCATACACTGCTGGGAGCCACCAGGAGCTGCCTCCTGAGCCTGACTCTATACTTCGGGGTGCCAGAGGCTTGGCCACATGGGGACTACATCAGGTATCTGCCATCTATAGCTAACCCCCCAAAACCTAGTGGCTTAAAGCAGTAGCGCTCTTCTTGGCTCATGATTCTGTAGGTCAGCAGTTTGGCTGGGCTCTGTCGGTGGCTCTGCTGCTGGGGTCAGCCGTGCAGCTGTCGTGGTCTGGTACTTTGACTAGGGTGGGCTGTCTGAGGTGTCCGCACTCACATGTCCAGAAGTTGGCAAAGAGGGTAGGACTTTCACATCTCATCCAATCACCTGGGGAGGCGAAGTGCTGCTGTTGATTAATGTTGACCCCCTCCCCCACAAAAGATATGCCCATGTCCTAATCCTCAGAATCTGTCATGTGACCTTCTTAGGACAAAGGGTCCTTGCAGATGTGACTAAGGATCTTGAGATGAAATCATCCTGGCTGATTCAGGTGGGCCCTAAATCCAGTAATTAGTGCCCTTATAAGAGTCATGCAGAGGAGAAGACAGACACAGGGGAGAAGGCTGAGTGAGGGTAGAGATGGGGATGGGAGCGATGCAGACAGAAGCCAGGGAACACTGAGAACCCCCAGAAGCTAGAAAGATTTCCCCCAGAGCCTCTGGAGCAAGTGGGGCACCAACAATCCCTTAGTTTCAGACCTCTTGTGAGAGAATAAATTTATGTTATTTCTAGCCATCAAGTTTGTGGTAATTTGTTATAGCAGCCTTAGGAAACTAATACAAGCACATTGCTCACAACACAGCCTGCTGGGCAGCAGGACCTGTCGGTAAGGCGATTTCCCCGAGAAGGCAGGGCAGCCCATTGGCCACATCAGCACAGACATTATTCCCCCGCCAGTGGGTGGGCCCTTCTGCTCTTTCCTGAGCCCTGCGATGTAAGAGGACTTGAATCCCGGTGTCCTACTTACTCCTCAGCATTAGCACACGTGATGCTTTTGAGAAGTCTCAAGGGTAAAAGGAAGGACCAAGATGGATAAGTAGCTTAAAAGAGGATTATCAGATCACCGGGAGTGTTTGGTTTGGCTGCTTGTCTCTGAAGGATGCAGAGTCCTGAGCACGCGTTACGGGCTGAGGGGAGAAGCGAGGGAAGGAGAGGAGACGTGCAGAGTCACACCCTCGATGCCCAGTGGACCATGCTTCTATTCACGCACATCAGAGTCACGGAGGTTAGCGCTGAGAGGGACCTTGGCATTTCTCCCATCACTTTATGGATGAAGAAGCAGAGAGGGAAACGAGAGGAGTGACTTTCCTACAGCAGATTTCTCCCAGCATCCAAACCCCTCCTCTTCCCATGGGTCCAGGATGTCAGTGTGCCCTTGGCAAAGACAACTGTTTTTTAAAACTGCCTTATTTATGTCTCTATGCATGTAAAAGGTCTCTTCTCTTTTTCCTCTATTCCTGTGCCCTCTCCCTGTTTCCTAGATACAGTGGTTTATGAACCCCTATTTCTGACAAGTACAGTGGAGGGGATGGGGGAGGCCGCTCCGCTGGGCAGACGGGAGAAAACGCCCTAGAAGCTGTGTGGCTCCTCCGGGCTGGCCAGGACCGCGGCACCTCGCTGAACCCTGCACGTTCTTTGGCCTCCAGGAGAGAACCCTGGAGTCTTTCTTCAGTTCCCTGCGTTCCATGCCAGCATGGTTTGAAGTCAGATTCTGGAAATAGAGTCACTTGCACAAGATTCAGGAGGCCAAAGACAAGAGAAGCCCTTCTTCTCTGAACTGGCAGGGCGGGCGCAAGCTTCACCACATCCTCCCGGCAAGCACTTTCAAGCTGCTCTTTGGTGTTGCTAGAGGCTGAGATGATCTGAGCCTCTTTTTTGTTTTTATTTTTACAGTGAAACATTTTAATATTTAGAATTAGCCAGTTTAGATGATTCCAATTTTGTTGGCAACATCCAAAGCACTCTAGTTGGGAGCCAGTTGAACACAGGCCTCCTTCTCTCCGTCAGGCCGGATCAGGAGGTTGACCTTGGCCATGTCAATGTCACAGAGCTTCTTCGCAGCCTGTTTGATCTGGTGCTCCTTGGCCTGGACATCCACAAGGAACACTAGCGTGTTGTTGTCTTCTATCTTCCTCATGGCTGACTCAGCACTTGGGGGAACTCGATGATGGCGTAGTGGTCAAGCTTGTTTCCCCTGGGGCTCTCCCTAGGATATTGGGGCTGCCTTCAGAGCCGAGAGTCTTCACCGCACTGGAAGGTGGGAGACAACTGATCTTCTTCTTTTTTCCTGGCTGAGGACCCTTTCCAGCAGTGCTTTCTTTGCCTTCAAAGCCTTGGCTTTGGCTTTGGCTTTGGCTTTGGCTTTGGGAAGGGTTGGGACTTCTTTCTTCACTTTTGGCACCATCTTCATGAGAAGGCTGATGTCAGCATCTTCTCCGAGATTCTGGCACTTCCTGACTCTGTGGAGTTTGATGGTGGCTTCCCCGACCTGCTTTCATCCAGCCCTCCCATCAGTTATACAAGCCTCTAAATCCTCTGCATTAAAATCCCACATATTTAGGATTCCCAGAGTATCTCCTGTTTTTCTGACCAGACCCTAATGGACACAGATAAAGAAGAAATGTAAAATGATGTGGGGGGAAAAACCCTTCTGAAATGTAAAAGTTTTGTCTTGGAAAGTGGAAGTTTTTATATTGACAACCTGGCCCTCAAACCATTGTTTCCTAGGTTTGTTTTTTTGTTTGCTAGGAACCATCTGAGGTGTGTGGCCTCAGAACCATGAATTGAACATCGAAGCTGTCCTCTTGTTGCAGGTGGGCACAGGTAACCAGGGTTTTGATGATCGTGAACAATGAATTGAACTGAACACACAGTTTATAGCAGAAAGAGAGCAAGCAGAAGAGAGCAGATTTATTAAGCAATAGTATACTCTCCAGAACGTGGGAGCAGGCCAACTCTGAGCAGAGATTGACCTCAGTGACTGGAGGGATTCTGTTCTTATAGGTGGATATTGCCTGGTTAGTTTTGGTGGGCTTTTACTGTGCATGTACAAGTACTTGTATTACTTTAAGCTACTGCATATGTGTTCCCCCATGACTGGCGACTGGGGGGAGGGGTTCACACAATGGTAATTTATTATAGTGCCATTATAATGAAGCAGAGGTCAAGTATCTTCGTCTGCGCAGGTACAGTCATGATTCATCACGATTCAGTACTTTTCCAGAAAGCAGGGACAATCCGTCTTAGAACAGGGTCACTGTCCTACACTAGAACAGGGGGATTTGTCTCAGCCCTGGGGTGCCTCCAGAGTTCCCGCCCTCCTGCCTCTCTCCGAGTGGGCGCTCCAGAAAGGAAAGCCCCCTGCCACACCCATACTCACCATCACGACAGAGATGCCAGAGAGTCGTGGGCAACAGGGCCACTGAGGGCGAGAGTCCTCCTTCCCTGTTGGACTGTGGACACACAGGGCAAAACCAGGAGCCACAAGGAACTAAAGAGCAATCTATCTGAGTGTGGTCATTCTAACTTTATGGGAACAGGAAGGAAAAGGTTTAAATTATCCTCGTTTTTATAGAGAATGGGAACAAATGTTAATTAAGTCCAACTAATCTTTTAAGACAAATTTCAGTTGATATTTTGGAGAAATAATAGCAGTTGCTGCTTTTTACTGATACATTTCTATGTACTGCCTGAAACTTTTTATATATCATCCTATTGAATCTCACCAGTGATGCCAAGGTTAGGATATCACTCCCTCATTTCCATAGATTAGAAGCCCAAAGCTCCCGGAGGTCAAAGCCGCCTGCTCCCAAGCCATTCTCTACTATGTCATTCTGCTTCTCTTCCTAGAAAGGAGGACAGAAGAACAAGAAGGAATGAGAAAAGCAGCAGGTGGAGGAAGTGAGAGAGGCTGACAAAGGAAGCACTGTGGAGAGACACGTGCAAGCAGAAAGGGGAGAGGGGAGAGAAGCCCCAGGGGTTCTGCGACGCTGGAGAGACTCCCCAGCAGCCCTGCCCTGAGGGTGTGCTGTGGAATGCTAGCTCCACTCTTGGCCACTCCAGTTCGCCACTGTTCGCAGCTCTTCTGCCGCTCCTTATTTGGGGTCAATGTAGGAAACATTCAAATCTATGGAGAATTTGTTGCGAGTCTATTTGAGCAAAACTGAAGACAGCTGCTGGGAAGCAAAGTCTCAATGGATTGAGAAATGCTCTGGAGAATGGCAGTTTAACACCTTATTTTATATATTACAAAGGAGCAGACATAAGGAGGTTATAGGAAATCCATTGCTGGTATATTAGGGAGCGGGAGAAAGCAAAGCAGGGGGTGGGTAAAAAGTAAACCGGAGACAGCATACTTCCCTTACATTGGCGGGTATGCCGCAGTTAACAATGAACATTCACAGCACAGAGAGACGGTATGCAGGAAAACGACAGTGAGGGGTGAGGGGTCTGTGCCCCGTGGGAGACTGTGCCTGAGGGGTATGGGAAAAGGGAATTATATTAACATACCAAAGGCACATTATCTTAAATGCAAAAATGCAACAGACAGGCTCGGTTAAGGTCAAGACTGACCTTTGTTAGGGAAAGACACTGGTCGAGGATGTGACTACCCAGGGAGAACTGCTTAGTGCGAGTTAATTTCAGACCATCCTTTGTGGTTACTTTAGGTCTCTGAGTTTGTAAGGCCTCCCCTGAGCTGTCAGTTTTAGTATGTGGCCCCTTTTCTCCCACATCAGGCTTTCTGAGACTCCAATGGGAATGGGAAAAAACCACAACAATCCACTGAGTGAAGACCTCTTTGGGTGGTCCCATCAGTGCTCCGAGTAATGTTATACCAGAGAGTGGATTAAATCAAGCAAAGGGGCATCCCCAGCCCCTGGGCTAATGAGGGTTGGGAATCAGGCTTGCCTTGGCACCAGGTAGCTGGTGAAACTCATCTTGAATAATCTTCTGCTATTCGTCCAGACCCTTCTCTAAGCACCCTCAATCCCACCCCGACGTCTTATACTCCCAGCTGCCCCTGGGCTTACCTTCATGGGGTAACGACAGTCTCAGTGCCCCCTGGCTCAGAGAGCCCCTCTGTGCTCTGTGTCCTGGGAGAGAGCATCTGGGCAGACGAGGCAGGGCAGAGGCAGGCCTTCCTGGAGCCCTCCTGCCACTCCCCGGCCATGGTCCCTCCCTGTGAACATGTAAGGAACAGGTCAGGTGTGGGAAAACCAAAGGGACACCTGAGAGTTGGTCCCTATCTCATGATATCCCAGATTCCCAGAGCATAGGCAGGGCCCTCAGAGGTCCTATAAGCTCATCATTTTAAAATAAGCCTTCATTTTATCAATGAGGAAACTGAGGGTCAGAGACACGAGGGCGGGAGCCCACAGCCACGCTGTCCGCACGCTCACCCAGAGCCCAGACGCCCGGCCCGGCGCCCTTCCCTCTGGCAGCTGTGCGTCTCCCCCCGCCCCAGTGCCCAGCGAGCCAGCGAGCACCGCACATGTGATTACAATTACCGTGGGCTTGGCCAGAGCCCAGCCACACCGCGAGCACGTCCAGACCTGGTCACTGGCCAAGTTTCCATCTCGGTAGAAAAATGAAAAGATTCAAGGGATACATGTTAATCCCAAACACACCAGCAGGAAGGAGCGGGGTGAGAGGGAGAGGGCCTGCCAGGAGCTCCCAGGGCAATGTCAGTCCACCGAGAGCTCCCCCGCCCGGGAGACAGATACCCCCAGCCCCCAGAGAGCAGGCTCTGTGCCCGCCAGGGGACCAGGGCTGGCCGACTGTGGGGCATTATTGTTCAATGGCCACCTCAGGATCATTTGTGTTTGTAAACCCTGCTGGCTTCCGGGCCCAAGATGGAATTCAGCTGGCAAGACTTGGCCAGTGGACCCCAAAGCAGTCGCCCCTCCTCAGCTGCTGGCTCCTTCCTTGTTTCAAGCATTTTTCATACCCTTTGTGTTTTTATCGTCTCCTTCAGCATCACCATCCTCTGCCACTGGCAAGGAAACAGAGGCACAGAGATGAAGGGACTGGTCTGAAGCCGGGTGGCCACTGAGGAGCCAGGGAGGGCTAGCACACAGGCTCTGGGCAGCCGACTGGCCAACAGCCCCCTCCGGGCACTACTGAGCTGCACGGGCAGCCTGGACCATGTCTGAGACCCTCCTGGTTCCTCCTGCCACGGCCGTGCCTGAGTCTGAAGATGCACCTCACGAGCTATCTAACTTCCTCTGCCCCACACCTGCTGCCCGGCCCTGCTGGGTCCCAAATTCCACCCCGGCTGCTAACTGTGCCCCTCTGACATCGACATCTCACATCCTCGAGGCATCTAGACAAGTCTGTCCCCAGTGTTTCCACCTCAGGGACAAAGGTTCTTTCTTTTCTCCCAGAGTAGAAGCAGTACTGAGTAACCCACCGCTCTCAGCTTGCCTCAACTCCCGGGAGCTCCCGTCTGCAAGCTGTGCTTGGTTCTGGCCTCAGAGTGGGCAGCACCCTTGAATTTTCAACGTGATATGTGTGCATCTAACCTTTGGGGAGCTTGTAACAGGTTTAAATAGATATTAGGAGAACCACCACCCTCTGCCTTGAGGGCAAAAGAGTTAACATGTTGCCAGAACTCTACTAACATCTACTGGTGATGTGCTAAAAGCCTGTGGAGGACAGCAGCCATCAGTTAAATATCCACTGTCAGGTGGGGAAGGGCAAGGGAACAATGGACTGACTTCTGATGCCCCTCAGGGGATACAGTTCCTCAGAAAATGAGGTCTGCTGCAGATAAATGTGCTTATTTACACCGGCTTCTAGACCAGCGGCCAGGGGCCTGCAGCCAGGCATCTGAGCAAAGGGGCAAGGCCGGAGCGCAGCTTCTTCCCAACTCTGGGATATATGGGCGTCCTGGCCAGGCCAGGCAGCCTGGTTTTGCGGCCAGCAGCTGGGCCAGGAGGTTGGCCAAGTTTTTCTCAGAGCTCTGCGAGCAGCTGAGCCCCTGGGGAGAATGCCTTTGAAATGCTGGGGAGTTATCTGTTCGCTGCTGGAGCCACAGCCTCAGCAGGGGCACTTTTCCGACTGAGGCAGGGGGTTGGGATAGAGACATTATTTCAAAAGGTCCTCCCTTTTCTTTTTTTGCTTTCCAAAGACCCAAGTGATCACTTTGTGTTTAAGCCAGTCTTGCTTTTTCCAAAGAAATGAAGAAAGGAAAGATGTCTTTCCAGGTCTAATTCTAAAAACTGCAAGGCTGGAAAGATACGGAGAAAACCTCCACCTCCACAAGGGACACCCCGAAGCCCATGGGGCGGGGCTGGTCCGTGAACAACCTGCTGGGAGGCTCCATCAGCAGCCCGGAGGCCCCCAGGCTCAGGATCACCCCCACCCCGTCTATTCCCATCCCCGTTGCTGGAGTTAAAGTCCATGTCCTCCTCTCTGTCCTTGTGGGAACTGGGTGGTGGCTAAGAGACTAGAAGAGACAGTGGTTTGGGTCCTTCTAGAATCTGAAGGAAAGCAGTTGGGGTCCCTGTCAACCTAGGGCACTCAGTCCCTAAAACCTGTGCTGTCCCAAAAGAGGACACGCAGCTGAACCAGGGTTGCCCCCAGGCCTTCCTGTCCTCCCTTTGTCCTGGGAGTGTCCTCTGACCTGCGGACTGCTCTGCTCTTCTGAGCAAGCTGGCGGGAGGCCACTGTCCTAAGTGGAGGGAGTCAGTCTTCTGGTCTTGTTCGGATCAAGAAAACCGGAGTGGGTGTCCCTCAATGTCCTGTTTTAAAATGTGCTGGTGGGGGAAGTTGTGGGACAGGAAAAGCATCTCACTCTGTCCCCCTCTATCAAAACCACAAATCTTGACTTCCTGCAGGCAGAGATGGCTGGTGGGGCCGGGGAGCGGGGTCTGGCCACAGTGTCTGGCCTCTGGTGGCCTCTCCAACCCTGACAAGCTCTGAGCTCCGGACCCAGGCCCTGGGGGACCCCCATCACCCACAGCAAGCCTCTCCCTCTTTCTACAGCAGCTCACAGCCCTGGCCACACTGGATGACATCTTCTAAACGCCGGAGATAGAGATAAGAAGCAGATGGGATGAGAGGCCTAGGAGCTGGAGGTGGGCCCAGGGAGGCAGGCAGGGTCCCTGCTCAGCAGGGGCACCCAGATCCCATTGGAGACTGGACGTGATAGGCGGTGATGCCGGCTCTTGCCTGTGCTTTCAGACGGTGCCAAGCCCGGCCCGGCACCACAACTGGAGCCTGAGCACTGGTCAGACCCTGCACTGCCCTGACTATGCCCAGGCCTTCGGAGAAAGGGGGTGGGAGAGCTGGGTCTAGGGAGGCACTGTTCGCTCCGGGCCCTAGTCCTGGACGAGGTCTGGCATCTGGCCTCGTGGCACTCAGTAAATATTTGAGGAGAGAGTGACTTGCTGGATTACTCCTCCTGGAGTGAGCTGGTATTTCAGCTGGGACAGTTTCCCCGGGGATGAATTTCAGAGGCAGAAAAGACAACCTAGTGTCCTTAGAAACCAATACGGAGGCGCTTGGTCAGGTGCAGATGGGCTGCGTGCGGAAATTTGGATGACCTGCGCCCTTGACCTGTCTGGGGTATTTTTAGGGAAGTCACCCAACAATAACAACAGTAATAATGGTGGATGCCACCGTGTGCAGAGGGTAGAGAGAGGCTCTTCTGACAGAGTCATTTCGAGGTTACCTCTAGGTCTCCTTGGACCCTGAAGAATAACCAGAGCAGTCCACCAGCTTCCCTGCAACCCAGGAACCCCTGAAAACTGGAGTTGTTTGGGGTTCTACTTGGACCCTCATTGAATCCTCACCGCCCTGAACTCCCACCTCCAGACAATGAAACAGCCCCCGCTGGGATCGCTTGCACACATTCCTCGGATGATCTCTGCTCCCCTCTCAGCCTGGACGAACAGAATGAAACATGGTGTCCGGCCCCACTCAGCTCAGCTGCTGTCTCTGGGCAGAAACCTTGAGAGGAATCCCAGCTCCGGCCAAGGAAAACATGAGTTCGGCCTGGCTAAGCCAGGTGGCTTCTTTCTCCCTACCTTCCATTCCCCCCACCCCCACCCTCTGGAGCCAGTGAGCTGTTTGGGTAACCCCAGGACCCCACTCCCATACTGCCTGCAGCCAGCCCGTGCATGCCAGCAGGATTCCAGAACCTTGGCCTGGCAGTCGGTCAATGGCCTCTGAAAGTGTGAGAAATGTGGGGCTCCAGCTGCTGCGAGCCAGCCACCTTGACTGTCCCGCTTTCCCTGGATAGGGACCCCTTTGGGGAGGGGCAATTGTCCTCAGAGGAGGAGCCCACCCTCTGGCCCCTGACTCCTGACCCCTGATGGAAGCAGCACACGGTTCCCATTCTACAGGTAAAGGAAGGTATTTCCTGACCTCTCCTGACATCTTCCATTCTCCTTCAGGCCTAACCTCTTGCTGGCATGTTGGCATGTCCTGTCTGCTGGGCTTTGTGTGTGGGGCGGGGGGGGCGGGGGCGGAGGGGGCGGGGGGGGTGGAAACCCTCTCCTGTCTTTTGTGACTTCTGATTCAAAAGTTTCTCCGCTTTCTCTTCTCCAGATGAAGAAACCCAGGGTCTCACACACGGTGTTTTGTTCACTGTGGAGCAGTGTTGTCCAGTAGAAATAAAATGCAAACCTTAAGTGAGAGTTGTGTATGTAATTTAATATTTTCTAATGGCCACACTTTTACAAAAGGAACATGTGAAATTCATTTCAATGATGTGTTCTATTTAACCCAACATATTTGTATGAACCCAAATGAATATTACCATCACAAACTTTAATTAACATAAAAATTATTGATGAGATATTTTATCAGCTTTTTTTTCAAGCTAAGTGCATTCGTTTCCTAGGGCTGCCATGACAAATCCACGGCTTAAAATAATAGAAATGTATTTGCTCACAGCTCTGGAGCTTAGAAGTCCAAAGCCGAGGGGTCGGCAGGGCCACGCTGCCTCTCGAGGCTCCAGGGAACCATCTCTCGGTGCCTCTTCCAGCTCCACTGGCCACTGGCAACCCTTGGCCTTCCGTGCCCCATGGCAGCCACCTCGCTCTGGTCTCTGCCCTCCTCACCATGCAGCCCCCTTCCTTCTGTGACTGCAGCTTCACAAGGCCTTTTTCTACATGTACTTGTCTGTGTTTAGGCCTCACCTTTCTCCAGTATAAATCTCATTTTAACCCAACCAGTTGTATCTGCAAAGACCCTATTTATCTAAACAAGGTCACATTCTGAGGTTCCAGGTTGGCGTGAATTTTAGGGGCGTAAGCTGTTCAACCCAGTACAGTATCAGATTCAACTTTATCTGATCGGTAAGGTCCATCTCATTTTTGGTGCTCAAATTTCTGTCGCTTTTGTCTGTTCTGTTAACTGTCCCTTTATTTTCATTTTGGTGGTGCTTGGAGCAGGATCCAAGGTAAAGAAGAAACATGTGAGATTAATTTTAGTTAATTTGATTTAACCTACTGTATCTAAAATGGTGTCATTTCAACATGTAATCAAGAGATAGAAAATTATCAGCAAGTTATTTTACATTCTTTTGCTCAGACTGTCTCTGATACCCCAAGTGCGTTTGACCCCGGCAGCACACCTCTGCAAGGGGGCTGCATGTCAAGCGCTCCACAGCCATGTGTGGCCGGCGGCTGCCTTATAGACCGCACAGCTCATGAAGGAAGAGGGCTGAGGCCTGTGGCAACACTGGGGACTCCCTTAGGGATGTTAGAGGGTTGCAGGGTGAGGAATTTACTGATGGCTTCACCACCTCCAGGGGCTTCCCTGACTATCTTTCAGCTGTGCCTCTCTGTGGTGGGGGAAGGGAGTCGAATGAGGCCAGCTCACAGCACTGCTGTACCAAACCAGGAGGTAGACTTGTTCATTCACAAGAAAATGATTAACACTCGGTTGCTCTCCCGCCTGTCCGTGCATCCCACCCCTTCCCTGAGGCTCAGTTCTTGGGGAGCCAGTCCTGGGGAGCCCGGATGCAGAACCACGATGGTTCTTCCTAAGTGTGGATGACTGCAAACCTCAGGGAGCTGCAGCACGAGGCCTCTGCCTCCCCAGCAGGCCCACCCACAGCAGGGGGACACAGCCAGACTCCTTCTTCCTCTCTGGGGCGGTGTGACCTGGGTATGACCACGAGCAGGGACCTGGCTCTTTCCTGCACCTCCCTGGTAGACTGGCCCTTTCCCACCCACAGACTCCTTTTCCTCTGTCCCAACATTGGTCTTGCCAGCCCAGGGCCCAGTCTCTCTTTTTAGGATGACTTTGCCCTATGTTTTTAAGTGACTTAGTGTCTGTTTTACAGTCAAACTCCCAAAGAGCAACCTCATTCCCTGGCAAACAGGTTTCCTCATTTTGCTCCCTCAAAATGCCTGTAATTCTTTATTTGCCCAGACACTGCTTCACAGCTTCTGGGGTTTTTTGCAAAGGCCAGAAATAAACAGGATCCAGGCCTGGAAGCTGGGCCCAGATACCTCTTATCCACCACCCCTCGGGCTCTCAGGCCTGCTGCTAGTAGGCGCACAGCCCCTGCCCAGAAAGTTCGGTGAGGAGCGCCCTGCCTGCCCGTGGGACCCAGGGGCAGCAGCGCCTGAGGCCGAGCGGCAGGGTGACGGAATCCACATGCCTGCCCTCAGGAGCAGTAAAGTCACTATGGACGGAAAACAAAGTATGCAGAAATGACGAACAAGCATAGTGAATGAGGAATCTCTGAAGTTAATTCAGAGTTACCATCAGCCTCTTAAAACTGCAAATGACACCTCTCTCTCCCTCTCACGCACACATCTTGAGAGCCTTCCAATTTTCTGTGCTATGCATGGACCTCACAAAAAGTGACTCAACCTTACATAAGAATCTGAGGGGGCCCAGAAGTGCGATGACTCACTGCTTTGAAATTTCCAATGGATTACACATGTCTTCTTAGATGATTTTTAAATTTTTATCTTTAATGGTTGTCAAAAGGAAAAAAAAATGGCTGGAGAAGCAGATTGGAGCGAGCACCCTGTCTCAGGGCAGGAAGGAATGGCGGTGACGGACAGGGCCCTTTTGGCCGTCAGAGAATCAGTCCCAGGACAAACTCTCGTCTCGGGACCTCAGGGCACTTCAGAAAACTCAGGGTGACAATCACCTCTAGAATCCGCCTCTGGAGCCTCCAGGATGAGCTTTGCTTTGGGGAGGTCTGAGCAGCCCCAGCGTCCTTGCTCACTAAAAAGCCGCAGAGCGCCGCCGGGCATTGGACTTGGCTCTGACCGCAGGCTAGAATCCTGGGAGTAGCTTTTTCGAATCTTGACGCCTAGGTCACACCTCAGACCAACTAAATCACAACCCCTGGAGACCAGGCCCAGGCCTGGAATTGTTTAGGTTTCCCGGTGATTGCAATGCGCAGCCCACAAGGTGATGCTGCTGGTTGGGGGGGTCTGGTGCCCTTTTACACCAGGTAGTTAATTCCAGTTGTTGATACCTCTGTGACTCTCAGAGGGTCATTAGCCATTCCCTTGAATTCCAAATACAACCAGATGTGGTTCTCCAGGGCACTTGAGAGCTTCCCCCTTCTCAGTCATGTTGCAAAACACCAAAAAACAAAAAGAGCACTTCCCCACAGGGAAGACTGGTAGTGCCAAAGAACTGACCAGTGGGCAGCTGGGGGGCAGGGGAGCCAGCCTTTAAAAGCCAGCAGGCCTCTCAGAGGACAGGGCTGTCAGACTCTCTTACAGACAGCCTCAGGGTAGGCCCAGATGTCTCATCGCAGGCCTGGGGTCCAAGGCCTGCAGGCTGCCTACACCAGTTCTCCTCTGCCAGGTCAACCCTGCCTAAGCACCAATGGCTCCCTTGGACATGAGATAAACTCACAGGCTGCATGCTGGCACTTAAAGGCACGCCCACCCTACCCACAACGTTCCTGTCCCTGATGCATATGCACCTTGCCCTCCCAGCTGTCCCTTCCTCCCCCAAGTGCCTTGGCCACTCTTATATCCAGATGTCCTTTGGCCTGGCAGATGTACAAGGTCTTCAGGCATCTCCCATGGGGAGCAAATGTCCCTGGCAGGAAACTCCCTTGTCAGCCCACAGCCCAGTGGGGACCCGCTGACCTACATACACTCTTGCAAGTACAGAGAACAAGTCCTCGGCTCTAAGGTGGGGCAACAAGGCAGAAAGCACCTGAATACAGTCTACAGTATCCCACAAGCCTCACCCACAGATTCCCAGAGCCTGGGGCTGCCATTCTGCATGTGGCTGCTTGACATGTGGCAATGCCCATGCCATCGCCACCCACCCCACCTCCACAGGCACAGTCTGCCCTCCTTATGTGTGTCAGAAATGAGCCTCCCCTCCAAGAGCTAAAGAAAGGTTGTGGGTAAGTCCAGGCCCCTCCCTCTCCATGTTCAATTACCTACTGTCTTTGTCTGGGGGCGTGGGATTTCATCTTTCTGAGCCTCCATTTCTCCTTCTGTAAATTGGGACAGTAAAAGCACAAGCCATGTAGATTTGCCGTGAGGATTAAAGGAGGCAATACCCATACAGAACACAATGCTGTACCTGGTGAGCTCTCCCCAGAACTGCCGCCATGATCACGGTATGGGGTTATGTATTTGCAGACTCATTGGTCCTACCTTGGACTGTAAAGGCCACAAGGGCAAAGATCTTGTTTACTCATTTGCTGGGCGCCTTGCACGTGCCTGACACCTTAGGAGTGACTCAGTGAGTATTAGTTGAATGAATAAGGCATAAGCTATTAATTTTTGTAGTTACTGGTCTCACTATCATTGTTGTTGGTGCTTATTGTTGTTGTTGTTGTTGTTATTAGGTTCTTTCAATAACACTGCCAGATCTGAGGGCATTGTCCCCTGGCCTTGGCCCTCTCCATTAGTCACATGGTCCTGGCCCTCTACATGGTGCAAGCGGGCTGTGAGCATCTTCTCCCCTCCTCTTACGTCTCTGGAACCCTCCTCTTTGGGGGCCACTGCTGTTCTGTCTCTCACTGGGAAGCATGGGCCAGGGACAGCTGCGCACCCTGGCGACTTCCTGCACCCACGTGGACAGCTTCACGAGGAACCTCACATGCACTAGTCAGTCCCATGGGTGAGGAGTCCCACCAGGCGATGCAAAAGCCTGTCCCCAAGCACCCGCTGCCAGGCAGCTTTTTCATCCAAGGGCTGATCATCACTGTAGTCGGAAGCGGTGGCTGAGAAGGACCAGCTTTGCATCTTACTCAGCTGGGCCTCACTGGAAATGCAGAAGTGGGTACCCAGACCAGACGCAATGATCTTTTACCCTTTCTTTTCCCACCTCAGATCTCACCCACTCCCTGCCCCATCCCTCCACCTCTCGGGGGGCAGTTACACCTTCCAAGTTGCAGCTCCAGCCAGGGTTCAGTGAGAAGTTGGCAGCTCCTGGGCAGTGACATATGGCTTAATTACTCCTGCGGGTCTCTCTCCCTGGGATCTGCCCTGCCCTTGGGGGAAGGCTGGGACTGGGCTAGGGGACAGGGAGGGAAGTCACAGCCGGTGATCAAGACCTTGCAGTGTCCTGTTTGGCCCCAGGGAACACAATTCCAGGCAACACGGGCAGTAAAATGTCACAGAATTTGGACCACCCACGTCACACATCTGTTCTAAAGAGAACTGGAAAGGTGGGCCCGAGCCCAGATATCTGTACCCCTGATGTCCCTGCGCCACCTGACCATGACAGGGCCAGGCTGCTGGTTAAGTGGGAAATTGGAGACAGGCTCATCTGCCAGCTCAGGGTCCCGCCTACAAAAAAAGTAGTAAGGAAAAGTCTAGAAGACTAGGAATTTTTCCTATGTTGATATTTCCTTTAAAAGGTTCACAATAGTCCCAAATATCCCTAAGTTCTTTGTGGCTATAGTAGTGAAAATGCAACCTGTCACTCAAGCCCTTACCTCCAGCTTCTTTAACCTAATCTGTGTTTTCCCCTCTGCTGCTCCACGCCCCGGGACTGCCCCTGCTTAGCCTGCTCAAAGGACAGGGGCAGCCTCAGCGACCCTGCGCTCTGGCTAACCCTCAAGTTTGTGTCAGTAGCTATTACCGGAGGGCTACGAAGCGGTGCCCACCCGGGATCGCTCTCCCTTTTATTTTTATTCTGAAAAGCCTTTGGGGCTTTTTGGCAATGTTTTCTCAAGTCTAGTCCGTGAACCTCAAGTTTTCTGATATAATTGGTATTATATTTTTCAAAATGGTCTAGTCAGTTTGGAAAATATTAGATTTTAAAAAGGAATGTTTCTTTATGCCCTGATGCTGAGACTTTCCCACACGCAGTGGTGGTGGGTAGAGTATCTTCCAAACGTTCTTGCCCACTCGGCACTCTGTTCAGGGTGGGGCGGGGGTGCCCTGTGACTGGTGTTCCGCGGCCCCGACTTCGGGAAAGCCTGTCCCATGAGATTCGACATGAAGAGCAACTGTCCTCATTGGCCTTGTTACGCAGTGGCAGGAGTTTAGAGCGAAAACCCCTGTGAAGGGAGTCGCAGCTATGAGAGTGCTCGGTGGCAGCGCAGTTCCTGTCGTAATTCCTTTAACACGGGCTCCACGTGCGACAGGCCTGGCAACGGTTCCCTCTCCAGTGAGCTCCAAGGTCAGCAGAGAGCTTTTCTGGTCTTCGTGAGTCCCTCTCCGTGACGGTCCGAGCGCCTTGGGCCTGGACCAGCGCCACCCGCATCCATCTGCTCGCAGGGACTCCGGGAGTAAACGCCTTCTGCGTAGAAGGGCGACCGACAGCACTGTGTACGGGGCTCCTCTTCCGCACCCCGAAGACCTGGGTAACAAAGATGGAAGGAATTGGGTCTAAAACTTCGTTTCACAAACTATTTCTGCCATAAATATCCAACAACAGGGGATGGTTGTGTAAATCAAGACACGCCAGCTCTGTGGAGTGTCATGAGACCGTGTCACCCAGGGAAAGACTGCCGTGGTTTGGCATCAGGTGAAGAGAGGCCAGCATGCGGAGGGAAGGCTGCTGGCTGGCTTTCAGCGGGCGGCAGAATCCCCCAGAGAACGCCCCCCCGACTCTGGCCCAGCCCCAGGGGGCCCTTTCGGGGTGTGAGATGTGAAGCCCCCATGGAATGGCCTAAAGGGGCTGAGAGTGTGGGGGGAGGCCTACTGAATTGCATAATACAAAAGAAATAACAGGAACTTGAGAGTCGGGGCTGGCAGCTGGAGGAAAGCAAGGAGCTGCCAAGTAGAACATCCAGGCATTCTGTTGACATCTGTGGGAGGGAACTGAATGGCCACCAGGACCCTTAAAGGTGTGCTGTGTTCTGTTGAAGGCGTTTGCTGTGCTGTCGCATAAGTGTCCAGGGCAGAGTTCCAATGACGAGGAAGGACAGGTAACAGGAGAGCTGAACCAGGGTGGCTCCTCCGAGCTGCGGGGGGCACTGTTGGGCCTGCCCCCATACCTGGCATACAGGCAGGGGCCCAGCAGGAAACAGAGGGCATGCTCAGAATGGATGACGTGAGAGGGCTGAGTAAAGGGGCTGTTTACAAAGGTGTGGGCAGGGGGTGCTGTGGACACCCCAGGGGCTGGTGACAGCCCAGCACCTTTAACTCCACTAGGCCTGGAGGGGACGGAGAGAAAACTGGCTGTGGCTGCCTGCCTGATGAGAGTCGTGACATTCTACTGAGGGGCACAGCAAGTTCTCGATGACTCTACAGAAAGGGAGTAAGAGAAAGGAGGATTTGGGTTCAATTGTGTCCCCCCAAAATTAATGTTGAAATCCTGACCCCCAGTACCTCAAAATGTGACTGTATTTGGAGATCGAGCCTTCACAGAGGTGACTGAGTTAAGATTAGGTGGGCTTGAACCCAACCTGGCGGGCACCCTCACAAGGAGAGGAGATCTGGGCACAAAGAACCACCCGCCAGGAGCACGTACCCAGAGAGGAAAGACCACGTGAGGACGCAGAGAACGGGTGGCCTCTGCAAGCCAAGGAGAGAAACCTCAGGAGAAACCAGACCTGCTGATGCCTTGGTTTTGCACATCCAGCCTCCAGAGCTGGGAGAAATAAATGCCTGTTGTATGTAAGCCACCAGTCTGTGGCACTCTGTCTGGTAGCCCCGGCCAAGGAATATAGATGAATACCCCAGCTTTACCATCCTTCCTCTCTACAAGTCCTGGTTCGCACCCCACACCAGCCAAACCCCCCCCCCCAAAAGCCACAGGACATAAGAACAAATGAGCACGGTCCATGCAGGTCAGCTCCCCAGGCCAGAGCAGGATGAACGGGGGGAGTGGACTTGGAGGGGCCGACAGAGGGCAGTGGCACACCTGGTGGGGAGGGGGTGTTGGTGACCAGGCTCTGGTCCCAGGTTTACTAGGAGGACACAAGATGATGTGCTGAAAGCAGACCACCCCTTGGACCAAGATTTGAAAAACAGGAAAAATTACAATGTTTGGCAGGGTTGTGGCTGATTTTTTTAAAAAATCAAACTTCTCTTTACCAATATGATTAGGTTGTTTTTAGACTAAAAAAAGGGAAAATCCAGAGGCAGATATTGCAGAAGAAACAGCTTAATCTGGCTAGGGGAACAGCTTCTGGGTGGGGGTGGGGAGCCTGCAGGGGCAGAAGCGTGGTGAATGAAGACAAGCAGCTTCCCTGAAATATGTCTCCCATTTTTAAAATTTAATGTATTGGGGTGACACTGGTTAACAGAATTGCACAGGTTTTAGGCACTTGGTCCCACCACACAGCCTCTATAACAGCACTGTGTGGTCACCACCCCAGGACCAGTCTCCTCCCACCCCCATTTATCTCCCTCTACACTCCTCCACCTCCGCCTCCCCTTGCAATATTTTAAGCACCATTGGAAGAGACGTGTCTGGATCTCTCATGCATGTCAGCCTCCTTCTTGAGTATGACACGTGATTCCCCCAATGACACCGTCTCAACAGGAGGCACACCCAGGGCACAGTTCAGAGAAGAGCAAAAGCTTGGGAGGCTGCCCTAAATGCCCCTTGGCCCTCAATTCTGTTCCAGAGACCCTGGAAAGCAGCCACTTTCCACTTTGCCCAGTGTTCTCACCGTAGGTTCGTGACCACTATGGATATCCTAACTACGAGTGAGACAAGCCAGTCTGCCAGCTACCCGCCCTGCTCTTCCCTCTCTCTGAGTCAGAGGCCTCGCACCAGTGCCCCAGGACTGCCTGGCAGCTCTCCCTCCCTGCCAGCCCTGCTGGCTCAGCCCCGGCCCCTCAAGCCTTGGTTTTCCAAACCAGGAGGTGCTGATTGTCCTCCTTGGTTCTCCTCATGGAGACCTCGGGCTGGCCACATGGACAGGGTTCTGAGAACAAACCTGTCTTCCTTACACAGAGCTGACCCATGCTCAGCTCCTCCCCAGACCTCCTTAACTTCCAGGAATTGATCAAATGGAACAAATACTAGAGGACCACCTACCTCACGAGGCTAATGTGAGGGCCGCATGAGATCAGGACTGGGGCTCAGAACACAGGGCAAACAGATATCTTACAAATGGAGAAATTACAACAAGATTATGGGCCTGTGGGAAAGAACCCTGCTGGACGCCTCACTGGACAACTGGAGTTCATGATAATAGCCCCCATTCTCTGGCACCTACCATGTGCCCGATGAGGGATCCCCATGTACCCCCTCTAGTGACACCCTGACCATCCCATGAGAAGGAGGCTGTGATTCTCCCTGCTGTGCGAGTGAGGAAAGCAGGATGCAGAGTGGTCTCAAAGTGAGCACACTACCGCACCAATAGTACTGATGCAACCAGTGTTTGAACTGAGTTCAAACACTGAGTTCAAACACTGACTTGCTGGCCTGAGTTCCCCCTAGCCGAAGGGAGTCACGGCCTCCAAGAGAACAAGCTCTATTTCCATGAGCCTATTTCCGAAGGAGCTCCCTGCCTCCCTCCCCCCTAACCGAGAACCCGCCTCTGTCCTCAGGCTGATGAGGCTGTCCCTGGAGAGACCAGATCAGTACTATGTCATCACCATCAGGGTTCAACTAAGCTCAGAGTTCCTGAGCCCTGGACTCCCAAGGGCATCTGCTCACAGCTTCGCCTGGGCCTTGCAGAGCTCCATGGAAGAGTGGACTGACCATACAGTGCGGACAAGCCATTTCCAGGCTCCCTGCTCCTCCCTGGGGGTTGTCTGACTTGAGCACTCGACCCCCAGGATATTAAGCAGAGGTCTACTTGGTTAAAACACATTAGTCAAATGTGGGACACAGGCTGGGAGTCCTCTCAGCAGCAACGCACTCCTGCCTGACCACTGCCTGGCCCCCAGCCTCTCAGACATGAACAAGGGACAAGCACCTCCATGACCCCAGCTGCTGGCTTGGAAGTGTTGGGGGAGGTGAGGTGTAGGCTTTTCATCTTCCCTTTCTTGACACCAGAAAGAATCGACAGTTGGACATTAATTAGTTCCTCCCCCAGGCAAAGAGCTGAGCTGGCAGACTCCAGAGAGGGCTGTTTCTCATTTTTTTCTTATTGGGAAGCCAGAGATCTCCGAAGGCATCCGCTCAGTTTTCAGTCCTCGTATCGTATACATTCAGAAAGCACAGGGCATTCCAAGGCAAAACTAGACAACAGATACTTAATGATTCACTAATGTTGTCTAACACAAACTTACATGCAAAATATCTCATAATTCCAGTTAATATCACATACTGAAGCCAGGCTCCCATAAAACAAGCAGGAAAGGATGTTTATCCAACAGGTCCTTCCTAAGATCATTGTATGTCTGCGTGAGAGAACGCACCTGCCATAATGAGTCCCATCCAGCCAAACAGCCTGAGCACTGGAGGGACGAAGTAGTTGTTACTTGAACCCACCCATCTTGCCACCCTAGGGATGTGTTTGCACCCGAGGGGGTGATTTGTTATATGAAAAGCTAAAAGAGAATGACACCACAGGGACCAAGCAAGCCAGCTATGGGACTGGCCAACATCAGGCAGAGAACAAACTGCTTCTACCCATTTTTCAGCGAAGCAAGAAGTAGCAGGGACACTTCACTGCCATTAACAGAAAACCCAACTCAAAATACCTCGAACAGCGTCACATACCAGGAAATCACAAGGGGGAGGCTGGCTCCAGCAATGTTTAATTTAGCAGCTTGATGACGCCGCCAAGGACCTGGGTCCTGTCTACCTCTCTGCTATGCTGTCCTCGGAGCTATTGTCAGCCTCGAGCTGGGAGCTGGATGCTTGCGGTGGTTCTAGGCACAGTCTGCAGAGGTTAGAGAGATGCTTTCCTCCAATGAGAATGAGATGAGAAAGCTTCCCCCAAAGCAATCCTAATAAACTTCCCCTTCTATCTTACCGGCCTGAATTGGGTGGTCTGGCCACGCCCACACCCATCCCAGATAAGAGGAATGGGACGACCACGATTGGCTTGAACTAGTCAGGACCCACTTCTGGAGCTAAGAGTGGGCCCAGCCTGGGCTGAAGCACCAGCCTGGCTAGGGAAAAGTGTGTGCTTGAGATTCTGTTGGTGGAAAGAACCTACACTCCAGCTGAGGTGGCCAGCCCTAGGAGTTGGCATATGGTAAGCACCAAACACACATAGTCATTTCCCTTTAGGAGGCTCGCCAAAGGGCACAGAGCTCTAAGTGGCAGAGTTGGAACTCAAACTCAAAAGAGGAAAACAAAAGTGCTAAAAATAAACCTTGCTTTTCACAGTGCCCCCCTACCCTACCCAGGACAGCCCCATGATGAAGGCACCTCCTTCTCTGGGGAATGGCTATTTTGTCATCCTAAAAGTGAGGGCCACAGCAATAGCTGTCTGGAGCCGGGGACCCTCCTCCACTCCATGGTGACCCATTTCTGCCAACATCCAGCCAGCCCAGCTATCACCTCACAGCTGCGTTTTTCCACCGCTGTACTAAACAACTCCAAAAGTCTGACAGGTTTTCCTCTGTCTGCATTTGATTTATGGCTGCAATTACAAGCTTTCCTTCACACTGCCCGCTGCCAGCAGATATCTTTGCAAGTCAGCAGCGCTGCCGTCCCGGCTCCTCACGCACATCCTCAGCGGGAGCACCGCAGAGGACCCTTCCCTCCACGTTCTGAGATACCAGATGCTGCCCCTGTGGATCCCCGCCTCCCATCCTCTGGGCCTAGGAGGCCTGGAATGTATCAGAGTTGGGCAAAAGGTTGGAAGATCTCTTTCAGCAGAGACTCTGAAAGATGGGAGAGGCTGCCTTCCCCACCCAGCACCCACCTGGGAGGGCTCAGCGCACCGCCTGCAGTCAAGGTGACGGACCTTGAGGTCTTGACCATATGCTTCAGAGGCTTCTCGTCTTTAAGAACAGACAAAACTCTGGTGCCCCAGCCTCACATCTGACCTTTTTTACTGTCCCTTCCTATAACAACCACTCTGCAGTCCAGGTCTCTGGTTCAATTCCTGGCTCTGCTTCTTGAACAAGTTACTTACCTTTCTGTGCCCCCAAATTCCTCTGAAAATGGGGATAAATGATAGTACCTATGCCATAGAGCTGTTCTTGGATTAAATACCAATAGATTTAAGTCCTTACCTTTAGTGTCTGGCGAATAGTAAGTGTTCTCTAAATGCTAGTGTTTACTATTACTATTATTCACGTTCATTCTGTAATCTAGAGCAACAGTTCGTAACCACTCACTGGGCACCTCATGCCATGAGGCCCAATACAGGTCGTCCCTGCTTGGCATCTCCGTGGTCGTCACAACCACCCTGGAAGGCAATGCCCTCATCTTGCAGGTGAGCAAACCCGGGCCCAGGGAGCGAGGAGCTCGTCCAAGATCTCACTGAAAGGAAGTGACAAAACAGAGATTGCAATCCAGATCTGGCTGAGTCCGCAGCTTGCGTTTTTTCCCTTTGCCACTGGCCTTGCCACTCCTTTTACCTGAGTAAATTTTTTTGGAGGCGTGTTGGGGAAATTGGAGAAATCTGAGATGTGGGAAAGGAACATCACCCAATTAGGGCGCAATGCCACAAGGTCAGAGGTCACCAAGCATCCTGGGCCTCCTCTAAGGAAAAGAGGTGGGGACTGCGGAACGCTTGGGACCTCCCACTTGGTTGGCTTTTGTGATCTGCTACCTGATTTTCCACAGTGGTCTTAGGAAACTTGGTGAAAAGAGAACACCTCCTAGGTCATTGTACAACAGGCTGCAAAAAAAAAAAAGCCAGGCATGTATATCAGGGGAGGGAGGTATGGGTGTGGCCCTTGGCTTTGAAAAGGAACAAAGTTCTCTCTCTCCCTTTCCACTGCCCTCATGATAGTGGGTAGGGTCATCATGCCTATTTAAAAGACCCGATGCACTAGGGCGTGGCCCCTTGCAAGCCAGGCATGAACGACTCCCGGCCAGGGCAGAGTCCAGAGAGGAAAGGCTCAGGATCACTCTCCCTTAGAACAGATGTTTCTCTGGGGGTGTGTTTCTCCCCACTTGTTACAAGTAACCCTAGACAGCCCCTTATTGCGCCTTCTTCTTGCCCCACCCAGGCTTGCTCCATTCAGACGAGGTGAGTGGAAGCCTGCTCCTGGGCGGACCACCTGGGCCATGGGGCCCGCACGTTAGGGTCATTCACTGCCCCTGGGCTGGCCTCTGCTCACCTCCCACTTCGAGACATTAGGTGGCAGAGGCCCTTTGGTTCACGGCTCTTGGGCCTAACTCTCTGAGGAAAATGGTGGTCCCGTGTTGCTTCCTAGGTTTGGGGTCAAAGCTCCAGCCAGCAATCAAGTCTCCTCTTACTTTGTTTTGCCTTTTTCTTTGAGGGGCTGGGAGGTTGGGAAAGATTTGAATACTTCTTGGTGCTCTGGTCTAATATCCACCCATCTGATGGCCATCCGAATGTCACCCTGACATCTGCAGGGGGTGGTGGCAGCCACGCTGTGAAAACTTTTTTTCAAAACAAGAGAAAAGGAGGGCAGACTCTGTCCTTGAGCCCATGGAGACAAAAAGTGTGTGTCTTTGGCCCTTGGGAGTTTGCGGCTGAAAAACCCATGCCCTTCCCTGACACGTGGCACCCAAGGCCAACAGCACTGGACTTAGTGGTAAGGGAGACAAGTCTAAGAACAATGGAGGCACTAGGGGTGGAAGGCAGGTGATGGGGGACGGCAGCAACGGTGATGGAGGGGTGGGCAGGGAGCACGTGTCCTGTGCCCCGCGGAGCCAACAAAGCACTGGGACTTAGATCAAACACTTTCCTATCCTCTGATACAAGCCGTACCGACACCAAGGCAGCACTGACAAACCGCCCATGCTTCAGACCTTCAGTCTTTGGGGTGAGGATGTGATAGCCAAGGCCAAGGTCCAGCTGGCCAGTGGGAGCATGGGGCGGGTTCTCAGGAGAGCGGCTGTGGCTGGGGGAACAGATCCGGAAGCAGAGGCTGAACCTGCCGCTGTGGGTGACTGCATGGGGGTGGGGTGGGGTGGACGGGGTTCTGAAGAGAGAGGAGGGGAGGCCTCCAGGAACACAGTGTCCTCAGGAAGCAGCAGTTCCTGCTGTAAATCCTGGCTCCTCGCCCCCAACAAACTTCCTGATTCTGCACCACTTGGCCTCAGTGCTGGCGCCCTCCCCTGCAGAGCCGGAGGAGACTCGCCTCTGTGAAGACCTGCTGTGTGTAGCCACTGGGCTGCAGGATGCCCACCCTGCCTCCCTTGGGGGTGGTTACTGGGTTCCCATTGTGCCCATGAGCACCCAGGGGTGACGGGCAGAGGCTGAGCCCCACCCTGCAGCTCAGCAAAGTCAGTGCTACTCCTCAGAGAGGTCAGCTTGCTTGTCTCGGCAGCACCATCCCCAAACTGGGATTTGGGGGGGGGAGGCGGGGCCTGCATTCTGGTCCCAGTAGAGCCTGTGGGTACCTGGATGTCTAGGGGAAGGCATGTGACTTCTTTGTGTTTTTGCCTGTAAAAAAGAATGTTGGATCTCAGAGCCCCCTTTCATTGTCAAGGTTCTGCAGTTCCACTTCAGAACCCAGTTTGTGGCACATGGCTGGTGGTTGTGTGTCCCTGCGGTGGCAAGAAGGGCAGCCTTTCTCCCTCAGCAAGTCAGAGCCTCCTTGAGCTGAGGCCTCTGCCTTCCTAGCAGGGGCTGAGTCTCCTTCTGCCTCCGGATTAAATTCAACTCAGCAAACACTGCCTGGGCCGCAGCGTGTGTGTGGCTTTGCGCTGGGCTTGGGGAGCGTCCCTCCAGGAATTCTTGCTCTATCGTAGGATTAGACAGGCACAGGGAAGGAAATGGTTTGCTTGTTCAGAAGGGTCAGGGAAAGCTTCACAGAAGAGATGGGTCCTAACCTGGGTTTTGAAGGGTGTATAGGAGTTCAACAGGCAATCCAAAGTAGGCACACACGCACGCACACAACCCCTCTAGGCAGAGGGGATAGAGTGTGTGAAGGCATGAAACAGCACGGCACGGGGAGAGCTGCAAGGGGCTGGAGTGGAATGAGTAAGAAGAGGAGCAGCAGGGATGAAGCTGAGGCTGTGGTGGGGGGCAAAGCTCAAAGGCGGGGTTGGGGGCTCAGCCTAAAGAGCTTGAGGTTCATCCTGAGGGCCTCAGGGAGCCATCGAAAGGTTTTAGGCAGAGGATATGATATGAAGATCTCTCTCTCAGGAAACACACTGCACTGTGAAGGACAGATCAGGGGCAGGGCTGAAGGGGCAGAGGGGGAGGCCGGGGAAGCTCTGGGAGCTACTGTAGTCACCCCGGTGAGAAGCGAGGAGGGCTGGCCCGTGGTACGATGGTGGGACTGGAGAGGAGAGCGTGGGATCAGCTGCGATCCAGGCGAGAGGGGTAGCGGGAGCAGAAACTATCAGAAGGGACTGGGAGGAGGAAGATTCGCCAAGGTGCCAGAAGCCAGTGAGGTGTGCTTTGTGAGCTCGGTGTGTTTTTGCACGCCCAATGAAACAGTTCTCACAGGAAACAAACCTGTGCCCCCCACCACCACCCAGCTTCCCTGACCACGCACCCTTTCTCCCAGTGTTGTCCTGGTGGGAGATGCTGTGACCCCCTAGCCCGTCCACCCTGACTTAAAAACAGCGTTCTGGGTCCAAACAACCTTCTTCCCCTTCTCAGAGGCCCAGGGTTCTGGTCCCCATTACAAGAGTCAGGAAGCTGAGCACCCGGTGAGAGAT